>NW_026263408.1:0-698500 GCF_947179515.1 Apodemus sylvaticus
GCCTCAAAAGAGAACTCACAGGAGAATTTTCTTTCGTCAAAATTTGTCAGAAAACCACGTTTTATGGAAATCCCGCATCGTGGAAATTATCTTGTTTTTCCTAAACAACACGTTGTAACTCGAAAAGCTTTGGTGCTGCGTGTATGTCTAAGCGTGTAGCCTCAAAAGAGAACACACAAGAGAGTTTTCTCTCGAAAGAATATGTAAGAATACCACGTTATAAGGAAATACAGTGTTGCAGAGTAAAGACAAATAAGTACGTATTGGACACACTTTACGAGAAGAAATAACGCATCTTAAAAAATTAGCTTGTATCTCCTAAATAACACGTTGAAACTCAAAAAGATTTGGTGTGGCGTGTACATCTAAATGTGTAGCCTCAAAAGAGAACCCACAGGAGAATTTTCTTTCGTCAAAATTTGTCAGAAAACCAAGTTTTTAGGAAATCCCGCATCTTGCAAAAAGCTTTGGTGTTGCGTATATGTCTAAGCGTGTAGACTCAAATGTGAACGCACAGGAGAGTTTTTTCTTGAAAGAATATGTAAGAATACCACATTATAAGGAAATACAGTGTTGCAGAATAAAGACATATACTTACTTATTGGAAACACTTTAGGAGAAGAAATAACGCATCGTACAAAATTAGCTTGTATCTCCTAAACAACACGGTGTAACTTAAAAAGATTTGGTGTGGCCTGTACGTCTAAACGTGTAGCCTCAAAAGAGAACCCATAGAGGAATTTTCCTTGGTCAAAATTTGTCAGAAAACCACTTATTAAGGAAATCCCGCATCGTGCGTAATTATCTTGTTTTTCCTAAACAACACGTTGTAACTTGAAAAGCTTTGGTGTTGCGTGTATGTCTAAGTGCGTAGCGTCAACGGGGAACGCACAGGAGAGTTTTCTCTCGAAAGAATATGTAAGAATACCGCGTTATAAGGAAATACCGTGAAGCAGAATATAGACAAATACGTACTTATTGGAAACACTTTACGAGAAGAAATAAAGCATCATGCAAAATTAGCTTGTATCTCCTAAAGAACACGTTGTAACTGGAAAAGATTTGGTGTGGTGTGTACGTCTAAACGTGTAGCCTCAAAAGAGAACCCACAGGAGACTTTTCTTTGGTCAAAATTTGTCAAAAACCACTTTTTACGGAAATCCCGCACCGTGCGAAAATATCTTGTTTTTCCTAAACAACACTTTGTAACTCGAAAGGATTTGGTGTTGCGTGTATTTCTAATCGTGTAGCCTCAAAAGAGAATGCACAGGAGAGTTTTCTCCCGAAAGAATATGTAGGAATACCACGTTTTAAGGAAATACAGTGTTGCAGAGTAAAGACAAATACATACTTATTGGAAACACTTAAACTTTACGAGATGAAATAACACATAGTACAAAATTAGCTTGTATCTCCTAAACAACACGTTATAACTCGAAAGGATTTGTTGTCGCGTGTACGTCTAAACGTGTACCCTCAAAAGAGAACCCACAGGAGAATTTTATCCTGTGCGTTCTCTTTTGAGGCTACACGCTTAGACATACACGCAACACCAAAGCTTTTCGAGTTACAACGTGTTGTTTAGGAAAAACAAGATAATTTCGCACGATGCGAGATTTCCTTAAAACCTGGTTTCTGACAAATTTTGATGAAATAAAATTCTCCTGTGGGTTCTCTTTTGAGGCTACACTTTTAGACGTACACGCCACACCAAATCTTTTCGAGTTACAACGTGTTGTTTAGGAGATACAAGCTAATTTTGTACGATGCGTTATTTCTTCTTGTAAGTGTTTCCAATATGTACTTATTTGTCTATACTCTGCAAAATTGTATTTCCGTATAACGTGGTATTCTTACATATTCTTTCGAGAGAAAATTCTCCTGTGCCTTTTCTTTGAGGCTCCACGCTTACACATACACGAAACACCAATGCTTTTCAAGTTACAACATGTTGTTTAGGAAAAAGAAGATGATTTCACACGATGCGGGATTTCCTTAAAACGTGGTTTTTTGAAAAATTTTGAAGAAAGAAAATTCTCCTGTAGGTTCTCTTTTGAGGCTACACGTTTAGACGTACATGCCACACCAAATCTTTTCGAGTTACACCGTGTTGTTTAGGAGATACAAGCTAATTTTTTAAGATGCGTTAATTCTTCTCGTAAAGTGTTTCCAATACGTACGTATTTGTCTTTACTCTGCAACATTGTATTTCCTTATAACGTGGTATTCTTACATATTCTTTCAAGAGAAAACTATCCTGTGCATTCTCTTTTGAGGTTACACACTTAGACATACAGGCAACATCAAAGCTTTTTGAGTTATAACGTGTTATTTAGGAAAAACAAGATAATTTCGCACGATGCGAGATTTCCTTAAAACGTGGTTTCTGACAAATTTTGATGAAAGAAAAGTGTCTTGTGGGTTCCCTTTTGAGGCTACACGCTTAGACGTACACGTCACACCAAATCTTTTCGAGTTACAACGTGTTGTTTAGGAGATACAAGCTACTTTTTTACGATGCGTTATTTCTTCTTGTAAAGTCATTCCAATATGTACTTATTTGTCTTTACTCTGCAAAATTGTATTTCCTTATAACGTGGTATTCTTATATAATCTTTCGAGAGAAAACTCTCCTGTGCCTTCTCTTTTGAGGCTTCATGCTTACACATACACGCAACACCAAAGCTTTTCGAGTTACAACATGTTGTTTAGGAAAAAGAAGATGATTTCGCACGATGCAGGATTTCCTTAAAACGTGGTTTTCTGAAAAATTTTGACGAAAGAAAATTCTCCTGTGGGTTCTCTTTTGAGGCTACACGTTTAGACGTACACGGCACACCAAATCTTTTCGAGTTACCACGTGTTGTTTCGGAGATACAAGCTAATTTTGTAAGATGTGTTACTTCTGCTCGTAACGTTTTCCAATAAGTACTTATTTGTCTTAACTCTACAACAGTGTATTTCCTTATAACGTTGTATTCTTACATATTCTTTCGAGAGAAAACTCTCCTGTGCGTTCTCTTTAGAGGC
Source organism: Apodemus sylvaticus (assembly GCF_947179515.1). Classification (NCBI taxonomy): domain Eukaryota; kingdom Metazoa; phylum Chordata; class Mammalia; order Rodentia; family Muridae; genus Apodemus; species Apodemus sylvaticus. Next base: position 3,031 of record NW_026263408.1, read on the forward strand.
TACACGCTTAGACATACACGCAACGCCAAAGCTTTTCGAGTTACAATGTGTCGTTTAGGAAATACAAGATAATTTTGCACGATGCGAGATTTCCATAAAACGTGGTTGTCTGAAAAATTTTGACGAAAGAAAGTTATCCTGTGGGTTCTCTTTTGAGGCTACACGTGTAGAGGTACGAGCCACACCAAATCTTTTCGAGTTACAACGTGTTGTTTAGGAGATACAAGCTAATTTTGTACGATGTGTTATTTCTTCTCTTAAAGTGTTTCCAATACGTACATAGTTGTCTTTACTCTGCAACACTTTATTTCCTTATAACGTGGTATTCTTACATATTCTTTCGAGAGAAAACTCTCCTGTGCGTTCTCTTTTGAGGCTACACGCTTAGACATACACGCAACACCAAAGATTTTCGAGTTACAACGTGTTGTTTAGGAAAAACAAGATAATTTCGCACGATGCGAGATTTCCTTAAAACGTGGTTTCTGACAAATTTTGATGAAAGAAAATTCTCCTGTGTGTTCTCGTTTGAGGCTACACTTTTAGACGTACACGTCACACCAAATCCTTTCGAGTTACAACGTGTTGTTTAGGAGATACAAGATAATTTTGTAAGATGTGTTATTTCTTCTCGTAAAGTGTTTCCAATATGTACTTATTTGTCTTTACTCTGCAAAATTGTATTTCCTTATAACGTGGTATTCTTACATATTCTTTGGAGTGAAAACTCTCCAGTGCCTTCTCTTTTGAGGCTCCACGCTTACACATACACGCAACACCATAGCTTTTCGAGTTACAACATGTTGTTTAGGAAAAAGAAGATGATTTCGCACGATGCGGGATTTCCTTAAAATGTGGTTTTCTGAAAAATTTTGAATAAAGAAAATTCTCCTGTGGGTTCTCTTTTGAGGCTACACGTTTAGACGTACACGCCACACCAAATCCTTTCAAGTTACCACGTGTTGTTTAGGAGATACAAGCTAATTTTGTACGAAGCATTATTTCTTCTCGTAAAGTGTTTCCAATACGTACTTATTTGTCTTTAATCTGCTACACTGTATTTCCTTATAACATGGTATTCTTACATATTATTTCGAGGGAAAACTCTCCTGTGCGTTCTCTTTTGAGGGGACACGCTTAGACAAACATGCAACGCCAAAGCTTTTCGAGTTACAATGTGTTGTTTAGGAAAAACAAGATAATTTAGCACGATGCGAGATTTCCATAAAACGTGGTTTTCTGAAAAATTTTGACGAAAGTAAGTTCTTCTGTGGGTTCTCTTTTGAGGCTACACGTGTAGAGGTACGAGCCACACCAAATCTTTTCGAATTACAACGTGTTGTTTAGGAGATATAAGCTAATTTTTTACGATGCGTTAATTCTTCTCATAAAGTGTTTCCAATAAGTACATATTTGTCTTTACACTGCAGCATTATATTTCCTTATAACGTGGTATTCTTACATATTCCTTCGAGAGAAAACTATCCTGTGCGTTCCCTTTTGAGGCTACACACTTAGACATACAGGCAACACCAAAGCTTTTCGAGTTACAACGTGTTGTTTATGGAAAACAATATAATTTTGTACGATGCGGGATTTCCTTAAAACGTGGTTTTCTGACAAATTTTGACGAAAGAAAATTCTCCTGTGGCTTCTGTTTTGAGGCTACACGTTTAGACGTGCACGCCACACCAAATCCTTCCGAGTTACAACATGTTGTTTAAGAGATACAAGCCAATTTTGTATGATGCGTTATTTCTTTTCGTAAAGTGGTTCCAATACATATGTATTTGTCTTTACTCTGCAACACTGTATTTCCTTATAACGTTGTATTCTTACATGTTCTTTCGAGAGAAAACTCTCCTGTGCATTCTCTTTAGAGGCTACATGCTCAGACATACACGCAACACCAAAGCTTTTTGAGGTACAACGTGTTGTTTAGGAAAAACAAGATAATTTTGCACGAAGCGGGATTTCCTTAAAACGTGGTTTTCTGACAAATTTTGACGAAAGAAAGTTCTCCTGTAGGTTCTCTTTTGAGGCTACACGTGTAGACGTACGAGCCACACCAAATATTTTTCAGTTACAACGTGTTGTTTAGGAGACACAAGCAAATATTGTATGATGCGTTATTTCTTCTCGTAAAGTGTTTCCAATACGTACATATTTGTCTTTACTCTGCAACACTGTATTTCCTTATAACATGGTATTCTTACATATTTTTTCGAGGGAAAACTCTCCTGTGCATTCTCTTTTGAGGCTACACGATTAGACAAACACGCAACACCAAAGCTTTTCGAGTTACAACGTGTTGTTTAGGAAAAAGAAGATGATTTCGCAAGATGCAGGATTTCCTAAAAACCTGGTTTTCTGAAAAATTTTGACGAAAGAAAATTCTCCTGTGGGTTCACTTTTGAGGCTACATATTTAGACGTATACGTCACACCAAATCTTTTCGAGTTACATTGTGTTGTTTAGGAGATACAAGCTAATTTTTTATAATGCGTTAATTCTCGTAAAGTGTTTCCAATACGTACGTATTTGTCTTTACTCTGCAACACTGTATTTCCTTATAACGTGGTATTCTTACATATTCTTTCGAGAGAAAACTATCCTGTGCATTCCCTTTTGAGGCTAAACACTTAGACATACAGGCAACACCAAAGCTTTTTGAGTTACAACGTGTTGTTTATAAAAAACAAGATACTTTCGCACGATGCCGGATTTCCTTAAAACATGGTTTTCTGACAAATTTTGAAGAAAGAAAATTATTCTTTTGGTTCTCTTTTGAGGCTTCACGTTTCGACGTGCACGTCACACCTAATCCTTTCGAGTTACCACGTGTTGTTTAGGACATACAAGCTAATTTTGTACGATGCTTTATTTCTTCTCGTAAAGTGTTTCCAATACGTACGTATTTGTCTTTACTCTGCAACACTGTATTTCCTTATAACGTGGTATTCTTACACATTCTTTCGAGAGAAAACTATCCTGTGCGTTCCCTTTTGAGGCTACACACTTAGACATACAGGCAACACCAAAGCTTGTCAAGTTACAACGTGTTGTTTATGAAAAAGAAGATAATTTCGCACGATGCGTGATTTCCTTAAAACTTGGTGTTCTGACAAATTTTGACGAAAGAAAATTCTCCTGTGGGTTCTCTTTTGAGGCTACACGTTTAGACGTGCACGCCACACCATATCCTTTTGAATTACCACGTGTTGTTTAGGAGATACAAGCTAATTTTGTACGATGCATTATTTATTCTCGTAAAGTGTTTCCAATATTTACGTATTTGTCTTTACTCTGCAACACTGTATTTCCTAATAACATTGTATTCTTACATGTTCTTTCGAGAGAAAACTCTCCGGTGCGTTCTCTTTAGAGGCTACACGCTTAGACATACACGCAACACCAAAGCTTTTCGAGTTACAACGTGTTGTTTAGGAAAAACAGGATAATTTTGCACGATGCGGGATATCCTTAAAACGTGGTTTTCTGACAAATTTTGACGAAAGAAAGTTCTCCTGTGCGTTGTCTTTTGAGGCTACAGGTTTAGACGTACACGCCACACCAAATCTTTTCGAGTTACAACTTGTTGTTTAGGAGATACAAGCAAATTTTGTTCGATGCGTTATTTCTTCTTGTAAAGTGTGTCCAATATGTACTTAATTGTCTTTACTCTGCAACACTGTATTTCCTTATAACGTGATATTCTTACATATTCTTTCGAGGAAAAACTCTCCTGTGCGTTCTCTTTTGGGCTACACGCTTAGACATACACGCAGCACCAAAGCTTTTCGAGTTACAAAGTGTTGTTTAGGAAAAACAAGATAATTTCGCACAATGCAGGACTTCCTTAAAACGTGGTTTTCTGAAAAAATTTTGACCAAAGAAAATTCTCCTGTGGGTTCTCTTTTGATGCTACACGTTTAGATGTAAACACCACACCAAATCTTTTCGAGTTACAACGTGTTGTTTACACCAAAGCTTTTCGAGTTACAACGTGTTGTTTAGGAAAAACAAGATAATTTCGCACGATGCGGGATTTCCTTAAAACGTGGTTTTCTGACATATTTTGACGAAAGAAAATTCTCCTGTAGGTTCTCTTTTGAGGCTACACGTTTCAACGTACATGCCACACAAAATCTTTTCGCGTTACAACGTGTTGTTTAGGAAATACAAGCTAATTTTGTACGATGTATCATTCCTTCTCGTAAAGTGTTTCCAATATGTATGTATCTGTCTTTACTCTGCAACACTGTATGTCCTTATAACGTGGTATTCTTACATATTCTTTCGAGAGAATACTCTCTTGTGCGTTCTCTTTTGAGGCTACATGCTTCGACATACATGCAAAACCAAAGCTTTTCGAGTTACAACGTGTTGTTTAGGAAAAACCAGATAATTTCACACGATGCCGGATTTCCTTAAAACGTGGTTTTCTGAAAAAATTTTGACGAAAGAAAATTCTCCTGTGGGTTCTCTTTTGAGGCTACACCTTTAGATGTAAACACCACACCAAATCCTTTCGAGTTACTACGTGTTGTTTAGGAGATACAAGCTAATTTTTTCCCATGCATTATTTCTTCTCGTAAGTGTTTCAAATACGTACATAATTGTCCTTACTCTGTAACACTGTTTTTCCATATAACGTAGTATTCCTACATATTCTTTCGAGAGAAAACTCTCCTGTGCGTTCTCTTTTGAGGCTACATTCTTAGACATACACCCAGTACCAAAGCTTTTTGAGTTACAACGTGTTGTTTAGGAAAAACAAGATAATTTCGCACGATGTGGGATTTCCTTAAAACGTGGTTTTCTGACAAATTTTGACCAAAGAAAATTCTACTGTGGGTTCTCTTATAAGGCTACACTTTTAGACGTACACGCCACACCAAATCTTTTCGAGTTACGACGTGTTGTTTAGGAGAAACAAGCTAATTTTGTACGATGCAATATTTCATCTGGTAAAGTGTTTCCAATACATATGTAATTGTCTTTATTCTGCAACACTGTATTTCCTTATAACTTGGTATTCTTACATATTCTTTCGAGAGAAAACTCTCCTGTGCATTCTGTTTTGAGGCTACACGCTTAGACTTACACGCTACACCAAAGCTTTTCGAGTTACAACTTGTTGTTTAGGAAAAACAAGATAATTTCGCACGATGCGGGATTACCTTAAAATGTGGTTTTCTGACAAATTTTGACCAAAGAAAATTCTCCAGTGTATTCTCTTTAGATGCTACACGTTTAGAGGTACATGCCACACCAAATCTTTTCGAGTTACAACGTGCTTTTTAGTAAATACAAGCTAATTTTGTACGATGCATTATTTCTTCTCGTAAAGTGTTTCCAATATGTATGCATCTGTCTTTACTCTGCAACACTGTATTTCCTTATAACGTGGTATTCTTTCATATTCTTTCTGGAGAAAACTCTCCTGTGCGTTCTCTTTTGAGGCTACACGCTTAGACATACACGCAGAACCAAAGCTATTTGAGTCACAACGTGTTGTTTAGGAAAAACAAGATAATTTCGCACGATGGGGGATTTCCTTAATACGTGGTTTTCTGACAAATTTTGACGAAAGAAAATTCTCCTGTGGGTTCTCTTTTGAGGCTACATGCCACACCAGATCTTTTCGAGTTACAACGCCTTGTTTAGGAGATACAAGCTAATTTTGTACGATGCGTTATTTCTTCTCGTAAAGTGTTTCCAATACGTACGTATTTGTCTTTACTCTGCAACACAGTATTTCCTTATAACGTGGTATTCTTATATATTCTTTCGAGAGAAAACTCTCCTGTGCTTTCTCTTTGAGCTGACACGTTTAGACATACACGCAACACCAAAGCTTTTCGAGTTAAAACGTGTTGTTAGGGAAACACAAGATAATTTCGCACGATGCGGGATTTCCTTAAAACGTGGTTTTCTGACAAATTTTGACGAAAGAAAATTCTCCTGTGGGTTCTCTTTTGAGGCTACACATTTCAACGTACACGCCACACCAAATCTTTTCGAGTTACAGCGTGTTGTTTAGGAAATACAAGCTAATTTTGTACGATGTATTATTCCTTCTCATAAAGTGTTTCCAATACGTATGTATCTGTCTTTACTCTGCAACACTGTATTTCCTTATAACGTGGTATTCTTACATATTCTTTCGAGAGAATACTCTACTGTGCATTCTCTTTTGAGGCTACACGCTTAGACATACACGCAACACCAAAGCTTTTCGAGTTACAACGTGTTGTTTAGCAAAAACAAAATAATTTCGCACGATGCGGGATTTCCTTAAAACGTGGTTTTCTGAAAAAATTTTGATGAAAGAAAATACTCCTGTGGGTTCTCTTTTGAGGCTACACGTTTAGATGTAAACACCACATCAAATCCTTTTGAGTCACAACGTGTTGTTTAGGAGATACAAGCTAATTTTATACCATGCGTTATTTCTTCTCGTAAAGTGTTTGCAATACGTACATATTTGTCTTTACTCTGCAACACTGTATTTCCATATATCGTGGTTTTCTTACATATGCTTTCGAGAGAAACCTCTCCTGTGCGTTCTCTTTTGAGGCTACATGCTTAGACATACACGCAACACCAAAGCTTTTCGAGTTACAACGTGTTGTTTTGGAAAAACAAAATAATTTCTCACGATGCGGGATTTCCTTAAAACGTGGTTTTCTGAAAAATTTTGACGAAAGAAAATACTCCTGTGGGTTCTCTTTTGAGGCTACACGTTTAGACGTACACGCCACACGAAATCCTTTTGAGTCACAACGTGTTGTTTAGGAGATACAAGCTAATTTTGTAGATGCGTTATTTCTTCTCGTTAAGAGTTTCCAATACGTACATATTTGTCTTTACTCTGCAACAGTGTATTTCCATATATCGTGGTTTTCTTACATATTCTTTCGAGAGAAACCTCTCCTGTGCGTTCTCTTTTGAGGCTACATGCTTAGACATACACGCAACACCAAAGCTTGTCGAGTTACAACGTGTTGTTTTGGAAAAACAAAATAATTTCGCACGATGCGGGATTTCCTTAAAACGTGGTTGTCTGACAAATTTTGACGAAAGAAAATTCTCCTGTGGGTTCTCTTTTGAGGCTACATGTTTAGACGTACACGCCACATGAAATCTTTTCCAGTTACAACGTGTTCTTTAGGAGATACAAGCTAATTTTGTAGATGCGTTATTTCTTCTCGTTAAGTGTTTCCAATACGTATGTATTTGTCTTTACTCTGCAACACTGTATTACCTTATAACGTGGTATTCTTACATATTCTTTCGAGAGAAAACTCTCCTGTGCATTCTCTTTAGAGGCCACACGTTTAGACATACACGCAACCCAAAAGCTTTTCGAGTTACAACGTGTTGTTTAGGAAAAACAAGATAATTTCGCATGATGCAGGATTTCCTTAAAACGTGGTTTTCTCAAAAAATTTTGAAGAAAGAAAATTCTCCTGTGGGTTCTCTTTTGAGGCTACACGTTTAGATGTAAACACCACACCAAACCTTTTCGAGTTACAACGTGTTGTTTAGGAGATACAAGCTAATTTTTTACCATGCGTTATTTCTTCTCATAAAGTGTTTCCAATATATACATATTGGTCTTTACTCTGCAACACTGTATTTCCAAATAACGTGGTATTCTTACATATTCTTTCGAGAGAAAACTCTCCTGTGCATTCTCTTCTGAGGCTACACGCTTAGACATACACGCAACACCAAAGCTTTTCGAGTAAGAACGTGTTGTTTAGGAATAACAAGATAATTTCGCACGATGAGGGATTTCCTTAAAACGTGGTTTTCTGACAAATTTTGACGAAAGAAAATTCTCCTGTGGGTTCCCTTTTGGGGCTACATGTTTAGACGTACACGCCACACCAAATCTTTTCGAGTTACAACGTGTTGTTTAGGAGATACAAGCTAATTTTGTACGATACATTATTTCTTCTCGTAAAGTGTTTCCAATAAGTACCTATTTGTCTTTACTCTGCAACACTGTATTTCCTTATAACGTGGTATTCTTACATATTCTTTCAAGAGAAAACTCTTCTGTGCGTTCTCTTCTGCGGCTACACGCTTAGACATACACGCAACACAAAAGCTTTTTGAGTTACAACGTGTTGTTTAGGAAAAACAAGATAATTTTGCACGATGCGGGATTTCCTTAAAAGGTGGTTTTCTGACAAATTTTGACGAAAGAAAATTCTCCTGTGGGTTCTTTTTTGAGGCTACACGTTTAGATGTAAACACCACACCAAATCTTTTCGAGTTACAACGTGTTGTTGAGGAGGTACAAGCTAATTTTTTACCATGAGTTTTTTCCTCTCGTAAAGTGTTTCCATACGTACATATTTGTCTTTACTCTGCAACACTGTATTTCCATATAACGTGGTATTCTTATATATTCTTTCGAGAGAAAACTCTCCTGTGCGTTCTCTTTTGAGGCTACACACTTAGACATACACGCAACACCAAAACTTTTCGAGGTACAAGGTATTGTTTAGGAAAAACAAGATAATTTCGCACGATGCGAGATTTCCATAAAACGTGGTTTTCTGGAAAATTTTGACGAAAGAAAATTCTCCTGTGGGTTCACTTTTGAGGCTACACGTTTATATGTAAACGCCACAACAAATCTTTTCGAGTTACAACGTGTTGTTTAGGAGATACAAGCTAATTTTTTACCATGCGAGAAGAAATACCGAATGTTGCAGAGTAAAGACAAATACATAAGTATTGGAAACACTTTATGAGAAGAAATAATGCATCGTACAAAATTAGCTTGTATCTCCTAAACAACACGTTGTAACTCGAAAAGAATTGGTGTGGCATGTATGTCTAAAGGTGTAGCCTCAGAAGAGATCCCATAGGAGAATTTTCTTTCATCAAAATTTTTCAGAAAATCACGTTTTAAGGAAATCCCGCATCGTGCGAAATTATCTTGTTTTTCCTAAACAACACGTTGTAACTCGAAGAGCTTTTGTGTTGCATGTATGTCTTAGTGTGTAGCCTCAAAAGGGAACACACAGGATAGTTTTCTCTCGAAAGAATATGTAAGAATACCACGAATAAGGAAATACAGTGTTGCAGAGTAAAGACAAATACGTACGTATAGGAAACACTTTACTAGAAGAATTAACGCGTCTTACAAAATAAGCATGTATCTCCTTAACAACACGTTGTAACTCGAAAAGATTTGGTGTGGCATGTATATCTAAACGTGTAGCCTCAAATGAGAACCCACAGGAGAATTTTCTTTCGTCAAAATTTTTCAGAAAACCACGTTTTAAGGAAATCCCGCATCATGCCAAATCATCTTCTTTTTCCTAAACAACATGTTTTAACTCGAAAAGCTTTGGTGTTGCGTGTAGGTCTAAGCGTGGGACCTCAAAAGAGAAGGCACAGGAGAGTTTTCTCTCGAAAGAACACGTAAGAATTCAACGTTATAAGGAAATACAATGTTGAAGAGTAAAGACAAATACATATGTATTGGAAACACTTTGCAAGAAGAAATAACGCATCGTACAAAATTAGCTTGTATCTCCTAAACAACACGTTGTAACTCGAAAAGATTTGGTGTGACTTGTACGTCTAAACGTGTAGCCTCAAAAGAGAACCGACAGGAGAATTTTCTTTCATCAAAATTTGTCAGAAACCACGTTTTAAGGAAATCTCGCATCGTACGAAACTATCTTGTTTTCCCTAAACAACACGTTGTAACTCGAAAAGCTCTGGCGTTATGTGTATGTCTAAGCATGTAGCCTCAAAGGAGAACGCACAGGAGAGTTTTCTCTCAAAAGAATATGTAAGAATACCAAGTTATAAGGAAATACAGTGTTGCAGAGTAAAGACAAACACGTACGTATTGGAAACACTTTACGAGAAGAATTAAAGCACAGTACAAAATTAGCTTGTATTTTCTAAACAACACGTTGTAACTCGAAAAGATTTGGTGTGGCGTGTACGTCTAAACGTGTACCCTCAAAAGAGAACCCACAGGAGAATTTTCTTTCGTTAAAATTTTTCAGAAAACCACGTTTTAAGGAAATCCCGCATGGTGCCAAATCATCTTCTTTTTCCTAAACAACATGTTGTAACTCGAAAAGCTTTGGTGTTGCCTGTATGTCTAAGCGTGGAGCCTCAAAAGAGAACGCACAGGAGAGTTTTCTCTCGAAAGAATATGTAAGAATACCACGTTATAAAGAAATACAATTTTGCAGAGTAAAGGCAATTAAGTACATATTGGAATCACTTTACGAGAAGTAATAACGCATCGTACAAAATTAGCTTGTATCTCCTAAACAACACGTTGTAACTCGAAAAGATTTGGTGTGACGTGTACGTCTAAACGTGTAGCCCCAAAAGAGAACCCACAGGAGAATTTTCTTTCATCAAAATTTGTCAGAAACCACGTTTTATGGAAATCTCGCATCGAGCGAAATTATCTATTTTTTCCTAAACAACACGTTTTAACTCGAAAAGCTCTGGTGTTGCGTGTTTGTCTAAGCATGTAGCCTCAAAAGAGAACACACAGGAGAGTTTCTCTCGAAAGAATATGTAAGAATACCACGTTATAAGGAAATACAGTGTTGCAGAGTAAAGAGAAACACGTACGTATTGGAAACACTTTACGAGAATAATTAATGCATAGTACAAAATTAGGTTGTATCTCCTAAACAACAAGTTGTAACTCGAAACTTTTGGTGTGGTGTGTACGTCTAAACGTGTAGCCTCAAAAGAGAACCCACAGGAGAATTTTCTTTCTTCAAAATTTTTCAGAAAACCACGTTTTAAGGAAATTCCGCATCGTGCGAAATCACCTTCTTTTTCCTAAACAACATGTTGTAACTAGAAAAGCATTGGTGTTGCGTGTATGTGTAAGCGTGGAGCCTCAAAAGAGAAGGCACAGGAGAGTTTTCTCTCGAGAGAATATGTAAGAATACCACGTTATAAGGAAATACAATTTTGCAGAGTAAAGACAAATAAGTACATATTGGAAACACTTTAGGAGAAGAATTAACGCATCGTACAAAATTAGCTTGTATCTCCAAAACAAAACATTGTAACTCGAAAAGATTTGGTGTGGCGTGTTCATTTAAACATGTAGCCTCAAAAGAGAACCCACAGGAGAATTTTCTTTCTTCAAAATTTGTCAGAAAACCACGTTTTAAGGAAATCCCGTATCGTGCGAAATCATCTTCTTTTTGCTAAACAAAACGTTATACCTCGAAAAGCTTTGGTGTTGCGTGTATGTGTAAGCATGGAGCCTCTAAAGAGAACGCACAGGAGAGTTTTCTCTCGAAAGAACATGTAAGAATACAACGTTATAAGGAAATACAGTGTTGCAGAGTAAAGACAAATACGTAAGTATTGGAAAAATTTACGAGAAGAAATATTGCATCGTACAAAATTTGCTTGTATCTCCTAAACAACATGTGGTAATTCGAAAGGATTTGGTGTGGTGTGTACGTCTAAACGTGTAGCCTCAAAAGAGAAAGCACAGGAGAATTTTCTTTCTTCAAAATTTGTCAGAAAACCACGTTTTAAGGAAATCCCGCTTCGTGCGAAATTATCTTGTTTTTCATAAACAACACGTTGTACCTCGAAAAGCTTTGGTGTTGCCTGTATATCTAAGTGTGTAGCCTCAAAAGGAAACGCACAGGATAGATTTCTCTCGAAAGAATATGTAAGAATACCACGTTATAAGGAAATACAGTGTGGCAGAGTAAAGACAAATACTTACATATTGGAAAAACTTTATGAGAAGAATTAACGCATAGTACAAAATTAGCTTGAATCTCCTAAACAACACATTGTTACTCGAAAAGATTTGCTGTAGCGTGCACGTCTAAACGTGTAGCCTCAAAAGAGAACCCACAGGAGAATTTTCTTTCGTCAAAATTTTTCAGAAAACCACGTTTTAAGGAAATCCCGCATTGTGCGAAATCATCTTTTTCCTAAACAACATGTTGTAACTCGAAAAGCTTAGGTGTTGCGTGTATGTCTAAGTGTGGAGCCTGAAAAGAGAAGGCACAGAAGAGTTTTCTCTCGAAAGAATATGTAAGAATACCACATTATAAGGAAATACAATTTTGCAGAGTAAAGACAAATAAGTACAAATTGGAAATATTTTACGGGAAGAAATAACGCATCGTATAAAATTAGCTTGTATCTCCTAAACAACACGTTGTAACTCGAAAAGATTTGGTGTGAGGTGTACGTCTAAACGTGTAGCCTCAAAAGAGAACCCACAGGAGAATTTTCTTTCATCAAAATTTGTCAGAAACCACGTTTTAAGGAAATCTCGCATCGTGCGAAATTATCTTATTTTTCCTAAACAACACATTGTAACTCGAAAACCTTTGCTGTTGCGTGTATGTCTAAGCATGTAGCCTCAAAAGAGAACACCCAGGAGAGTTTTCTCTCGAAAGAATATGTAAGAATACTACGTTATAAGGAAATACAGTGTTGCAGAGTAAAGACAAATACGTACGTATTGGAAACACTTTAAGAGAAGAAATAACGTGTCGTACAAAATTAGCTTGTATCTCCTAAACAACACGTTGGAACTCGAAAAGATTTGGTGAGGCTCGTACGTCTACACGTGCAGCCTCAAAAGAGAACCCACAGGAGAATTTTCTTTCTTCAAAATTTGTGAGAAGACCACGTTTTAAGGAAATCCCGCATCGTGCGAAATTATCTTGTTTTTCATAAACAACACGTTGTACCTCGAAAAGCTTTGGTGTTGCCTGTATATCTAAGTGTGTAGCCTCAAAAGGGAACGCACAGGATAGTTTTCTCTCGAAAGAATATGTAAGAATACCACGTTATAAGGAAATACAGTGTTGCAGAGTAAAGACAAATACTTACATATTGGAAAAACTTTACAAGAAGAATTAACGCATAGTACAAAATTAGCTTGAATCTCCTAAACAACAAATTGTTACTCGAAAAGATTTGCTGTAGCATGTACGTCTAAACGTGTAGCCTCAAAAGAGAACCCACAGGAGAATTTTCTTTCGTCAAAATTTTTCAGAAAACCACGTTTTAAGGAAATCCCGCATTGTGCGAAATCATCTTTTTCCTAAACAACATGTTGTAACTCGAAAAGCTTTGGTGTTCCGTGTATGTCTAAGTGTGGAGCCTGAAAAGAGAAGGCACAGAAGAGTTTTCTCTCGAAAGAATATGTAAGAATACCACATTATAAGGAAATACAATTTTGCAGAGTAAAGACAAATAAGTACAAATTGGAAATATTTTACGGGAAGAAATAACGCATCGTACAAAGTTAGCTTGTATCTCCTAAACAACACGTTGTAACTCGAAAAGATTTGGTGTGAGGTGTACGTCTAAACGTGTAGCCCACACCACAGGAGAATTTTCTTTCATCAAAATTTGTCAGAAACCACGTTTTAAGGAAATCTCGCATCGTGCGAAATTATCTTATTTTTCCTAAACAACACATTGTAACTCGAAAACCTTTGCTGTTGCGTGTATGTCTAAGCATGTAGCCTCAAAAGAGAACACCCAGGAGAGTTTTCTCTCGAAAGAATATGTAAGAATACTACGTTATAAGGAAATACAGTGTTGCAGAGTAAAGACAAATACGTACGTATTGGAAACACTTTAAGAGAAGAAATAACGTGTCGTACAAAATTAGCTTGTATCTCCTAAACAACACGTTGGAACTCGAAAAGATTTGGTGAGGCTCGTACGTCTACACGTGCAGCCTCAAAAGAGAACCCACAGGAGAATTTTCTTTCTTCAAAATTTGTCAGAAAACCATGTTTTAAGGAAATCCCGCATCGTGCGAAATTATCTTGTTTTTCATAAACAACACGTTGTACCTCAAAAAGCTTTGGTGTTGCCTGTATATCTAAGTGTGTAGCCTCAAAAGGGAACGCACAGGATAGTTTTCTCTCGAAAGAATATGTAAGAATACCACGTTATAAGGAAATACAGTGTTGCAGAGTAAAGACAAATACTTACATATTGGAAAAACTTTACGAGAAGAATTAACGCATAGTACAAAATTAGCTTGAATCTCCTAAACAACACATTGTTACTCGAAAAGATTTGCTGTAGCGTGTACGTCTAAACGTGTAGCCTCAAAAGAGAACCCACAGGAAAATTTTCTTTCGTCAAAATTTTTCAGAAAACCACGTTTTAAGGAAATACCGCATCGTGCGAAATCATCTTTTTCCTAAACAACATGTTGTAACTCGAAAAGCTTTGGTGTTGCGTGTATGTCTAAGTGTGGAGCCTGAAAAGAGAAGGCACAGAAGAGTTTTCTCTCGAAAGAATATGTAAGAATACCACATTATAAGGAAATAAAATTTGGCAGAGTAAAGGCAAATAAGTACAAATTGGAAATATTTTACAGGATGAAATAACGCATCGTACAAAATTAGCTTGTATCTCCTAAACAACACGTTGTAACTCGAAAAGATTTGGTGTGAGGTGTATGTCTAAACGTGTAGCCTCAAAAGAGAACCGACAGGAGAATTTTCTTTCATCAAAATTTGTCAGAAACCACGTTTTAAGGAAATCTCGCATCGTGCGAAATTATCTTATTTTTCCTAAACAACACATTGTAACTCGAAAACCTTTGCTGTTGCGTGTATGTGTAAGCATGTAGCCTCAAAAGAGAACACCCAGGAGAGTTTTCTCTCGAAAGAATATGTAAGAATACTACGTTATAAGGAAATACAGTGTTGCAGAGTAAAGACAAATACGTACGTATTGGAAACACTTTAAGAGAAGAAATAACGTGTCGTACAAAATTAGCTTGTATCTCCTAAACAACACGTTGGAACTCGAAAAGATTTGGTGAGGCTCGTACGTCTACACGTGCAGCCTCAAAAGAGAACCCACAGGAGAACTTTCTTTCGTCAAAATTTGTCAGAAAACCACGTTTTAAGGAAATCCCGCATCGTGCAATATTATCTTGTTTTTCCTAAACAACACGTTGTAACTCGAAAAGCTTTGGTGTTGCGTGTATGTCTAAGCGTGTAGCCTCTAAAGAGAACGCACAGGAGAGTTTTATCTCGAAAGAACATGTAAGAATACAACGTTATAAGAAAATACAGTTTTGCAGTGTAAAGACAAATACGTATGTATTGGAAACACTTTACGAGAAGAAATAATGCATCTTACAAAATTATCTTGTATCTCCTAAACAACACGTGGTATCTCGAAAGGATTTGGTGTGGTGTGTACGTCTAAACGTGTAGCCTCAAAAGAGAACCCACAGGAGAATTTTCTTTCGTCAAAATTTGTCAGAAAACCACGATGTAAGGAAATCCCGCAAGGTGCAATATTATCTTCTTTTTCGTAAACAACACGTTGTAACTGGAAACGCTTTGGTGTTGCCTGTATGTCTAAGTGTGTAGCCTCAAAAGGGAATGCCCAGGATAGTTTTCTCTAGTAAGAATACCTAAGAATACCACATTATAATGAAATACAGTATTGCAGAGTAAAGACAAATACAAACGTATTGGAATCACTTAATGAGAAGAATTAACGCATCGAACAAAATTAGCTTGTATCTCCTAAACAACACATTGTAACTCGAAAAGATTTGATGTGGTGTGTACGTCTAAACGTGTAGCCTCAAAAGAGAACCCACAGGAGAATTTTCTTTCGTTAAAATTTTTCAGAAAACCACGTATTAAGGAAATCCCGCATCGTGCGAAATCATCTTCTTTTTCCTAAACAACATGTTGTAACTCGAAAAGCTTTAGTGTTGCGTGTATGTCTAAGCGTGGAGCCTCAATAGAGAAGGCACAGGAGAGTTTTCTTTCAAAAGAATAGGTAAGAATACCACGTTATAAGGAAATACAGTGTTGTAGAGTCAACAAAAATACATATGTATTGGACACACTTTAGGAGAAGAAGTAACGCATCATACAAAATTAGCTTGTATCTCCTAAACAACACGTTGTAACTCGAAAAGCTGTGGTGTTGGGTGTATGTCTAAGCATGTAGCCTCAAAAGAGAACACACAGAAGAGTTTTCTCTCAAAAGAATATGTAAGAATACCACATTATAAGGAAGTACAATGTTGCAGAATAAAGACAAATACGTATTGGAAACCCTTAAAATTAGCGAGATGAAATAAAGCATCATACAAAATTAGCTTGTATCTCCTAAACAACACGTTGTAACTCGAAAAGATTTGGTGTGGCGTGTACGTCTAAACGTGTAGCCTCAAAAGAGAACCACAGGACAATTTTTTCGTCAAAATTTGTCAGAAAACCACGTTTTAAGGAAATCCCGCATCGTGAGAAATTATCTTGTTCTTCCTAAACAACACGTTGTAATTCGAAAAGCTTTGGTGTTGCGTGTATGTCTAAGCGTGTAGCCTCAAAAGAGAACGCACAGGAGAGTTTTCTCTCGAAAGAATATGTAAGAATACCACGTTATAAGGAAATACAGTGTTGCAGAGTAAAGACAAACACATAAGTATTGGAAACACTTTACAAGAAGTAATAATGCATCGTACAAAATTAGCTTGTGTCTCCTAAACAACACGTTGTAACTCGAAAAGATTTGGTGTGGCGTTTACAACTAAACATGTAGCCTCAAAAGAGAACCCACAGGAGAATTTTCTTTCGTCAAAATTTTTCAGAAAACCACGTTTTAAGGAAATCCGCATCGTGCGAAATTATCTTGTTTTTCCTAAACAACAGGTTGTAATTCGAAAAGCTTTGGTGTTGCGTGTATGTCTAAGCATGTAGCCTCGAAAGAGAACGCAGAGGAGAGTTTTCTCTCGAAAGAATATGCAAAAATACCACGTTATAAGGAAATACAGTGTTGCAGAGTAAAGGCAAATACGTATGTATTGGAATAATTTAAACTTTATGAGAAGAAATAACGCATCGTACAAAATTAGCTTGTATCTCCTAAAGAACACGTTGTAACTCGAAAAGATTTGGTGTGGTGTGTACATCTAAACGTGTAGCCTCAAAAGAGAACCCACAGGAGTATTTTCATTCGTCAAAATTTGTCAGAAAACCACGTTTTAAGGAAATCCCGCATCGTGCGAAATTATCTTGTTTTTCCTAAACAACAAATTGTAATTCGAAAAGCTTTGGTGTTGCATGTATGTTTAATCGTGTAGCCTCAAAAGAGAACGCACAGGAGAGTTTTCTCTCGAAAGAATATGTAAGAATACCACGTTATAAGTAAATACAGTGTTGCAGAGTAAAGACAAATACATACTTATTGGAAACACTTAAACTTTACGAGAAGAAATAAGGCATCATACAAAATTAGTTTGTATCTCCTAAACAACACGTTATAACTCGAAAAGATTTGGTGTGGTGTGTACGTCTAACGTGTAGCCTCAAAGGAGAACCACAGGACAATTTTCTTTCGTCAATATTTGTCAGAAAACCACGTTTTAAGGAAATCCTGCATCGTGCGAAATTATCTTGTTTTTCCTAAACAACACGTTGTAACTCGAAAAGCTTTGGTGTTGCGTGTATGTCTAAGCGTGTAGCCTCAAAAGAGAATGCACAGGAGAGTTTTCTCTCGAAAGAATATGTAAGAATACCACGTTATATGGAAATACATTGTTGCAGAGTAAAGACAAATAAGTACGTATTGGAAACACTTTACGAGAGGTAATAACGCATCGTACAAAATTAGCTTGTATCTCCTAAACAAAACGTTGTAACTCGAAAAGATTTGGTGTGGCGTTTACAACTAAACATGTAGCCTCAAAAGAGAACCCACAGGAGTATTTTCTTTCGTCAAAATTTTTCAGAAAACCACGTTTTAAGGAAATCCCGCATCGTGTGAAATTATCTTGTTTTTCCTAAACAACAGGTTGTAATTCGAAATGATTTGGTGTTGAGTGTATGTCTAAGCATGTAGCCTCTAAAGAGAACGCACAGGAGAGTTTTTCTCTCGAAAGAATATGCAAGATTACCACGTTATAAGGAAATACAGTGTTGCAGAGTAAAGGCAATTACGTACATATTGGACACATTTAAACTTTACGAGAAGAAATAACGCATCTTAAAAAATTAGCTTGTATCTCCTAACCAACACGTTTTAACTCGAAAGGATTTGGTGTGGCGTGTACGTCTAAACGTGTAGCATCAAAAGAGAACCCACATGAGTATTTTCTTTCGTCAAAATTTGTCAGAAAACCACGTTTTAAGGAAATCCCGCATCGTGCGAAATTATCTTGTTTTTCCTAAACAACACATTGTAACTCGAAAAGTTTTGGTGTTGCATGTATGTCTACGCGTGTAGCCTCAAAAGAGAATGCACAGGAGAGTTTTCTCTCGAAAGAATATGTAAGAATACCACGTTATATGGAAATAAAGTGTTGCAGAGTAAAGACAAATACGTACTTATTGGAAACACTTAAACTTTACGAGAAGAAATAAGGCATCGTACAAAATTAGTTTGTATCTCCAAAACAACACGCTGTAACTCGAAAAGATTCGGTGTGGCGTGTACGTCTAAACGTGTAGCCTCAAAAGAGAACCCACAGGAGAGTTTTCTTGCGTCAAAATTTGTCAAAACCCACGTTTTAAAGAAATCCCGCATTGTGCGAAATTATCTTGTTTTTCCTAAACAACATGTTGTAACACGAAAAGGTTTGGTGTTGCGGGTATATCTAAGCGTGTAGCCTCAAAAGAGAACGCACAGGAGAGTTTTCTCCCAAAAGATTATATAGTAATACCACATTATAAGGAAATACAGTGTTGCAGAGTAAAGACAAATACATACTTATTGGAAACACTTAAACTTTATGAGTAGAAATAACACATAGTACAAAATAAGCTTGTATCTCCTAAACAACACGATATAACTCGAAAGGATTTGGTGTGGCTTATACGTCTAAACGTGTACCCTCAAAAGAGAACCCACTGGAGAATTTTCTTTCGTCAAAATTTGTCAGAAAACCACGTTTTAAGGAAATCCCCCATCGTGCGAAATTATCTTGTTTTTCCTAAACAACAAATTGTAATTCGAAAAGCTTTGGTGTTGCGTGTATGTTTAATCGTGTAGCCTCAAAAGAGAACGCACAGGAGAGTTTTCTCTCGAAAGAATATGTAAGAATACCACGTTATAAGTAAATACAGTGTTGCAGAGTAAAGACAAATACGTACTTATTGGAAACACTTAAACTTTACGAGAAGAAATAAGGCATCATACAAAATTAGTTTGTATCTCCTAACCAACACGTTATAACTCGAAAAGATTTGGTGTGGTGTGTACGTCTAACGTGTAGCCTCAAAGGAGAACCACAGGACAATTTTCTTTCATCAATATTTGTCAGAAAACCACGTTTTAAGGAAATCCTGCATCGTGCGAAATTATCTTGTTTTTCCTAAACAACACGTTGTAACTCGAAAAGCTTTGGTGTTGCGTGTATGTCTAAGCGTGTAGCCTCAAAAGAGAATGCACAGGAGAGTTTTCTCTCGAAAGAATATGTAAGAATACCACGTTATATGGAAATACATTGCTGCAGAGTAAAGACAAATAAGTACATATTGGAAATACTTTACGAGAGGTAATAACACATCGTACAAAATTAGCTTGTATCTCCTAAACAAAACGTTGTAACTCGAAAAGATTTGGTGTGGCGTTTACAACTAAACATGTAGCCTCAAAAGAGAACCCACAGGAGAATTTTCTTTCGTCAAAATTTTTCAGAAAACCACGTTTTAAGGAAATCCCGCATCGTGTGAAATTATCTTGTTTTTCCTAAACAACAGGTTGTAATTCGAAATGCTTTGGTGTTGCGTGTATGTCTAAGCATGTAGCCTCTAAAGAGAACACACAGGAGAGTTTTTCTCTCGAAAGAATATGCAAGATTACCACGTTATAAGGAAATACAGTGTTGCAGAGTAAAGGTAATTACGTACGTATTGGACACAGTTAAACTTTATGAGAAGAAATAACGCATCTTAAAAAATTAGCTTGTATGTCCTAACCAACACGTTTTAACTCGAAAGGATTTGGTGTGGCGTGTACGTCTAAACGTGTAGCCTCAAAAGAGAACCCACAGGAGTATTTTCTTTCATCAAAATTTGTCAGAAAACCACGTTTTAAGGAAATCCCGCATCGTGCGAAATTATCTTGTTTTTCCTAAACAACACATTGTAACTCGAAAAGCTTTGGTGTTGCGTGTATGTCTAAGCGTGTAGCCTCAAAAGAGAATGCACAGGAGAGTTTTCTATCGAAAGAATATGTAAGAATACCACGTCATATGGAAATACAGTGTTGCAGAGTAAAGACAAATACGTACTTATTGGAAACACTTAAACTTTACGAGAAGAAATAAGGCACCATACAAAATTAGTTTGTATCTCCTAAACAACACGCTGTAACTCGAAAAGATTTGGTGTGGCGTGTACGTCTAAACGTGTAGCCTCAAAAGAGAACCAACAGGAGGGTTTTCTCTCATCAAAATTTGTCAAAACCCACGTTTTAAAGAAATCCCGCATCGTGCGAAATTATCTTGTTTTTCCTAAACAACATGTAACTCGAAAAGGTTTGGTGTTGCGGGTATATCTAAGCGTGTAGCCTCAAAAGAGAACGCACAGGAGAGTTTTCTCCCAAAAGATTATTTAGGAATACCACATTATAAGGAAATACAGTGTTGCAGAGTAAAGACAAATACATACTTATTGGAAACACTTAAACTTTACGAGTAGAAATAATACATAGTACAAAATAAGCTTGTATCTCCTAAACAACACGATATAACTCGAAAGGATTTGGTGTGGCTTGTACGTCTAAACATGTACCCTCAAAAGAGAACCCACAGGAGAATTTTCTTTCGTCAAAATTTGTCAGAAAACCAAGTTTTAAGGAAATCCCGCATCATGCGAAATTATCTTGTTTTTCCTAAACAACACGTTGTAACTCGAAAAGCTTTGGTGTTGCGTGTATGTCTAAGCGTGTAGCCTCCAAAGAGAACGCACAGGAGAGTTTTCTCTCGAAAAAATATGTAAGAATAACACGTTATAAGGAAATACAGTGTTGCAGAGTAAAGGCAAATACAAACATATTGGAAACACTTAAACATTAGGAGAAGAAATAACGCACCGTAAAAAAATTAGCTTATATCTCCTAAACAACACATTGTAACTCAAAAATATTTGGTGTGGCGTGTACATCTAAACGTTTAAACTCAAAAGAGAACCCACAGGAGAATTTTCTTTAGTCAAAATTTGTCAGAAAACCACGTTTTATGGAAATCCCGCATCGTGCGAAATTATCTTGTTTTTCCGAAACAACACGTTGTAACTCGAAAAGCTTTGTTGTTGCGTGTATGTCTAAGCGTGTAGCCTCAAAAGAGAATGCAAAGGAGAGTTTTTTCTCGAAAGAATATGTAAGAATACCACGTTATTAGGAAACACAGTGTTGTAAAGACAAATACTTACGTATTGGAAAAACTTTACGAGAAGAAATAACGCATCGTACAAAATTAGCTTGTATCTCCTAAACAACACGTTGTAACTTAAAAAGATTTGGTGTGGCCTGTACGTCTAAACGTGTAGCCTCAAAAGAGAACCCACAGGAGAATTTTCTTTCGTCAAAATTTTTCAGAAAACCACGTTTTAAGGAAATCCCACAGCGCACGAAATTATCTGGTTTTTCCTAAACAACACGTTGTAATGCGAAAAACTTTGGTGTTGCCTGTATGTCTAAGCGTGTAGCCTCAAAGGGGAACACACAGGAGAGTTTTCTCTCGAAAGAATATGTAAGAATACCACGTTATAAGGAAATACAGTGTTGCAGACTAAAGGCAAATACGTACCTATTGGAAACACTTTACGAGAAGAAATAACGCATCGTACAAAATTAGCTTGTATCTCCTAAACAACACGTTGTAAATCGAAAAGATTTGGTGTGGCCTGTACTTCTAAACGTGTAGCCTCAAAAGAGAACCGACAGGACAATTTTCTTTCGTCAAAATTTTTCAGAAAACCACGTTTTAAGGAAATCCCGCATCGTGAGAAATTATCTTGTTCTTCCTAAACAACACGTTTTAACTTGAAAAACTTTGGTGTTGGGTGTATGTCTAAGCATGTAGCCCCAAAAGAGAATGCAGAGGAGAGTTTTCTCTCGAAAGAATATGTAAGAATACCACCTTATAAGGAAATACAGTGTTGCAGAGTAAAGACAATTACATATTTATTGGAAAAACTTTACGAGAAGAAATAACGCATCGTACAAAATTAACTTGTGTCTCCTAAACAACACGTTGTAACTTAAAAAGATTTGGTGTGGCAAGTACGTCTAAACGTGTAGTCTCAAAAGAGAACCCATAGGATAATTTTCTTTGGTCAATATTTGTGAGAAAACCACGTATTAAGGAAATCCCTCATCGTGCGAAATTATCTTGTTTTTCCTAAACAACACGTTGTAACTTGAAAAGCTTTGGAGTTGCGTGTATGTCTAAGCGTGTAGCCTCAAAAGAGGATGCACAGGAGAGTTTTCTCTCGAAAGAATATGTAAGAATACCACGTTATAAGGAAATACAGTGTTGCAGACTAAAGGCAAATACATACATATTGGAAACACTTTAAGAGAACAAATAACGCATCCTACAAAATTAGCTTGTATCTCCTAAACAACACGTTGTAACTCGAAAAGATTTGGTGTGGCGTGTACGTCTAAACGTGTAGCCTCAAAAGAGAACCCACAGGAGAATTTTCTTTCGTCAAAATTTGTCAGAAAACCACTTATTAAGGAAATCCTGCATCGTGCGAAACTATCTAGTTTTCCTAAACAACACATTGTTACTCGAAAATATTTGCTGTTGCGTGTATGTCTAAGCATGTAGCCTCAAAAGAGAACGCACAGGAGAGATTTCTCTCGAACGAGTATGTAAGAATACCACGATATAAGGAAATACATTGTGGCAAATTAAAGATAAATACGTACCTTTTGGAAACTCTTAAACTTTACAAGAAGATATGAAGCATCGTAAAAAATTAGCTTTTATCTCCTAAACAACACGTTGTAACTCGAAAAGATTTGGTGTGGCATGTACGTCTAAACGTGTAGCCTCAAATGAAAACCCACAGGAGAATTTTTTTTTCGTCAAAATTTTTCAGAAAACCACGTTTTAAGGAAATCCAGCATCGTGCGAAATTATCTTGTTTTTCCTAAGCAACACATTGTAAGTCGAAAAGCTTTGGTGTTGCGTGTATGTCTAAGCGTGTAGCCTCCAAAGAGAACGCACAGGAGAGTTTTCTCTCGAAAGAATATGTAAGAATACCAAGTTGTAAGGAAATACAGTGTTGCAGAGTAAAGAAAGATACGTATGTATTGGAAACCCACAAACTTTACGAGATGAAATAAAGCATCGTACAAAATTAGCTTGTATCTCCTAAACAACACTTTGTAACTCAAAAAGATTTGGTGTGGCCTGTACGTCTAAACGTGTAGCCTCAAAAGAGAGCCCACAGGACAATTTTCTTTCGTCAAAATTTGTCAGAAAACCACGTTTTAAGGAAATCCCGCATCGTGAGAAATTATCTTGTTCTTCCTAAACAACACGTTTTAACTTGAAAAGCTTTGGTGTTGGGCGTACGTCTAAGCATGTAGCCCCAAAAGAGTATGCAGAGGAGAGTTTTCTCTCGAAAG
Source organism: Apodemus sylvaticus (assembly GCF_947179515.1). Taxonomy (NCBI): domain Eukaryota; kingdom Metazoa; phylum Chordata; class Mammalia; order Rodentia; family Muridae; genus Apodemus; species Apodemus sylvaticus. Next base: position 26,677 of record NW_026263408.1, read on the forward strand.
AATATATAAGAATACCACCTTATAAGGAAATACAGTGTTGCAGAGTAAAGACAAATACATACTTATTGGAAAAACTTTACGAGAAGAAATAACGCATCGTAAAAAATTAGCTTGTGTCTCCTAAACAACACGTTGTAACTTAAAAAGATTTGGTGTGGCCTGTACGTCTAAACGTGTAGTCTCAAAAGAGAACCCATAGGATAATTTTCTTTGGTCAATATTTGTCAGAAAACCACGTATTAAGGAAATCCCTCATCGTGTGAAATTATCTAGTTTTTCCTAACAAACACGTTGTAACTCGAAAAGCTTTGGTGTTGCGTGTATGTCTAAGCATGTAGCCTCAAAAGAGGATGCACAGGAGAGTTTTCTCTCGAAAGAATATGTAAGAATACCACGTTATAAGGAAATACAGTGTTGCAGACTAAAGGCAAATACATACGTATTGGAAAAACTTTACGAGAACAAATAACGCATCGTACAAAATTAGCTTGTATCTCCTAAACAACACGTTGTAACTAGAAAAGATTTGGTGTGGCGTGTACGTCTAAACGTGTAGCCTCAAAAGAGAACCCACAGGAGAATTTTCTTTCGTCAAAATTTGTCAGAAAACCACTTATTAAGGAAATCCTGCATCGTGCGAAACTACCTAGTTTTCCTAAACAACACATTGTTACTCGAAAATATTTGCTGTTGCGTGTATGTCTAAGCATGTAGCCTCAAAACAGAACACACAGGAGAGATTTCTCTCGAACGAGTATGTAAGAATACCACGTTATAAGGAAATACATTGTGGCAAATTAAAGATAAATACGTACCTTTTGGAAACTCTTAAACTTTACAAGAAGATATAAAGCATCGTAAAAAATTAGCTTTTATCTCCTAAACAACACGTTGTAACTCGAAAAGATTTGGTGTGGCATGTATGTCTAAACGTGTAGCCTCAAATGAAAACCCACAGGAGAATTTTCTTTCATCAAAATTTTTCAGAAAAGCACGTTTTAAGGAAATCCAGCATCGTGCGAAATTATCTTGTTTTTCCGAAACAACACGTTGTAAGTCGAAAAGCTTTGGTGTTGCGTGTATGTCTAAGCGTGTAGCCTCCAAAGAGAACGCACAGGAGAGTTTTCTCTCGAAAGAATATGTAAGAATACCACGTTTTAAGGAAATACAGTGTTGCAGAGTAAAGAAAGATACGTATGTATTGGAAACCCACAAACTTTACGAGATGAAATAAAGCATCGTACAAAATTAGCTTGTATCTCCTAAACAACACTTTGTAACTCAAAAAGATTTGGTGTGGCCTGTATGTCTAAACATGTAGCCTCAAAAGAGAGCCCACAGGACAATTTTCTTTCGTCAAAATTTGTCAGAAAACCACGTTTTAAGGAAATCCCGCATCGTGAGAAATTATCTTGTTCTTCCTAAACAACACCTTTTAACTTGAAAAGCTTTGGTGTTGGGTGTATGTCTAAGCATGTAGCCCCAAAAGAGTATGGAGAGGAGAGTTTTCTCTCGAAAGAATATATAAGAATACCACCTTATAAGGAAATACAGTGTTGCAGAGTAAAGACAAATACATACTTATTGGAAAAACTTTACGAGAAGAAATAACGCATCGTACAAAATTAGCTTGTGTCTCCTAAACAACACGTTGTAACTTAAAAAGATTTGGTGTGGCCTGTACGTCTAAACGTGTAGTCTCAAAAGAGAACCCATAGGATAATTTTCTTTGGTCAATATTTGTCAGAAAACCACGTATTAAGGAAATCCCTCATCGTGTGAAATTATCTAGTTTTTCCTAACAAACACGTTGTAACTCGAAAAGCTTTGGTGTTGCTTGTATGTCTAAGCGTGTAGCCTCAAAAGAGGATGCACAGGAGAGTTTTCTCTCGAAAGAATATGTAAGAATACCACGTTATAAGGAAATACAGTGTTGCAGACTAAAGGCAAATACATAGGTATTGGAAAAACTTTACGAGAACAAATAACGCATCGTACAAAATTAGCTTGTATCTCCTAAACAACACGTTGTAACTAGAAAAGATTTGGTGTGGCGTGTACGTCTAAACGTGTAGCCTCAAAAGAGAACCCACAGGAGAATTTTCTTTCGTCAAAATTTGTCAGAAAACCACTTATTAAGGAAATCCTGCATCGTGTGAAACTATCTAGTTTTCCTAAACAACACATTGTTACTCGAAAATATTTGCTGTTGCGTGTATGTCTAAGCATGTAGCCTCAAAGAGAACACACAGGAGAGATTTCTCTCGAACGAGTATGTAAGAATACCACGTTATAAGGAAATACATTGTGGCAAATTAAAGATAAATATGTACCTTTTGGAAACTCTTAAACTTTACAAGAAGATATAAAGCATCGTAAAAAATTAGCTTTTTTCTCCTAAACAACATGTTGTAACTCGAAAAGATTTGGTGTGGCATGTACGTCTAAACGTGTAGCCTCAAATGAAAACCCACAGGAGAATTTTCTTTCATCAAAATTTTTCAGAAAAGCACGTTTTAAGGAAATCCAGCATCGTGCGAAATTATCTTGTTTTTCCGAAACAACACGTTGTAAGTCGAAAAGCTTTGGTGTTGCGTGTATGTCTAAGCGTGTAGCCTCCAAAGAGAACACACAGGAGAGTTTTCTCTCGAAAGAATATGTAAGAATACCACGTTGTAAGAAAATACAGTATTGCTGAGTAAAGAAAGATACGTATGTATTGGAAACCCACAAACTTTACGAGATGAAATAAAGCAACGTACAAAATTAGCTTGTATCTCCTAAACAACACATTGTAACTCGAAAAGATTTGGTGTGGCCTGTACGTCTAAACGTGTAGCCTCAAAAGAGAACCCACAGGACAATTTTCTTTTGTCAAAATTTTTCAGAAAACCACGTTTTAAGGAAATACCGCATTGGGAGAAATTATCTTGTTCTTCCTAAACAACACGTTTTAACTCGAAAAGCTTTAGTGTTGGGTGTATGTCTAAGCATGTAGCCCCAAAAGAGAACGCACAGGAGAGTTTTCTCTCAAAAGAATAAGTAAGAATACCACGTTATAAGGAAATACAGTGTGGCAGAGTAAAGACAAATATGTACATATTGGAAGCGCTTTATGAGAGAAATAACGCATCTTGCAAAATTAGCTTGTATGTCCTAAACAACACGTTGTAACTCGAAAAGATTTGGTGTTGGGTGTATGTCTAAGCATGTAGCCCCAAAAGAGAATGCACAGGAGAGTTTTCTCTCAAAAGAATATGTAAGAATACCACGTTATAAGGAAATACAGTGTGGCAGAGTAAAGACAAATATGTACATATTGGAAGCGCTTTATGAGAGAAATAAAGCATCTTGCAAAATTAGCTTGTATGTCCTAAACAACACGTTGTAACTCGAAAAGATTTGGTGTGGTGTCTACTCTAAACGTGTAGCCTCAAAAGAGAACCCACAGGAGAGTTTTCTTTTGTCAAAATTTGCCAGAAAACCACGTTTTAAGGAAATCCCGCATCGTGAGAAATTATCTTGTTTTTCCTAAACAACACGTTGTATCTAGAAAAGCTTTGGTGTTGCGTGTATGTCTAAGTGTGTAGCCTCAAAAGAGAATGCACAGGAGAGTTTTCTCTCGAAAGAATATGTAAGAATACCATGTTATAAGGAAATATATTGCTGCAGAGTAAAGACAAATACGAAAGTATTGGAAACACATTATGAGAAGAAATAACGCATGGTACAAAATTAGCTTGTATCTCCGAAACAACACGTGGTAACTCAAAAAGATTTGGTGTGGCGTGTACGTCTAAATGGGTAGCCTCAAAAGAGAACCCACAGGAGAATTTTCTTACGTCAAAATTTGTCAGAAAACCACATTTTAAGGAAATCCCGCATCGTGCGAAATTATCTTGTTTTTCCTAATCAACACGTTGTAACTCGAAAAGCTTTGGTGTTGCGTGTATGTCTAAGCGTGTAGCCTCCAAAGAGAACGCACGGGATAGTTTTCTCTCAAAAGAATATGTAAGAATACCACGTTATAAGGAAATACAGTGTTGCAGAGTATTGACAAATATGTACTTATTGGAAAAACTTTAGGAGAAGAAATAACGCATCATGCAAAATTAGCTTGTATCTCCTAAACAACACACTGTAACTCGAAAAGATTTGGTGTGGCGTGTATGTCTAAACGTGTAGCCTCAAAAGAGAACCCACAGGAGAGATTTCTTTCGTCAAAATTTGTCAGAAAACCACGTTTTAAGGAAATACTGCATCGTGCGAAATTATCTTGTTTTTCCTAAACAACATGTTGTAACTCGAAAAGCTTTGGTGTTGCGTGTATGTCTAAGCGTGTAGCCTCAAAAGAGAATGCACAGGAGAGTTTTCTCCCGAAAGAATATGTAGGAATACCACGTTATAAGGAAATACAGTGTTGCAGAGTAAAGACAAATACATACTTATTGGAAACACTTAAACTTTACGAGAAGAAATAACACATAGTACAAAATTAGCTTGTATATCCTAAACAACACGTTGTAACTCGAAAAGATTTCGTGTGGCGTGTACGTCTAAACATGTAGCCTTCAAAAGAGAACCCACAGGAGAATTTTCTTTAGTCAAAATTTGTCAGAAACCACGTTTTAAGGAAATCCCGTATCGTGCGAAATTATCTTGTTTTTCCTAAACAACACGTTGTAACTAGAAAAGTTTTGGTGTTGCGTGTATGTCTGAGCGTGTAGCCTCAAAAGAGAATGCACAGGAGAGTTTTCTCTCGAAAGAATATGTAAGAATACCATGTTATAAGGAAATATATAGCTGCAGAGTAATGACAAATACGTACGTATTGGAAACACATTATGAGAAGAAATAACGCATGGTACAAAATTAGCTTGTATCTCCAAAACAACACGTGGTAACTCAAAAAGATTTAGTGTGGTGTGTACGTCTGAACGTGTAGCCTCAAAAGAGATCCCACAGGAGAATTTTCTTACGTCAACATTTGTCAGAAAACCACGTTTTAAGGAAATCCCGCATTGTGAGAAATTATCTTGTTCTTCCTAAACAACACGTTGTAATTCGAAAAGCTTTGCTGTTGCGTGTATGTCTAAGCCTGTAGCCTCAAATGAGAACGCACAGAAGAGTTTTCTCTCGAAAAAATATGTAAGAATACCACGTTATAAGGAAATACAGTGTTGCAGAGTAAAGACAAATACTTACTTATTGGAAAAACTTTACAAGAAGAAATAACGCATCGTACAAAATTAGCTTGTATCTCCTAAACAACACGTTGTAACTTAAAAAGATTTGGTGTGGCCTGTATGTCTAAACGTATGGTCTCAAAAGAGAACCCATAGGAGAATTTTCTTTGGTCAAAATTTGTCAGAAAACCACGTATTGAGGAAATCCCTCATCGTGCGAAATTATCTTGTTTTTCCTAAACAACACATTGTAACGCGAAAAGCTTTGGTGTTGCGTGTATGTCTAAGCATGTAGCCTCAAAAGAGGACGCACAGGAGAGTTTTCTCTCGAAAGAATATGTAAGAATACCACGTTATAAGGAAATACAGTGTTGCAGAGTAAAGACAAATATGTATGTATTGGAAACCCATGAACTTTAAGAGATGAAATAAAGCATCGTACAAAATTAGCTTGTATCTCCTAAACAACACGTTGTAACTCGAAAAGATTTGGTGTGGCATGTACGTCTAAACTTGTAGCCTCAAAAGAGAACCGACAGGACAATTTTCTTTCGTCAAAATTTTTAAGAAAACCATGATTTAAGGAAATCCCGCATCGTGAGAAATTATATTGTTCTTCCTAAACAACACGTTTTAACTCGAAAAGCTTTGGTGTTGCGTGTATGTCTAAGCGTGTAGCCCCAAAAGAGAACGCACAGGAGAGTTTTCTCTCAAAAGAATATGTAAGAATACCACGTTATAAGGAAATACAGTGTGGCAGAGTAAAGACAAATACGTACATATTGGAAGCACTTTATGAGAGAAATAATGCATCTTGCAAAATTAGCTTGTATGTCCTAAACAACACGTTGTAATTCGAAAAGATTTGGTGTGGCGTGTACGTCTAAACGTGTAGCCTCAAAAGAGAACCCAAAGGAGAATTTTAAGAGAACCCAAAGGAGAATTTTCTTTCGTCAAAATTTTTCAGAAACTCACGTTTTAGAGGAAATCCGCATCATGCGAAATTATCTTGTTTTTCCTAAACAACACGTTGTAACTCGAAAAGCTTTGGTGTTGCGTGTATGTCTAAGCGTGTAGCCTCAAAACAGAAGGCACAGGAGAGATTTCTCTCGAAAGAATATGTAAGAATACCACGTTATAAGGAAATACAATTTTGCAGAGTAAAGACATATATGTACGTATTGGAAACACTTTACGAGAAGAAATAATGCATCATACAATATTAGCTTGTATCTCCAAAACTACACGTTGTAACTCGAAAAGAATTGGTGTGGCGTGAACGTCTAAACGTGTAGCCTCAAAAGAGAACCGAAAGGAGAATTTTCTTTCGTCAAAATTTTTCAGAAAATCACGTTTTAAGGAAATCCCGCATCGTGCGAAATTATCTTGTTTTTCCTAAACAACACGTTGTAAGTCGAAAAGCTTTCATGTTGCGTGTATGTCTAAATGTGTAGCCTCAAAAGAGAAGGCAGAGGAGAGTTTTCTCTCGAAAGAATATGTAAGAATACCATGTTATAACGAAATACAGTTTTGCAGAGTAAAGACAAATACGTACTTATTGGAAACACGTTACTAGAAGAAATAACGCATCGTACAAAATTAGCTTGTATCTCCAAAACTACACGTTGTAACTCGAAAAGAATTGTTGTGGCGTGTACGTCTTAACGTGTAGCATCAAAAGAGAACCCAAAGGAGAATTTTCTTTTGTCAAAATTTTTCAGAAAATCACGTTTTAAGGAAATCCCGCATCGTGCGAAATATTCTTGTTTTTCCTAAACAACACGTTGTAACTCGAAAAGCTTTCGTGTTGCGTGTATGTCTAAGTGTGTAGCCTCAAAAGAGAAGGCACCGGAGAGTTTTCTCTCCAAAGAATATGTAAGAATACCACGTTATAAGGAAATACAGTGTTCCAGAGTAAAGACAGCTAATTTTGTTCGATGCGTTATTTCTTCTCATAAAGTGTTTCCAATATGTACTTATTTGTCTTTACTCTGCAAAATTGTATTTCCTTATAACATGGTATTCTTACATATTCTTTCGAGAGAAAACTCTCCTGTGCCTTCTCTTTTGAGGCTCCACGCTTACACATACACGCAACACCAAAGCTTTTCGAGTTACAACATGTTGTTTAGGAAATAGAAGATGATTTCCCACAATGCGCGATTTACTTAAAACGTGGTTTTCTGACAAATTTTGACAAAAGAAAATTCTCCTGTGGGTTCTCTTTTGAGGTTACACGTTTAGGCGTACATGCCACACCAAATCTTTTCAAGTTACAACATGTTGTTTAGGAGATACAAGCTAATTTTGTACAATGTGTTAATTATTCTCCTAAAGTGTTTCCAATACGTACATATTTGTCTTTACTCTGCAACATTCTATTTCCTTATAACGTGATATTCTTACATATTATTTCGAGAGAAAACTATCCTGTGTGTTCCCTTTTGAGGCTACACACTTAGACATACAGGCAACTCCAAAGCTTTTCGAGTTACAACGTGTTGTTTAGGAAAAACAAGATAATTTCGCACGATGCAGGATTTCATTAAAACGTGGTTTTCTGACAAATTTTGAAGAAAGAAAATTCTCCTGTGGGTTCTCTTTTGAGGATACACGTTTAGAAGTAGACACCACACCAAATCCTTTCGAGTTACCACGTGTTGTTTAGGAGATACAAGCTAATTTTGTACGATGCGTTATTTCTTCTCGTAAAGTCTTTCCAATACGTACATATTTGTCTTTACTCTGCAACACTGTATTTCTTTATAATGTTTTATTCTTACATGTTCTTTCGAGAGAAAACTCTCCTGTGCGTTCTCTTTAGAGGCTACATGCTTAGACATACACGCAACACCAAAGCTTTTTGAGTTACAACGTGTAGTTTAGGAAAAACAAGATAATTTTGCACGATGTGGGATTTCCTTAAAACGTTGTTTTCTGACAAATTTGACGAAAGAAAGTTCTTCTGTGGGTTCTCTTTTGAGGCTACACGTGTAGACGTACGAGCCACACCAAATCTTTTCAAGTTAGAACGTGTTGTTTAGGAGATACAAGCAAATTTTGTAAGATGCGTTATTTCTTCTCGTAAAGTGTTTCCAATAAGTACTTATTTGTCTTTACTCTGCAACACTGTATTTCCTTATAACATGGAATTCTTACATATTCTTTCGAGGGAAAACTCTCCTGTGTGTTCTCCTTTGAGGCTACACGCTTAGACAAACACACGAGGCCAAAGCTTTTCGAGTTACAACGTGTTGTTTAGGAAAAACAAGATAATTTCGCACAATGCGAGATTTCCTTAAAACGTGGTTTTCTGAAATATCTTGAGAAAGAAAGTTTTCCTGTGGGTTCTCTTTTGAGTCTCACATGTAGAAGTACGAGCCACACAAAATCTTTTCGAGTTACAATATGTTGTTTAGGAGATACAAGCTATTTTTGTACAATGGGTTATTTCTTCTCATAAAGAGTTTCCAATACGTACGTAGTTGTCTTTACTCTGCAACACTGTATTTCCTTATAACGTGGTATTCTTACATATTATTTCGAGAGAAAACACTCCTGTGCATTCTCTTTTGCGCTTACACGCTTAGACATACACGCAACACCAAAGCTTTTCAAGTTACAACGTGTTGTTTAGGAAAAAGAAGGTAATTTCGCACGATGCGGGGTTTCCTTAAAACGTGGTTTCTAACAAATTTTGATGAAAGAAAAATCTCCTGTGGGTTCTCTTTTAAGGCTACACGTTTAGACGTACACGCCACACCAAATCCTTTTGAGTTACCACATGTTGTTTAGGAGATACAATCTAATTTATATGATGCGTTATTTCTTCTGGTAAAGTGTTTCCAATACGTATTTATTTGCCTGTACTCTGCAACACTGTATTTCCTTATAACGTTGTATTCTTACATGTTCTTTCGAGAGAAAACTCTCCTGTGTGTTCTCTTTAGAGGCTACACGCTTAGACATACACGCAACACCAAAGCTTTTTGAGTTACAACTTGTTGTTTAGGAAAAACAAGATAATTTTGCACGATGCGGGATTTCCTTAAAACGTGGTTTTCTGACAATTTTGACGAAAGAAAGTTCTCCTGTGGGTTCTCTTTTGAGGTTACACGTGCATACGTACAAGCCACACCAAATCTTTTCAAGTTACAACGTGTTGTTTAGGAGATAGAAGCAAATTTTGTACTATGCGTTATTTCTTCTCAGTAAGTGTTTCCAATACGTACTTATTTGTCTTTACTCTACAACAATGTATTTCCTTATAACGTGGTATTCTTACATATTCTTTCGAGGGAAAACTCTCCTGTGCATTCTCTTTTGAGGCTACACGCTTAGACAAACACGCAACGCCAAAGCTTTTCGAGTTACAAAGTGTTGTTTAGGAAAAACAAGATAATTTCGCACGATGCGAGATTTCCATAAAACGTGGTTTTCTGAAAAATTTTGAAGAAAGAAAGTTCTCCTGTGGGTTCTCTTTTGAGGCTACACGTGTAGAAGAAGGAGCCACACCAAATCATTTCGAGTTACAACGTGTTGTTTAGGAGATACAAGCTAATTTTGTTCGATGCGTTATTTCTTCTCATAAAGTGTTTCAAATAGGTACGTATTTGTCTTTACTCTGCAACACTGTATTTCCTTATAACGTGGTATTCTTCCATATTCTTTCGAGAAAAAACTCTCCTGTGCATTCTCTTGTGAGGCTACAAGCTTAGACATACACGCAACACCAAAGCTTTTCGAGTTACAACGTGTTTTTAAGGAAAAACAAGATAATTTCGCACGATGCGAGATTTCCTTAAAACGTGGTTTCTGACAAATTTTGATGAAAGAAAATTCTCCTGTCGGTTCTCTTTTGAGGGTACACGTTTAGACATACACGTCACACCAAATCTTTTCGATTTACAACGTGTTGTTTAGGAGATACAAGCTAATTTTGTATGATTCGTTATTTCTTCACCTAAAGTGTTTCCAATATGTACTTATTTGTCTTTACTCTGCAAAATTGTATTTCCTAAAAACGTGGTATTCTTACATATTCTTTCGAGAGAAAACTCTCCTGTGCCTTCTCTTTTGAGGCTCCACGCTTACATATACACGCAACACCAAAGCTTTTCGAGTTACAACATGTTGTTTAGGAAAAAGAAGATGATTTCCCACGATGCGGGATTTCCTTAAAACGTGGTTTTCTGACAAATTTTGACGAAAGAAAATTCTGCTGTGGGTTCTCTTTTGAGGCTACATGTTTAGACGTACACGCCACACCAAATCTTTCCGAGATACAACGTATTGTTTAGGAGATACAAGCTAATTTTGTATGATGCGTTAATTCTTCTCATAAAGTGTTTCCAATATGTACGTATTTGTCTTTACTCTTCAACACTGTATTTCCTTATAACGTGGTATTCTTACACATTCTTTCGAGAGAAAACTATACTGTGCGTTCCCTTTTGAGGCTACACACTTAGACATAAAGGCAACACCAAAGCTTTTCGAGGTATAACGTGTTGTTTATGAAAAACAAGATGATTTCGCACGATGCGGTATTTTCTTAAAACGTGGTTTTCTGACAAATTTTGATGAAAGAAAATTGTCCTGTGGGTTCTCTTTTGAGGCTACATGTTTAGAGGTACATGCCACACCAAATCCTTTTGAGTTACCACGTGTTGTTTAGGAGATACAAGCTAATTTTGTATGATGTGTTATTTCATCTCGTAAAGTGTTACCAATAAGTAAGTATTTGTCTTTACTCTGCAACACTGTATTTCCTTATACCGTTGTATTCTTACATGTTCTTTCGAGAGAAAACTCTCCTGTGTGTTCTCTTTAGAGGCTACACGCTTAGACATACACACAACACCAAAGCTTTTCGAGTTACAACGTGTTGTTTTAGAAAAACAAGATAATTTTGCACGATGCGAGATTTCCATAAAACGTGGTTTTCTGACAAATTTTGACGAAAGAAAATTCTCCTGTGGGTTCTCTTTTGAGGCTACACGTTTAGATGTACACGCCACACCAAATCCTTTCGAGTTACCACGTGTTGTTTAGGAGATACAAGCTAATTTTTTACGATGCGTTATTTCTTCTCGTAAAGTGTTTCCAATACGTACGTATTTGTCTTTACTCTGCAACACTGTATTTCCTTATAACGTTGTATTCTTACATGTTCTTTCGAGAGAAAACTCTCCTGTGCGTTCTCTTTAGAGGCTACAAGCTCAGACATACACGCAACACCAAAGCTTTTTGAGTTACAACGTGTTGTTTAGGAAAAACAAGATAATTTTGCACGATGAGAGATTTCCCTAAAACGTGGTTTTTGGACAAATTTTGACGAAAGAAAGTTCTCCTGTGGGTTCTCTTTTGAGGTTACACATGTATACGTACGAGCCACACCAAATCCTTTCGAGTTACAAGGAGTTGTTTAGGAGATACAAGCTAATTTTGTACCATGCATTAATTCTTCTCATAAAGTATTTACAATACGTACCTATTTATCTTTACTCTGCAACACTGTATTTACTTATAACGTGGTATTCTTACATATTCTTTCGAGAGAAAACTCTCCTCTGCGTTCTCTTTTGAGGCTACACGCTTAGACCTACACACAACACCAAAGCTTTTCGAGATACAACGTGTTGTTTAGGAAAAACAAGGTAATTTCGCACGATGCGGTATTTCCTTAAAACGTGGTTTTCTGACAAATTTTGACGAAACAAAATTCTCCTGTGGGTTCTCTTTGGAGGCTACACGTTTAGATGTAAACAGCACACCAAATCAGTTCGAGTTACAACGTGTTGATTAGGAGATACAAGCTAATTTTGTACGATGCCTTATTTTTTCTCGTAAAGTGTTTCCAATATGTACGTATTTGTCTTTACTCTTCAACACTGTATTTCCTTATAACGTGGTATTCTTACATATTCTTTCGAGAGAAAACTCTCCTGTGCCTTCTCTTTTGAGGCTACACCCTTAGACATACACGCAAACCAAAGCTTTTCGAGTTACAACATGTTGTTTAGGAAAAAGAAGATGATTTCCCACGATGCGGGATTTCCTTAAAACGTGGTTTTCTGACAAATTTTGACGAAAGAAAATTCTGCTGTGGGTTCTCTTTTGAGGCTACATGTTTAGACGTACACGCCACACCAAATCTTTCCGAGATACAACGTATTGTTTAGGAGATACAAGCTAATTTTGTATGATGCGTTAATTCTTCTCATAAAGTGTTTCCAATATGTACGTATTTGTCTTTACTCTTCAACACTGTATTTCCTTATAACGTGGTATTCTTACACATTCTTTCGAGAGAAAACTATACTGTGCGTTCCCTTTTGAGGCTACACACTTAGACATAAAGGCAACACCAAAGCTTTTCGAGGTATAACGTGTTGTTTATGAAAAACAAGATGATTTCGCACGATGCGGTATTTTCTTAAAACGTGGTTTTCTGACAAATTTTGATGAAAGAAAATTGTCCTGTGGGTTCTCTTTTGAGGCTACATGTTTAGAGGTACATGCCACACCAAATCCTTTTGAGTTACCACGTGTTGTTTAGGAGATACAAGCTAATTTTGTATGATGTGTTATTTCATCTCGTAAAGTGTTACCAATAAGTAAGTATTTGTCTTTACTCTGCAACACTGTATTTCCTTATACCGTTGTATTCTTACATGTTCTTTCGAGAGAAAACTCTCCTGTGTGTTCTCTTTAGAGGCTACACGCTTAGACATACACACAACACCAAAGCTTTTCGAGTTACAACGTGTTGTTTTAGAAAAACAAGATAATTTTGCACGATGCGAGATTTCCATAAAACGTGGTTTTCTGACAAATTTTGACGAAAGAAAATTCTCCTGTGGGTTCTCTTTTGAGGCTACACGTTTAGATGTACACGCCACACCAAATCCTTTCGAGTTACCACGTGTTGTTTAGGAGATACAAGCTAATTTTTTACGATGCGTTATTTCTTCTCGTAAAGTGTTTCCAATACGTACGTATTTGTCTTTACTCTGCAACACTGTATTTCCTTATAACGTTGTATTCTTACATGTTCTTTCGAGAGAAAACTCTCCTGTGCGTTCTCTTTAGAGGCTACAAGCTCAGACATACACGCAACACCAAAGCTTTTTGAGTTACAACGTGTTGTTTAGGAAAAACAAGATAATTTTGCACGATGAGAGATTTCCCTAAAACGTGGTTTTTGGACAAATTTTGACGAAAGAAAGTTCTCCTGTGGGTTCTCTTTTGAGGTTACACATGTATACGTACGAGCCACACCAAATCCTTTCGAGTTACAAGGAGTTGTTTAGGAGATACAAGCTAATTTTGTACCATGCATTAATTCTTCTCATAAAGTATTTACAATACGTACCTATTTATCTTTACTCTGCAACACTGTATTTACTTATAACGTGGTATTCTTACATATTCTTTCGAGAGAAAACTCTCCTCTGCGTTCTCTTTTGAGGCTACACGCTTAGACCTACACACAACACCAAAGCTTTTCGAGATACAACGTGTTGTTTAGGAAAAACAAGGTAATTTCGCACGATGCGGTATTTCCTTAAAACGTGGTTTTCTGACAAATTTTGACGAAACAAAATTCTCCTGTGGGTTCTCTTTGGAGGCTACACGTTTAGATGTAAACAGCACACCAAATCAGTTCGAGTTACAACGTGTTGATTAGGAGATACAAGCTAATTTTGTACGATGCCTTATTTTTTCTCGTAAAGTGTTTCCAATATGTACGTATTTGTCTTTACTCTTCAACACTGTATTTCCTTATAACGTGGTATTCTTACATATTCTTTCGAGAGAAAACTCTCCTGTGCCTTCTCTTTTGAGGCTACACCCTTAGACATACACGCAAACCAAAGATTTTCGAGTTACAATATGTTGTTTAGGAAAAACAAGATAATTTCGCACGATGCGGGATTTCCATAAAATGTGGTTTTCTGAAAAATTTTAACGAAAGAAAATTATCCTGTGGGTTCTCTTTTGAGGCTACACATTTAGACGTACAGGCCACACCAAATCCTTTCGTGTTACAACGTGTTGTTTAGGAGATACAAGCTAATTTTGTACAATGCGTTATTTCTTCTCGTAAAGTGTTTCCAATACATACGTATTTGTCTTTACTCTGCAACTCTGTATTTCCTTATAACGTGGTATTTTAACATATTCTTTCGAGAGAAAACTCTCCTGTGCATTCTCTTTTGAGGCTATAGGCTTAGACATACACACAACACCAAAGCTTTTCGAGTTATAACGTGTTGTTTATGAAAAACTAGATAATTTCGCACGATGAGGGATTTCCATAAAACGTGGTTTTCTGACAAATTTTGACAAGAGAAAATTATCCCGTGGGTTCTCTTTTGAGGCCACACGTTTAGATGTACACGCCACACCAAATCATTTCGAGTTACAACGTGTTGTTTAGGGGATACAAGCTAATTTTGCACAAAGAGTTATTTCTTCTCGTAAAGTATTTCCAATACCTACGTAATTGTCTTTACTCAGCAACACTGTATTTCCTTATAACGTGGTATTCTTACATATTCTTTCGAGAGAAAACTCTCCTGTGCATTCCCTTTTGAGGCTACACGCTTAGACGTACACGCACCACCAAAGCTTTTCGAGTTATAACGTGTTGTTTAGGAAAAACAAGATAATTTCGCAAGATGCAGGATTTCCATAAAACGTGGTTTTCTGACAAATTTTGACCTAAGAAAATTCTCCTGTGGGTTCTCTTTTGAGGCTACACGTTTAGACGTACACGCCACACCAAATCTTTTCGAGTTACAACGTTTTGTTTCAGAGATACAGACTAATTTTGTACGATGCGTCATTTCTTCTCGTAAAGTGTTGCCAATACATATGTATTTGTCTTTATTCTGCAACACGATATTTCCTTAAAACGTGGTATTCTTACATATTCTTTCGAGAAAAAACTCTCCTGTGCCTTCTCTTTTGAGGCTACACGCTTAGACATACACGCAACACCAAAGCTTTTCGAGTTACAACGTGTTGTTTAGGAAAAACAAGATAATTTCGCAAGATGCGGGATTTCCTTAAAACGTGGTTTTCTGAAAAATTTTGACGAAAGAAAATTCGCCTGTGGGTTCTCTTTTGAGGCTACATGTTTAGACGTACACGCCACACCAAATCTTTTTCAGTTACAACATGTTGTTTAGGAGATACAGACTAATTTTGTACGATGCCTTATTTTTTCTCGTAAGGTGTTGCCAATACGTACATATTTATATTTACTCTGCAACTCTGTATTTCCTTAAAACGTGGTATTCTTACATATTCTTTCGAGAGAAAACTCTCCTGTACCTTCTCTTTTGAGGCTACACGTTTAGATGTACACGCCACACAAAATATTTCGAGTTACAACGTGTTGTTTAGGAGATAAAAGCTAATTTTGTACGATGCGTTATTTCTTCTCGTAAAGTGTTTCCTATACATAAGTATTTGTCTTTACTCTGCAACACTGTCTTTCCTTATAACGTGGTATTTTTACATATTCTTTCGAGAGAAAATTCTCCTGTGCCTTCTCTTTTGAGGCTACACGCTTACACATACACGCAACACCAAAGCTTTTCGAGTTACGACATGTTGTTTAGGAAAAACAAGATAATTTCGCACGATGTGGGATTTCTTTAAAATGTGGTTTTCTGGCAAAATTTGATGAAAGAAAGTTCTCCTGTGGGTTCTCTTTCGAGGCTACACGTTTAGACATACAGGTGACACCAAATCTTTTCGAGTTAAACGTGTTGTTTAGGAGATACAAGCTAATTTTGCACGAAGCATTACTTCTTCTCCTAAAGTGTTTCCAATACGTATGTATTTGTCTTTACTCTGCTACACTGTATTTCCTTATAACGTGGTATTCTTACATATTCTTTCGAGAGAAAACTCTCCTGTGCCTTCTCTTTTGAGGCTACACGCTTAGACATACACGCAACACCAAAGCTTTTGGAGTTACAACGTGTTGTTTAGGAAAAACAAGATAATTTCGCAAGATGCGGGATTTCCTTAAAACGTGGTTTTCTGACCAATTTTGATGTAAGAAAATTCTGCTGTGGGTTCTCTTTTGAGGCTACACATTTAGACGTACACACCACACCAAATCTTTTCGAGTTACAACGTGTTGTTTAGTAGATACAGACTAATTTTGTACGATGCGTTATTTCTTCTCGTAAAGTGTTGCCAATACGAATGTATTTGTCTTTACTCTGCAACACTGTATTTCCTTAAAACGTGGTATTCTTACATAATCTTTCGAGAAAAAACTCTCCTGTGCCTTCTCTCTTGAGGCTACACGCTTAGACATACAGGCAACACCAAAGCTTTTCGAGTTACAACGTGTTGTTTAGGAAAAACAAGATAATTTCGCAAGATGCGGGATTTCCTTAAAAGGTGGTTTTCTGAAAAATTTTGACCAAAGAAAATTCTCCTGTTGGTTCTCTTTTGAGGCTACACGTTTAGACGTACACGCCACACCAAATCCTTTTCAGTTACAACGTGTTGTTTAGGAGATACAGACTAATTTTGTACGATGCCTTATTTTTTCTCGTAAGGTGTTGCCAATACGTACAAATTTGTCTTTACTCTGCAACTCTGTATTTCCTTAAAACGTGGTATTCTTACATATTCTTTCGAGAGAAAACTCTCCTGTGCCTTCTCTTTTGAGGCTACACGTTTAGACGTACACGACACACAAAATATTTCGAGTTACAACGTGTTGTTTAGGAGATAAAAGCTAATTTTGTACGATGCTTTATTTCTTCTCGTAAAGTGTTTCCTATACATAAGTATTTGTATTTACACTGCAACACTGTATTTCCTTATAACGTGGTATTCTTACATATTCTTTCGAGAGAAAACTCTCCTGTGCCTTCTCTTTTGAGGCTACACGCTTAGACATACACGCAACACCAAAGCTTTTCGAGTTACGACATGTTGTTTAGGAAAAACAAGATAATTTCGCACGATGTGGGACTTCCTTAAAACGTGGTTTTCTGACAAATATTGACGAACGAAAATTATCCTGTGGGTTCTCTTTTGAGGCTACATGTTTACACGTACACGCCACACCAAATATTTTCGAGTTACAACATGTTGTTTAGGAGATACAAGCTAATTTTGTATGATGCGTTATTTCTTCTCATAAAGTGTTTCCAATACGTATGTATTTGTCTTTACTCTGCAACACTGTATTTCCTTATAACGTGGTATTTGTACATATTCTTTCGAGAGAAACTCTCCTGTGCCTTCTCTTTTGAGGCCACACGTTTAGACATACACGCAACACCAAAGCTTTTCGAGTTACAACGTGTTGTTTAGGGTTCTCTTTTGAGGCTACACGAAGAAATAATGCATCGTTCAAAATTAGCTTGGAAACACTTTATGAGAAAAACTAACGGATTATAAAAAATTAGCTTGTCTCTCCTAAACAACACGTTGTAACTCGTGTAGCCTCAAAAGAGAACCCACAGGAGAAATTTCTCTCAAAAGAAGATGTAAGACTACCACGTTGTAAGGAAATACAGTGTTGTAGACTAAAGACAAATACGTACGTACTGGAAACACTTTTAGAGATGAAATAACGCATCATTCAAAATTAGCTTGTATCTCCTTAACAACACGTTGTCACTCGAAACGATTTGGTGTGGGGTGTACGACTAAACCTGTAGCCTCAAAAGAGAACCCAGAGGAGATTTTTCTTCTTTCAAAATTTTTCAGAAATCACGTTTTTAGGAAATCCCGCATTGTGCGAAATTATCTTGTTTTTCCTAAACAACATGTTGTAACTCGAAAAGCTTTGGTGTTACTTGTATATCTAAGCGTGTAGCCTCAAAAGAGAATGCACAGGAGAGTTTTCTCTCAAAAGAATATGTAAGAATACCACGTTATAAGGAAATACAGTGTTGCAGAATAAAGACAAATACGTACGTATTGGAAACACTTTATGAGAAGAAATAACGCATCATACAAAATTAGCTTGTATCTCCTAAACAACACGTTGTAACTCGAAAAGAGTTGGTGTGGCATGTACGTCTAAATGTGTAGCCTCAAAAGAGAACCCACAGGAGAATTTTCTTTCGTCAAAATATGTCAGAAAACCACGTTTTATGGTAATCCCGCATCGTGCGAAATTATCTTGTTTTTCCTAAACAACACGTTGTAACATGAAAAGCTTTGCTGTTGCGTGTATGTCTAAGCCTGTATCCTCAAAAGCGAATGCACAGGAGTGTTTTCTCTTGAAATAAGATGTAAGAATACCACGTTCGAAGGAAATACAGTGTTGCAGACTAAAGACAAATAGGTACTTATTGGAAACACTTTTAGAGATGAAATAACGCATCGTTCAAAGTTAGATTGTATCTCCTAAACAACACGTTGTAACTTGAAACTGTTTGGTGTGGTGTTTACATCTAAATGCGTAGCCTCAAAAGAGAACCCACAGGAGAATTTTCTTTCGTCAAAATTTTTCAGAAATCACGTTTTTAGGAAATCCCGCATTGTGCGAAATTATCTTGTTTTTCGTAAACAACACGTTGTAACTCGAAAAGCTTTGGTGTTACGTGTATGTCTAAGCATGTAGCCTCAAAAGAGAACGCACAGGAGAGTTTTCTCCCGAAAGAATATGTAAGAATACCACGTTATAAGGAAATACGGTGTTGCAGAGTAAAGACAAATTCTTACATATTGGAAACACTTAACGAGAAGAAATAACACATGGTACAAAATTAGCTTGTATCTCCTAAACAACACGTTGTAACTCGAAAAGATTTGCTGTGGTGTTTACATCTAAACGTGTAGCCTCAAAAGAGAACCCACTGGAGAATTTTCTCTCGTCAAAATTTTTTCAGAAAACCACGTTTTAAGGAAGTCCTGCATCATGCGAAATCATCTTGTTTTCCTAAACAACACGTTGTAACTCGAAAAGCTTTGGTGTTGCGTGTATGTCTAAGCGTGTAGCCTCAAAAGAGAATGCACAGTAGAGTATTCTCTCGAAAGAATATGTAAGAATACCACGTTATAAGGAAATACAGTATTGCAGAGTAAAGACAGATACTTACTTATTGGAAACACTTTACGAGAAGGAATAATACATCGTACAAAATTAGCTTGTATTTCCTAAACAACACGTTGTAACTCGAAGGATTTGGTGTGGCGTATAAGTTGAAACGTGTAGCCTCAACAGAGAACCCACAGGAGAATTTTCTTTCGTCAAATTTGTCAGAAAACCACGTTTTAAGGAAATCCCACATTGTGCGAAATTATCTTGTTTTTCCTAAACAACACGTTGTAACTCTAAAAGCTTTGGTGTTGCGTGTATGTCTAAACGTGTGGCCTCAAAAGAGAACGCACAGGAGAGTTTTCTCTCGAAAGAATATATAAGAATACCACGTTATAAGGAAATACAGTGTTGCAGAGTACAGACAAATACGTATGTATTGGAAACACTTTACGAGAAGAAATAATGCATCTTACAAAATTAGCTTGTATCTCCTAAACAACATGTTGTAACTCGAAAAGATTTGGTGTGGCATGTAAGTCTAAACGTGTAGCCTCAAAAGAGAACCCACAGGAGAATTTTCTTTCGTCAAAATTTGTCAGAAAAACACGTTTTAAGGAAATCCCGCATCGTGCGAAATTATCTTGTTTTTCCTAAACAACACGTTATAACTCGAAAAGCTTTGGTGCTGCGTGTATGTCTAAGCGTGTAGCCTTAAAAGAGAACGCACAGGAGAGTTTTCTCTCGAACGAATATGTAAGAATACCACGTTATAAGGAAATACAGTGTTGCAGATTAAAGATAGATACATACGTATTTGAAACACTTTAAGAGAAGAAATAATGCATCGTACAAACTTAGCTTGTATTTCCTAAAAAGCACATTGTAACTCGAAAGGTTTTGGTGTGGCGTGTACGTGTAAATGTGTAGCCACAAAAGAGAACCCACAGGAGAATTTTCTTTCGTCAAAATTTTTCAGAAAACCACGTTTTAAGGAAATCCCGCGTCCTGCGAAATCATCTTCTTTTTCCTAAACTACATGTTGTAACTTGAATAGCTTTGGTGTTGCCTGTATGTCTACGTGTGTAGCCACAAAAGGGAACGCACAGGACAGTTTTCTATCGAAAGAATATGTAAGAATACCACGTTATAAGGAAATACAATGTTGCAGAGTAAAGACAAATACGTACGTATTGGAAACACTTTATGAGAAGAATTAACACATTGTAAAATATTAGCTTGTATCTCCTAAACAACACGTTGTAACTCGAACAGATTTGGTGTGGCGTGTACGTCTAAACATGTAGCCTCAAAAGAGAACCCACAGGAGAACTTTCTATTGTCAAATATTTCAGAAAACCACGTTTATGGAAATCTCGCATCGTGCGAAATTATCTAGTTTTTCCTAAACAACACGTTGTAACTCGAAAAGCTTTGGTGTTGCTTGTATGTCTAAACATGTAGCCTCAAAAGGGAACGCTCAGGAGAGTTTTCCCTCGAAAGAATATGTAAGAATACCACGTTATAAGGAAATACAGTGTTGCAGAGAAAGACAAATACGTACGTATTGGAAACAATTTATGAGAAGAAATAACACATCGTACAAAATTAGCCTATATCTCCTAAACAACACGTGGTAACTCGAAAGGATTTGGTGTGGCGTGCACGTCTAAACGTGTAGCATCATAAGAGAAGCCACAGGAGAATTTTCTTTCTTCAAAATTTGTCAGAACACAACGGTTTAAGGAAATCCGAGAACGCACAGGAGAGTTTTCTCTCGAAATAATATGTAAGAATACCACGTTATAAGGAAATACAGTGTTGCAGAGTAGAGGCAAATACATACTTATTGGAAAAACTTAAACTTTACGAGAAGAAATAATGCATCGTAAAAAAATTAGCTTGTATCTCCTAAACAACATGTTGTAACTTAAAAAGATTTGGTGTGGCCTGTACATCTAAACGTGTAGTCTCAAATGAGAACCCATAGGAGAATTTTCTTTGGTCAAAATTTGTCAGAAAATCACGTATTAAGGAAATCCCTCTTCGTGCGAAATTATCTTGTTTTTCCTAAACAACACGTTGTAACGCGAAAATCTTTGGTATTGCGTGTATGTCTAAGCGTGTAGCCTCAAAAGAGGACGCACAGGAGAGTTTTCTCTCGAAAGAATATGTAAGAATACCACGTTATAACGAAATACAGTGTTGCAGACTAAAGGCAAATACGTACCTATTGGAAACACCTTACAAGAAGAAATAAAGCATCGTAAAAAATTAGCTTGTATCTCCTAAACAACAGTTTGTAACTCGAAAAGATTTGGTGTGGCGTGCACGTCTAAACGTGTAGCCTCAAAAGATAACCCACAGGAGAATTTTTTTTCGTTAATATTTCTCAGAAAACCATGTTTTAAGGAAATCACTCATCGTGCGAAATTATCTTGTTTTTCCTAAACAACACGTTGTAACTCGAAAAGCTTTGATGTTGCGTTTCCAATACATATGTATTTTCCTTTACGCTGCAACACTGTATTTCCTTACAACGTGGTATTCTTACATATTCTTTCGAGAGAAAACTCTCCTGTGCGTTCTCTTTTGGGGCTACACGCTTAGACATACACACAACACCAAAGCTTTTCGAGTTAAAAAGTTTTGTTTAGGAAAAAAAAGATAATTTCGCATGATGCGGTATTTCCTTCATACGTGGCTTTCTGACAAATTTTGACCAAAGAAAATTCTCCTATGGTTTCTCTTTTGAGGCTACACGATTAGACGTACACGCCACACCAAATCTTTTTAAGTTACAACGTGTTGTTTAAGAGATACAAGCTAATTTTGTAAGATGCGTTATTTCTTCTCGTAAAGTTTTTCCAATACGTAAATATTTGTCTTTACTCTGCAACACTCTATTTCCTAATAACGTGGTATTCTTATATATTCTTTCGAGAAAAAAAACTCTCCTTTTCATTCTCTTTTGAGGCTACACGCTTAGACATACACGCAACACCAAAGGTTTTTCTCGTTACAACGTGTTGCTTAGGAAAAACAAGATAATTTCGCACGATGCAGGATTTCCTTAAAACGTGGTTTTCTGACAAATTTTGATGAACGAAAATTCTCCTGTGGGTTCTCGTTTGAGGCTACACGTTTAGACGTACACACCACACCAAATCTTTTCGAGTTATAACGTGATGTTTAGGAGATACATACTAATTTTGTACGATGCCTTATTTCTTCTCCTAAAGTTTAAGTGTTTCCAATAAGTACGTATTTGTCTTTACTCTGCAACACTGTATTTCCTTATAACGTGGTATTCTTACATATTCTTTCGAGAGAAAACTCTCCTGTGCGTTCTCTTTTGAGGCTACATGCTTTGACATACACGCAACACCAAAGCTTTTCGAGTTACAATGTGTTGTTTAGGAAAAACAAGATAATTTAGCACGATGCGGGATTTCCTTAAAACGTGGTTTTCTGACAAATTTTGACGAAAGAAAATACTCCTGTGGGTTCTCTTTTGAGGCTACACATTTAGACGTACACACCACATCAAATCTTTTCGAGTTACAATGTGTTGTTTAGGAGATACAAGCTAATTTTTTTACGAAGCGTTATTTCTTCTCATAAAGTTTAAGTGTTTCCATTACGTACATATTTGCCTTTACTCTGCAACACTGTATTTCCTTATAACGTGGTATTCTTGCATATTCTTTCGAGAGAAAACTCTCCTGTGCATTCTCCTTTGAGGCTACGTGCTTAGATATACACGCAACACCAAAGCTTTTCGAGTTACAACGTGTTATTTAGGAAAAACAACATAATTTCGCACGATGCGGGATTTCCTTAAAACGTGGTTTTCTGACAAATTTTGAAGAAATAAATCTCTCCTGTGGGTACTCTTTTGAGGCTACACGTTTAGACGTACATGCCACACCAAATCTTTTCGAGTTACAACGTGTTGTTTAGGACATACAAGCTAATTTTGCAAGATGCGTTATTTCTCTCATAAAGTGTTTCCAATACATATGTATTAGTCTTTACTCTGCAACACTGTATTTCCTAATAACGTGGTATTCTTATATATTCTTTCGAGAAAAAAACACTCCTTTGCATTCTCTTTTGAGGCTACACGCTTAGACATACAAGCAACAACAAAGGTTTTCGCGTTACAACGTGTTGCTTAGGAAAAACAAGATAATTTCGCACGATGCAGGATTTCCTTAAAACGTGGTTTTCTGACAAATTTTGATGAACGAAAATTCTCCTGTGGGTTCTCGTTTGAGGCTACACATTTAGACGTACACACCACACCAAATCTTTTCGAGTTATAACGTGATGTTTAGGAGATACATACTAATTTTGTACGATGCCTTATTTCTTCTCGTAAAGTTTAAGTGTTTCCAATAAGTACGTATTTGTCTTTACTCTGCAACACTGTATTTCCTTATAATGTGGTATTCTTACATATTCTTTCGAGAGAAAACTCTCCTGTGCGTTCTCTTTTGAGGCTACATGCTTTGACATACACGCAACACCAAAGCTTTTCGAGTTACAATGTGTTGTTTAGGAAAAACAAGATAATTTAGCACGATGCGGGATTTCCTTAAAACGTGGTTTTCTGACAAATTTTGACGAAAGAAAATACTCCTGTGGGTTCTCTTTTGAGGCTACACATTTAGACGTACACACCACATCAAATCTTTTCGAGTTACAACGTGTTGTTTAGGAGATACAAGCTAATTTTTTTACGAAGCGTTATTTCTTCTCATAAAGTTTAAGTGTTTCCATTACGTACATATTTGTCTTTACTCTGCAACACTGTATTTCCTTATAACGTGGTATTCTTGCATATTCTTTCGAGAGAAAACTCTCCTGTGCATTCTCCTTTGAGGCTACGTGCTTAGATATACACGCAACACCAAAGCTTTTCGAGTTACAACGTGTTATTTAGGAAAAACAACATAATTTCGCACGATGCGGGATTTCCTTAAAACGTGTTTTTCTGACAAATTTTGAAGAAATAAAACTCTCCTGTGGGTACTCTTTTGAGGCTACACGTTTAGACGTACATGCCACACCAAATCTTTTCGAGTTACAACGTGTTGTTTAGGACATACAAGCTAATTTTGCAAGATGCGTTATTTCTCTCATAAAGTGTTTCCAATACATATGTATTAGTCTTTACTCTGCAACACTGTATTTCCTTATAATGTGGTATCCTTACATATTCTTTCGAGAGAAAACTCTCCTTTGCATTCTCTTTTGAGGCTACACGCTTAGACATACACGCAACACCAAAGCTTTTCGAGTTACAACGTGTTGTTTAGGAAAAACAAGATAATTTAGCACGATGCGGGATTTCCTTAAAACGTGGTTTTCTGACAAATTTTGACGAAAGAAAATTCTCCTGTGGGTTCTCCTTTGAGGCTAAACGTTTAGACATACACGCCACACCAAATCTTTTTGAGTTATATCGTGTTGTTTAGGAGATACAAGCTAATTTTTTACCATGCATTATTTCTTCTCGTAAAGTGTTTCCCTTACTTACGTATTTGTCTTTACTCTGCAGCACTGTATTTCCTTATAACGTGGTATTCTTACATATTCTTTCAAGAGAAACCTCTCCTGTGCATTCTCTTTTGAGGCTACACGCTTAGACATACATGCAACACCAAAGCTTTTCGAGTTACAATGTGTTCTTTATGTAAAACAAGATAATTTCGCACGATGCAGGATGTCCTTAAAACGTGGTTTTCTGAAAAATTTTGACGAAAGAAAATTCTACTGGGGGTTCTCTTTTGAGGCTACGCGTTTAGACATACATGGAACACCAAATGTTTTCAAGTTACAACGTGTTGTTTAGGACATACAAACTATTTTTGTATGATGCGTTATTTCTCTCATAAAGTGTTTCCAATACATATGTATTTGTCTTTACTTTGCAACCCTGTATTTCTGTATAACGTGATATTCTTACATATTCTTTCGAGAGAAAACTCTCCTGTGTATTCTCCTTTGAGGCTATACGCTTAGATATACACGCAACACCTAAGCTTTTTGAGTTAAAACGTGTTGTTTAGGAAGAACAAGATAATTTCTCACGATGCGGGATTTTCTTAAAACGTGGTTTTCTGACAAATTTTGACGAAAGAAAATTGTCCTGTGGGTTCTCTTTTGAGGCTACTCATTTAGACGTACAGGCCACACTAAATCCTCTCGAGTAACAACGTGTTGTTTATGAGTCACAAGCTAATTTTGTACGATGCTTTATTTCAACTCGTAAAGTTTAAGGGTTTCCAATATGTACGTTTTTGTCTTTACTCAGCAACACTGTACTTCCTTTAAAGTGGTATTCTTACGTATTCTTTCGAGAGAAAACTCTCCTGTGTGTTCTCTTTTGAGGCTACACGCTTAGACATACACGCAACACCAAAGCTTTTCAAGTTAAAACGTGTTGTTTAGGAAGAACAAGATAATTTCGCACGATACGATATTTCCTTAAAAGGTGGTTTCTGACAAATTTTGATGAAAGAAAATTCTCCTGTGGGTTCCCTTTTGAGGCTACACGTTTAGACGTACATGCCACGCCAAATCTTTTCGAGTTACAACATGTTGTTTAGGAGATACGAGCTCATTTTGTACGATGCTTTATTTCATCCCATAAAGTTTAAGAGTTTCCAATACGTACGTATTTGTCTTTACTCTGCAACACTGTATTTCCTTATAACGTGGTATTCTTACAATTCTTTTGTGAGAAAACTCTCCTGTGTGTTCTCTTTTGAGGCTACACGCTGAGACATACACGCAACACCAAAGCTTTTCGAGTTACAACGTCTTGTTTAGGAAAAACAAGATAATTTCGCACCATGCAGGATTTCCTTAATACGTGGTTTTCTGACAAATTTGACCAAAGAAAATTCTCCTGTGGGTTCTCTTTTTTAGGCTACACGTTTAGACGTACACGCCACACCAAATCTTTTCGAGTTACAACGTGTTTTTTAGGAGATACAAGCTACTTTTGTATGATGCGTTATTTCTTCTCATAAAGTGTTTCCAATACGTACGTATTTGTCTTTATTCTGCAACACTGTACTTCCTTATAACGTGGTATTCTTACATATTCTTTCGAGAGAAACCTCTCCTGTGTGTTCTCTTTTGAGGCTACACGCTTAGACATACACGCAACACGAAAGATTTTCGAGTTACCACGTGTTGTTTAGGAAAAACAAGATAATTTCCCACGTTGCAGGATTACCTTATAACGTGGTTTCTGACAAATTTTGACGAAAGGAAATTCTCCTATGGGTTCTCTTTTGAGGCTACAGGTTTAGACGTACACGCCACACCAAATCTTTTCGAGTTAAAACGTGTTGTTTAGGAGATACGAGCTAATTTTGTAAGATGCTTTATTTCATCTTGTAAAGTTTAAGGATTTCCAATACGTACCTATTTGTCTTTACTCTGCTACACTGTATTTCCTTATAACGTGGTATTCTTACATATTCTTTCGAGAGAAAACACTCCTGTGTGTTCTCTTTTGAGGCTACACGCTGAGACATACACGCAACACAAAAACTTTTCGAGTTACAACGTGTTGTTTAAGAAAAACACGATAATTTCGCACGATGCGGGATTTCCTTAAAACGTGGTTTTCTGAAAATTTTGACGAAAGAAAATTCTCCTATGGGTTCTCTTTTGAGGCTACACGTTTAGTCGTACACGCCACACCAAATCTTGTCGAGTTACAACGTGTTGTTTAGGAGATACGAGCTCATTTTGTCCGATGCTTTATTTCATCTCGTAACATTTAAGGGTTTCCAATATGTACGTATTTGTCTTTACTCTGCAACACTGTATTTCCTTATAACGTGGTATTCTTACATATTCTGTTGAGAGAAAACTCTCCTGTGTGTTCTCTTTTGAGGCTACACGCGGAGACATACACGAAACACCAAAGCTTTTCGAGTTACAACGTGTTGTTTAGGAAAAACAAGATAATTTCGCACAATGCGGGATTTCCTTAATACGTGGTTTTCTGACAAATTTGACCAAAGAATATTCTCCTGTGGGTTCTCTATTTGAGGCTACACGTTTAGACGTACACGCCACACCAAATCTTTTCGAGTTACAACGTGTTGTTTAGGAGATACAAGCTAATTTTGTATGATGCGTTATTTCTTCTCGTAAAGTGTTTCCAATAGGTACGTCTTTGTCTTTACTTTGCAACACTGTATTTCCTTATAACCTGGTATTCTTACATATTCTTTCGAGTGAAAACTCTCCTGTGTGTTCTCTTTTGAGGCAACACACTGAGACATACACGAAACACCAAAGCTTTTCGAGTTATAACGTGTTGTTTAGGAAAAACAAGTTAATTTCGCAGGATGCGGGATTTCTTTAAAACGTGGTTTTCTGACAAATTTTGACGAAAGAAAATTCTCCAGTGGGTTCTCTTTTGAGGCTAAACTTTTAGACGTACACGCCAAACCAAATGTTTTCGAGTTTCCACTTGTTTTTTAGGAGATACAAGCTAATATTGTATGATGCTTAATTTCTTCTCGTAAAGTGTTTCCAATATGTACGTATTTGTCTTTACTCTGCAACACTGTATTTCCTTATAACGTAGTATTCTTACACATTCTTTCGAGAAAAACCTCTCCTTTGCATTCTCTTTTGAGGCTACACGCTTAGACATACACGCAACACCAAAGCTTTTCGAGTTACCACGTGTTGTTTAGGAAAAACAAGATAATTTCGCACGATGCGGTATTTCCTTAAAACGTGGTTTTCTGACAAATTTTGACGAATGAAAATTCTCCTTTGTGTTCTCCTTTGAGGCTACACGTTTAGACATACACGCCAAACCAATTCTTTACGAGTTACCACGTGTTGTTTAGGAGATACAAGCTAATTTTGTTCGATGCGTTATTTCTTCTCGTAAGTGTTCCCAATATATTCTTATTTGTCTTTACTCTGCAAAATTGTATTTCCTAATAACGTGGTATTCTTACATATTCTTTCAAGAGAAAACTCTCCTGTGCCTTCTCTTTTGAGGCTCCACGCTCACACATACACGCAACTCTAAATCTTTTCGAGTTACAACATGTTGTTTAGGAAAAAGAAGATGATTTCGCATGATGCGAGATTTCCTTAAAACATGGTTTTCTGACAAATTTTGAGGAAAGAAAATTCTCCTGTGGGTTCTCTTAGAAGGCTACACATTTAGACGTACACACCACACCAAATCTTTTCGAGTTACAATGTGTTGTTTAGGAGATACAATCTAATTTTGTATGATGCATTATTTCTTCTCGTAAAGTCTTTCCAATATGTATGTAGTTGTCTTTACTCTGCAACACTGTATTTCCTTATAAAGTGGTATTCTTACATATTCTTTTGAGAAAAAACTCTCCTTTACATTCTCTTTTGAGGCTACATGCTTAGACATACACGCAACACTAAAGCTTTTCAAGTTATAACTTGTTGTTTAGGAAAAAGAAGATAATTTTTCTCGATGAGGGATTTCCTTAAAACGTGGTTTTCTCACATATTTTGACGAAAGAAAATTCTCCTTTCTGTTCTCTTTTGAGGCTACATGTTTAGCCGTACACGCCACACCAAATCCTTTTGAGTTACAACCTGTTGTTTAGGAGATACAAGCTAATTTTGTATGATGCGTTATTTCTTCTCGTAAAGTGTTTCCAATACATACATATTTGTCTTTACCTGCAACACTGTATTTCCTTACAACGTGGTATTCTTACATATTCTTTCGAGAGAAAACTCTCCTGTGCGTTCTCTTTTGAGGCTACACGCTTATTCATACACGCAACACCAAAGCATTTTGAGTTACAACGTGTTGTTTAGGAAAAACAAGATAATTTCGCACGATGCGAGATTTCCTTAAAACGTGGTTTCTGACAAATTTTGATGAAAGAAAATTCTCCTGTCGGTTCCCTTTTGAGGCTACACGTTTAGACGTACACGTCACACCAAATCTTTTCGAGTTACAACGTGTTGTTTAGGAGATACAAGCTAATTTTGTACGATGCGTTATTTCTTCTCTTACAGTGTTTCAAATATGTACGTATTTGTCTTTAATCTGCAACACTGTATTTCCTTATAACGTGGTATTCTTACATATTCTTTCGAGAGAAAACTCTCCTGTGCGTTCTCTTTTGAGGCTACACCCTTAGGGTTACACGCAGGACCATAGCTTTTCGAGTTACAATGTGTTGTTTAGGAAGAACAAGATAATTTCACACGATGCTGGATTTCTTTACAACGTAGTTTTCTGACAAATTTTGACGAAGGAAAATTCTCCTGTGGGTTCTCTTTTGAGGCACATGTTTAGACGTACACGCCACACCAAATCTTTTAGAGTTATAACGTGTTGTTTAGGAGATACAAGCTAATTTTTTACGATGTGTTTTTTCTTCTCATAAAGCTTAAGTGTTTCCAATCAGTATGTATTTGTCTTTACTCTGCAACACTGTATTTCCTTATAACGTGGTATTCTTACATATTCTTTCGAGAGAAAACTCTCCTGTGCATTCTCTTTTGAGGCTACATGCTTAGACAAATTTTGACGAAAGAAAATACTCCTGAGGGTTCTCTTTTGAGGCTACACGTTTAGACGTACACGCCACACCAAATCTTTTCAAGTTACAACGTGTTGTTTAGGAGATACAAGCTAATTTTTTAAGATGCGTTATTTCTTCTCGTAAAGTTTAAGTGTTTCCAATACGTACGTATTTGCCTTTACTCTGCAACACTGTTTTCCTTATAACGTGGTATTCTTGCATATTCTTTCGAGAGAAAACTCTCCTGTGCATTCTCCTTTGAGGCTACATGCTTAGACATACATGCAACACCAAAGCTTTTCGAGTTACAACGTGTTGTTTAGGAAGAACAAGATAATATCTCACGATGCGGGATTTCCTTAAAACGTGGTTTGCTGACAAATTTTGACGAAATAAAATTGTCCTGTGGGTTCTCTTTTGGGGCTACACGTTTAGACGTAAAAGCCACACCAAATCTTTTCCAGTAAAAACGTGTTTTTTAGGAGATACAAGCTAATTTTGTACGATGCTTTATTTCATCTCATAAAGTTTAAGTGTTTCCAATATGTACGTTTTCGTCTTTACTCAGCAACACTGTACTTCCTTATAAAGTGGTATTCGTAACTATTCTTTCGAGAGAAAACTCTCCTGTACGTTCTCTCTTGAGGCTACATGCTTAGACATACACGCAACACCAAAGCTTTTCGAGTTACAACATGTTGTTCAGGAAAAACAAGATAATTTCGCACGATGCTGGGTTTCCTTAATACGTGGTTTTCTGACAAATTTTGACCAAAGAAAATTCTCCTGTGGGTTCTCTTTTGAGGCTACACGTTTAGCCGTACACGCCACACCAAATCTTTTCGAGTTACAACCTGTTGTTTAAGAGATACAAGCTAATTTTTTTACGATGCATTATTTCTTCTCATAAAGTGTTTCCAATAAGTGCATATTTGTCTTTACTCTGCAACACAGTGTTTCCTTATAACGTGGTATTCTTACATATTCTTTCGAGAGAAAACTCTCCTGTGCGTTCTCTTTTGAGGCTACATGATTAGACATACACGCAACACCTAAGCTTTTCGAGTTACAACGTGTTTTTTAGGAAGAACAAGATAATTTCTCACGATGCGGGATTTCCTTAAAACGTGGTTTTCTGACAAATTTTGACGAAAGAAATTTGTCCTGTGGTTCTCTTTGAGGCTACACGTTTAGATGTACACGCCACACCAAATCTTTTCGAGTTACAACGTGTTGTTTAGGAGATATAAGCTAATTTTGTACGATGCTTTATTTATCTCATAAAATTTATGGGTTTCCAATACGAAAGTATTTGTCATTATTCTGCAACAGTGTACTTCCTTATAACGTGGTATTCTTACATATTCAGTCGAGAGAAAACTCTCCTGTGTGTTCTCTTTTGAGGCTACACGCTTAGACATACACGCAACACCAAAGCTTTTCGAGTTATAACGCGTTGTTTAGGAAAAACAAGATAATTTCGCACGATGCGGGATTTCCTTAATACGTGGTTTTCTGACAAATTTTGACCAAAGAAAATTCTCCTGTGGGTTCTCTTTTGAGGCTACACGTTTAGACGTACAGGTCACACCAAATCTTTTCGAGTTACAACGTGTTGTTTAGGAGATACAAGCTAATTTTTTACGATGCGTTATTTCTTCTCATAAAGTGTTTCCAATAAGTATGTATTTGTCTTTACTCTGCAACACTGTATTTTCTTATAACGTGGTATTCTTACACATTCTTTCGAGAGAAAACTCTCCTGTGTGCTCTCTTTTGAGTCTACACGCTTAAACATACATGCAACACCAAAGCTTTTCGAGTTACAAGGTGTTGTTTAGGAAAAACAAGATAATTTCGCACGATGCGGGATTTCCTTAAAACGTGGTTTTCTGAATATTTGACGAAAGAAAATTCTCCTATGGGTTCTCTCTTGAGGCTACACGTTTAGACGTACACGCCACACCAAATCTTTTCGAGTTACAACGTGTTGTTTAGGAGATACGAGCTAATTTTGTACGATGCTTTATTTCATCTCGTAAAGTTTAAGGGTTTCCAATACTTACCTATTTGTCTTTACTCTGCAACACTGTATTTCCTTATAACGTGGTATTCTTACATATTCTTTCGAGAGAAAACTCTCCTGTGTGTTCTCTTTTGAGGCTACACGCTGAGACATACACGCAACACCAAAGCTCTTCGAGTTAAAACGTGTTGTTTAGGAAAAACAAGATAATTTTGCACGATGTAGTTTTTCCTTAATACGTGGTTTTCTGACAAATTTGACCAAAGAAAATTCTCCTGTGGGTTCTCTTTTGAGGCTACACGTTTAGACGTACACGCCACACCAAATCATTTAGAGTTACAACGTGTTGTTTAGGAGATACAAGCTAATTTTGTACGATGCGTTATTTCTTCTTGTAAAATGTTTCTAATATGTACGTATTTGTCTTTACTCTGCAACACTGTATTTCCTTATAACGTGGTATTCTTAAATATTCTTTGAGAAAGAACTCTCCTTTGCCTTCTCTTTTGAGGCTACATGCTTAGACATACACGCAACACCAAAGCTTTTCGAGTTACAAAGTGTTATTTAAGAAAAACAAGATAATTTTGCACTATGAGGGATTTCCTTAAAACGTAGTTTTCTCGCAAATTTTGACGATAGAAAATTCTCCTGTGGGTTCTCTTTTGAGGCTACACGTTTAGACGTACATGCCCCACCAAATCCTTTCGAGTTACAACCTGTTGTTTAGGAGATACAAACTAATTTTGTATGATGCGTTATTTCTTCTCGTAAAGTGTTTCCAATAAGTACGTATTTGTCTTTACTCTGCAACACTGTATTTCCTTATAACCTGGTATTCTTACATATTCTTTCTAGTGAAAACTCTCCTGTGTGTTCTCTTTTGAGGCTACACACTGAGGCAAACACGCAACACCAAATCTTTTCGAGTTACAACGTGTTGTTTAGAAAAAACAAGATAATTTCCCACGATGCAGGATTTCCTTAATACGTGGTTTTCTGACAAATATGACCAAACAAAAATCGCCTGTGGGTTATCTTTTGAGGCTACACGTTTAGACGTACACACCACATCAAATCTTTTCGAGTTACAACGTGTTTTTTAGGAGATACAAGCTAATTTTGTATGATGCATTATTTCTTCTCGTAAAGTGTTTCCAATATGTACGTATTTGTCTTTACTCTGCAACACTCTATTTCCTTATAACGTGGTATTCTTACATATTCTTTCGAGAAAAAACTCTCCTTTGCATTCTCTTTTGAGGCTACACGCTTAGACATACACGCAACACCAAAGCTTTTCGAGTTACAACTTGTTCTTTAGGAAAAACAAGATAATTTTTCACGCTGAGGGATTTCCTTAAAACGTGGTTTTCTTACATATTTTGACGATAAAAAATTCTCCTGTCGGTTCTCTTTTGAGGCTACATGTTTAGAAGTACACGTCACACCAAATATTTTCGAGTTACAACGTGTTGTTTATGAGATACAAGCTAATTTTGTACGAATTTTTATTTCTTCTCTTAAAGTGTTTACAATATGTACGTATTTGTCTTTACTCTGCAACACTGTATTTCCTTATAACGTGGTATTCTTACATATTCTTTCGAAAGAAAACTCTCCTTGCATTCCCTTTAGAGGCTACACACTTAGACATACACGCAACACCAAAGCTTTTCGAGTTACAACGTGTTGTTTAGGAAAAACAAGATAATTTCGCACGATGCGGAATTTCCTTAAAACGTGGTTTTCTGACAAATTTTGACGAAAGAAAACTCTCCTGTGGGTTCTCTTTTGAGGATACACGTTTAGACGTACACGCCACACCAAATCTTTTCGAGTTACAACATGTTGTTTAGGACCTACAAGCTAATTTTGCAAGATGCGTTATTTCTCTCATAAAGTGTTTCCAGTACGTACGTATTTGTCTTTACTCTGCTACACTGTATTTCCTTATAACGTGGTATTCTTACATATTCTTTCGAGAGAAAACTCTCCTATGCGTTCTCTTTTGGGGCTACACGCTTAGACATACACCCAACACCAAAGCTTTTCGAGTTAAAACGTGTTGTTTAGGAAGAACAAGATAATTTCTCACGATGCGGTATTTCCTTAAAACGTGGTTTGCTGAAAAATTTTGACGAAAGAAAATTGTCCTGTGGGTTCTCTTTTGAGGCTACACGTTTAGACGTACATGCCATACCAAATCTTTTCGAGTTACAACGTGTTGTTTAGGAGATACAAGCTAATTTTGTACGATGCTTTATTTCATCTCGTAAAGTTTAAGGGTTTCCAATACATACGTGTTTGTCTTTACTCTGCAACACTGTATTTCCTTATAACGTGGTATTCTTTCATATTCTTTCGAGAGAAAACTCTCCTGTGCGTTCTCTTTTGAGGCTACAAGTTTAGACATACACGCAACGGCAAAGCTTTTCGAGTTACAACATGTTGTTTAGGAAGAACAAGATAATTTCCCACGATGCAGGATTTCCTTAAAACGTGGTGTTCTGACAAATTTTGACGAAAGAAAATTCTCCTGTGGGTTCTCTTTTGAGGCTACACCTTTAGACGTACACACCACACCAAATCTTTTGAGTTACACCGTGCTGTTTAGGAGATACAAGCTAATTTTTTTTTATGATGCGTTATTTCTTCTCATAAAGTTTAAGTGTTTCCAATACATACGTTTTTGCCTTTACTCTGCAACTCTGTAATTCCTAATAACGTGGTATTCTTACATATTCTTTCGAGAGAAAACTCTCCTGTGCGTTCTCTTTTGAGGCTACACGCTTAGACATACACGCAACACCACAGTTTTTCGAGTTACAATGTGTTGTTTAGGAAAAACAAGATAATTTAGCACGATGCGGGATTTCCTTAAAACGTGGTTTTCTGACAAATTTTGACGAAAGAAAATACTCCTGAGGGTTCTCTTTTGAGGCTACATGTTTAGACGTACACGCCACACCAAATCTTTTCGAGTTACAACGTGTTGTTTAGGAGATACAAGCTAATTTTTTAAGATGTGTTATTTCTCTCGTAAAGTTTAAGTGTTTCAAATACGTACGTATTTGCCTTTACTCTGCAACACTGTTTTCCTTATAACATGGTATTCTTGCATATTCTTTCGAGAGAAAACTTTCCTGTGCGTTCTCTTTTGAGGCTACACGCTTAGACATACAAGCAACACCAAAGCTTTTCGAGTTACAACTTGTTGTTTTGGAAGAACAAGATAATTTCTCACGATGCGGGATTTCCTTAAAACGTGGTTTGCTGACAAATTTTGACGAAAGAAAATAGTCCTGTGGGTTCTCTTTTGGGGCTACACGTTTAGACGTACAAGCCACACCAAATCTTTTCCAGTAAAAACGTGTTGTTTAGGAGATACAAGCTAATTTTGTACGATGCTTTATTTCATCTCGTAAGTTTAAGGGTTTCCAATATGTACGTTTTCGTCTTTACTCAGCAACACTGTACTTCCTTATAAAGTGGTATTCTTAACTATTCTTTCGAGAGAAAACTCTTCTGTGCGTTTTCTTTTGAGGCTACACGCTTAGACATACATGCAACAACAAAGCTTTTCGAGTTACAACGTGTTGTTTAGGAAATACAAGATAATTTCACACGATGCGGGGTTTCCTTAATACGTGGTTTTCTGACAAATTTTGACCAAAGAAAATTCTCCTGTGGGTTCTCTTTTGAGGCTGCACGTTTAGCCGTACATGCCACATCAATTCTTTTCGAGTTACAACCTGTTGTTTAGGAGATACAAGCTAATTTTGAACGATGCGTTATTTCATCTCTAAAAGTGTTTCCAATAAGTACGTATTTGTCTTTACTCTGCAACACTGTATTTCCTTATAACGTGGTATTCTTACATATTCTTTCGAGAGAAAACTCTCCTGTGCGTTCTCTTTTGAGGCTACATGCTTAGACATACACGCAACACCAAAGCTTTTCGAGTTACAACGTGTTTTTTAGGAAGAACAAGATAATTTCTCGCGATGTGGGATTTCCTTAAAACGTGGTTTTCTGACAAATTTTGACGAAAGAAAATTGTCCTGTGGTTCTCTTTGGAGGCTACACGTTTAGATGTACACGCCACACCAAATCTTTTCGAGTTACAACGTGTTGTTTAGGAGATACAAGCTAATTTTGTACGATGCTTTATTTCATCTCTTAAAGTTTAAGGGTTTCCAATACGTAAGTATTTGTCATTATTCTGCAACAGTGTACTTCCTTATAACGTGGTAGTCTTACATATTCTTTCGAGAGAAAACACTCCTGTGTGTTCTCCTTTGAGGCTACACGCTTAGACATACACGCAACACCAAAGCTTTTCGAGTTACAACGCGTTGTTTAGGAAAAAACAAGATAATTTCTCACGATGCTGGATTTCCTTAATACGTGGTTTTCTGACAAATTTGACCAAAGAAAATTGTCCTGTGGGTTCTCTTTTGAGGCTACACATGTAGACGTACACGCCACAGCAAATCATTTAGAGTTACAACGTGTTGTTTAGGAGATACAAGCTAATTTTGTACTATGCGTTATTTCTTCTCGTAAAGTGTTTCCAATATGTACGTATTTGTCTTTACTCTGCAACAATGTATTTCCTTATAATGTGGTATTCTTATATATTCTTTCGAGAAAGAACTCTCCTTTGCATTCTCTTTTGAGGCTACATGCTTAGACATACACGCAACACCAAAGCTTTTCGAGTTACAACGTGTTGTTTAAGAAAAACACGATAATTTTGCACGATGAGGGATTTCCTTAAAACGTGGTTTTCTCACAAATTTTGACGATAGAAAATTCTTCTGTGGGTTCTCTTTTGAGGCTACACGTTTAGACATACATGCCACACCAAATCCTTTCGAGTTACAACCTGTTGTTTAGGAGATACAAGCTAATTTTGTATGATGCGTTATTTCTTCTTGTAAAGTGTTTCCAATAAGTACGTATTTGTCTTTACTCTGCAACACTGTATATCCTTATAACCTGGTATTCTTACATACTTTTTCTAGTGAAAACTCTCCTGTGTGTTCTCTTTTGAGGCTACACACTGAGACAAACACGCAACACCAAATCTTTTCGAGTTACAACGTATTGTTTAGGAAAAACAAGATAATTTCCCACGATGCAGGATTTCCTTAATACGTGGTTTTCTGACAAATTTGACCAAAGAAAATTCTCCTGTGGGTTCTCTTTTGAGGCTACACCTTTATACGTACACGCCACATCAAATCTTTTCGAGTTACAACGTGTTGTTTAGGAGTACAAGTTTATTTTGTATGATGCGTTATTTCTTCTCTTAAAGTGTTTCCAATATGTACGTATTTGTCTTTACTCTGCAACTCTGTATTTCCTTATAACGTGGTATTCTTACATATTCTTTCGAGAAAAAACTCTCCTTTGCATTCTCTTTTGAGGCTACACGCTTAGACATACACGCAACACCAAAGATTTCGAGTTACAACTTGTTGTTTAGGAAAAACAAGATAATATTGCATGATGAGGGATTTCCTTAAAACGTGGTTTTCTCACATATTTTGACGATAAAAAAAATTCTCCTGTCAGTTCTTTTTTGAGGCTACACGTTTAGTTGTACACGTCACACCAAATATTTTCAAGTTACAACCTGTTGTTTAGGAGATACAAGCTAATTTTGTACGGTTTTTTATTTCTTCTCTTAAAGTGTTTCCAATATGTACATATTTGTCGTTACTCTGCAACACTGTATTTCCTTATAACGTGGTATTCTTACATATTCTTTCGAGAGAAAACTCTCCTTGCATATCCTTTTGAGGCTACACACTTAGACATACACGCAACACCAAAGCTTTTCGAGTTACAACTTGTTCTTTAGGAAAAACAAGATAATTTTGCAGGATGCGGGATTTCGTTAAAACTTGGTTTTCTGACAAATTTTGAAGAAAGAAAATTCTCCAGGGCGCTCTCTTTTGAGGCTACACGTTTAGACATACACACCAAACGAAATGTTTGTGAGTTTCCACTTTTTGTTTAGGAGATACAAGCTAATATTTCATGATGCGTAATTTCTTCTCGTAAAGTGTTACCAATATGTACGTATTTGTCTTTACTCTGCAACACTGTATTTCCATATAACGTTGTATTCTTACATGTTCTTTCGAGAGAAAACTCTCCTGTGCATTCTCCTTTGAGGCTACACGCTTAGACATATACGCAACACCAAAGCTTTTCGAGTTACAACGTGTTGTTTAGGAAAAACAAGATAATTTCTCATGATGCAGGATTTCCTTAAAACGTGGTTTTCTGACAAATTTTGACGAAAGAAAATTCTCCTTTGTGTTCTCTTTTGCGACTACACGTTTAGACGTACACGCCAAACCAAACCTTTCGAGTTACCACGTGTTGTTTAGGAGATACAAGCTAATTTTGTCCGATGCGTTATTTCTTCTCCTAAAGTGTTTCCAATATGTACTTATTTGCCTTTACTCGGCAAAATTGTATTTCTTTATAACGTGGTATTCTTACATATTCTTTCGAGGGAAAACTCACCTGTGCCTTCGCTTTTGAGGCTCCACGCTTAAACATACAGGCAACACCAAAGCTTTTTGAGTTACAACATGTTGTTTAGGAAAAAGAAGATGATTTCGCATGATGCAGGATTTCCTTAAAACGTGGTTTTCTGAAAAAATTTAACGAAAGAAAATTGTCCGGTGGGTTCACTTTTGAGGCTACACGTTTAGACGTACACGCCACACCAAATCTTTTCCAGTTACAACGTGTTGTTTAGGAGATACAAGTTAATTTTTTACGATGCGTTATTTCTTCTCGTAAAGTGTTTCCAATATGTACGTATTTGTCTTTACTCTGCAACACTGTATTTCCTTATAACGTGGTATTCTTATATATTCTTTCTAGAAAAAACTCTCCTTTACATTCTCTTTTGAGGCTACACGCTTAGACATACACGCAACACCAAAGCTTTTCGAGTTACAACTTGTTGTTTAGGAAAAACAAGATAATTTTGCACGATGAGGGATTTCCTTAAAACGTGGTTTTCTCACATATTTTGATGAAAGAAAATTCTCCTGTGGGTTCTCTTTTGAGGCTACACGTTTAGCTGTACATGCCACACCAAATCCTTTTGACTTACAACCTGTTGTTTAGGAGATACAAGCTAATAATGTATGTTGCCTTATTTCTTCTCGTAAAGTGTTTCCAATACATACGTATTTGTCTTTACTCTGCAACACTGTATTTCCTTATAAGGTGGTATTCTTGCATATTCTTTCGAGGAAAAACTCTCCTGTGTGTTCTCTTTTGAGGCTACATGCTTAGACATACACGCAACACCAAAGCTTTTCGAGTTACAACGTGTTGTTTAGGGAAAACAAGATAATTTCGCACGATGCGAGATTTCCTTAAAACGTGGTTTCTGACAAATTTTGTTGAAAGAAAATTCTCCTGTGGGTTCTCTTTTAAGGCTACACGTTTAGACGTACACATCACACCAAATCTTTTTGAGTTACAACGTGTTGTTTAGGAGATACAATCTAATTTTGTACGATGCATTATTTCTTCTCTTAAAGTGTTTCCAATATGTACGTATTAGTCTTTACTCTGCAACACTGTATTTCCTTATAACGTGGTATTCTTACATATTCTTTCGAGAGAAAACTCTCCTGTGCATTCCCTTTTGTGGCTACACACTTAGACATACACGCAACACCAAAGCTTTTCGAGTTACAACTTGTTGTTTAGGAAAAACAAGATAATTTCGCAGGATGCGGGATTTCGTTAAAACGTGATTTTCTGACAAATTTTGAAGAAAGAAAATTCTCCAATGGGTTCTCTTTTGAGGCTACACGTTTAGACGTACACGCCACATGAAGTCCTTTCGAGTTACCACGTGTTGTTTAGTAGATACAAGCTAATTTTTTACGATGCATTATTTCTTCTTGTAAAGTGTTTCCAACAAGTATGTATTTGTCTTTACTCTGCAACACTGTATTTCCTTATAACGTTTTATTCTTACATGTTCTTTCTAGAGAAAACTCTCCTGTGCATACTCTTTAGAGGCTACACGCTTAGACATACACGCAACAACAAAGCTTTTCGAGTTACAACGTGTTGTTTAGGAAAAACAAGATAATTTTGCACGATGCGGGATTTACTTAAAACGTGGTTTTTCTGACAAATTTTGAAGAAAGAAAGTTATCCTGTGGGTCCTCTTTTGAGGCTACACGTGTAGACATACGAGCCACACCAAATCTTTTCGAGTTACAACGTGTTGTTTAGGAGATACAAGCTAATTTTGTATGATGCATTACTTCTTCTCTTAAAGTGTTTCCAATAGGTACGTAATTGTCTTTTCTGTGCAACACTGTATTTCCTTATAACGTGGTATTCTTACATGTTCGTTCAAGAGAAAACTCTCCTGTGCATTCTCTTTTGAGGCTACACGCTTAGACATACACGCAACACCAAAGCTTTTCGAGTTACAACGTGTTGTTTAGGAAAAACTAGAAAATATCGCACGAAGCGAGATTTCCATACAACGTGGTTTCTGACAAATTTTGATGAAAGAAAATTCTCCTATGGGTTCTCTTTTGAGGCTACACGTTTAGACGTACACGCCTCACCAATTCTTTTCGAGTTACCACGTGTTGTTTAGGAGATACAAGCTAATTTTTTACAATGAATTATTTCTTCTCGTAAAGTGTTTCCAACAAGTATGTATTTGTCTTTACTCTGCAACACTGTATTCCTTATAACGTTGTATTCTTACATGTTCTTTCGAGAGAAAACTCTCCTGTGTGTACTCTTTAGAGGCTACACGCTTAGACATACACGCAACACCAAAGCTTTTCGAGTTACAACGTGTTGTTTAGGAAAAACAAGATAATTTTGCACGATGCGGGCTTTCCTTAAGACGTGGTTTTCTGACAAATTTTGACGAAAGAAAGTTCTCCTGTGGGTTCTCTTTTGAGGCTACACGTGTAGTCGTATGAGCCACACCAAATCTTTTCTAGTTACAACGTGTTGTTTAGGAGATACAAGCTAATTTTTTACGATGCATTATTTCTTCTCTTAAAGTGTGTCCAATAGGTACGTATTTGTCTTTACTCTGCAACACTGTATTTCCTTATAACGAGGTATTCTTACATATTCTTTCAAGAGAAAACTCTCCTGTGCGTTCTCTTTTGAGGCTACACGCTTAGACATACACGCAACACCAAAGCTTTTCGAGTTACAACGTGTTCTTTAGGAAAAACAAGATAATTTCGCACGATTCGAGATTTCCTTAAAACGTGGTTTCTGACAAATTTTGATGAAAGAAAATTCTCCTGTGGGTTCGCTTTTGAGGCTACACGTTTAGACGTACACGTCGCATCAAATCTTTTCGAGTTACAACGTGTTGTTTAGGAGATACAAGCTAATTTTTTACGATGCATTATTTCTTCTCGTAAAGTGTTTCCAATATGTACGTATTTGTCTTTACTCTGCAACCCTGTATTTCCTTATAACGTGGTATTCTTACATATTCGTTCGATAGAAAACTCTCCTGGGCATTCCCTTTAGAGGCTACACACTTAGACATACAAGAAACACCAAAGCTTTTCGAGTTACAACTTGTTGTTTAGGAAAAACAAGATAATTTCGTACGATGCGGGATTTCCTTATAACGTGGTTTTCTGACAAATTTTGAAGAAAGAAAATTCTACTGTGGGGTCTCTTTTGAGGCTACACTTTGAGACGTGCATGCCAAACCAAATCTTTTCGAGTTACCACTTGTTGTTTAGGAGATACAAGCTTATATTTTATGATCCGTCATTTCTTCTCGTAAAGTGTTTCCAATATTTATGTTTTTGTCTTTACTCTGCAACACTGTATTTCCTTATAACGTTGTAGTCTTACATGTTCCTTCGAGAGAAAACTCTCCTGTGCATTCTCTTTTGGGGCTACATGCTTAGATATACACTCAACACCAAAGCTTTTTGAGTTACAACGTGTTGTTTAGGAAAAACAAGATAATTTTGCACGATGCGGGATTTCCTTAAAACGTGGTTATCTAATTTTGATGAAAGAAAATTCTCCTGTTGGTTCTCTTTTGAGGCTACACGTTTAGACGTACACGCCAAACCAAATCTTTTCGAGTTACCACGTGTTGTTTAGGAGATACAAGGTAATTTTGTATGATGTATTATTTCTTCTCGTAAAGTGTTTCCAATATGTACTTATTTGTCTTTACTCTGCAAAATTGTATTTCCTAATAACGTGGTATTCTTACATATTCTCTCTAGAGAAAACTATCCTGTGCCTTCTCTTTTGAGGCTCCACGCTTAGACATACACGCAACACTAAAGGTTTTCGAGTTACAATATGTTGTTTAGGAAAAAGAAGATGATTTCACACGATGCAGGATTTCCTTAAAACATGGTTCTGTGAAAAATTTTGATGAAAGAAAATTCTCCTGTGGTTTCTTCTTTGAGGCTACACGTTTA
Organism: Apodemus sylvaticus; assembly: GCF_947179515.1. NCBI lineage: Eukaryota > Metazoa > Chordata > Mammalia > Rodentia > Muridae > Apodemus > Apodemus sylvaticus. Next base: position 69,003 of record NW_026263408.1, read on the forward strand.
GACGTACAGGCCACACCAAATCTTTTCGAGATACAACTTGTTGTTTAGGAGATACAAGCTAATTTTGTACTATGCGTTAATTCTTCTCGTAAAGTGTTTCCAATACGTACGTGTTTGTCTTTACACTGCAACATTGTATTTCCTTATAACGTGGCATTCTTACATATTCTTTCGAGAGAAAACTCTCCTGTGTTTTCTCTTTTGAGGCTACACGCTTAGACATACACGCAACACCAGAGCTTTTCGAGTTACAACGTGTTGTTTAGGAAAAACAAGATAATTTCGCACAATGCGAGATTTCCTTAAAACGTGGTTTCTGACAAATTTTGATGAAAGAAAATTCTCCTGTGGGATCTCTTTTGAGGCTACACGTTTAGACGTACACGCCACACCAAATCTTTTCGAGTAACAAGGTGTTGTTTAGGAGATTCAAGCTAATTTTGTACGATGCGTTAATTCTTCTCGTAAAGTGTTTCCAATATGTACGTATTTGTCTTTACTCTGCAACACTGTATTTCCTTATAACGGGGTATTCTTACATATTCTTTCGAGAGAAAACTCTCCTGTGCATTCCCTTTTGAGGCTACACACTTAGACATACACGCAAACCAAAGCTTTTCGAGTTACAACTTGTTGTTTAGGAAAAACAAGATGATTTCGCAGGATGCGGGATTTCGTTAAAACGTGGTTTTCTGACAAATTTTGAAGAAAGAAAATTCTCCAGTGGGTTCTCTTTTGAGGCTACACTTTTAGACGTACACGCCAAACCAAATGTTTTCGAGTTTCCACTTTTTCTTTAGGAGATACAAGCTAATATTGTATGATGCGTAATTTCTTCTCGTAAAGTGTTTCCAATAAGTACGTATTTGTCTTTACTCTGCAACACTGTATTTCCTTATAACTTTGTATTCTTACATGTTCTTTCGAGAGAAAACTCTCCTGTGCATTCTCTTTTGAGGCTACATGCTGAGACATACACGCAACACCAAAGCGTTTCGAGGTACAAGGTGTTGTTTAGGAAAAACAAGATAATTTCGCACGATGCGGGATTTCCTTAAAACGTGGTTTTCTGACAAATTTTGACGAAAGAAAATTCTCCTTTGTGTTCTCTTTTGAGGCTACACGTTTAGACGTACACGCCAAACCAAATCTTTTCGAGTTACCACGTGTTGTTTAGGAGATACAAGCTAATTTTGTACGATGCGTTATTTCTTCTCCTAAAGTGTTTGCAATATGTACTTATTTGCCTTTACTCTGCAAAATTGTATTTCTATATAACGTGGTATTCTTACATATTCTTTCGAGAGAAAACTCTCCTGTGCCTTCGCTTTTGAGGCTCCACGCTTAGACATACACGCAACACCAAAGCTTTTTGAGTTACAACATGTTGTTTAGGAAAAAGAAGATGATTTCCACGATGCGGGATTTCCTTAAAATGTGGTTTTCTGAAAAGTTTTAACGAAAGAAAATTGTCCTGTGGGTTCTCTTTTGAGGCAACACGTTTAGACGTACACGCCACACCAAATCTTTTCGAGTTACAACGTGTTGTTTAGGAGATACAAGTTAATTTTTTACGATGCGTTATTTCTTCTCATAAAGTGTTTCCAATATGTACGTATCTGTCTTTACGCTGCAACACTCTATTTCCTTATAACGTGGTATTCTTACATATTCTTTCTAGAAAAAACTCTCCTTTACATTCTCTTTTGAGGCTACACGCTTAGACATACACACAACACCAAAGCTTTTAGAGTTACAACGTGTTGTTTAGGAAAAACAAGATAATTTTGCATGATGAGGGATTTCCTTATAACGTGGTTTTCTGACAAATTTTGAAGAAAGAAAATTCTCCTGTGGGGTCTCTTTTGAGGCTACACTTTTAGACGTAAACGCCAAACCAAATCTTTTCGAGTTACCACTTGTTGTTTAGGAGATACAAGCTTATATTTTATGATGTGTCATTTCTTCTCGTAAAGTGTTTCCAATATGTACGTATTTGTCTTTACTCTCCAACACTGTATTTCCTTATAACGTTGTATTCTTACATGTTCTTTCGAGAGAAAACTCTCCTGTGCATTCGCTTTTGAGGCTACATGCTGAGACATACACGCAACACCAAAGCTTTTCGTGTTACAAGTTGTTGTTTAGGAAAAACAAGATAATTTCGCACGATGGGGGATTTCCTTAAAATGTGGTTTTCTGACAAATTTTGACGAAAGAAAATTCTCCTTTGTGTTCTCTTTGGCGGCTACACGTTTAGACGTACACGCCAAACCAAACCTTTTCGAGTTACCACGTGTTGTTTAGGAGATACAAGCTAATTTTGTCCGATGCGTTATTTCTTCTCCTAAAGTGTTTCCAATATGTACTTATTTGCCTTTACTCGGCCTAATTGTATTTCTTTATAACGTCTATTCTTACATATTCTTTCGAGAGAAAACTCTCCTGTGCCTTCGCTTTTGAGGCTCCACGCTTAGACATACACGCAACACCAAAGTTTTTTGAGTTACAACATGTTGTTTAGGAAAAAGAAGATGATTTCGCATGATGCGGGATTTCCTTAAAACGTGGATTTCTGAAAAAATTTAACGAAAGAAAATTGTCCTGTGGGTTCTCTTTTGAGGCTACACGTTTTGACGTACACGCCACACCAAATCATTTCGAGTTACAACGTGTTGTTTAGGTGATACAAGTTAATTTTTTACGATGCGTTATTTCTTCTCGTAAAGAGTTTCCAATATGTACGTATTTGTCTTTACTCTGCAACAATGTATTTCCTTATAACGTGGTATTCTTACATATTCTTTGAGAAAAAAACTCTCCTTTACATTCTCTTTTGAGGCTACACGCTTAGACATACACGCAACACCAAAGCTTTTCGAGTTACAACTTGTTGTTTAGGAAAAACAAGATAATTTTGCACGATGAGGGATTTCCTTAAAACGTGGTTTTCTCACATATTTTGACGAAAGAAAATTCTCCTGTGGGTTCTCTTTTGAGGCTACACGTTTAGCCGTACACGCCACACCAAATCCTTTCGAGTTACAACCTGTTGTTTAGGAGATACAAGCTAATTTTGTATGAAGCATTATTTCTTCTCATAAAGTGTTTCCAATACATACGTATTTGTCTTTACTCTGCAACACTGTATTTCCTTATAATGTGATATTCTTACATATTCTTTCGAGGGAAAACTCTCCTGTGTGTTCTCTTTTGAGGCTACATGCTTAGACATACACACAACACCAAAGCTTTTCGAGTTACAACGTGTTGTGTAGGAAAAACTAGATAATTTCGCACAATGCGTGATTTCCTTAAAACGTGGTTTCTGACAAATTTTGATGAAAGAAAATTCTCCTGTGGGTTCTCTTTTGAGGCTACACGTTGAGACGTACATGTCACACCAAATCTTTTCGAGTTACAACGAGTTGTTTAGGAGACACAAGCTAATTTTGTAAGATGCGATATTTCTTCTCTTAAAGTGTTTCCAATATGTACGTATTTGTCTTTACTCTGCAGCACAGTATTTCCTTATAACGTGGTATTCTTACATATTCTTTCGAGAGAAAACTCTCCTGTGCATTCCCTTTTGTGGCTACACACTTAGTCATACACGCAACACCAAAGCTTTTCGAATTACAACTTGTTGTTTAGGAAAAACAAGATAATTTCGCAGGATGCAGGATTTCGTTAAAACGTGATTTTCTGACAAATTTTGAAGAAAGAAAATTCTCCTATGGGTTCTCTTTTGAGGCTACACGTTTAGACGTACACGCCACACCAAGTCCTTTCGAGTTACCACGTGTTGTTTAGGAGATACAAGCTAATTGTTTACAATGCGTTATTTCTTCTCGTAAAGTGTTTCCATCAAGTATGTATTTGACTTTACTCTGCAACACTGTATTCCCTTATAACGTTGTATTCTTACATGTCCTTTTGAGAGAAAACTCTCCTGTGCGTACTCTTTAGAGGCTACACGCTTAGACATACACGCAATGCCAAAGCTTTTCGAGTTATAATGTGTTGTTTAGGAAAAGCAAGATAATATCGCACGATGCGAGATTTCCATAAAACGTGGTTTTCTGAAAAATTTTGACGTAAGAAAGTTTTCCTGTGGGTTCTCTTTTGAGGCTACACGTATAGAGGTACGAGCCACAACAAATCTTTTCGAGTTCCAATTGTTGTTTAGGAGATACAAGATAATTTTGTACGATGTGTTATTTCTTCTCTTAAAGTGTTTCCAATACGTACGTATTTGTCTTTACTCTGCAACACTGTATTTTTTTATAACATGGTATTCTTACATATTCTTTCGAGAGAAAACTCTCCTGTGCATTCTCTTTTGAGGCTACAAGCTTAGACATACACGCAACACCAAAGCTTTTCGAGTTACAACATGTTGTTCAGGAAAAAGAAGATGATTTGTCACGATGCGGGATTTCCTTAAAACGTGGTTTTCTGAAAAATTTTGACGAAAGAAAATTCTCCTGTGGGTTCTCTTTTGAGGCTACACGTTTAGACGTACACGCCGCACCAAATCTTTTCGAGTTACAACGTTTTGTTTAGGAGATACAAGCTAATTTTCTACGATGCGTTACTTCTTCTCGTAAAGTGTTTCCAATATGTACGTATTTGTCTACTCTGCAACACTGTATTTCCTTATAACGTGGTATTCTTACATATTCTTTCGAGAGAAAACTATCCTGTGCGTTCCCTTTTGAGGCTACACACTTAGACATACAGGCAACACCAAAGCTTTTCGAGTTACAACATGTCGTTTAGGAAAAACCAGATAATTTCGCACGATGCGGGATTTCCTTAAAACGTGGTTTTCTGACAAATTTTGACGAAAGAAAATTCTCCTGTCGGTTCTCTTTTGAGGCTACACATTTAGACGTACACGCCACACCAAATCCTTTAGAGTTACCACGTGTTGTTTAGGAGATACAAGCTAATTTTGTATGATGCGTTATTTCTTCTCATAAAGTGTTTCCAATACGTACGTATTTGTCTTTACTCTGCAACACTGTATTTCCTTTTAACATTGTATTCTTAATGTTCTTCCGAGAGAAAACTCTCCTGTGCATTGTCTTTAGAGGCAACATGCTCAGACATACACGCAACACCAAAGCTTTTCGAGTTACAAAGTGTTGTTTAGGAAAAACAAGATAATTTTGCACGATGCGGGATTTTCTTAAAACGTGTTTTTTTGACAAATTTTGACGAAAGAAAGTTCTCCTGTTGGTTCTCTTTTGAGGCTACACGTGTAGAAGTACGAGCCACACCAAATACTTTCGAGTTATAACGTGTTGTTTAGGAGATACAAGCAAATTTTGTACGATGCGTTATTTCTTCCCTAAATTGTTTCCAATATGTCGTTATTTATCTTTACTCTGCAACACTGTATTTTCTTATAACGTGGTATTATTACATATTCTTTCGAGGGAAAACTCTCCTGTGCATGCTCTTTTGAGGCTACACACTTAGACAAACACGCACGCCAAACTTTTCGAGTTACAACGTGTTGTTTAGGAAAAACAAGATAATTTCGCACGATGCGAGATTTCCATAAAACGTGGTTTTCAGACAAATTTTGACGAAAGAAAGTTCTTCTCTGGGTTCTCTTTTGAGGCTACACGTGTAGAGGTACGAGCCACACCAAATCTTTTCGAGTTACAATGTGTTGTTTAGGAGATACAAGCTAATTTTTTACAATGCGTTATTTCTTCTCTTAAAGTGTTTCCAATACGTATGTAGTTGTCTTTATTCTGCAACACTGTATTTCCTTATAACGTGGTATTCTTACATATTCTTTCGAGAGAAAACTCTCCTGTGCATTCTCTTTTGAGGCTACATGCTTAGACATACACGCAACACCAAAGCTTTTCGAGTTACAATGTGTTGTTTAGGAAAAACAAGATAATTTCGCACGATGCGCTATTTCCTTAAAACGTGGTTTCAGACAAATTTTGATGAAAGAAAATTCTCCTGTGGGTTCTCGTTTGAGGCTACACTTTTAGACGTACATGCCACACCAAATCTTTTCGAGTTACAACGTGTTGTTTAGGAGATACAAGCTAATTTTTTACGATGCGTTATTTCTTCTCGTAAAGTGTTTCCAATATGTACTTATTTGTCTTTACTCTGCAAAATTGTATTTCCTTTTAACGTGGTATTCTTACATATTCTTTCAAGAGAACACTCTCCTGTGCCTTCTCTTTTGAGTCTCCACGCTTACACATACACGCAACACCAACGCTTTTCGAGTTACAACATGTTGTTTCTGAAAAAGAAGATGATTTCGCACGATGCGGGATTTCCTTAAAACGTGGTTTTCTGAAAAATTTTGACGAAAGAAAATTCTCCTGTGGGTCCTCTTTTGAGGCTACATGTTTAGATGTACACGCCACACCAAATCTTTTCGAGTTACAACGTTTTGTTTAGGAGATACAAGCTAATTTTGTAAGATGCGTTAACTCTTCTCATAAAGTGTTTCCAATACATACGTATTTGTCTTTATTCTGCAACACTGTATTTCCTTATAACGTGGTATTCTTACATATTCTTTCGAGGGAAAACTCTCCTGTGCGTTCTCTTTCGAGGCTACACGCTTAGACAAACACGCAACACCAAAGCTTTTCGAGTTACAACGTGTTGTTTAGGAAAAAACAAGATAATTTTGCACGATGCGAGATTTTCATAAATCGTGGTTTTCTAAAAAATTTTGACGAAAGAATTTCCTCCTGTGGGTTCTCTTTTGAGGCTACACTTGTAGAGGTACGAGCCACACCAAATCTTTTCGAGTTACAAAGTTTTGTTTAGGAGATACAAGCTATTTTTGTACGATGCTTTATTTCTTCTCTTAACGTGTTTCCAATATGTACGTATTTGTCTTTACTCTGCCACACTGTATTTCCTTATAACGTGGTATTCCTACATTTTCTTTCAAGAGAAAACTCTCCTGTGCGTTCTCTTTTGAGGCTACACGCTTAGACATACACGCAACACCAAAGCTTTTCGATTTACAATGTGTTGTTTATGAAAAACAAGATAATTTCACACGATGCGAGATTTCCTTAAAATGTGGTTTCTGACAAATTTTGATGAAAGAAAATTCTTGGGCCTGGGAGCGGCGGCAGCAGCAGCAGTAGCAGCAGCAGCGGCTGGTCCAGAGGAAGGGCCATCAGCAGTAGAACCAAGCGGACAGGGTCCAGGCAGACCCGGTGCCCACGACCACTGGCCATCGCTGGCCAGCCAGGCTGCAAGCAGCGGCGGATTTACGGTGCCTTTCACCACACAGAAGCCACATCAGAACTCTGCCTCCCGCCAGTCAGTTACGAGGGCTCCATATTGGTTCTCGGTTGCCAGAGAAATCAGACTGAGGTACTCAAATATAACCCGAGACCAACATCGCGGGGGTCTAAGACCGACGGGCGTTGGCCTGCACCCAGGCCCTGAGCTGATCGGGGGTCCACCGGGGTGCAAATCCGGCCAGGAGGTTTTTTTCCTCCAGGGCTGGCGCGCGCACCACCACCATTTTGCCTGGGGGAAGCCAGGGAGACCTAGCAGGCAAAACCAAACTGGCTAACAGGCATAGCCCGAGGCGGACATAGCAGGGGTCTCAGACGGTCAGGCCCTGGACTGCCCCCAGGTCCTGGGCTGCTCGGCAGGCCATCTGTGTGCCGACCCAGCCAGGAGCTTGTTTGCCTCGGCCGGCGCACACCGCCCCCATTTTGCCTACAGGAAGCCGGAGAGACCTAGCAGGCAAAACCAAACCAGCGAAAAGGCATAGCCCAAGGCAGACGTAGCAGGGGTCTCAGACGGTCAGGCCCTGGACTGCACCCAGGCCCAGGACTGCTCGGTGGGCCATCTGTGTGCTGACCCGGCCAGGAGGTTGTTTATCAGAGCCGTTTGCGCACCACCGCCATTTTGCCTACGGGAAGCCAGAGAGACCTAGCAGGCAAAGCCAAACTGGCTAATAGGCATAGCCCGAGGCAGACATAGCAGGGGTCTCAGACGGTCAGGCCCTGGACTGCCCCCAGGTCCTGGGCTGCTCGGTGGGCCATCTGTGTGCCGACCCAGCCAGGAACTTGTTTGCCCGGGCCGGTGCGCACCACCGCCATTTTGCCTGCGGGAAGCCAGAGAGACTAGCAGACAAAACCAAACCAGCTAACAGGCATAGCCCAAGGCGGACAAAGCAGGGGTCTCAGACGGTCAGGCCCTGGACTGCCCCCAGGCCCTGGGCTGCTCGGTGGGCCATCTGTGTGCCGACCCGGCCAGGAGGTTGTTATCCGGGCCAGTTTGCGCACCACCGCCATTTTGCCTACGGGAAGCCAGAGAGACCTAGCAGGCAAAACCAAACCAGCTAACAGGCATAGCCCGAGGCGGACATAGCAGGGGTCTCAGACGGTCAGGCCCTGGACTGCCCCCCAGGCCCTGGGCTGCTCGTTGGGCCATCTGTGTACTGACCCAGCCAGGAGGTTGTTAGCCCAGCAGACTCTCCCAGCACTCTCAGGGAACTCGCACACGCCACCATCCTAGCCACCTGACACACCCAATTAACACCCACAGCTGAGGGGAACTTTGCACCGACATTGGCCTGCCAGGCTTTTGCCTAGACTCAGGGCCTGGGCAGCTAGGCTAGCCTTGTGTGCACCAACCCAGTTGGGAGTTCTGCTGCCCAGATCAGCCTGGGCGGCAGCACCACATCTCCAAGTCCTGCAAGTGGCTAGCTGGGTTTCCGGGCGGCCAGCTGGGAGAAGTCAGTGTGCTCCAGTGAATCCAGTGGGCCCCAACAGGAGCCTTCGGGTGCCTGCTTTGGGATCTGAATAGCCTGGGCAGCAGCACCCTGTCTACAAGCAGTGCAGGAGGTAAGCTGTGCACCAGAGGCCAACGGGGAAGGGGCAGCTTGCACTGGTGAGTCCAGCACTGACAAGACAAACTAACACCAGTGAGAACTAGATGGCAAAAGGCAAACGCAGGAACGTCACTAACAGAAATCAAGGCAATATGGCAACATCTGAATCCAATTCTCCTCTACCAACACGTCCTGGATACCCCATCACACCAGTAAAACAAGATTTGGATTTAAAATCACTGGTCATGATGCTGGTACAGGAACACATGAAGGACATACTTAAAGAAATTCAGGAGAAAATGGATCAAAAGTTAGAAGCCCTTGCAAGGGAAACACAAAAATCATTGAAAGAAATCCAGGAGAATACAAAAGCCAACAAGGAGGAAATGCAAAAAACACTTAAAGAAATACAGGAGAACTTTGGTCAACAGGCTGAGGTCATGAAAGACGAAACACAAAAATCTCTTAATGAAATACAGGAGAACTTTGGTCAACAGGCTGAGGTCATGAAAGAGGAAACACAAAAATCTCTTAAAGAATTACAGGAAAACACAAACATGCAAGTGAAGGAGCTAAGCAAAACCATCCAGGATCTAAAATCAGAAGTAGAAACAACTAAGAAAACTCAAAGGGAGACAACTTTGGAGATAGAAAGCCTTGGGAAGAAATCAGGGGACAGAGATGCAAATATCAACAACAGAATACAAGAGATAGAAGAAAGAATCTCAGATGCTGAAGATTCCATAGAAACCATGGACTCAACAGTTAAAGAAAATGCAAAATGCAAAAAGCTTGTAACCCAAAATATCCAGGAAATCCAGGACACAATGAGAAGACCAAACCTAAGGATTATAGGCATAGATGAGAGTGAAGATTTACAACTTAAAGGGCCAGAAAATATCTTCAATAAAATTATGGAAGAAAACTTCCCTAACCTAAAGAGAGAGATGCCCATGAATATACAAGAAGCCTACAGAACTCCAAACAGACTGGACCAGAAGAGAAATACTTCCCGTCACATAATAATCAAAACACCAAATGTTCTAAACAAAGAAAGAATACTAAAGGCAGTAAGAGAAAAAGGCCAAGTAACATATAAAGGAAGACCTATCAGAATCACAGCAGACTTTTCACCGGAGACTATGAAGGCTAGAAGGTCCTGGGCAGATCTCATGCAGACTCTAAGAGAACACAAATGCCAACCAAAACTACTATATCCAGCAAAACTCTCAATCACCATAGATGGAGAAACTAAGATATTTCATGACAAAACCAAGTTTACCCAATATCTATCCACAAACCCGGCCCTAAAAAGGATAATAGGAGGACAACACCAATACAAGGAGGGAAACTTCACCCTGGAAAAAGCAAGATAGTAACCTTTCATCAAACCCAAAAGAAGTTAAGCATTCAAATTTAAAAATAACGTCAAAAATGATAGGAAGTAACAATCACTATTCCTTAATATCTCTTAACATCAATGGACTTAATGCCCCAATAAAAAGACACAGACTAACTGAATGGATACATAAACAGGACCCTACATTTTGCTGCTTACAGGAAACACACCTCAGGGTCAAAGACAAACACTACCTTAGAGTAAAAGGCTGGAAGACAATTTTACAAGCAAATGGTCTCAGGAAACAAGCTGGAGTAGCCATTTTAATATCAGATAAAATTGACTTTCAACCCAAAGTCATCAAAAGAGACGCTGAAGGACACTTCTTGCTGGTCAAAGGAAAAATACAAAAAGAAGAACTGTCAATCCTGAACATCTATGCCCCAAATGCAAGGGCACCCTCTTTCATAAAAGAAACTTTATTAAAACTAAATTGCACCTAACACAATGATTGTGGGTGACTTCAACACTGCACTTTCCTCAATGGACCGATCAGGAAAACAGAAACTAAACAGGGACACAATGAAACTAATTGAAGCTTTGGACCAATTAGATTTAACAGATATATATAGAACATTCTATCCTAAAACAAAAGAATATACCTTTTTCTCAGCACCTCATGGTACCTTCTCCAAAATCGACCATATAATTGGTCACAAGACAGACCTCAACAAATATAAGAAGATAGAACTAATCCCATGCCTCCTATCTGATCACTATGGAGTAGAAGTGGTCTTCAATAGCAACAGAAACAACAGAAAACCCACATACACGTGGAAACTGAACAATACTCTACTCAATGATACCTTGGTCAAGGAAGAAATAAAGAAAGAAATTAAAGACTTTTTAGAACACAATAAAAATGAAAACACAACATACCCAAATCTATGGGACACAATGAAAGCAGTGCTAAGAGGAAAACTCATAGCCCTGAGTGCCTCCAAAAAGAAAATGGAGAGAGCATACATTACCAGCTTAATGACACACCTGAAAGCCCTAGAACAAAAAGAAGCTATTTCGCCCAGGAGGAGTAGAAGTCAGGAAATCATCAAACTCAGGGCCGAAATCAATCAAGTAGAAACAAAGAGAACCATTCAAAAAATCAACAAAACCAGGAGCTGGTTCTTTGAGAAAATCAACAAGATAGATAAACCCTTAGCCAGACTGACCAAAGGGCACAGAGAAAGTATCCAAATTAACAAACTTAGAAATGAAAAGGGAGATATAACAACGGAAACCGAGGAAATCCAAAAAATCATCAGATCCTACTACAAGAGCCTGTACTCAACACAACTGGAGAATCTGGAGGAAATGGACAATTTCCTTGACAGATACCAAATACCAAAATTAAATCAGGACCAACTAGACCATCTAAACAGTCCCATAATGCCTAAAGAAATAGAAGGAGTCATAGAAAGTCTTCCAACCAAAAAAAGCACAGGACCAGATGGCTTCAGTGCAGAATTCTACCAGACCTTCAAAGAAGAGTTAACACCTATACTCTTCAAACTATTCCACAAAATAGAAACAGAAGGAACACTACCCAATTCCTTCTACGAAGCCACAATTCCGCTGATACCAAAGCCACAAAAAGATACAACAAAGAAAGAGAACTTCAGACCAATTTCCCTTATGAACATCGATGCAAAAATACTCAATAAAATTCTTGTCAACCGAATCCAAGAACACATCAAAACGATCATCCACCATGATCAAGTAGGCTTTATCCCGGGAATGCAGGGTTGGTTCAATATACGGAAATCCATCAATACAATCAACTACATAAACAAACTCAAAGAACAAAACCACATGGTCATTTCATTGGATGCTGAAAAAGCATTTGACAAAATTCAGCATCCCTTCATGCTTAAAGTCTTGGAGAGAACAGGAATTCAAGGCCCATACCTAAACATAGTAAAAGCAATATCCAGCAAACCGGTAGCCAGCATCAAACTAAATGGAGAGAAACTTGAAGCAATCCCACTGAAATCAGGGACCAGACAAGGCTGCCCCCTTTCTCCTTATCTTTTCAATATTGTACTTGAGGTACTAGCTCGGGCAATTCGACAACATAAGGAGGTCAAAGGGATACAAATTGGAAAGGAAGAAGTCAAAATATCATTATTTGCAGACGACATGATCGTCTACCTAAGTGACCCAAAGAACTCCACTAGAGAGCTCCTACAGCTGATAAACAACTTCAGCAAAGTGGCAGGTTATAAAATCATCTCCAGCAAATCAGTGGCCTTCCTATACTCAAAGGATAAGCAGGCTGAGAAAGAAATTAGGGAAATGACCCCCTTCACAATATCTTGTTTTTTCTAATCAACACATTGTAACACGAAAATCTTTGGTTTTGCGTGTAAGTCTAAGCGTGTAGCCTCAAAAAAGAATGCACAGGAGAGTTTTATCTCGAGAGAATATGTAAGAATACCAGGTTATAAGGAAATACAGTGTTTCAGAGTACAGACATATACATATGAATTGGAAACACTTTACGAGAAGAAATAACGCTTCATACAAAATTAGCTTGTATCTCCTATACAACAAGTGGTAACTCGAAAAGATTTGGTGTGGCGTGTAGGTCTAAATGGGTAGCCTCAAAACAGAACCCACAGGAGAATTTTCTTTCGTCAAAATTTTCAGAAAACCACGTTTTAAGGACATCCCGCATCGTGCGAAATTATCAGGTTTTTCTTAAACAACACGTTGTAACTCGAAAAGCTTTTGTGTTGCGTGTATTTCTCAGAGTGTAGCCTCAAAAGAGAACACACAGGAGAGTTTTCTTTCGAAAGAATATGTAAGAATACCACGTTATAAGGAAATACATTGTTGCAGAGTAAACACAAATACGTATGTATTGGAAACACTTTAGGAGAAGAAATAATGCATCATACAAAATTAGCTTGTATCTCCTAAACAACACGTTGTAACTCGAAAGGATTTGGTGTGGCGTGTACGGCTAAATTGGTAGCCTCAAAAGAGAACCCACAGGAGAATTTTCTTTCGTCAACATTTGTCAGAAACCCACGTTTTAAGGAAATCCCGCATCGTGTGAAATTATCTTATTTTTCCTAATCAACACGTTGTAACACGAAATGCTTTGGTTTGCCTGTATGTCTAAGCGTGTAGCCTCAAAAGAGAAGGCACAGGAGAGTTTTCTCTCGAAAGAATATGTAAGAATACCACCTTATAAGGAAATACAGTGTTGCAGAGTAAAGACAAATACATACATATTGGAAACACTTTAAGAGAAGAAATAAGGCATCGTAAAAATTAGCTTGTATCTCCTAAACTACACGTTGTAACTCGAAAAGATTTGGTGTGGCGTGTACGTCTAAACGTGTAGCCTCAAAAGAGAACCGACAGGAGAATTTTCTTTCTTCAAAATTTGTCAGAAAACCATGTTTTAAGGAAATCCCGCATCGTGCGAAATTATCTTGTTTTTTCTAATCAACACATTGTAACGCGAAAATCTTTGGTGTTGCGTGTATGTCTAAGCATGTAGCCTCAAAAGAGAATGTACAGGAGAGTTTTATCTCGAAAGAATATGTAAGAATACCACGTTATAAAGAAATACAGTGTTGCAGAGTAAGGACAAATACGTATGTATTGGAAACACTTTACGAGAAGAAATATCGCTTCATACAAAATTAGCTTGTATCTCCTATACAACAAGTGGTAACTCGAAAAAATTTGGTGTGGCGTGTACGTCTAAACATGTAGCCTCAAAAGAGAACCAACAGGAGAATTTTCTTTCGTCAAATTTGTCAGAAAACCACGTTTTAAAGAAATCCTGCATCGTACGAAATTATCTTATTTTTCCTAATCAACACGTTGTAACACGAAATGCTTTGGTTTTGCCTGTATGTCTAAGTGTGTAGTCTCAAAAGAGAAGGCACAGGAGAGTTTTCTCTTGAAAGAATATGTAAGAATAGCACGTTATAAGGAAATACAGTGTTGCAGAGTAAAGACAAATACATACTTATTGGAAACACTTCAAGAGAAGAAATAACGCATCGTACAAAATTAACTTGTATCTCCTAAAGAACACGTTGTAAGTCGAAAAGATTTGGTGTGGCGTGTACAGCTAAATGTGTAGCCTCAAAAGAGAACCCACAGGAGAATTTTCTTTCGTCAAAATTTGTCAGAAATCCACGTTTTATGGAAATCCCGCATGGGGGAAATTATCTAGTTTTTCCTAAACAACACATTGTATCTCGAAAAGCTTTGGTGTTGCGTGTGTGACTAAGCATGTAGCCTCAAAAGGGAAGGCACAGCAGAGTTTTCTCTCGAAAGAATATGTAAGAATACCACGATATAAGGAAATACAGTGTTGCAGAGTAAAGACAAATACATAAGTATTGGAAACACTTTACAAGAAGAAATAACGCATCGTAAAAATTAGCTTGTATCTCCTAAACTACATGTTGTAACTCGAAAAGATTTGGTGTGGTGTGTATGTCTAAAGGTGTAGCCTCAAAACAGAACCCACAGGAGAATTTTCTTTCGTCAAAATTTTTCAGAAAACCACGTTTTAAGGAAATCCCGCATCGTGCGAAATTATCATGTTTTTCCTAAAAAACACGTTGTCACTCGAAAAGCTTTGGTATTGCGTGTATGTCTTAGCGTGTAGCCTCAAAAGAGAACCAACAGGAGAATTTTCTTTCATCAAAATTTGTCAGAAAACCACGTTTTAAGGAAATCCCGCATCGTGCGAAATTATCTTACTTTTCCTAATCAACACGGTGTAACATGAAATGCTTTGGTTTTGCCTGTATGTCTAAGCGTGTAGCCTCAAAAGAGTAGGCACAGGAGAGTTTTCTCTCAAAAGAATATGTAAGAATACCTCGTTATAAGGAAATACAATGTTGCAGATTAAAGACAAATACGTACGTATTGGAAACACTTTAAGAGAAGAAATAAAGCATCGTACATAATTAGCTTGTATCTCCTAAACAACAAGTTGTAACTCGAAAAGATTTGATGTGGCGTGTACGTCTAAACATGTAGCCTCAAAAGAGAACCCACAGGAGAATTTTCTTTCCTCAAAATTTGTCATAAAAGCACGTTTTATGGAAATCCGGCATAGTGCTAAATGATCTTGTTTTTCCTAAACAACACGTCGTAACTGGAAAAGCTTTGGTGTTGTGTTTATGAGTAAGCATGTAGCCTCAAAAGAGTAGGCACAGGAGAGTTTTCTCTCGAAAGAACATGTAAGCATACCATGTTATAAGGATGCTACACGCTTAGACATACACGCAACACCAAAGCTTTTTGAGTTACAACTTTTTGTTTAGGAAAAACAAGATAATTTCGCACGATGCGGGATTTCCTTAAATCGTGGTTTTCTGAAAAAATGTTGACTAAAGAAAATTCTCCTGTGGGTTCTCTTTTGAGGCTACACGTTTAGACGTACACGCCACACCAAATATTTCGAGTTACAACGTGTTGTTTAGGAGATACAAGCTAATTTTTACGATGCGTAATTTCTTCTCGTAAACTGTTTACAATATATATGTATTTGTCTTTACTCTGCAACACTGTATTTCCTTATAACGTAGTATTCTTACATATTCTTTCGAGATAAAACTCTCCTGTGCATTTTCTTTTGAGTCTACACGCTTAGACATACATGCAACACCAAAGCTTTTCGAGTTACAACATGCTGTTTAGGAAAAACAAGATAATGTCGCACGATGCGGGATTTCCTTAAAACGTGGTTTTCAGACAAAATTTTATGAAAGAAAATTCTCCTGTGGGTTCTCTTTTGAGGCTACAAGTTTAGATGTACACGCCACACCAAATGCTTTCGAGTTACAACGTGTTGTTTAGGAGATACAACCTAATTTTGTACTATGGGTTATTTCTACTTTTAAATTGTTTCCAATACGTACCTATTTGTCTTTACTCTGCAACAATGTATTTCCTTACACGTGGTATTCTTACATATTCTTTCGAGAGAAAAATGTCCTGAGCATTTCCTTTGAGGCTACACACTTAGACATACACGCAACACCAAAGCTTTTCGAGTTCCAACCTGTTGTTTAGGAAAAACAAGATAATTTCGCATGATGCGGGATTTCCTTAAAACGTGGTTTTCTGACAAATTTTTACGAAAGAAAATTCTCCTGTGGGTTCTCTTTTGAGGCTACACGCTTAGAAGTACACGTCACACCAAATATTTTCGAGTTACAACGTGTGTTTAGGAGATACAAGCTAATTTTGAACGATGCGTTATTTCTTCTCGTAAGGTGTTTCCAATACTTACGTATTTGTCTTTACTCTGCAACACTGTATTTCCTTATAACGTGGTATTCTTACTTATTCCTTCAAGAGAAAACTCTCCTGTGCCTTCACTTTTGAGGCTACACGATTAGACATACACGCAACACCAAAGCTTTTTGAGTTACAACGTGTTGTTTTGGAAAAACAAGATAATTTCGCACGATGTGGGATTTCCTTAAAACGTGGTTTTCTGAAAAAATGTTGACTAAAGAAAATTCTCCTGTGGGTTCTCTTTTGAGGTTACACGTTAAGACATACACGCAACACCAAAGCTTTTCGAGTTACAACGTGCTGTTTGGGAGATA
This sequence comes from Apodemus sylvaticus, assembly GCF_947179515.1. NCBI lineage: Eukaryota > Metazoa > Chordata > Mammalia > Rodentia > Muridae > Apodemus > Apodemus sylvaticus. The sequence continues at coordinate 85,852 of NW_026263408.1, forward strand.
CAAGCTAATTTTGTAAGATGCGTTATTTCTCTTCATAAAGTGTTTCCAATAGGTACGTTTTTGTCTTTACTCTGCAACACTGTATTTCCTTATGAGGTGGTATTCTTACATATTATTTCGAGAGAAAACTCTCCTGTGTGTTCTCTTTTGAGGCTACACGCTTATACATACACGCAACACCAAAGCTTTTCGAGTTACAACATGTTGTTTAGGAAAAACAAGATAATTTCGCACGATGCGGGATTTCCTTAAAACGTGGTTTTCTGACAAATTTTGAAGAAAGAAAATTCTCCAGTGGGTTCTCATTTGAGGCTACACATTTAGAAGTACACGTCACACCAAATCCTTTCGAGTTACAACATGTTGTTTAGGAGATACAATCTAATTTATGCGATGCGTTATATCATCTCGTAAAGTGTTTCCAATAAGTACATATTTGTCTTTACTCTGCAACACTGTATTTCCTTATAACGTGGTATTCTTACATATTCTTTCAAGAGAAAACTCTCCTGTGCCTTCTCTTTTGAGGCTACATGCATACACATACACAAAACACCAAAGCTTTTCGCGTTACAACGTGTTGATTAAGAAAAACAAGATAATTTCGCACGATGCGGGATTTCCTTAAAACGTGGTTTTCTGACAAATTTTGACGAAAGAAAATTCTCCAGTTGGTTCTCTTTTGAGGCTACACATTTAGACGTACATGCCACACCAAATATTTTCGAGTTACAACGTGTTGTTTAGGAGATACAAGCTAATTTTGTACGATGCGTTATTTCTTCTCCTAAAGTGTTTACAATATATATGTATTTGTCTTTACTCTGCAACACTGTATTTCCTTATAACGTAGTATTCGTACATATTCTTTCGAGATAAAACTCTCCTGTGCATTCTCTTTTGAGGCTACACGCTTAGACATACACGCAACACCAAACTTTTCTAGTTACAACATGTTGTTTAGGAAAAACAAGATAATTTCGCACGAAGCGGGATTTCCTTAAAACGTGGTTTTCTGACAAAATTTTATGAAAGAAAATTCTCCTGTGGGTTCTCTTTTGAGGCTACAAGTTTAGATGTACACGCCACACCAAATCCTTTCGAGTTACAACGTGTTGTTTAGGAGATACAACCTAATTTTGTACTATGCGTTATTTCTTCTTGTAAAGTGTTTCCAATACGTACGTATTTGTCTTTACTCTGCAACACTGTGTTTCCTTATAACATGGTGTTCTTACATATTCTTTCGAGAGAAAACTGTCCTGTACGTTTTCTTTTGAGGCTACACACTTAGACATACACGCAACACCAAAGCTTTTCGGGTTCCAACGTGTTGTTTAGGAAAAACAAGATAATTTAACACGATGCGGGATTTCCTTAAAACGTGGTTCTCTGACAAATTTTTACAAAAGAAAATTCTCCAGTGGGTTCTCTTTTGAGGCTACACGTTTAGAAGTACACGTCACACCAAATCATTTCGAGTTACAACGTGTTGTTTAGGAGATACAAGCTTATTTTGTACGATGCATGATTTCTTCTCGTAAAGTGTTTCCAATACTTGTGTATTTGTCTTTACCCTGCAACACTGTATTTCCTAATAACGTGATATTCTTACTTATTCCTTCAAGAGAAAACTCTCCTGTGCCTTCTCTTTTGAGGCTACACGATTAGACATACACGCAACACCAAAGCTTTTTGAGTTACAACGTGTTGTTTTGGAAAAACAAGATAATTTCGCACGATGCGGGATTTCCTTAAAATGTGGTTTTCTGAAAAAATGTTGATTAAAGAAAATTCTCCTGTGGGTTCTCTTTTGAGGCTACACGTTAAGACATACACGCAACACCAAAGCTTTTCGAGTTACAACGTGCTGTTTAGTAGATACAAGCTGATTTTGTAAGATGCGTTATTTCACTTCGTAAAGTGTTTCCAATAGGTACGTATTTGTCTTTACTCTGCAACACTGTATTTCCTTATAAGGTGGTATTCTTACATATTCTTTCGAGAGAAAACTCTCCTGAGTGTTCTATTTTGAGGCTACACGCTTAGACATACACGCAACACCAAAGCTTTTCGAGTTACAACATGTTGTTTAGGAAAAACAAGATAATTTCGCACGATGCGGGATTTCCTTAAAACGTGGATTTCTGACAAATTTTGACGAAAGAAAATTCTCCTTGGCTTCTCTTTTGAGGCTACACGTTTAGAAGTACACGTCACACCAAATATTTTCGAGTTACAACGTGTTGTTTAGGAGATACAATCTAATTTTTGCGATGCGTTATTTCTTCTCGTAAAGTGTTTCCAATAAGTACGTATTTGTCTTTACTCTGCAACACTGTATTTCCTTATAACATAGTATTCTTGCATATTCTTTCGAGAGAAAACTCTCCTGTGCCTTCTCTTTTGAGGCTACACACTTAGACAGACACGCAACACGAAAGCTTTTCAAGTTACGACGTGTTGTTTAGGAAAAACAGGATAATTTCCCACGATACGGGATTTCCTCCAAACTTGGTTTTCTGACAAATTTTGACGAAAGAAAATTCTCCTGTGGGTTCTCTTTTGAGGCTACACGTTTAGACGTACACGCCACACCAAATCTTTTCGAGTTACAACGTGTTGATTAGGAGATACAAGCTAATTTTGTACGATGCGTTATTTCTTCTCTTAAAGTGTTTCCAATAAGTACGTATTTGTCTTTACTCTGCAACACTGTATTTCCTTTTAACGTGGTATGCTTACATATTCATTGGAGAGATAATTCTCCTGTGCCTACTCTTTTGAGGCTACACGCTTACCCATACACGCAATACCAAAGCTTTTCGAGTTTCGACGTGTTGTTTCGGAAAAACAAGATCGTTTCACACGATGCTGGATTTCCTTAAAACGTGCTTTTCTGAAAAATTTTGACGAGAGAAAATTCTCCTGTGGGTTCTCTTTTGAGGCTACACGTTTAGACGTACACGCCACACCAAAACTTTTCGAGTTACAACTTGTTGTTTAGGAGATAAAAGCTAATTTTGTAGGATGCTTTATTTCTTCTCGTAAAGTGTTTCCAATACGTATGTATTTGTCTTTACTCTGCAACACTGTATTTCCTTATAACGTGGTATTCTTACATATTCTTTCGAGAGAAAACTCTCCTGTGCCTTCTCTTTTGAGGCTACATGCTTAGACATACAGGCAAAATCCAAGCATTTCGTGTTACAACGTGTTGATAAGGAAAAATAAACTAATTTTGCACGATGCGGGATATCCTTAAAACGTGGTTTTCTGAAAAAGTTTGACGAAAGAAAATTCTGCTGTTGGTTCTCTTTTGAGGCTACACATTTAGACGTACACGCCACACCAAAACCTTTCGAGTTGCAACGTGTTGTTTAGGAGATACAAGCTAATTTTGTATGATGCTTTATTTCTTCTCGTAAAGTGTTTCCAATACGTACGTATTTGTCTTTATTCTGCAACATTGTATTTTCTTATAACGTGGTATTCTTACATATTCTTTCGAGAGAAAACTCTCCTGTGCCTTCTCTTTTGAGGGTACACGCTTAGGCATACAGGCAAAACCAAAGCATTTCGTGTTACAACATGTTGATTAGGAAAAATAAGATAATTTCTCATGATGCGGGATTTCCATAAAACGTGGTTTTCTGACAAATTTTGAGGGAAGAAAATTCTCCTGTTGGTTCTCTTTTGAGGCTACACGTTTAGACGTACACGACACACCAAATCTTTTCGAGTTACAACGTGTTGTATAGGAGATACAAGCTAATTTTGTTAGAAGCGTTATTTCTTCTCGTAAAGTGTTTCCAATAGTTATGTATTTGTCTTTACTCTGCAATACTGTATTTCCTTATAACGTGGTATTCTTACATATTCTTTCGAGAGAAAACTCTCCTGTACCTTCTATTTTGAGGCTACATGCTTAGACATACACGCAACACCGAAGCTTTTCGAGTTACAACGTGTAGTTTAGGAGATACAAGCTAATTTTGTACGATGCGTTATTTCTTCTCATAAAGTGTTTCCAATACGTACGTTTTTGTCTTTACTCTGCAACACTGTATTTCCTTATAAGGTGGTATTCTTACATATTCTTTCGATAGAAAACTCTCTTGTGCATTCTCTTTTGAGGCTACAAACTTAGTCATACACGCAACACCAAAGCATTTAGCGTTACAACATGTTGATTAGGAAAAACAAAGATACTTTCCTTAAAACGTGGTTTTCTGAAAAATTTTGACGAAAGGAAATTCTCCTGTGGGTTCTGTTTTGAGGCTACACGTGTACATGTACACGCCCCACCAAATCCTTTCGAGTTACAACGTGCTGTTTAGGAGATACAAGCTAATTTTGTATGATACGTTATTTCTTTTCGTAAAGTGTTTCCAATAGAGTACGTATTTGTCTTTGCTCTGAGACACTGTGTTTCCTAATAAAGTGGTATTATTACATATTCTTTCCATAGAAAACTCACCTGTGCGTTCTCCTTTGAGGCTACACGCTTTGACATACATGCAACACCAAAGCTTTTCGCATTACAACGTGTTGATTAGGAAAAACAAGATAATTTCGCAGGACGCGGGATTTCCTTAAAACGTGGTTTTCTGACAATTTTGACGAAAGGAAATTCTCCTGTGGGTTCTCTTTATAGGCTACACGTTTAGACGTACACGCCACACCAAATCTTTTCGAGTTACAACGTGTTGTTTAGGAGATACAAGCTAATTTTGTTTTTTTCGTCAAAATTTGTCAGAAAACCACGTTTTAAGGAAATCCCGCATCGTGCGAAATTAACTTTTTTTTCCTAAACAACACGTTTTAACAGGAAAAGCTTTGCTGTTGCGAGTATATCTAAGCATGTAGCCTCAAAAGAGATCGCACATGAGAGTTTGCTCTCGAAAGAATATGTAAGAATACCACGTTATAAGGAAATACATTGTTGCAGAGTAAAGACAAATACATACGTATTGGAAACACTTTACAAGAAGAAATAACGCCTCGTCCAAAATTAGCTTGTATCGCCTAAACAACACTTTGTAACTCGAAAACATTTGGTGTGGCATGTACGTCTAAACGTGTAGCCTCAAAAGAGAACCAACAGGAGAATTTTCTGTCGTCCAAATTTGTCAGAAAACAACGTTTTAAGGAAATCCCGCATCGTGCGAAATTATCTTGTTTTTCCTAAACAAAGTGTTATAACTCGAAAAGCTTTGGTGTTTCGTGTATGTCTAAGCATGTAGCCTCAAAAGAGAAGGCACAGGAGAGTTTCCTCTTGAAAGAATATGTAACAATACCACGTTATAAGGATATACAGTATTGCAGAGTAAAGACAAATACGTATTGGAAACACTTTACTAGAAGAAATAACGCATCTTACAAAATTAGCTTGCATCTCCTAAACAACACGTTGTAACTCGAAAAGATTTGGTGTGGCCTGTACGTTTAAATATGTAGCCTCAAAGGAGAAATCACAGGAGAATTTTCTTTCATCAAAATTTGTCAGAAAACCACGTTTTAAGGAAATCCCAAATCGTGCGAAATTATCTTGTTTTTCCTAAACAACACATCGTATCTCGAAAAGCTTTGGTGTTGCGTGTATGTCTAAGCGTGTAGCCTCAAAACAGAAGGCGCAGGAGAGTTTTCTCTCGAAAGAATATGTAAGAATACCACATTATAAGGAAATACAGTGTTGCAGAGTAAAGACAAACATGTACGTATTGGAAAGACTTTACAAGAAGAAATAACGCATCTTAAAAATTAGCTTGTATCTCTTAAACTACACGTTGTAACTTGAAAAGATTTGGTGTAGCTTGTATGTCTAAACGTGTAGCCTCAAAAGAGAACCCACAGGAGAATTTTCTTTCGTCAATTTTTTTCAGAAAACCACGTTTTAAGGAAATCCCGCAACATGCGAAATTATCTTGTTTTTCCTAAACAACACGTTGTAACTCGAAAAGCTTTGGTGTTCTGTCTATGTCTAAGCGTGCAGCCTCAAAAGAGAAGTCACAGGAGAGTTTTCTCTCGAAAGAATATGTAATAATACCAAGTTATATGGAAATACAGTGTTGCAGAGTAAAGACATATAGGTACATGTTGGAAACACTTTATGAGAAGAAATAACGCATCGTAAAAAATTAGCTTGTATCTCCTAAACAACACGTTGTAACTCGAAAAGCTTTGGTGTTGCGTGTATATTTAAGCGTGTAGCTTCGAAAGAGAACACACAGGAGAGTTTTCTCTCGAAAGAATATGTAAGAATACCACATTATTATTAAATACAGTGCTGCAGAGTAAAGACAAATATGTATATATTGGAAACACTTTACGAGAAGAAATAACGCATCGTACAAAATTAGCTTGTAACTCCTAAACAACACGTTGTACTCGAAAATATTTGGTGTGGCATGTACGTCTAAACGTTTAGCCTCAAAAGAGAACACACAGGAGAAATTTCTTTCGTCAAAATTTGTCACAAAACAAAGTTTTGATGAAATCCCGCATCGTGAGAAATTATCTTGTTTTTCCTAATCAACAAGTTGTAACTCGAAAAGCTTTGGTGTTGCGTGTATGTCTAAGCGTGTAGCCTCAAAAGAGAAGGCACAGGAGAGTTTTCTCTTGAAAGAATACGTAAGAATACCACGTTATAAGGAAATACAGTGTTGCAGAGTAAAGACAAATACGTACCTATTGGAAACACTTAAACTTTACGAGAATAAAAAATGCATCGTAAAAAATTAGCTTGTATCTCATAAACAACACGTTGTAACTCGAAAAGATTTGGTGTGGCGTGTACGTCTAAACGTGTAGCCTCAAAAGAGAACCCACAGGAGAATTTTCTTTCGTCAAAATTTGTCAGAAAACCACGTTATAAGGAAATCCCGCATTGTGCGAAATTATCTTGTTTTTCCTAAACAACACATTGTAACTCGAAAATCTTTGGTGTTGCGTGTATGTCTAAGCGTGTAGCCTCAAAAGAGAAGGCACAGGAGAGTTTTCTCTCGAAAGAATATGTAAGAATACCACGTTATAAGGAAATACAGTGTTGCAGAGTAAAGACAAATACTTACGTATTGGAAACACTTTAAGAGAAGAAATAACGCATCTTAAAAAAATTAGGTGATATCTCCTAAACAACACGTTGTAACTCAAAAAGATTTCGTGTGGCATGTACGTCTAAACGTGTAGCCTTCAAAAGAGAACCCACAGGAGAATTTTCTTTTGTCAAAATTTGTCTGAAAACCACGTTTTAAGGAAATCCAGCTTCGCGCGAAATTATCTTGTTTTTCCTAAACAACACGTTGTAACCCGAAACGCTTTGGTGTTGTGTGTATGTCTAAGCGTGTAGCTTCAAAAGAGAAGGCACAGGAGAGTTTTCTCTCAAAAGAATATGTAAGAATACCACGTTATAAGGAAATACAGTGTTACAGAATAAAGAGAAGTACGTATGTACTGGAAACACTTTACGAGAAGAAATAACGCATCTTACAAAATTAGGTTGTATCTCCTAAACAACACGTTGTAACTCGAAAAGATTTGGTGTGGCGTGTATGTCTCAACGTGTAGCCTCAAAAGAGAGCCCACAGGAGAATTTTCTTTTGTCATTATTTGTCAGAAAACCACGTTTTAAGGAAATCCCGCATCGGGCGAAATTATCTTGTTTTTCCTAAACAACATGTTGTAACTCGTAAAGCGTTCGTATTGCGTGTATGTCTAAGAGTGTAGCCTCAAAAGAGAAGGCACAGGAGAGTTTTCTCTCAAAAGAATATGTAAGAATAACACGTTATAAGGAAATACAATGTTGTAGAGAAAAGACAAATACGTACATATTGGAAACACTTAAACTATACGAGAAGAAATAATGCATCGTACAAAATTAGTTTGTATCTCCTAAACAGCACGTTGTAACTCGAAAAGATTTGGTGTGGCGTGTACGTCTAAACGTGTAGCCTCAAAGAGAACGCACAGGAAAATTTTCATTCATCAAAATTTGTCAGAAACCACGTTTTAAAGAAATCCCGCATTGTGCGAAATTATCTTATTTTTCCTAAACAACATGTTATAAATCGAAAAGCTTTGGTGTTGCATGTATGTCTAAGCATGTAGCCTCAAAAGAGAAGGCACAGGAGAGTTTTCTCGAAAGAATATGTAAGAATACCACGTTATAAGGAAATACTGTGTTGCAGAGTAAAGACAAATACGTACATATTGGAAACACTTTACAAGAAGAAATAACCCATCGTACAAAATTAGCTTGTATCTCCTAAACTACACGTTGTAACTCGAAAAGATTTGGTGTGGCGTGTACGTCTAAACGTGTAGCCTCAAATGAGAACCCACTGGAGAATTTTCGTTCTTCAAATTTTTTTTAGAAAACCACGTTTTAAGGAAATCACGCATCGTGTGAAATTATCTTGTTTTTCCTAAACAACAAATTTTAACTCGAAAAGCTTTGTTGTTGCGTGTATGTCTAAGCGAGTAGCATCAAAAAAGAAGAGGCACAGGAGAGTATTCTCTCGAAAGAATACATAAGAATACCACATTATAAGGAAATACAGTGTGGCAGAGTAAAGACAAATACATACATAGTGGAAACACTTTACAAGAAGAAATAACGCATCGTACAAAATTAGGTTGTATCTCTTAAACAGCACTTTGTAACTCGAAAAGATTTGGTGTGGCGTGTACATCTAAACGTGTAGCCTCAAAGGAGAACCCACAGGAGAATTTTCTTTCGTCAAAATTTGTCAGAAAACCACGTTTAAGGAAATCCCGCATCGTGTGAAATTATCTTGTTTTTCCTAAGGAACACGTTGTAACTCGAAAAGCTTTGGTGTTGCGTGTATGTCTAAGATTGTAGCCTCAAAAGAGAAGGCAAAGGAGAGTTTTCTCTCAAAAGAATATGTAAGAATACCACGTTATAAGGAAATACAGTGTTGCAAAGTAAAGACAAATACGTACATTTTGGAAATATTTTACGAGCAGAATTAACGCCTCGTTCAAAATTAGTTTGTATCTCCTAAACAACACGTTGTAACTCGAAAAGATTTGGAGTGGCTTGTACATCTAAACGTGTAGCCTCAAAAGAGAACCCACAGGAGAATTTTCTTTCGTCAAAATTTGTCAGAAAACCACGTTTTAAGGAAATCCGGCATCGTGCGAATTTATCTTGTTTTTCCTAATCAACACGTTGTAACACAAAATGCTTTGGTTTTGCGTGTATGTCTAAGCGCGTAACCTCAAAAGCAAAGGCACAGGAGAGTTTTCTCTCGAAAGAATATGTAGGAATACCACGTTATAAGGAAATATAGTGTTGCAGATAAAGACAAATACGTACCTATTGGAAACACTTAAAATTTACGAGAATAAAAAATGCATCGTAAAAAATTAGCTTGTATCTCATAAACAGCACATTGTAACTCGAAAAGATTTGGTGTGGCGTGTATGTCTAAACATGTAGCCTCAAAAGAGAACCCACAGGAGAATTTTCTTTCATCAAAATTTGTCAGAAAACCAAGTTTTAAGGAAATCCCGCATCGTGCGAAATTATCTTGTTTTTCCTAAACAACATGTTGTAACTCAAAAGCTTTGGTGTTGCGTGTATGTCTAAGCGTGTAGCCTCAAAAGAGAAAGCACAGGAGAGTTTTCTCTCGAAAGAATATGTAAGAATACCACGTTATAAGGAAATACAGTTTTGCAGAATAAAGACAAATATGTACCTATTGGAAACACTTAAAGTTTATGAGAAGAAATAACGCATCTTAAAAAATTAGCTTGTATCTCCTAAACAACACATTGTAACATGAAAAGACTTGGTGTGGCGTGTATATCTAAACGTGTAGCCTCAAAAGAGAACCTACAGGAGAATATTCTTGTTTTCCTAAACAACACGTTGTAACTCGAAAAGCTTTGGTGTTTAGTGTATGTCTAAGCATGTAGCCTCAAAAGAGAACGCACAGGAGTGTTTTCTCTCGAAAGAATATGTAAGCATACCACGTTATTAGGAAATACAGTGTTGCAGAGTCAAGAAAAATATGTACGTATTGGAAACACTTTACGAGAAGAAATAACGCATCAAACAAAATTAGCTTGTATCTCCTAAACAACACGTTGTAACTCGAAATGATTTGGCATGGCATGTACGTCTAAACGTGTAGCCTCAAAAGAGAACCCACAGAAGAATTTTCTTTCGTCAAAATTTGTCAGAAAACAATTTTTTAAGGAAATCCCGCATCGTGCGAAATTATCTTGTGTTTCCAAAACAACACATCGTAACTCGAAAAGCTCTGATGTTGTGTGTTTGTCTAAGCGTGTACCCTCAAAAGAGAAGGCACAGGAGAGTTTTCTCTCAAAAGAATAGGTAAGAATACCACGTTATAAAGAAATACAGTGTTGCAGACTAAAGACAAATACGTACGTATTGGAAACACTTAAACTTTACGAGAAGAAATAACTTATCATACAAAATTAGCTTGTATCTCCTAAACAGCACGTTGTAACTCGAAAAGATTTGGTGTGCCGTGTATGTCTAAATGTGTAGCCTTAAAAGAGAACCCCCAGGAGAATTTTCTTTCGTCAAAATTTTTCAGAAAACCACGTTTTAAGGAAATCCCGCATCGTGCGAAATTATCTTGTTTTTCCGAAACAACACGTCGTTACTAGAAAAGCTTGGTGTTGCGTGTATGTCTAAGCATGTAGCCTCAAAAGAGAATGCACTGGAGAGTTTTCTCTCGAAAGAATATGTAAGAATACCACAATATAAAGAAATACAGTGTTGCAGAGTAAAGACAAATATGTACTTATTGGAAACACTTTACGAGGAGAAATAACGCATAGTAAAAAAATTAGTTTGTATCTCCTAAACAACACATTGTAACTCGAAAACATTTGGTGTGGTGTGTACGTCTAAAGGTGTAGCCTCAAAAGAGTACCCACAGGAAAATTTTCTTTCGTCAAAATTTGTCACAAAACCACGTTTTAAGGAAATCACGCATCGTGCGAAAAATCTTGTTTTTCCAAAACAACACGTTGTAACTCGAAAAGCTTTGGTGTTGCGTGTATGGCTATGCGTGTAGCCTCAAAAGAGAAGGCACAGGAGAGTTTTCTCTGGAAACAATATGTAACAATACCACGTTATAAGGAAATACAGTGTTGCAGAATAAAGACAAATCCATACATATTGGAAACACTTAAACTTTACAAGAAGAAATAATGCGTCGTGCAAAATTAGCTTGTATCTCTTAACAGCACGTTGTAACTAGAAATGATTTGGTGTGGCGTGTACTTCTAAACGTGTAGCCTCAAAAGAGAACCCACAGGAGAATTTTCTTGCGTCAAAATTTGTCAGAAAACCACGGTTTAAGGAAATCCCGCATCATGCGAAATTATCTGGTTATTCCTAAACAACACGTTGTAACTCGAAAAGCTTTGGTGTTTCGTGTATGTATTAGCGTGTAGCCTCAAAAGAGAAGGCAACGGAGAGTTTTCTCTCAAAAGAATATGTAAGAATACCACGTAAATAGGAACTACAGTGTTGCAGAGTAAAGACAAGTACATACGTATTGGAAACACTTTAGGAGAAGAAATAACGCATCATAAAAAATTAGCTTGTATCTCCTAAACAACACGTTGTAACTCGAAAATATTTGGTGTGGCGTGTGCGTCTAAACGTGTAGCATCAAAAGAGAACCCACAGGAGAATTTTCTTTCGTCAAAATTTATCAGAAAACCACGTTTTAAGGAAATCCCGCATCGTGCGAAATTATCTTGTTTTTCCTAAACAAAACATCGTAACTCGAAAAGCTTTGGCGTTGCTTGTATATCTAATCGTGTAGCATCAAAAGAGAAGGCACAGGAGACTTTTCTCTCGAAAGAATATGTAAGAATACCACGTTATAAGGAAATACAGTGTTGCAGAGCAAAGACAAATACGTACGTTTTGGAAACATATTAGGAGAAGAAATAATGCTTCGTACAAGCTTGTATCTCCTAAACAACACGTTTTAACTCGAAATGATTTGGTGTGGCGTGTACGTCTAAACGTGTAGCCTCAAAAGAGAACCCACAGGAGAATTTTCTTTCTTCAAAATTTGTCAGAAATCCACGTTTTAAGGAAATCTCGCATCGTGCGAAATTATCTTGTTTTTCCTAATCAACACGTTGTAACTCGAAAAGATTTGGTGTTCCGTGTATGTCTAAGCGTGTAGCCTCAAAAGAGAAGGCACAGGAGAGTTTTCTCTCAAAAGAATATGTAAGAATACCACGTTATAAGGAAATACATTGTTGCAGAGTAAAGACAAATACTTACTTATTGGAAACACTTAAACTTTATGAGAAGAAATAACTTATCATACAAATTTAGCTTGTATCTCCTAAACAGCACGTTGTAACTTAAAAAGATTTGGTGTGTCGTGTAATTCTAAATGTGTAGCCTCAAAAGAGAACCCACAGGAGAATTTTCTTTCATCAAAATTTGTCAGAAAACCATGTTATAAGGAAATCCCGCATCGTGCAAAATTATCTTGTTTTTCCTAAACAACACATCTTAACTCGAAAAGCTTTGGTGTTGCGTGTATGTCTAAGCGTGTAGCCTCAAAAGAGAAGGCACAGGAGAGTTTTCACTCAAAACAATATGTAAGAATACCACGTTATAAGGAAATACAGTGTGGCAGAGTAAAGACAAATACCTACTAATTAGAAACACTTAAACTTTACGAGAAGTAATAACGCATCATTTAAAATTAGCTTATATCTCCTAAACAACACGTTGTAAATGGAAAAGATTTGGTCTGGCGTTTACAACTAAACATGTAGGCTTAAAAGAGAACCCACAGGAGAATTTTTTTTCGTCAAAATTTGCCAGAAAAACGTGTTTTAAGGAAATCCCGCATTGTGCGAAATTATCTTGTTTTTCCTAAACAACACATCGTAACTCGAAAAGCTTTGGTGTTGCGTGTATGTCTAGGCGTGTAGCCTCAAAAGAGAAGGCACAGGAGAGTTTTCTCTCAAAAGAATATGTAAGAATACCACGTTATAAGGAAATACAGTGTTGCAGAGTAAAGACAAATACGCACTTATTAGAAACACTTAAACTTTATGAGAAAAAATAATGCATCATACAAAATTAGCTTGTATCTCCTAAACCGCACGTTGTAACTTGAAAAGATTTGGTGTGGCGTGTACACCTAAACGTGTAGCCTCAAAAGAGAACCCACAGGAGAATTTTCTTTCATCAAAATATGTCAGAAAACCACGTTTTAAGGAAATCCCTCATCGTGTGAAATTATCTTGTTTTTCCTAAACAACATGTTGTAACTCGAAAAGCTTTGGTGTTGCGTGTAAGTCTTAGCGTGTAGCCTCAAAAGAGAAGGCAATGGAGAGTTTTCTCTAGAAAGAATATGTAAGAATACCACGTTATAAGGAAATACAGTGTTGCAGAGTAAAGACAAATACGTACATATTGGAAACACTTTAACATTATGAGAAAAAATAACACATCGTAAAAAATAGCTTGTATCTCCTCAACAACACGTTGTAACTCGAAAAGACTTGGTGTGGCATGTATAACTAAACGTGTAGCCTCAAAAGAAAACCCATAGGAGAATTTTCTTTCGTCAATATTTGTCAGAAAACCACATTTTAAGGAAATCTCGCATCGTGCGAAATTATCTTGTTTTTCCTAAACAACACGTTGTAACTCGAAAAGCTTTGGTGTTGCGTGTATTTCTAAGCTTGTAGCCTCAAAAGAGAATGCACAGGAGAGTTTTCTCTCGAAAGAATATGTAAGAATACCACGTTATAAGGAAATACCGTGTTGCAGAGTAAAGACAACTACGTACGTATTGGAAATCTTTAAGAGAAGAAATAACGCATCGTACAAAATTAGCTTGTATCTCCTAAACAACACGTTATAACCCGAAAAGATTTGGTGTGGCGTGTGTGTCTAAACGTGTAGCATCAAAATAGAACCCACAGGAGAATTTTCTTTCGTCAAAATTTTTCAGAAAACCACGTTTTATGGAAATCTCGCATCGTGCAAAATTTCCTTCTTTTTCCTAAACAACACGTGGTAACTCGAAAAGCTTTGGAGTTGCGTGTTTGTCTAAGCTTCTAGCCTCAAAAGAGAATGTACAGGAGAGTTTTCCCTCGAAAGAATATGTAAGAATACCACGTTATAAGGAAATACAGTGTTGCAGAGTAAAGACAAATAAGTACATATTGGAAACACTTTACGAGATGAAATAACGCATCATACAATATTTGCTTGTATCTCCTAAACAACACGTTGTAACTCAAAAATATTTGGTGTGGCTCGTACCTCTACACGTGTAGCCTCAAAAGAGAACCTACAGGAGAACTTTCTTTCGTCAAAATTTGTCAAAAAACCACGTTTTAAGGAAATCCCACATCGTGCAAAATTATCTTGTTTTTCCTTAACAACACGTTGTAACTCGAAAAGCTTTGGTGTTGGGTGAAAGTCTGAGATTGTAGTCTCTAAAGAGAATGCACAGGAGAGTTTTCTCTCGAAAGAACATGTAAGAATACAATGTCATAAGGAAAAAGAGTGTTGCAGAGTAAAGACAAATATGTACATAAGGGAAACACTTTATGAGAAAAAATAACGCATCGTACAAAATTAGCTTGTATCTCCTAAACAACACGTGGTAACTCGAAAGGATTTGGTGTGGCGTGTACGTCTATACAGGTAGCCTCAAAAGAGAACCCACAGGAGAATTTTCTTTCGTCAAAATTTTTCCTAAAAACACGTTTTAAGGAAATCCCGCATCTTGTGAAATTATCTTGTTTTTCATAAACAACACGTTGTAACTCGAAAAGCTTTGGTGTTGCCTGTATGTCTAAGTGTGTAGCCTCAAAAGGGAAGGCACAGGATAGTTTTCTCTCGAAAGAATATGCATGAATTCCACCTTATAAGGAAATACAATGTTGCAGAATAAAGACAAATATGTACGTATGGGAAACACTTTACAAAAAGAATTAACGCAACGTAAAAAATTAACTTGTATCTCCTAAACAACCCGTTGTAACTCGAAAAGATTTGGTATGGCATGTACGTCTAAACGTGTAGCCTCAAAAGAGAACCCACAGGAGAATTTTCTTTCGTCAAAATTTTTCAGAAAACCACGTTTTAAGGAAATCCCGCATCGTGCGAAATCATCTTGTTTTTCCTAAACAACATGTTGTAACTCGAAAAGCTTTGGTGTTGCGTGTATGTGTAAGCATGGAGCCTCAAAAGAGAAGGCACAGGAGAGTTTTCTCTCAAAAGAATAGGTAAGTATACCATGTTATAAGGAAATACAATTTTGCAGAGTAAAGACAAATAAGTACATATTGGAAACACTTTACGAGAAGAAATAACGCATCGTACAAAATTAGCTTGTATCTCCTAAACAACACGTTGTAACTCGAAAAGATTTGGTGTGACGTGTACATCTAAACGTGTAGCCTCAAAAGAGAACCCACAGGAGAATTTTCTTTCATCAAAATTTGTCAGAAACCACGTTTTAAAGAAATCTCGCATCGTGCAAAATTATCTTGTTTTTCCTAAACAACAGGTTGTAACTGGAAAATCTTTGGTGTTGCCTGTATGTCTAAGCTTGTAGCCTCAAAAGAGAACTCACAGGAGAGTTTTCTCTCGAAAGAATATGTAAGAATACCACGTTATAAGGAAATACAGTGTTGCAGAGTAAAAACAAATACATATGTATTGGAAACACTTTAAGAGAAGAAATAACGCATCGTACAAAATTAGCTTGTATCTCCTAAACAACACGTTGTAACTCGAAAAGATTTGGTATGGCCTATATGTCTAAACGTGTAGCCTCAAAAGAGAAGCCACAGGAGAATTTTCTTTCGTCAAAATTGGTCAGTAAACCACATTTTAAGGAAATCCCGCATCATGCGAAATTATCTTGTTTTTCCTAAACAACCGGTCGTAACTCGAAAAGCTTTGGTGTTGCGAGTATGTCTAAGCATGTAGCCTCAAAAGAGAAGGCATAGGAAGAGAGTTTTCCCTTAAAGAAAATGTAAGAATACCACGTTAAAAAGAAATACAGTGTTGCAGAGTAAAGACAAATACGTACATATTGGAAACACTTTACAAGAAGAAATAATGCATCGTAAAAAATTAGCTTGTATCTCCTAAACTACACGTTATAACTCGAAAAGATTTGGTGTGGCGTGTACATCTAAACGTGTAGCCTCAAAAGAGAACCCACAGGAGTATTTTCTTTCGTCAAAATTTTTTCAGAAAACCACGATTTTAGGAAATCCCGCATCGTGCGAAATTATCTTGTTTTTCCTAAACAACACGTTGTAACTCGTGTGCTTTGGTGTTGCATGTATGTCTAAGCATGTAGCCTTCAAAAGAGAACGCACAGGAGAGTTTTCTCTCGAAAGAATATGTAAGAATACCACGTTATAAGGAAATACAGTGTTGCAGAGTAAAGACAAATACGTTCGTATTGGAAACACTTTACGAGAAGAAATAACGCTTCGTACAAGCTTGTATCTCCTAAACAACACGTTTTAACTCGAAATGATTTGGTGTGGCGTGTACGTCTAAACGTGTAGCCTCAAAAGAGAACCCACAGGAGAATTTTCTTTCGTCAAAATTTGTAAGAAAACCACGTTTTAAGGAAAGCCCGCATCATGCGAAATTATATTGTTTTTCCTAATCAACACGTGTAAATCAAAAAGATTTGGTTTTGCGTGTATGTCTAAGCATGTAGCCTCAAATGAGAAGGCACAGGAGAATTTTCTCTCGAAAGAATATGCAAGAATACCACGTTATAAGGAAATACAGTGTTGCAGAGTAAAGACAAATACGTACGTATTGGAAACACTTTACGAGAAGAAATAATGCATCGTACAAAATTAGCATGTATCTCCTAAACTACACGTTATAACTCGAAAAGATTTGGTGTGACGTGTACATCTAAACGTGTAGCCTCAAAAGAGAACCCACAGGAGTATTTTCTTTGGTCAAATTTTTTTCAGAAAACCACGATTTTAGAAAATCCCACATCGTGCGAAATTATCTTGTTTTTCCTAAACAACACGTTGTAACTCGAAAAGCTTTGGTGTTGCGTGTATATCTAAGCGTGTAGCCTCAAAAGAGAACGCACAGGACAGTTTTCTCTCGAAAGAATATGTAAGAATACCACGTTATGAGGAAATACAATGTTGCAGAGTAAACACAAATATGTACATATTGGAAACACTTAAACTTTACGAGAAGAAATAATGCATCATAAAAAATTAGCTTGTAACTCCTAAACAGCACGTTGTAACTCGAAAAGATTTGGTGTGGTGTGTACATCTAAATGTGCAGCCTCAAAAGCGAACCCACAGGAAAATTTTCTTTCGTCAAAATTTGTCAGAAAACCACGTTTTAAGGAAATCCCACATCGTGCGAAATTATCTTGTTTTTCCTAAACATCACGGTGTCACTCGAAAATCTTTGGTGTTGCGTGTATTTCTAAGCGTGTAGTCTCAAAAGAGAAGGCACAGGAGAGTTTTCTGTCAAAAGAATATGTAAGAATACCACGTTATTAGGAAATACAGTATTGCACACTAAAGAAAATACATACTTATTGGAAACACTTTACAAGAAGAAATAACGAATCGTACAAAATTAGCTTGTATCTCCTGAACAACACATGGTAACTCGAAATGATTCGGTATTGCGTGCACTTCTAAACGTGTAGCCTCAAAAGAGAACCCACAGGAGAATTTTCTTTCCTCAAAAGTTGTCAGAACACCACGTTTTAAGGAAATCTCGCATCGTGCGAAATTATCTTGTTTTTCATAAAAACACGTTGTAACTAGAAAAGCTTTGGTGTTGCCTGTATGTCTAAGTGTGTAGCTTCAAAAGGGAACGCACAGTATAGTTTTCTCTCGAAACAATATGTAAGAAAACCACGTGATAAGGAAATACAGTGTTGCAGCATAAAGACAAATACATACATATTGGAAACGCTTTACTAGAATAATTAACGCATCGTACAAAATTAGCTTGTATCTCCTAAACAACACGTTGTAACTCGAAAAAATTTGGTGTGGCGTGTACATCTAAAAATGTAGCCTCAAAATTGAACCCAAAGGAGAATTTTCTTTCGTCAAAATTTGTCAGAAAACCACGTTTTAAGGAAATCCCGCATCGTGCGATATCATCTTCTTCCTAAACAACATGTTGTAACTCGAAAAGCTTTGGTGTTGCGTGTATGTGTAAGCGTGGAGCCTCAAAAGAGAAGGCACAGGAGAGTTTTCTCTTGAAAGAATATGTAAGAATTCCACGTTATAAGAAAATACAATTTTGCAGGGTAAAGAGAAATAAGAACTTATTGGAAACACATTACAATAAGTAATAACGTATCGTAGAAAATTAGCTTGTATCTCCTAAACAACAAAAAGATTTGGTGTGACGTGTACGTCTAAATGTGTAGCCTCAAAAGAGAACCCACAGGAGAATTTTCTTTCATCAAAATTTGTCAGAAACCACGTTTTATGGAAATCTCGCATCGTGCGAAATTATCTTGTTTTTCCTAAACAACACGTTGTAACTCGAAAAGCTTTGGTGGTGCGTGTATGTCTAAGCGTGTAGCCTCAAAAGAGAACACACAGGAGAGTTTTCTCTCGAAAGAATATGTAAGAATACCACGTTATAAGGAAATACAGTGTTGCAGAGTAAAGACAAATACATACGTATTGGAAACACTTTACGAGAAGAATTAAAGCATCGTACAAAATTAGCTTGTATCTCCTAAACAAGACCTTGTAACTCGATAAGATTTAGTGTGGCTCGTACCCCTACACGTGTAGCCTCAAAAGAGAACCCACAGGAGAATTTTCTTTCGTCAAAATTTTTCAGAAAACCACGTTTTATGGAAATCTCGCATCGTGCGAAATTATCTTGTTTTTACTAAACAACACGTTGTTACTCGAAAATCGTTGTCGTTGCATGTATGTCTAAGCATGTAGCCTCAAAAGAGCACGCACAGGAGAGTTTTCCCTCAAAGAATATGTAAGAATACCACGTTATAAGGAAATACAGTGTTGCACACTAAATACAAATAAGTACGTATTGGAAACAATTTATGAGAAGAAATAACGCATCGTACAAAATTAGCTTGTATCTCCTAAACAACACGTTGTAACTCGAAAAGATTTGGTGTGACGTGTACGTCTACATGTGTAGCCTCAAAAGAGAACCCACAGGAGAATTTTCTTTCATCAAAATTTGTCAGAAACCACGTTTTAAAGAAATCTCGCATCGTGCAAAATTATCTTGTTTTTCCTAAACAATAGGTTGTAACTGGAAAAGCTTTGGTGTTGCCTGTATGTCTAAGCTTGTAGCCTCAAAAGAGAACTCACAGGAGAGTTTTCTCTCGAAAGAATATTTAAGAATACCACGTTATAAGGAAATACAGTGTTGCAGAGTAAAGACAAATATGTACTTATTGGAAACACTTTAAGAGAAGAAATAACGCATCGTACAACATTAGCTTGTATCTCCTAAATAACACGTTGTAACTCGAAAAGATTTGGTATGGCTCTTACCTCTACACGTGTAGCCTCGAAAAAGAACCCACAGGAGAACTTTCTTTCGTCAAAATTTTTCAGAAAACCACGTTTTATGGAAATCTGGCATCGTGGGAAATTATCTTGTTTTTCCTAAACAACACATTGTAACTCAAAAAGCTTTGGCGTTGCGTGTTTGTGTAAGCATGGAGCCTCAAAAGAGAAGGCACAGGAGAGTTTTCTCTCGAAAGAATATGTAAGAATACCACGTTATAAGGAAAGACAATTTTGCAGAGTAAAGACAAATAAGTACATATTGGAAACACTTTACGAGAAGAAATAACGCATCGTACAAAATTAGCTTGTATCTCCTAAACAACACGTTGTAACTCGAAAAGATTTGGTGTGACGTGTACGTCTAAACGTGTAGCCTCAAAAGAGAACCCACTGGAGAATTTTCTTTCGTCAAAATTTGTCAGAAACCACGTTTTAAGGGAATCTCGCATCGTGCGAAATTATCTTGTTTTTCCTAAAGAACACGTTGTAACTCGAAAAGCTTTGGTGTTGCGTGTATGTCTAAGCGTGTAACCTCAAAAGAGAACGCAAAGGAGAGTTTTCTCTCGAAAGAATATGTAAGAATACCACGTTATAAGGAAATACAGTGTTGCAGAGTAAAGACAAATATGTACGTATTGGAAACACTTTAAGAGAAGAAATAATGCATTGTACAACATTAGCTTGTATCTCCTAAACAACACGTTGTAGCTCGAAAAGGTTTGGTGTGGCTCATACCTCCACACGTGTAGCCTCAAAAGAGAACCCACAAGAGAACTTTCTTTCGTCAAAATTATTCAGAAAACCACGTTTTATGGAAATCTGGCATCGTGCGAAATAATCTTGTTTTTCCTAAACAACACATTGTAACTCAAAAAGCTTTGACGTTGTGTGTTTGTGTAAGCATGGAGCCTCAAAAGGGAAGGCACAGGAGAGTTTTCTCTCGAAAGAATATGTAAGAATACCACGTTAAAAGGAAATACAATTTTGCAGAGTAAAGACAAATAAGTACATATTGGAAACACTTTACGAGAAGAAATAACGCATCGTACAAAATTAGCTTGTATCTCCTAAACAACAACTTGTAACTCAAAAAGATTTGGTGCGAAGTGTACGTCTAAACGTGCAGCCTCAAAAGAGAACCCACAGGAGAATTTTCCTTCATCCAATTTGTCAGAAACCACGTTTTAATGAAATCTCGCACCGTGCGAAATTATCTTGTTTTTCCTAAACAACACGTTGTAACTCGAAAAGCTTTGGTGTTGCGTTTATGTCTAAGCGTGTCACCTCAAAAGAGAACGCACAGGAGAGTTTTCTCTCGAAAGAATATATAAGAATACCACGTTATAAGGAAATACAGTGTTGCAGAGTAAAGACAAATACGTACATATTGGATACACTTTACGAGAAGAAATAACGCATCGTACAAAATTAGCTTGTATCTCCTAAACAACACGTTGCAACTCGAAAAGATTTGGTGTGGCCCGTACCTCTACACGTGTAGCCTCAAAAGAGAACCCACAGGAAACTTTCTTTCGTCAAAATATATCAGAAAACCATGTTTTATGGACATCTCGCATCCTGCGAAATTATCTTGTTTTTCCTAAACAACAAGTTGTAACTCGAAAAGCTGTGGGGTTGCATGTATGTCTAAGCATGTAGCCTCAAAAGAGAATGCACAGGAGAGTTTTCCCTCGAAAGAATATGTAAGAATACCACGTTATAAGGAAATACAGTGTTGCAGAGTAAAGACAAATACGTACGTATTGGAAACACTTTATGAGAAGAAATAACGCATCGTACAATATTTGCTTGTATCTCCTAAACAACACGTTGTAACTAGAAAAGATTTGGTGTGGCTCGTACGTCTACACGTGTTGACCCAAAAGAACACCAACAGGGGAACTTTCTTTCGTCAAAATTTGTCAGAAAACCACGTTTTAAGGTAATCCCGCATCGTGCAAAATTATCTTGTTTTTCCTAAACAACACGTTGTAACTCGAAAAGCTTTGGTTTTGCGTGTATGTCTAAAGGTGTGGCCTCAAAAGAGAACGCACAGGAGAGTTTTCTCTCGAAAGAATCTGTAAGAATACCACGTTATAAGGAAATACAATTTTGCAGAGTAAAGACAAATAAGTACATATTGGAAACACTTTAGTAAAAGAAATACTGCTTCATACAAAATTAGCTTGTATCTCCTAAACAACACGTTGTAACTCGAAAAGATCTGGTGTGACATGTACGTCTAAACCTGTAGCCTCAAAGAGAACACACAGGAGAATTTTCTTTCATCAAAATTTGTCAGAAACCACGTTTTAAGGAAATCTTGCATCGTGCGAAATTATCTTGTTTTTCCTAAACAACATGTTGTATCTCGAAAAGCTTTGCTGTTGCGTGTATGTCTAAGCGTGTAGCCTCACAAGAGAACGCACAGGAGAGTTTTCTCTCGAAAGAATATGTAAGAATACCACGTTATAAGGAAATACAGTGTTGCAGAGTAAAGACAAATACGTACGTATTGGAAACACTTTAAGAGAAGAAATAATGCATCGTAAAAAAATAGCTTGTATCTTCTAAACAACACGTTGTAACTCGAAAAGATTTGTTTTGGCTCCTACGACTACACGTGTAGCCTCAAAAGAGAATGCACAGGAGAACTTTCTTTGGTCAAAATTTTTCAGAAAACCACGTTTTATGGAAATCTCGCATCGTGCGAAATTATCTTCTTTTTCCTAAACAAAACGTTGTAACTCGAAAAGCTTTGGCGTTGCGTGTATGCCTAAGCATGTAGCCTCAAAAGAGAACACACAGGAGAGTTTTCCCTCGAAAGAATATGTAAGAATACCACGTTATAGGGAAATACAATGTTGCAGAGTAAAGAGAAATAAGTACTTATTGGAAACACTTTACGAGAAGAAATAACGCATCATAAAAAATTAGCTTGTATCTCCTAAACAACACGTGGTAACTCGAAAGGATTTGGTGTGGCGTGTACGTCTAAACGTGTAGACTCAAAAGAGAAACCACAGGATAATTTTCTTTCGTCAAAATTTGTGAGAAAACCACATTTTAAGGAAATCACGCATCGTGCGAAATAATCTTGATTTTCATAAACAACACGTTTTAACTCGAAAAGTTTTGGTGATGCCTGTATGTCTAAGTGTGTAGCCTCAAAAGGGAACGCACAGGATAGTTTTCTCTCAAAAGAATATGTAAGAATACCAAGTTATAAGGAAATACAGTGTTGCAGAGTAAAGAAAAATATGTACGTATTGGAAATCTTTACGAGAAGAAATAACGCATCGTACAAAATTAGCTTGTATCTCCTAAACAACACGTTGTAACTCGAAAAGATTTGGTGCGGCGTGTACGTCTAAATGTGTAGCTTCAAAAGAGAACCCACAGGAGAATTTTCTTTCGTTAAAATTTTTCAGAAAACCACGTTTTAAGGAAATCCCGCATCGTGCGAAATCATCTTCTTTTTCCTAAACAACAAGCTGTAACTCGAAAAGCTTTGGTGTTGCGCGTATGTCTAAGCGTGGAGCCTCAAAAGAGAAGGCACAGGAGAGTTTTCTCTTGAAAGAATATGTAAGAATACCACATTATAAGGAAATAAAATTTTGATGAGTAAAGACAAATAAGTACATATTGGAAACACTTTACGAGAAGAAATAACGCATCTTACAAAATTAGCTTGTATCTCCTAAACAACACGTTGTTACTCGAAAACATTTGGTGTGACGTGTATGCTTAAACGTGTACCCTCAAAAGAGAACCCACAGGAGAGTTTTCTTTCATCAAAATTTGTCAGAAACCACGTTTTAAGGAAATCTCGCATCGTGCGAAATTATCTTGTTTTTCCTAAACAACACGTTGTAACTCGAAAAGCTTTGGTGTTGCATGTATTTCTAAGCGTGTAGCCTCAAGAGAGAGCGCAAAGGAGAGTTTTCTTTCGAAAGAATATGTAAGAATATCACGTTATAAGGAAATACAGTGTTGCAGAGTAAAGATAAACACGTACGTATTGGAAACACTTTACTAGAAGAATTAACGCATAGTAAAAAATTAACATGTATCTCCTAAACAAAACGTTGTAACTCAAAAAGATCTGGTGTGGCGTGTATGTCTAAATGTGTAGCCTCAAAAGAGAACCCACAGTGAATTTTCTTTCTTCAAAATTTTTGAGAAAACCACGTTTTAAGGAAATCCTGCATCGTGCGAAATCATCTTCTTTTTCCTAAACAACATGTGGTAACCCGAAAAGCTTTAGTGTTGCGTGTATGTCTAAACGTGGAGCCTCAAAAGAGAAGGCACAGGAGAGTTTTCTCTCGAACGAATATGTAAGAACACCACGCTATTAGGAAATACAATTTTGCAGAGTAAAGACAAATATGTACATATTGAGAACACTTTACTAGAAGAAATAATGCATTATTAAAAATTAGCTTTTATCTCCTAAACAACACGTTGTAACTCGAAAAGATTTGGTTTGGCATGTAAGTCTAAACGTGTAGCCTCAAAAGAGAACCAACAGGAGAATTTTCTTTCGTCAAAATTTGTCAGAAAACCACGTTTTAAGGAAATCCCGCATCATGCGAAATTATTTGTTTTTCCTAAACAACACGTTGTAACTCGAAAAGCTTTGGTGTTGCGTGTATGTCTAAGCGTGTAGCCTCAAAAGAGAATGCACAGGAGAGTTTTCTCTCGGAAGAACATGTAAGAATACCACGTGATAAGGAAATACAGTGTTGCAGAGTAAAGACAAAAACGTACATATTGGAAACACTTTACGAGAAGAAATAACGCATCATAAATTATTAACTTGTATCTCCTAAACAACAAGTGGTAACTCGAAAAGATTTGGTTTGGCGTGTACGTCTAAAAGTGTAGCCTCAAAGACAACGAACAGGAGAATTTTCTTTCGTCAAAATTTGTGAGAAAACCACGTTTTAAGGAAATCCTGCATCCTGCAAAATTATCTTGTTTTTCCTAAACAACACGTTGTAATTCAAAAAAGCTTTGGTGTTGCGTGTATATCTAAGCTTGTAGCCTCAAAAGAGAACGCACAGTAGAGTATTCTCTCGAAACAATATGTGAGAATACCACGTTATAAGGAAATACAGTGTTTCAGACTAAAGACAAATACGTAAGTATTGGAAAAAACTTTACGAAAAGATATAATGCATCATACAAAATTAGCTTGTATCTCCTAAACAACACGTTGTAACTCGAAAGGATTTGGTGTGGCATGTACGGCTAAATGTGTAGCCTCAAAAGAGAAACCACAGGAGGATTTTCCTTCGTCAAAATTTGTCAGAAACCCACGTTTTATGGAAATCCCGCATCGTGCGAAATTATCTTGTTTCTCCTAAACAACACGTTGTAATTCGAAAAGCTTTGGTGTTGCATGTATGTCTAAGCGTGTGGCCTCAAAAGAGAATTCACGGGAGAGTTTCTGTCGAAAGAATATGTAAGAATACCACGTTATAAGGAAATACAGTGTTGCAGCATAAAGACAAATACGTACGTATTGGAAACACTTTACGAGAAGAAATAACGCATCGTACAAAATTAGCTTGTATCTCCTAACCAACACGTTGTAACTCGAAAAGATTTCGTGTGGCGTGTACGTCTAAACGTGTAGCCTCAAAAGAGAACCCACAAGAGAATTTTCTTTCGTCAAAAGTTGTTAGAAAACCATGTTCTAAGGAAATACCTCATCGTGCGAAATTACCTTGTTTTTCCTAAACTACACGTTGTAACTCAAAAAGCTTTGGTGTTGCGTGTATGTCTAAGCGTGTAGCCTCAAAAGAGGACACAGGAGAGTTTTCTCTCGAAAGAATATGTAGGAATACCACGTTATAAGGAAATACAGTGTTGCAGAGTAAAGATAAATAGGTAGTAATTGTAAATACTTTACGAGAAGAAATGATGCATGGTACAAAATTAGCTTGTATCTCCTAAACAACACGTTGTAATTCGAAAATATTTGGTGTGGCGTGTGCGTCTAAACGTGTAGCCTCAAAAGAGAACCCACAGGAGAATTTTCTTTCTTCAAAATTTGTCAGAAAACCACGTTTTAAGGAAATCCCTCATCGTGCGAACTTATCTTGTTTTTCCTAAACAACACGTTGTAACTCGAAAAGCTTTGGTGTTCGTGTATGTCTAAGCATGTAACCTCAAAAGAGAATGCACAGGAGAGTTTTCTCTCGATAGAATATATAAGAATACCACGTTATAAGGAAATACAGTGTTGCAAAATAAAGACAAATACGTACGTATTGGAAACATTTTACGAGAAGAAATAATGCATCGTACAAAATTAGCTTGTTTCTCCTAAAGAACACGTTGTAACTCGAAAATATTTGGCGTGGTGTGTACGTCTAAACATGTAGCCTCAAAAGAGAACCCACAGGAGAAATTTCTTTCGTCAAAATTTGTCAGAAAACCACGTTTTAAGGAAATCCCGCATCATGCGAAATTATCTTGTTTTTCCTAAACAACACGTTGTAACTCGAAAAGCTTTGGTGTTTCGTGTATGTCTAAGCATGTAGCCTCAAAAGAGAAGGCACAGGAGAGTTTTCTCTCAAAATAATATGCAAGAATACCACGTTATAAGGAAATACAGTGTTGCACAATAAAGACAAATATGTATGTATTGGAATCACTTTAGGAGAAGAAATAACGTATCTTACAAAATTAGCTTGTATCTCCAAAACAACACGTTGTAACTCGAAAAGATTTGGTGTGGCATATTCCTCTAAACGTGTAGCCTCAAAAGAGAACCCACAGGAGAATTTTCTTTGGTCAAAATTTGTCAGAAAACCAGGTTTTAACGAAATCCCATATCGTGCGAAATTATCTTGTTTTTCCTAAACAACACGTTGTAACTCGAAAATCTTTGGTGCTGCGTGTATGTCTAAGCGTGTAGCCTCAAAGAGAACACACAGGAAAGTTTTCTCTCGAAAGAATATGTAAGAATACCACATTATAAGGAAATACAGTGTTGCATAGTAAAGACAAATACGTACGTATTGGAAACAGGTTACGAGAAGAAATAACGCATCATAAAATATTTGCTTGTATCTTCTAAACAACACGTTGTAACTCGAAAAGATTTGGTGTGGCGTGTACGTCTAAACGTGTAGCCTCAAAAGAGAACTTATAGGAGAATTTTCTTTCGTCAAAATTTTTCAGAAAATCACAATTTAAGGAAATCCCGCATCGTGCGAAATTATCTTGATTTTCCTAAACAACACCTTGTAACTCGAAAAGCATTCGTGTTGCGTGTATGTCTAAGTGTGTAACCTCAAAAGAGAAGGCACAGGAGAGTTTTCTCTCGAAAGAATATGTAAGAATACCACGTTAATAGGAAATACAGTGTTGCAGAGTAAAGACAAATACGTACCTATTGGAAACACTTTACAAGAAGAAATAACGCATCGTACAAAATTAGCTTGTATCTCCTAAACAACACGTTGTAACTCGAAAAGATTTGGTGTGGCGTGTACGTCTAAACATGTAGCCTCAAAAGAGAACCCATAGGAGAATTTTCTTTCGTCAAAATTTTTCAGAAAATCACGTTTTAAGGAAATCCCGCATCGTGCGAAATTATCTTGTTTTTCCTAAACAACACGTTGTAACTCGAAAAGCTTTCGTGTTGCGTGTATGCCTAAGTGTGTAGCCTCAAAAGAGAAGGCACAGGAGAGTTTTCTCTCGAACAAATATATAAGAATACCACATTATAAGGAAATACAGTTTTGCAGAGTAAAGACAAATACATATGTATTGGAAACACTTTAAGAGAAGAAATAGCGCATCGTACAAAATTAGCTTGTATCTCCTAAACAACATGTTGTAACTCGGAAAGATTTGGTGTGGCGTGTACGTCTAAACGTGTAGCCTCAAAAGAGAACCCATAGGAGAATTTTCTTTCCTCAAAATTTTTCAGACAATCACGTTTTAAGGAAATCCCACATCTTGCGAAATTATCTGGTTTTTCCTAAACCACTCGTTGCAACTCAAAAAACTTTGGTGTTGAGCATATGTCTAAGTGTGTAGCCTCAAAAAAGAAGGCACAGGATAGTTTTCTCTTGAAAGAATATGTAAGAACACCAAGTTATAAGGAAATACAGTGTTGCAGAGTAAAGACAAATACATACGTATTGGAAACACTTTACGAGAAGAAATAACGCATCATACAAAATTAGCTTCTATCTCCTAAACAACACGTTGTAACTCGAAAGGAATTGGTGTGGCGTGTACGTCTAAACGTGTAGCCTCATAAGAGAACCCATAGGAGAATTTTCTTTCGTCAAAATTTTTCAGGATTTCCATAAAACCTGGTTTTCTGACAAATTTTGACCAAAGAAAATTCTCCTGTGGGTTCTCTTTTGAGGCTACACGTTTAGAAATGCACGCCACACCAAATCTTTTCGAGTTACAGCGTGTTGTTTAGGAGATACAAGCTAATTTTTACAATGCACTATTTCTTATTGTAAAGTGTTTCCAATGCGTAGGTATTTCTCTTTACTCTGCAACACTGTATTTCCTCATAACGTGGTATTCTTACATATTCTTTCGCAGGAAACTGTCCTGTGCGTTCTCCTTTGAGGCTACAAGCTTAGACATACACGCAACACCAAAGCTTTTCGAGTTACAACGTGTTGTTTAGGAAAAACAAGATAATTTCGCATGATGTGGGATTTCCGTAAAACATGGTATTCTGAAAAATTCCCTTTTGAGGCTACACGTTTAGATGCAAACGTCACATCAAATCTTTTCGAGTTACAACGAGTTGTTTAGGAGGTACAAGCTAATTTTGTACCATGCGTTATTTCTGCTCGTAACGTGTTTCCAATATGTAAGTATTTGTCATTACTCTGCAACACTGTATTTCCTTATACCGTGGTATTCTTACATATTCTTTCGAGAGAAAACTCTCCTGTGCATTCTCTTTTGAGGCTACATGCTTAGACATACACGCAACACCAAAGCTTTTCGAGTTACAACGTGTTGTTTAGGAAAAACAAGATAATTTCGCACGATGCGGGATTTCCTTAAAACGTGGCTTGCTGACAAATTTTGACCAAAGAAAATTCTCCGGTGGCTTCTCTTTTGAGGCTACACCTTTAGACTTACATGCCAAACAAAATCTTTTCGAGTTACAAGGTGTTGTTTAGGAGATACAAGCTAATTTTGTACAAATGCCTTATTTCTTCTCGTAAAGTTTTTCCAATACGTACGTATTTCTCTTTACTCTGCAACACTGTATTTCCTTATAATGTGGTTTTCTTACATATTCTTTCGAGAGAAAACTCTCCTGTGCGCTCTCTTTTGAGGCTACATGCTTAGACATACACGCAACACCAAAGCTTTTCAAGTTGCAACGTGTAGTTTAGGAAAAACAAGATAATTTCGCACGATGCGTGATTTCCTTAGAAAATGTTTTTCAGACAAATTTTGACGGAAGAAAATTCTCCTGTGGGTTCTCTTTTGAGGCTACACGTTTAGACGTACACACCACACCAAATATTTTCGAGTTACAACGTGTTGTTTAGGAGATGCAAGCTAATTTTGTACGATGCGTTATTTCTTCTCATAAAGTGTTTTCTATGCGTACATATTTGTCTTTATTCTGCAACACTGTATTTCCTTATAGCTTGGTAGTCTTACATATTCTTTCGAGAGAAAACTCTTTTGTAATATGCGTTATTTCTTCTCGTAAAGTATTTACAATAACTACCTATTTTCGGGAGAAAACTCTCCTGTGCGTTCTCTTTTGAGGCTACACGCTTAGACATACACGCAACACCAATGCATTTCGAGTTAGATCGTGTTGTTTATGAAAAACAAGATAATTTCGCAAGATGCGGGAATTCCTTAAAACGTGTTTTTCTGACAAATTTTGACGAAAGAAAATTCTCCTGTGGGTTTTCATTTGAGGCTACACGCTTAGACGTACACGCCACACCAAATCTTTTTGAGTTACAACGTGTTGTTTAGGAGATACAAGCTAATTTTGTACGATGCGTTATTTCTTCTCCTAAAGTGTTTCCAATACGTACGTATTTGTCTTTACTCTACAACATTGTATTTCCTTATAACATGGTATTTGTACATATTCTTTCATGAGAAAACTCTCCTGTGCGTTCTCTTTTGAGGCTAGACGCTTAGACATACACGCAACACCAAAGCATTTTGAGTTAGAACATGTTGTTTAGGAAAAACAAGATAATTTCGCAAGATGCGGGAATTCTTTAAAACGTAGTTTTCTGACAAATTTTGACGAAAGAAAATTCTCCTGTGGGTTTTCATTTGAGGCTACACATTTAGACGTACACGCCACACCAAATCTTTTCGAGTTACAACGTGTTGTTTAGGAGATACAAGCTAATTTTTTACGATGCTTTATATCTTCTCGTAAAGTTTAAGTGTTTCCAAAAGCTACATATTTATCTTTAATTTGCCACACTGTATTTCCTTATAACGTGGTATTCTTACATACTCGTTCGAGAGAAATCTCTCCTGTGCGTTCTCTCTTGAGGCTACATGCTTAGACATACATGCAACATCAAAAATTTTCGAGTTACAATGTGTTGTTTAGGAAAAACAAGATAGTTTCGCACGATGCGAGATTTCCTTAATAAGTGGTTTTCTGACAAATTTTGACGAAAGAAAATTCTCCTGTGGGTTCTCCTTTGAGGCTACACGTTTAGACGTACACGCCACACCAACTCTTTTCGAGTTACAATGTGTTGTTTAGGAGATACAAACTAAATTTTACGATGCGTTATTTCTTCTCGTAAAGTGTTTCAAATACATACGTATTTGTCTTTACTCTGCAAAATTTTATTTCCTTATAATGTGGTATTCTTACATGTTCTTTCGAGAGAAAACTCTCCTGTGAGTTCTCTTTTGAGGCTACACGCTTAGACATACACGCAACATCAAAGCTTTTCGAGTTACAACGTGTTGTTTAGGAAAAACA
This sequence comes from Apodemus sylvaticus, assembly GCF_947179515.1. Taxonomy (NCBI): domain Eukaryota; kingdom Metazoa; phylum Chordata; class Mammalia; order Rodentia; family Muridae; genus Apodemus; species Apodemus sylvaticus. The sequence continues at coordinate 116,438 of NW_026263408.1, forward strand.
TGATAATTTCTCACGATGAGTGATTTCCTTAAAACATGGTTTTCTGACAAATTTTAACGAAAAACAATTCTCCTGTGGGTTCTCTTTTGAGGCTACACGTTTAGACGTACACGCCACACCAAATCTTTTCGAGTTACAACATGTTGTTTAGGAGATACAAGCTAATTTTGTACGATGCATTATTTCTTCTCGTAAAGTGTTTCCAATACGTACTAATTTGTCTTTACTCTGCATCACTGTATTTCCTTATAACGTGGTATTCTTACATATTCTTTCGAGAGAAAAGTCTCCTGTGCGTTCTCTTTTGAGGCTACATGATTAGACATACACGCAACACCAAAGTTTTCGAGTTACAACGTGTTGTTTAGGAAAAACAAGATAATTTCGCACGATGCGGGATTTCCTTAAAACGAGGTTTTCTGACAAATTTTGACCAAAGAAAATTCTCCTGTGTGTTCTCTTTTGAGGCTACACGTTTAGACGTACACGCCACACCAAATCTTTTCGAGTAACAACATGTTGTTTAGGAGATACGAGCTAATTTTTTGCGATGCATTCTTTCTTCCTGTGCCTTCTCTTTTGAGGCTACATGCTCATAAATGCGCGCAACACCAAAGCTTTTCGAGTTACAACTTGTTGTTTAAGAGATACAAGCTAATTTTGTACTATGCTTTACTTCTCGTAAAGTTTAAGTGTTTCCAAAAGGTACGTATTTGTCTTTACTTTGCAGCACTGTATTTTCTTATAACGTGTTATTCTTATATATTCTTTCGAGAGAAAACTCTCCTGTGCGTTCTCTTTTCTGACAAATTTTAACGAAAGAAAATTCTCCTGTGGCTTCTCTTTTGAGGCTACACGTTTAGACGTACATGCCAAACCAAATCTTTTCGAATTACAAAGTGTTGTTTAGGAGACACAAGCTAATTTTGTACGATGCGTTATTTCTTCTTGTAAAGTGTTTCCAATAGGAACATATTTGTCTTTACTCTGCAACACTGTATTTCCTTATAATGTGCGGGATTTCCTTAAAACATTGTTTTCTGACAAATTTTGACCTGAGAAAATTCTCCTGTGGGTTCTCTTTTGAGGCTACACGTTTAGACGTACATGCCACACCAAATCTTTTCGGTTACAACGTGTTGTTTAGGAGATACAAGCTAATTTTTTATGATGCGTTATTTCTTCTCATATAGTGTTTCCAATACGTACATGTTTGTCTTTACTCTGAAACACTGTAATTCCTTATAACGTGGTTTTCTTACATATTCTTTAGAGAGAAAACTCTCCTGTGCGTTCTCTTTTGAGGCTACACACTTAGACATACATGCAACACCAAAGCTTTTCGAGTTACAACGTGTTGTTTAGGAAAAACAAGATAATTTCGCACAATGCGGGATTTCCTTAAAACGTGGTTTTCTGAAAAATGTTGACAAAAGAAAATTTTCCTGTGAGTTCCCGTTTGAGGCTAGACGTTTAGACGTACACGCCACACCAAATCTTTTCGAGTTACAAAATGTTGTTTAGGAGATACAAGCTAATTTTTGCGATGCGTTATTTCTTCTCATAAAGTGTTTCGAATATGAATGTATTTGTCTTTACTCTGCAACACTGTATTTCCTTATAACGTGGTATTCTTATATATTCTTTCCAGAGAAAACTCTCCTGTGCCTTCTCTTTTGAGGCTACACGCTTTGAAATGCACGCAACACCAAAGCTTTTCGAGTTACAAAGTGTTGTTTAAGAGATACAAGCTAATTTTGTACGATGCGTTATTTCATCTCGTAAAGTTTAAGTGTTTCCAATATGTACATATTTGTCTTTATTCTACAACACTGTAATTCCTTATAACATGGTATTCTTACTTATTCATTCGAGAGAAAACTCTCCTCTGCGTTCTCTTTTGAGGCTACACGCTTAGACATACACGCAACACCAAAGCTTTTCGAGTTACGATGTGTTGTTTAGGAAAAACAAGAATATTTCGCACTATGCAGGATTTCCTTAAAACGTGGTTTTCTGACAAATTTTGACGAAACAAAATTCTCCTGTGGGTTCTCTTTTGAGGCTACACGTTAAGATGTACATGCCACACCAAATGTCTTCAAGTTGCAGCGTGTTGTTTAGGAGATTCAAGCTAATTTTGTACGATGCATTATTTCTTCTCCTAAAGTGTTTCCAATACGTACATATTTGTCTTTACTCTGCAACACTTTATATCCTTATAACATGGTATTCTTACATATTATTTCGAGAGAAAACTCTCCTGTGCCTTCTCTTTGGAGGCTACACACTTAGACATACACGCAACACGAAAGCTTTTCGAGTTACAACGTGTTGTTTAGGAAAAAAAAGATAATTTTGCACGATGCGGGATTTCCTTAAAACGTGATTTTCTGAAAAATTTTGACGAAAGAAAATTCTCCTATGGGTTCTCCTTTGTGGCTACACGTTTAGACGTACACGCCACACCAATTCATTTCGAGTTACAACGTGTTGTTTAGGAGATACAAGCTAATTTTGTAAGCTGCATCGTGAAAAATTATCTTGTTTTTCCTGAACAACACGTTGTAACTCGAAAAGCTTTGGTATTGCGTGTATGTGTGAGCATGTAGCCTCTAAAGACAATGCACAGGAGAGTTTTCTCTCGAAAGAACATGTAAGAATACAACATTATAAGGAAATACAGTGTTGCAGAGTAAAGACAAGTACGTACGTATTGGAAACACTTTACGAGAAGAAATAACGCATCGTACAAAATTAGCTGTATCTCCTAAACAACACGTGGTAACTCGAAAGGATTTGGTGTGGCGTGTACCTCTAAACGTGTAGCCTCAAAAGAGAACCCAAAGGAGAATTTTCTTTCGTCAAAATTTCTCAGAACACCACGTTTTAAGGAAATCCCGCATCGTGGGAAATTATCTTGTTTTTCATAAACAACACGTTGTAACTCGAAAAGCTTTGGTGTTGTCTGTATGTCTAAGTGTGTAGCCTCAAAGGGGAACGCACAGGATAGTTTTCTATCGAAAGAATATGTAAGAATACCACGTTATAACGAAAAAAATGTTGCAGAGTAAAGACAATTAAGTACGTATCGGAAACACTTTACAAGAAGAAATAACGCATCGTACAAAATTTGCTTGTATCTCCTAAACAACAAGTTGTAACTCGAAAAGATTTGGTGTGGCATGTACGTCTAAACCTGTAGCCTCAAAAGACAACCCACAGGAGAACTTTCTTTCGTCAAAATTTGTCAGAAAACCACGTTTTAAGGAAATCCCGCATAGTGCAAAATTATCTTGTTTTTCCTGAACAACACGTTGTAACTCGAAAAGCTTTGGTGTTGCGTGTATGAGTGAGCATGTAGCCTCTAAAGAGAATGCACAGGAGAGTTTTCTCTCGAAAGAACATGTAAGAATTCAACATTATAAGGAAATACAGTGTTGCAGTGTAAAGACAAATACGTACGTTTGGAAACACTTTACGAGAAGAAATAACGCATCGTACAAAATTAGCTTGTATCTCCTAAACAACACGTGGTAACTCGAAAGGATTTGGTGTGGCATGTACCTCTAAATGTGTAGCCTCAAAAGAGAACCCACAGGAGAATTTTCTTTCGTCAAAATGTGTCAGAACACCACGTTTATGGAAATCCCGCATCGTGCGAAATTATCTAGTTTTTCATAAACAACACGTTGTAACTCGAAAAGCTTTGGTGTTGCCTGTATGTCTAAGTGTGTAGCCTCAAAGGGGAACACACAGGATAGTTTTCTATCGAAAGAATATGTAAGAATACCACGTTATAAGGAAATACAATGTTGCAGAGTAAAGACAAATGCATATGTATTAGAAACATTTTACGAGAATAATTAACACATCGTAAAAAATTAGCTTGTATCTCCTAAACAACACGTTGTAACTCGACATGATTTGGTGTGTCCTGTATGTCTAAATGTGTAGCCTCAAAAGAGAACCCACAGGAGAATTTTCTTTCGTCAAAATTTTTCAGAAAACCTCGTTTTAAGGAAATCCCGCATTATGCGAAATCATCTTCTTTTTCCTAAACAACATGTTGTAACTCGAAAAGCTTTGCTGTTGCTTGTATGTGTAAGCGTGGAGCCTCAAAAGAGAAGGCACAGGAGAGTTTTCTCTCGAAAGAATATGTAAGAATACCACGTTATAAGGAAATACAATTTTGCAGAGTAACGACAAATAAGTACTTATTGGAAACACTGTATGAGAAGAAATAACTCATCGTACAAGTTTAGCTTGTATCTCCTAAACAACACGTTGTAACTCGAAAAGATTTGGTGTGACGTGTACGTCTAAACATGTAGCCACAAAAGAGAACCCACAGGAGAACTTTCTGTGGTCAAAATTTTTCAGAAAACCACGTTTTATGGAAATCTCGCATCGTGCGAAATTATCTTGTTTTTCCTAAACAACACTTTGTAACTCGAAAAGATTTGGCGTTGCGTGTATGTCTAAGAATGTAGCCTCAAAAGAGAACGCACAGGAGAGTTTTCCCTCGAAAGAATATGTAAGAATGCCACGTTATAAGGAAATACAGTGTTGCAGAGTAAAGACTGACAAGTACTTATTGGAAACACTTTACAAGAAGAAATAACGCATCGTACAAAATTTGCTATTATCTCCTAAACAACAAGTTGTAACTCGAAATATTTGGTGTGGCTCGTACGCCTAAATGTGTAGCCTCAAAAGACAAGACACAGGAGAATTTTCTTTCGTCAAAATTTGTCTGAACACCAAGTTTTAAGGAAATCCCGCATCGAGCGAAATTATCTTGTTTTTCATAAACAACACGTTGTAACTCGAAAAGCTTTGGTGTTGCCTGTATGTCTCAGTGTGTAGCCTCAAAAGGGAACACACAGGATAGTTTTCTCTCGAAAGAATATGCAAGAATACCACGTTATAAGGAAATACAGTGTTGCAGAGTAAAGACAAATACGTACGTATTGGAAACACTTTACGAGAAGAAATAACGCATCGTACAAAATTAGCATGTATCTCCTAAACAACACGTGTTAACTCGAAAGGATTAGGTGTGGCGTGCACGTCTAAACGTGAAGCCTCAAAAGAGAACCCACAGAGTAATTTTCTTTCATCAAAATTTGTCAGAAAATCATGTTTTAAGGAAATCAGGCATCGTGCGAAATTATCTTGTTTTTTATAAACAACTCGTTGTAACTCGAAAAGCTATGGTGTTGCCTCTATGTCTAAGTGTTTAGCCTCAAAAGGGAACGCACAGGATAGTTTTCTCTCGAAAGAATATGTAAGAATATCACGTTATAAGGAAATACAATGTTGCAGAGTAAAGACAAATACGTACATATTGGAAACACGTTACGAGAAGAATTAACGCATTATAAAATATTAGCTTGTCTCTCCTAAACAACATGTTGAAACTCGAAAAGATTTGGTGGCATGTACGTTTAAATATGTAGCCTCAAAAGAGAACCCACAGGAGAATTTTCTTTCGTAAAAAAATTTCAGAAAACCAGGTTTTAAGGAAATCCCGCATCGTGCGAAATCATCTTCTTTTTCCTAAACAACATGTTTTAACTCGAAAAGCTTTGGTGTTGCGTGTTTGTCTAATCGTGTAGCCTCAAAAGAGAATGCACAGGAGAGTTTTCCCTCGAAAGAATATGTAAGAATACCATGTTTTAAGGAAATACAGTGTTGCAGAGTAATGACAAATATGTACGTTTTGGAAACACTTTACGAGAAGAAATAACACATCGTACAATATTTGCTTGTATCTCCTAAACAACACGTTGTAACTCAAAAATAGTTGGTGTGGCTCGTACGTCTACACGTGTAGCCTCAAAAGAGAACCCACAGGAGAACTTTCTTTCGTCAAAATTTGTCAGAAAACCACGTTTTAAGGAAATCCCGCATCGTACAAAATTATTTTGTTTTTCCTAAACAACACGTTGTAATTCGAAAAGCTTTAGTGTTGCGTGTATGTCTGAGCATATAGCCTCTAAAGAGAATGCACAGGAGAGTTTTCTCTCGAAAGAACATGTAAGAATACAACGTTATAAGGAAATACAGTGTTGCAGAGTAAAGACAAATATGTACGTATTGGAAACACTTTACGAAAAGAAATAACGCATCATACAAAATTAGCTTGTATCTCCTAAACAACACGTGGTAACTCGAAATGATTTGGTGTGGCATGCACGTCTAAACGTGTAGCCTCAAAAGAGAAGCCACAGGAGAATTTTCCTTCTTCAACATTTGTCAGAAAACCACGTTTTAAGGAAATCCTGCTTCGTGCGAAATTATCTTGTTTTCCATAAACAAAACGCTGTAACTCGAAAAGCTTTGGTGTTGCCTGTATGTCTAAGTGTGTAGCCTCAAAATGGAACGCACAGGATCGTTTTCTCTCGGAGGAATATGTAAGACTACCACGTTATAAGGAAATATAATGTTGCAAAGACAAATAGGTACTTATTGGAAACACTTTATGAGAATAATTAACACATCGTAAAAAATTAGCTTGTATGTCCTAAGCAACACATTGTAATTCGAAAAGATTTGGTGTGGCTCATACCTCTACACGTGTAGCCTCAAAAGAGAACCCACAGGAGAACTTTCATTCGTCAAAATTTTTCAGAAAACCACCTTCTATGGAAATCTCGCATCGTGCTAAATTATCTCGTTTTTCCTAAACAACACATTGTAACTCGAAAAGCTTTGGCATTGCGTGTTTGTCTAAGCATGTCGCCTCAAAGAGAACGCACATGAGAGTTTTCCCTAGAAATAATACGTAAGAAAACCACGTTATAAGGAAATACAGTGTTGCAGATTAAAGACAAATAAGTACGTATTGAAAACACTTTACGAGAAGAAATAATGCATCGTACAAAATTAGCTTGTATCTCCTAAACAACACGTGGTAACTTGAAAGGATTTGGTGTGGCGTGTACGTCTAAACGTGTAGCCTCAAAAGAGAACCCACAGGAGAATTTTCTTTCTTCAATATTTTTCAGAAAACCACTTTTTAAGGAAATCCCGCATTGTGCGAAATCATCTTCTTTTTCCTAAATAACATGTTGTAACTCAAAAAGCTTTGGTGTTGCGTGTATGTGTAAGCGTGGAGCCTCAAAAGAGAAGGCACTGGAGAGTTTTCTCTCGAAAGAATATGTAAGAATACCACGTTATAAGGAAATACAATTTTGCAGAGTAAAGACAAATAAGGACATATTGGAAACACTTTATGAGAAGAAATAACGCATCTTACAATATTAGCTTGTATCTCCTAAACAACACGTTGTAACTCGAAAATATTTGGCGTGACGTGTACGTCTAAAAGTGTAGCCTCAAACGAGAACCCACAGGAGAATTTTCTTTCATCAAAATTTTTCAGAAAACCACGTTTTATGGAAATCTCGCATCGTGCGAAATTATCTTGTTTTCCTAAACAACACGTTGTAACTCGAATAGCTTTGGCGTTGCATATTTGTCTAAGTGTGTAGCCTCAAAAGAGAACGCACAGGCGAGTTTTCTCTCGAAAGAATATGTAAGAATACCATGTTATAAGGAAATACATTGTTGCAGAGTAAAGACAAATACTACTGGAAACACTTTAAGAGAAGAAATAAAGCATCATAAAAAATTAGCTTGTATCTCCTAAACAACACGTTGTAACTCGAGTAGATTTGGTGTGGCTCCTACCTCTACACGTGTAGCCTCAAAAGATAACCCACAGGAGAACTTTCTTTGGTCAAAATTTTTCAGAAAACCACGTTTAATGGAAATCTCGCATAGTGCGAAATTATCTTGTTTTTCCTAAACAATACATTGTAACTCGAAATGCTTTGGCGTTTCGTGTATGTCTAAGCGTGTAGCCTCAAAAGAGAACGCACAGGAGAGTTTTCTCTCCAAAGAATATGTAAGAATACCACTTTATAAGGGAATACAGTGTTGCAGAGTAAAGACAACTACGTAAGTATTGGAAACACTTTAAGAGAAGAAATAACACATCGTACAAAATTAGCTTGTATCTCCTAAACAACACGTGGTAACTCGAAAAGATTTGGTGTGGCTCGTACTTCTACACGTGTAGCCTCAAAAGAGAACAGACAGGAGACATTTCTTTCGTCAAAATTTTTCAGAAAACCACGTTTTATGGAAATCCTGCATCGTGCGAAATTATCTTGTTTTCCTAAACAACACGTTGTAACTCGAAAAGCTTTGGCGTTGCGTATTTGTCTAAGAGTGTAGCCTCAAAAGAGAACGCACAGGCAAGTTTTCTCTCGAAAGAATATGTAAGAATACCATGTTATAAGGAAATACATTGTTGCAGAGTAAAGACAAATACTATTGGAAACACTTTAAGAGAAGAAATAACGCATCGTGCAAAATTAGCTTGTATCTCCTAAACAACACGTTGTAACTCGAATAGATTTGGTGTGTCTCGTACCTCTACATGTGTAGCCTCAACAGAGAACCCACAGGAGAACTTTCTTCCCTCAAAATTTTTCAGAAAACCACGTTTTATGGAAATCTCGCATCGTGCGTAATTATCTTGTTTTTCCTAAACAACACATTGTAACTCGAAAAGCTTTGGCGTTGCTTGTATGTCTAAGCGTGTAGCCTCTAAAGAGAACGCACAGGAGAGTTTTCTCTCGAAAGAATATGTAAGAATACAAAGTTATAAGGAAATACAGTGTTGCAGAGTAAAGACAAATACGTACATGTTGGAAACACTTAATGAGAAGAAATAACGTATCTTAAAATATTAGCTTGTATCTCCTAAACCACACGTGGTAACTCGAAAGGATTTGGTGTGGCGTGTACGTCTAAACGTGTAGCCTCAAAAGAGAACCCACTGAAGAATTTTCTTTCGTCAAATTTTTTCAGAAAACTACGTTTTAAGGAAATCCCGCATCGTGCGAAATTATCTTGTTTTTCATAAACAACACGTTGTAACTCAGAAAGCTGTGGTGTTGCCTGTATGTCTAAGTGTGTAGACTAAAAAGGGAACACACAGGATAGTTTTCTCTCGAACGAATATGTAAGAATACCACGTTATAAAGAAATACAGTGTTGCAGAGTAAAGACAAATAAGAACGTATTGGAAACACTTTAAGAGAAGAAGTAACTCATCTTACAAAATTACCTTGTATCTCCGTAACAACACGTTGTAACTCGAAAAGATTTGGTGTGCCGTGTACGTCTAAACGTGTAGCCTCAAAAGAGAACCCACAGGAGAATTTTCTTTCGTCAAAATTTTTCAGAAAGCCACGTTTTAAGGAAATCCCGCATCGTGCGAAATCATCTTCTTTTTCCTAAACAACATGTTGTAACTCGAAAAGCTTTGGTGTTGCGTGTATGTGTAAGTGTGGAGCCTCAAAAGAGAAGGCACAGGAGAGTTTTCTCTCGAAAGATTATGTAAGAATACCACGTTATAAGGAAATACAATTTTGCAGAGTAAAGACAAATAAGTACATATTGGAAACACTTTACAAGAAGAAATAACGCATCGTACAAAATTAGCTTTTGTCTCCTAAACAGCACGTTGTAACTCGAAAAGATTTGGTGTGACGTGTACGTCTAAGCGTGTAGCATCAAAAGGGAACCCACAAGAGAATTTTCTTTCATCAAAATTTGTCAGCAACCACGTTTTAAGGAAATCTCGCATCATGAGAAATTATCTTGTTTTTCCTAAACAACACGTTGTAACTCGAAAAGCTTTGGTGTTGCGTGTATGTCTAAGCATGTAGCCTCAAAACAGAATGTAAAGGAGAGTTTTTTCTCGAAAGAATATGTAAGAATACCATGTTATAAGGAAATACAGTGTTGCAGAGTAAAGACAAATACGTACATATTGGAAACACATTACGAGAAGAAATAACGCATCGTACAAAATTAGCTTGTATCTCCTAAACAACACGTTGTAACTGGAAAAGATTTGGTGTGGCTTGTACGTCTAAACGTGTAGCCTCAAAAGAGAACACACAGGAGAATTTTCTTTCGTTAAAATTTTTCAGAAAGCCACGTTTTAAGGAAATCCCGCATCGTGCTAAATCACCTTCTTTTTCCTAAAAAACATGTTGTAACTCAAATACCTTTAGTGTTGCGTGTATGTCTAAGCGTGGAGCCTCAAAAGAGAAGGCACAGAAGAGTTTTCTCTCGAAAGAATATGTAAGAATACCACGTTATTAGGAAATACAATTTTTCAGAATAAAGACAAATAAGTACATATTGGAAACTCTTTACAAGAAGAAATAACGCATCATACAAAATTAGCTTGTATCTCCTAAACAACACGTTGTAACTCAAAAGGATTTGGTGTGACGTGTACGTCTAAATGTATAGCCTCAAAAGAGAACCCACAGGTGAATTTTCTTTCATCAAAATTTGTCAGAAACCACGTTTTAAGGAAATCTCGCATCGTGCGGAATTATATTGTTTTTCCTAAATAACATGTTCTTACTCGAAAAGGTTTGGTGTTGCGTGAATGTCTAAGTGTGTAACCTCAAAAGAGAACGCACAGGATAGTTTTCTCTCGAAAGAATATGTAAGAATACCACGTTATAAGGAAATACAATGTTGCAGAGTAAAGACAAATACGTATGTATTGGAAACACATTACGAGAAGAATTAACGCATCGTAAAAAATTAGGTTTTATCTCCTAAACAAGACGTTGTAACTCGAAAAGATTTGGTGTTGCATGCACGTCTAAACGTGTAGCCTCAAAAGAGAACCTATAGGAGAATTTTCTTTCTTCAAATTTTTTCAGAAAACCAGGTTTTAAGGAAATCCCGCATCGTGGGAAATCATCTTCTTTTTCTAAACAACATGTTGTAACTCAAAAAGCTTTGGTGTTGCGTGTATGTGTAAGCGTGGAGCCTCAAAAGAGAAGGCACAGGAGAGTTTTCTCTCGAAAGAATATGTAAGAATACCACGTTATAAGGAAATACAATTTTGCAGAGTAAAGACAAATAAGTACATATTGGAAACACTTTACCAGAAGAAATAACGCATCGTACAAAATTAGCTTGTATCTCCTAAACTTCACAAGGTAACTCGAAAGGATTTGGTGTGGCGTGTACGTCTAGATGTGTAGCCCCAAAAGAGAACACACAGGAGAATTTTCTTTTTTCAAAATTTTTCAGAACACCACGTTTTAAGGAAATCCCGCATCGTGTGAAATCATCTTCCTTTTCCTAAACAACATGTTGTAACTCGAAAAGCATTGGTGTTGCGTGTATGTGTAAGTGTGTAGCCTGAAAAGAGAAGGCACAAGAGAGTTTTCTCTCAAAAGAATATGTAGGAATACCATGTTATAAGGAAACACAATTTTGCAGAGTAAAGACAAATAAGTACATATTGGAAACACTTTACGAGAAGAAATAACGCATCGTTCAAAATTACCTTGTATCTCCTAAACAACACGTTGAAACTCGAAAAGATTTGGTGTGACGTATACGTCTAAAAGTGTAGCCTCAAACGAGAACCCACAGGAGAATTTTCTTTCATCAAAATTTGTCAGAAACCACGTTTTAAGGAAATCTTGCATCGTGCAAAATTATCTTGTTTTTCCTAAACAACACGTTGTAACTCGAAAAGCTTTGGTGGTGCGTGTATGTCTAAGCGTGTAGCCTCAAAAGAGAAGGCACAGGAGACTTTTCTCTCGAAAGAATATGTAAGAATACCACGTTATAAGGAAATACAGGGTTGCAGAGTAAAGACAAATACTATTGGAAACACTTTAAGAGAAGAAGTAACGCATCGTAAAAAATTAGCTTCTATCTCCTAAACAACACGTTGTAACTCGAAAAGATTTGGTGTGGCTTGTACCTCTACACGTGTAGCCTCAAAAGAGAACCCACAGGATAACTTTCTTCCCTCAAAATTTTTTCAGAAAACCACGTTTTATGGAAATCTCGCATCGTGCGAAATTATCTTGTTTTTCCTAAACAACACATTGTAACTCGAAATGCTTTGGCGTTGCGTGTATGTCTAAGCGTGTAGCCTCTAAAGAGAACGCACAGGAGAGTTTTCTCTCGAAAGAATATGTAAGAATACAACTTTATAAGGAAATACAGTGTTGAAGAGTAAAGACAAATACGTACGTATTGGAAACACTTTATGAGAAGAAATAATGCATCGTACAAAATTAGCTTGTATCTCCTAAACAACACGTGGTAACTCGAAAGGATTTGGTGTGGCGTGTACGTCTAAATGTGTAGCCTCAAAAGAAAATACACTGAAGAATTTTCTTTCGTCAAAATGTTTCAGAAAACCACGTTTTAAGGAAATCCCGCATTGTGAGAAATTATCTTGTTTTTCATAAACAACACGTTGTAATTCGAAAAGCTTTGGTGTTGCCTGTATGTCTAAGTGTGTAGCCTAAAACGGGAAAGCACGGGATAGTTTTCTCTCAAAAGAATATGTAAGAATACCACGTTATAAGGAAATACAGTGTTGCAGAGTAAAGACAAATATCTACGTATTGGACACACTTTACAAGAAGAAGTAACGCATCCTAAATATTAGCTTGTATCTCCGAAACAACACGCTGTAACTCGAAAAGATTTGGTGTGGCGTGTAGGTCTAAACGTGTAGCCTCAAAAGAGAACCCACAGGAGAATTTTATTTCTTCAAAATTTTTCAGAAAACCACCTTATAAGGAAATCCCGCATCATGCGAAATCATCTTGTTTTCCTAAACAACATGTTGTAACTCGAAAAGCTTTGGTGTTGCGTGTATGTCTAAGTGTGTAGCCTCAGAAGAGAAGACACAGGAGAGTTTTCTCTTGAAAAATTATGTAAGAATACCACGTTAAGGAAATACAATTTTTCAGAGTAAAGACAAATAAGTACATATTGGAAACACTTTACGAGAAGAAATAACGCATCATAAAATATTAGCTTGTATCTCCTAAACAATACATTGTAACTCGAAAATATTTGGTGTGACGTGTACGTCTAAACATGTAACCTCAACAGAGAACCCACAGGAGAATTTTCTTTCATCAAAATTTGTCAGAAACCACGTTTTAAGGAAATCTCGTATCGTGCGAAATTATCTTGTTTTTCCTAAACAACACGTTGTAACTCGAAAAGGTTTGGTGTTGCCTGTATGTCTAAGCGTGTAACCTCAAAAGAGAACGCACAGGAAGTTTTCTCTCGAAAGAATATGTAAGAATACCACGTTATAAGGAAATACAATGTTGCAGAGTAAAGACAAATACATACTTATTGGAAACACTTTACGAGAAAAATTAAGGCATCTTAAAAAATTAGCTTGTATCTCCTAAACAACACGTTGTAACTCGAAAAGGTTTGGTATGGCATGTACGTCTACACGTGTAGCCTCAAAACAGAAACCACAGGAGAATTTTCTTTCGTCAAAATTTTTCAGAAAACCACGTTTTAAGGAAATCCCGCATCGTGCAAAATTGTCTTGTTTTTCCTAAACAACACGTTGTAACTCGAAAAGCTTTGTTGTTGCGTGTATGTCTGAGCATGTTTCCTCTAAAGACAATGCACAAGAGAGTTTTCTCTCGAAAGAACCTGTAAGAATACAACGTTATAAGGAAATACAGTGTTGCAGAGTAAAGACAAAAAGTACATATTGGAAACACTTTACGAGAAGAAATAATGCATCGTACAATATTAGCGTGTATCTCCTAAACAACACGTGGTAACTCGAAAGGATTTGGTGTGGCATGTACGTCTAAACGTATAGCCTCAAAGGAGAACCGACAGGAGAATTTTCTTTCTTCAAAATTTGTCAGAAAACCACGTTTTAAGGAAATCCTGCATCGTGCGAAATTATCTTGTTTTTCGTAAACAACACGTTGTAACTCGAAAAGCTTTGATGTTGCCTGTATGTCTCAGTGTGTAGCCTCAAAAGGGAACGCACAGGATAGTTTTCTCTCGAAAGAATATGTAAGAGTACCACGTTATAAGGAAATATAGTGTTGCAGAGTAAAGACAAATACATACATATTGGAAACACTTTATGAGAAGAAGTAATGCATCGTACAAAATTAGCTTGTATCTCCTAAACAAAACGTTGTAACTCGAAAATATTTGGTGCGGCGTGTACGTCTTAACGTGTAGCCTCAAAAGAGAACCCACAGGAGAATTTTCTTTCGTCAAATTTTTTTCAGAAAACCACATTTTAAGGATATCCCGCATCATGCGAAATCATCTTCTTTTTTCTAAACAACATGTTGTAACTCCAAAATCTTTGGTATTGCGTGTATGTGTAAGCGTGGAGCCTCAAAAGAGAAGGCACAGGAGAGTTTTCTCTTGAAAGAATATGTAAGAATACCACGTTATAAGGAAATACAATTTTGCAGAGTAAAGACAGTAAGTACATATTGGAAACACTTTACGAGAAGAAATAACGCATCGTACAAAATTAGCTTGTATCTCCTAAACAACACGTTGTAACTCAAAAAGATTTGGTGTGGCTCATACCGCTACACGTGTAGCCTCAAATAGAACACAGGGCAGAACTTTCTTTCGTCAAAATATATCAGAAAACCACGTTTTATGGAAATATCGCATCGTGCGAAATTATCTTGATTTTCCTAAACAACACGTTGTAACTCGAAAAGCTTTGGCGTTGCATGTATGTCTAAGCGTGTAGCCCCAAAGGAGAACGCACAGGAGAGTTTTCCCTCGAAAGAATATGTAAGAATACCACGTTATAAGGAAATAAAGTGTTGCAGAGTAAAGACAAATATGTACTTATTGGAAACACTTTATGAGAAGAAATAATGCATCGAAAAAAATTTGCTTGTATCTCCTAAACAACACGTTGTAATTCGAAAAGAATTGGTGTGGCTCGTACGTCTACATGTGTAGACTCAAACGAACACAAACAGGAGAACTTTCTTTCGTCAAAATTTGTCAGAAAACCACGTTTTAAGGAAATCCCGTATCGTGCAAAGTTATCTTGTTTTTCCTAAACAACACGTTGTAATTCGAAAAGCTTTGGTGTTGCGTGTATTTCTAAACGTGTGGCCTCAAAAGAGAACGCACAGGAGAGTTTTGTCTCGAAAGAACATGTAAGAATACAACGTCATAAGGAAATACAGTGTTGCAGTGTAAAGACAAATACGTACGTATTGGAAACACTTTAGGAGAAGAAATAACGCATCATACAATATTAGCTTGTATCTCCTAAACAACACGTTGTAACTCGACAAGATTTGGTTTGGAGTGTACGTCGAAACATGTAGCCTCAACAGAGAACCCACAGGAGAATTTTCTTTCGTCAAAATTTGTCAGAAAATCACGTTTTAAGGAAATCCTGTATAGTGCGAAATTATCTTGGTTTTCATAAACAACACGTTGTAACTCGAAAACCTTTGGTGTTGCCTGTATGTCTAAGTGTGTAGCCTCAAAAGGGAACGCACAGGATAGTTTTCTCTAGAAAGAATATGTAAGAATACCACGTTATAAGGAAATACAGTGTTGCAGAGTAAAGACAAATACTTACATATTGGAAACACTTTAAGAGAAGAATTAACACATCTTGCAAAATTAGCTTGTATCTCCTAAACAACACGTTGTAACTCGAAAAGATTTGGTGTGGCGTGTACGTCTAAACGTGTAGCCTCAAAAGAGAACCCACAGAAGAATTTTCTTTGGTCAAAATTTTTCAGAAAACCACGTTTTAAGGAAATCCTGCATCGTGCGAAATCATCTTGTTTTTCCTAAACAACATGTTGTAACTCAAAAAACTTTGGTGTTGCTTGTATGTGTAAGCGTGGAGCCTCAAAAGAGAAGGCGCAGGAGAGTTTTCTCTCAAAGGAATATGAAAGAATACCACGTTATAAGGAAATACAATTTTGCAGAGTAAAGACAAATAAGTACATATTGGAAACACTTTACTAGAATAAATAACGCATCATACAAAATTAGCTTGTATCTCCTAAACAACAAGTTGTAACTCGAAAAGATTTGGTGTGACGTGTACGTCTAAATGTGTAGCCTCAAAAGAGAACACACAGGAGAATTTTTTTTCATCAAAATTTGTCAGAAACCATGTTTTAAGGAAATCTCGCATCGTGGGAAATTATCTTGTTTTTCCTAAACAACACGTTGTTACTCGAAAAGCTATGGTGTTGTGTGTATGTCTAAGCGTGTAGCCTCAAAAGAGAACGCACAGGAGAGTTTTCTCTCAAAAGAATATGTAAGAATACCACGTTATAAGGAAATACAGTGTTGCAGAGTAAAGACAAATAGGTACGTATTGGAAACACTTTAAGAGAAGAAATAAAGCAACGTAAAAAATTAGCTTGTATCTCCTGAACAACACGTTGTAACTCGAAAAGATTTGGTGTGGCTCGTACCTCTACATGTGTAGCCTCAAAAGAGAACCAACAGGAGAACTTTCTTTCGTCAAAATTTGTCAGAAAACCACGTTTTATGGAAATCTCGCATCGTGCGAAATTATCTTGTTTTTCCTAAACAACACGTTGTAACTTGAAAAGCTTTGGAGTTGCGTGTATGTCTAAGCATGTAGCCTCAAAAGAGAACGCACAGGAGAGTTTTCCCTCGAAAGAATATGTAAGAATACCATGTTATAAGGAAATACAGTGATGCAGAGTAAAGACAAATAAGTACGTATTGGAAACACTTTATGAGAAGAAATAACGCATCATACAAAATTAGCTTGTATCTCCTAAACAACAGGTGCTAACTAGAAAGGATTTGGTGTGGCGTGTACGTCTAAACGTGTAGCATCAAAAGAGAAACCACAGGAGAATTTTCTTTTGTCAAAATTTGTCAGAAAACCACATTTTAAGAAAATCACTCATCGTGCGAAATAATCTTGTTTTTCAAAAACAAGATGTAACTGGAAAAGCGTTGGTGTTGCCTGTATGTCTAAGTGTGTAGCTTCAAAAGGGTACATACAGGATAGTTTTCTCTCGAAAGAATATGTAAGAATACCACGTTATAAGGAAATACAGTGTTGCAGAGTAAAGACAAATAAGTACTTATTGGAAACACTTTATGAGAAGAAATAACGCATCGTAAAAAAATAGCTTGTATCTCCTAAACAACACGTTGTAACTCGAAAAGATTTGGTGTGACATGTACGTCTAAAAGTGTAGCCTCAAACGAGAACCGACAGGAGAATATTCTTTCATCAAAATTTGTCAGAAACCACGTTTTAAGGAAATTTCGCATCGTGCGAAATTATCTTGTTTTTCCTAAACAACAAGTCCTAACTCGAAAAGCTTTGGTGTTGCGTGTATGTCTAAGCATGTAGCCTCAAAAGAGAATGCACAGGAGAGTTTGCTCTCGAAAGAATATGTAAAAATACCACGTTATAAGGAAATACAGTGTTGCAGAGTAAAGACAAATACGTACATATTGGAAACACTTTAAGAGAAGAAATAAAGCATAATACAAAATTAGCTTGTATCTCCTAAACAACAGGTTATAACTCGAAAAAATTTGGTGTGGCTCGTACCTCTACACGCGTAGCCTCAAAAGAGAACCCACAGGAGAACTTTCTTTCGTCAAAATTTGTCAGAAAACCACGTTTTATGGAAATCTCGCATCGTGCGAAATTATCTTGTTTTTCCTAAACAACACGTTGTAACTCGAAAAGCTTTGGCGTTGCTTGTTTGTCTAAGCGTGTAGCCTCAAAAGAGAATGCACAGGAGAGTTTTCCCTAGAAAGAATATGTAAGAATACCACGTTATAAGAAAATACAGTATTGCAGAGTAAAGACAAATAAGTACATATTGGAAACACTTTAGGGAAGAAATAACGCATTGTACAATATTTGCTTGTATCTCCTAAAAAACACGTTGTAACTCGAAAATATTTGGTGTGGCTCGTACGTCTACACGTGTAGCCTCAAAACAGAAACCACAGGAGAATTTTCTTTCGTCAAAATTTGTCAAAAAACCACGTTTTAAGGAAATGCCGCATCGTGCAAAATTATCTTGTTTTTCCTAAACAACACATTGTAACTCGAAAAGCTTTGTTGTTGCGTGTATGTCTGAGCATGTTTCCTCTAAAGACAATGCACAAGAGAGTTTTCTCTCGAAAGAACATGTAAGAATACAACGTTATAAGGAAATACAGTGTTGCAGAGTAAACACAAATACGTACATATTGGAAACACTTTACGAGAAGAAATAACGCATCGTACAAAATTAGGGTGTATCTCCTAAACAACACGTGGTAACTCGAAAGGATTTGGTGTGGCATGTACGTCTAAACGTGTAGCCTCAAAGGAGAACCGACAGGAGAATTTTCTTTCTTCAAAATTTGTCAGAAAACCACGTTTTAAGGAAATCCTGCATCGTGCGAAATTATCTTGTTTTTCGTAAACAACACGTTGTATCTCGAAAAGCTTTGGTGTTGTCTGTATGTCTCAGTGTGTAGCCTCAAAAGGGAACGCACAGGATAGTTTTCTCTCGAAAGAATATGTAAGAGTACCACGTTATAAGGAAATACAGTGTTGCAGAGTAAAGACAAATACCTACATATTGGAAACACTTTATGAGAAGAAGTAATGCATCGTACAAAATTAGCTTGTATCTCCTAAACAAAACGTTGTAACTCGAAAATATTTGGTGCGGCGTGTACATCTTAACGTGTAGCCTCAAAAGAGAACCCACAGGAGAATTTTCTTTCGTCAATTTTTTTCAGAAAACCACATTTTATGGATATGCCGCATCATGCGAAATCATCTTCTTTTTTCTAAACAAAATGTTGTAACTCCAAAAGCATTGTTATTGCGTGTATGTGTAAGCGTGGAGCCTCAAAAGAGAAGGCACAGGAGAGTTTTCTCTCGAAAGAATATGTAAGAATACCACTTTATGAGGAAATACAGTGTTGCAGAGTAAAGACAAATAAGTATATATTGGAAACACTTTACAAAAAGAAATAATGCATCGTACAAAATTAGCTTGTATCTCCTAAACAACACGTTGTAACTCGAAAAGATTCGGTGTGACGTGTACGTCTAAAAGTGTAGCCTCAAACGAGAACCCACAGGAGAATTTACTTTCATCAAAATTTGTCAGAAACCACGTTTTAAGGAAATATCGCATCGTGAAAAATTATCTTGTTTTTCCTAAACAACACATTGCAACACGAAAAGCTTTGGTGTTGCGTGTATGTCTAAGCGTGTAGCCTCAAAAGAGAATGCACAGGAGAGTTTTCTCTCGAAAGAATATGTAAGAATACCACATAATAAGGAAATACAGTGTTGCAGAGTAAAGACAACTACGAACGTATTGGAAACACTTTAGGAGAGGAAATAAAGCATAATACAAAATTAGCTTGTATCTCCTAAACAACAGGTTATAATTCGAAAAGATTTGGTGTGGCTCGTACCTCTACACGTGTTGCCTCAAAGGAGAACCCACAGGAGAACTTTCTTTCGTCAAAATTTGTCAGAAAACCACGTTTTATGGAAATCTCGCATCCTGCGAAATTATCTTGTTTTTCCTAAACAACACGTTGTAACTCGAAAAGCTTTGGCGTTGCATGTTTGTCTAAGCGTGTAGCCTCAAAAGAGAATGCACAGGAGAGTTTTCCCTAGAAAGAATATGTAAGAATACCACGTTATAAGAAAATACAGTGTTGCAGAGTAAAGACAAATAGGTACATATTGGAAACACTTTAGGGAAGAAATAATGCATCGTACAATATTTGCTTGTATCTCCTAAACAACACGTTGTAACTCGAAAATATTTGGTGTGGCTCGTACGTCTACACGTGTAGCCTCAAAAGAGAAACCACAGGAGAATTTTCTTTCTTCAAAATGTGTCAAAAATCCACGTTTTAAGGAAATCCCGCATCTTGCAAAATTATCTTGTTTTTCCTAAACAACATGTTGTATCTCGAAAAGCTTTGGTGTTGCGTGTATGTCTGAGCATGTTGCCTCTAAAGACAATGCACAAGAGAGTTTTCTCTTGAAAGAACATGTAAGAATACAACGTTATAAGGAAATACAGTGTTGCAGAGTAAAGACAAATACGTACATATTGGAAACACTTTACGAGAAGAAATAACGCATCGTACAAAATTAGCGTGTATCTCCTAAACAACACGTGGTAACTCGAAAGGATTTGGTGTGGCATGTGCGTCTAAACGTGTAGCCTCAAAAGAGAACCGACAGGAGAATTTTCTTTCTTCAAAATTTGTCAGAAAACCACGTTTTATGGAAATCCTGCATCGTGCGAAATTATCTTGTTTTTCATAAACAACACGTTGTAACTCGAAAAGCTTTGGTGTTGCCTGTATGTCTCAGTGTGTAGCCTCAAAAGGGAACGCACAGGATAGTTTTCTCTCGAAAGAATATGTAAGAATGCCACGTTATAAGGAAATACAATGTTGCAGAGTAAAGACAAATATGTATGTATTGGAAACACTTTACGAAAAGAACACATCGTAGAAAATTAGCTTGTATCTCCTAAACAAAAGGTTGTACCTCGAAAAGATTTGGTGTGGCATGTACGTGTAAATGTGTAGCATCAAAAGAGAACCCACAGGAGAATTTTCTTCCTTCAAAATTTTTCAGAAAACCACGTTTTAAGGAAATCCCTCATCGTACGAAATCATCTTTTTCCTAAACAACATGTCGTAACTCGAAAAGCTTTGGTGTTGCGTGTATGTGTAAGCGTGGAGCCTCCAAAGAGAAGGCACAGGAGACTTTTCTCTCGAAAGAATATGTAAGAATACCACGTTAAAAGGAAATACAATTTTGCAGAGTAAAGACAAATAAGTACATATTGGAAACACTTTACGAGAAGAAATAACGCATCTTAAAAAAGTAGCTTGTATCTCCTAAACAACACGTTGTAACTCGAAAAGATTTGGTGTGACATGTACGTCTAAAAGTGTAGCCTCAAACGAGAACCGACCGGAGAATATTCTTTCATCAAAATTTGTCAGAAAACACGTTTTAAGGAAATCTCGCATCGTGCGAAATTATCTTGTTTTTCCTAAACAACAAGTTGTAACTCGAAAAGCTTTGGTGTTGCGTGTATGTCTAAGTGTGTAGCCTCAAAAGAGAATGCACAGGAGAGTTTTCTCTCGAAAGAATATGTAAGAATACCACGTTATAAGGAAATACAGTGTTGCAGAGTAAAGACAAATACGTACGTATTGGAAACACTTTAAGAGAAGAAATAAAGCATAATACAAAATTAGCTTGTATCTCCTAAACAACAGGTTATAACTCGAAAAGATTTGGTGTGGCTCGTACCTCTACACGTGTAGCCTCAAAAGAGAACCCCCAGGAGAACTTTCTTTCGTCAAAATTTGTCAGAAAGCCACGTTTTATGGAAATCTCGCATCCTGCGAAATTATCTTGTTTTTCCTAAACAACACGTTGTAACTCGAAAAGCTTTGGTGTTCCTTGTTTGTCTAAGCGTGTAGCCTCAAAAGAGAATGCACAGGAGAGTTTTCCCTAGAAAGAATATGTAAGAATACCACGTTATAAGAAAATACAGTGTTGCAGAGTAAAGACAAATAAGTACATATTGGAAACACTTTAGGGAAGAAATAACGCATCGTACAATATTTGCTTGTATCTCCTAAACAACACGTTGTAACTCGAAAATATTTGGTGTGGCTCGTATGTCTACACGTGTATCCTCAAAGCAGAAACCACAGGAGAATTTTCTTTGGTCAAAATGTGTCAAAAAACTCCGTTTTAAGGAAATCCCGCATCGTGCAAAATTATCTTGTTTTTCCTAAACAACACGTTGTAACTCGAAAAGTTTTTTGTTGCGTGTATGTCTGAGCATGTTTCCTCTAAAGACAATGCACAAGAGAGTTTTCTCTCGAAAGAACCTGTAAGAATACAACGTTATAAGGAAATACAGTGTTGCAGAGTAAAGACAAATACGTACATATTCGAAACACTTTAGGAGAAGAAATAATGCATCGTACAAAATCAGCGTGTATCTCCTAAACAACACGTGGTAACTCGAAAGGATTTGGTGTGGCATGTACGTCTAAACGTGTAGCCTCAAAGGAGAACCGACAGGAGAATTTTCTTTCTTCAAAATTTGTCAGAAAACCACGTTTTAAGGAAATCTTGCATCGTGCGAAATTATCTTGTTTTTCGTAAACAACACGTTGTAACTCGAAAAGCTTTGGTGTTGCCTGTATGTCTCAGTGTGTAGCCTCAAAAGGGAATGCACAGGATAGTTTTCTCTCGAAAGAATATGTAAGAGTACCACGTTATAAGGAAATACAGTGTTGCAGAGTAAAGACAAATACATACATATTGGAAATACTTTATGATAAGAAGTAATGCATCGTACAAAATTAGCTTGTATCTCCTAAACAAAACGTTGTAACTCGAAAATATTTGGTGCGGCGTGTACGTCTTGACGTGTAGCCTCAAAAGAGAACCCACAGGAGAATTTTCTTTTGTCAAATTTTTTCAGAAAACCACATTTTAAGGATATCCCGCATCATGCGAAATCATCTTCTTTTTTCTAAACAACATGTTGTAACTCCAAAAGCTTTGGTATTGCGTGTATGTGTAAGCGTGGAGCCTCAAAAGAGAAGGCACAGGAGAGTTTTCTCTCGAAAGAATATGTAAGAATACCACGTTATAAGGAAATACAATTTTGCAGAGTAAAGACAGTAAGTACATATTGGAAACACTTTACGAGAAGAAATAACGCATCGTACAAAATTAGCTTGTATCTCCTAAACAACACGTTGTAACTCAAAAAGATTTGGTGTGGCTCGTACCTCTACACGTGTAGCCTCAAATAGAACACACAGCAGAACTTTCTTTCGTCAAAATATATCAGAAAACCACGTTTTATGGAAATCTCGCATCGTGCGAAATTATCTTGTTTTTCCTAAACAACACGTTGTAAC
The DNA here is from genome assembly GCF_947179515.1 of Apodemus sylvaticus. Lineage (NCBI taxonomy): Eukaryota > Metazoa > Chordata > Mammalia > Rodentia > Muridae > Apodemus > Apodemus sylvaticus. Next base: position 139,307 of record NW_026263408.1, read on the forward strand.
TCAAAAAGCTTTGGCGTTGCATGTATGTCTAAGCGTGTAGCCCCAAAGGAGAACGCACAGGAGAGTTTTCCCTCGAAAGAATATGTAAGAATACCACGTTACAAGGAAATAAAGTGTTGCAGAGTAAAGACAAATATGTACTTATTGGAAACACTTTATGAGAAGAAATAATGCATCGAAAAAAATTTGCTTGTATCTCCTAAACAACACGTTGTAATTCGAAAAGAATTGGTGTGGCTCGTACGTCTACATGTGTAGACTCAAACGAACACAAACAGGAGAACTTTCTTTCGTCAAAATTTGTCAGAAAACCACGTTTTAAGGAAATCCCGTATCGTGCAAAGTTATCTTGTTTTTCCTAAACAACACGTTGTAATTCGAAAAGCTTTGGTGTTGCGTGTATTTCTAAACGTGTGGCCTCAAAAGAGAACGCACAGGAGAGTTTTGTCTCGAAAGAACATGTAAGAATACAACGTCATAAGGAAATACAGTGTTGCAGTGTAAAGACAAATACGTACGTATTGGAAACACTTTAGGAGAAGAAATAACGCATCATACAATATTAGCTTGTATCTCCTAAACAACACGTTGTAACTCGACAAGATTTGGTTTGGAGTGTACGTCGAAACATGTAGCCTCAACAGAGAACCCACAGGAGAATTTTCTTTCGTCAAAATTTGTCAGAAAATCACGTTTTAAGGAAATCCTGTATAGTGCGAAATTATCTTGGTTTTCATAAACAACACGTTGTAACTCGAAAACCTTTGGTGTTGCCTGTATGTCTAAGTGTGTAGCCTCAAAAGGGAACGCACAGGATAGTTTTCTCTAGAAAGAATATGTAAGAATACCACGTTATAAGGAAATACAGTGTTGCAGAGTAAAGACAAATACTTACATATTGGAAACACTTTAAGAGAAGAATTAACACATCTTGCAAAATTAGCTTGTATCTCCTAAACAACACGTTGTAACTCGAAAAGATTTGGTGTGGCGTGTACGTCTAAACGTGTAGCCTCAAAAGAGAACCCACAGAAGAATTTTCTTTGGTCAAAATTTTTCAGAAAACCACGTTTTAAGGAAATCCTGCATCGTGCGAAATCATCTTGTTTTTCCTAAACAACATGTTGTAACTCAAAAAACTTTGGTGTTGCTTGTATGTGTAAGCGTGGAGCCTCAAAAGAGAAGGCGCAGGAGAGTTTTCTCTCAAAGGAATATGAAAGAATACCACGTTATAAGGAAATACAATTTTGCAGAGTAAAGACAAATAAGTACATATTGGAAACACTTTACTAGAATAAATAACGCATCATACAAAATTAGCTTGTATCTCCTAAACAACAAGTTGTAACTCGAAAAGATTTGGTGTGACGTGTACGTCTAAATGTGTAGCCTCAAAAGAGAACACACAGGAGAATTTTTTTTCATCAAAATTTGTCAGAAACCATGTTTTAAGGAAATCTCGCATCGTGGGAAATTATCTTGTTTTTCCTAAACAACACGTTGTTACTCGAAAAGCTATGGTGTTGTGTGTATGTCTAAGCGTGTAGCCTCAAAAGAGAACGCACAGGAGAGTTTTCTCTCAAAAGAATATGTAAGAATACCACGTTATAAGGAAATAGAGTGTTGCAGAGTAAAGACAAATAGGTACGTATTGGAAACACTTTAAGAGAAGAAATAAAGCAACGTAAAAAATTAGCTTGTATCTCCTGAACAACACGTTGTAACTCGAAAAGATTTGGTGTGGCTCGTACCTCTACATGTGTAGCCTCAAAAGAGAACCAACAGGAGAACTTTCTTTCGTCAAAATTTGTCAGAAAACCACGTTTTATGGAAATCTCGCATCGTGCGAAATTATCTTGTTTTTCCTAAACAACACGTTGTAACTTGAAAAGCTTTGGAGTTGCGTGTATGTCTAAGCATGTAGCCTCAAAAGAGAACGCACAGGAGAGTTTTCCCTCGAAAGAATATGTAAGAATACCATGTTATAAGGAAATACAGTGATGCAGAGTAAAGACAAATAAGTACGTATTGGAAACACTTTATGAGAAGAAATAACGCATCATACAAAATTAGCTTGTATCTCCTAAACAACAGGTGCTAACTAGAAAGGATTTGGTGTGGCGTGTACGTCTAAACGTGTAGCATCAAAAGAGAAACCACAGGAGAATTTTCTTTTGTCAAAATTTGTCAGAAAACCACATTTTAAGAAAATCACTCATCGTGCGAAATAATCTTGTTTTTCAAAAACAAGATGTAACTGGAAAAGCGTTGGTGTTGCCTGTATGTCTAAGTGTGTAGCTTCAAAAGGGTACATACAGGATAGTTTTCTCTCGAAAGAATATGTAAGAATACCACGTTATAAGGAAATACAGTGTTGCAGAGTAAAGACAAATAAGTACTTATTGGAAACACTTTATGAGAAGAAATAACGCATCGTAAAAAAATAGCTTGTATCTCCTAAACAACACGTTGTAACTCGAAAAGATTTGGTGTGACATGTACGTCTAAAAGTGTAGCCTCAAACGAGAACCGACAGGAGAATATTCTTTCATCAAAATTTGTCAGAAACCACGTTTTAAGGAAATTTCGCATCGTGCGAAATTATCTTGTTTTTCCTAAACAACAAGTCCTAACTCGAAAAGCTTTGGTGTTGCGTGTATGTCTAAGCATGTAGCCTCAAAAGAGAATGCACAGGAGAGTTTGCTCTCGAAAGAATATGTAAAAATACCACGTTATAAGGAAATACAGTGTTGCAGAGTAAAGACAAATACGTACATATTGGAAACACTTTAAGAGAAGAAATAAAGCATAATACAAAATTAGCTTGTATCTCCTAAACAACAGGTTATAACTCGAAAAAATTTGGTGTGGCTCGTACCTCTACACGCGTAGCCTCAAAAGAGAACCCACAGGAGAACTTTCTTTCGTCAAAATTTGTCAGAAAACCACGTTTTATGGAAATCTCGCATCGTGCGAAATTATCTTGTTTTTCCTAAACAACACGTTGTAACTCGAAAAGCTTTGGCGTTGCTTGTTTGTCTAAGCGTGTAGCCTCAAAAGAGAATGCACAGGAGAGTTTTCCCTAGAAAGAATATGTAAGAATACCACGTTATAAGAAAATACAGTATTGCAGAGTAAAGACAAATAAGTACATATTGGAAACACTTTAGGGAAGAAATAACGCATTGTACAATATTTGCTTGTATCTCCTAAAAAACACGTTGTAACTCGAAAATATTTGGTGTGGCTCGTACGTCTACACGTGTAGCCTCAAAACAGAAACCACAGGAGAATTTTCTTTCGTCAAAATTTGTCAAAAAACCACGTTTTAAGGAAATGCCGCATCGTGCAAAATTATCTTGTTTTTCCTAAACAACACATTGTAACTCGAAAAGCTTTGTTGTTGCGTGTATGTCTGAGCATGTTTCCTCTAAAGACAATGCACAAGAGAGTTTTCTCTCGAAAGAACATGTAAGAATACAACGTTATAAGGAAATACAGTGTTGCAGAGTAAACACAAATACGTACATATTGGAAACACTTTACGAGAAGAAATAACGCATCGTACAAAATTAGGGTGTATCTCCTAAACAACACGTGGTAACTCGAAAGGATTTGGTGTGGCATGTACGTCTAAACGTGTAGCCTCAAAGGAGAACCGACAGGAGAATTTTCTTTCTTCAAAATTTGTCAGAAAACCACGTTTTAAGGAAATCCTGCATCGTGCGAAATTATCTTGTTTTTCGTAAACAACACGTTGTATCTCGAAAAGCTTTGGTGTTGTCTGTATGTCTCAGTGTGTAGCCTCAAAAGGGAACGCACAGGATAGTTTTCTCTCGAAAGAATATGTAAGAGTACCACGTTATAAGGAAATACAGTGTTGCAGAGTAAAGACAAATACCTACATATTGGAAACACTTTATGAGAAGAAGTAATGCATCGTACAAAATTAGCTTGTATCTCCTAAACAAAACGTTGTAACTCGAAAATATTTGGTGCGGCGTGTACATCTTAACGTGTAGCCTCAAAAGAGAACCCACAGGAGAATTTTCTTTCGTCAATTTTTTTCAGAAAACCACATTTTATGGATATGCCGCATCATGCGAAATCATCTTCTTTTTTCTAAACAAAATGTTGTAACTCCAAAAGCATTGTTATTGCGTGTATGTGTAAGCGTGGAGCCTCAAAAGAGAAGGCACAGGAGAGTTTTCTCTCGAAAGAATATGTAAGAATACCACTTTATGAGGAAATACAGTGTTGCAGAGTAAAGACAAATAAGTATATATTGGAAACACTTTACAAAAAGAAATAATGCATCGTACAAAATTAGCTTGTATCTCCTAAACAACACGTTGTAACTCGAAAAGATTCGGTGTGACGTGTACGTCTAAAAGTGTAGCCTCAAACGAGAACCCACAGGAGAATTTACTTTCATCAAAATTTGTCAGAAACCACGTTTTAAGGAAATATCGCATCGTGAAAAATTATCTTGTTTTTCCTAAACAACACATTGCAACACGAAAAGCTTTGGTGTTGCGTGTATGTCTAAGCGTGTAGCCTCAAAAGAGAATGCACAGGAGAGTTTTCTCTCGAAAGAATATGTAAGAATACCACATAATAAGGAAATACAGTGTTGCAGAGTAAAGACAACTACGAACGTATTGGAAACACTTTAGGAGAGGAAATAAAGCATAATACAAAATTAGCTTGTATCTCCTAAACAACAGGTTATAATTCGAAAAGATTTGGTGTGGCTCGTACCTCTACACGTGTTGCCTCAAAGGAGAACCCACAGGAGAACTTTCTTTCGTCAAAATTTGTCAGAAAACCACGTTTTATGGAAATCTCGCATCCTGCGAAATTATCTTGTTTTTCCTAAACAACACGTTGTAACTCGAAAAGCTTTGGCGTTGCATGTTTGTCTAAGCGTGTAGCCTCAAAAGAGAATGCACAGGAGAGTTTTCCCTAGAAAGAATATGTAAGAATACCACGTTATAAGAAAATACAGTGTTGCAGAGTAAAGACAAATAGGTACATATTGGAAACACTTTAGGGAAGAAATAATGCATCGTACAATATTTGCTTGTATCTCCTAAACAACACGTTGTAACTCGAAAATATTTGGTGTGGCTCGTACGTCTACACGTGTAGCCTCAAAAGAGAAACCACAGGAGAATTTTCTTTCTTCAAAATGTGTCAAAAATCCACGTTTTAAGGAAATCCCGCATCTTGCAAAATTATCTTGTTTTTCCTAAACAACATGTTGTATCTCGAAAAGCTTTGGTGTTGCGTGTATGTCTGAGCATGTTGCCTCTAAAGACAATGCACAAGAGAGTTTTCTCTTGAAAGAACATGTAAGAATACAACGTTATAAGGAAATACAGTGTTGCAGAGTAAAGACAAATACGTACATATTGGAAACACTTTACGAGAAGAAATAACGCATCGTACAAAATTAGCGTGTATCTCCTAAACAACACGTGGTAACTCGAAAGGATTTGGTGTGGCATGTGCGTCTAAACGTGTAGCCTCAAAAGAGAACCGACAGGAGAATTTTCTTTCTTCAAAATTTGTCAGAAAACCACGTTTTATGGAAATCCTGCATCGTGCGAAATTATCTTGTTTTTCATAAACAACACGTTGTAACTCGAAAAGCTTTGGTGTTGCCTGTATGTCTCAGTGTGTAGCCTCAAAAGGGAACGCACAGGATAGTTTTCTCTCGAAAGAATATGTAAGAATGCCACGTTATAAGGAAATACAATGTTGCAGAGTAAAGACAAATATGTATGTATTGGAAACACTTTACGAAAAGAACACATCGTAGAAAATTAGCTTGTATCTCCTAAACAAAAGGTTGTACCTCGAAAAGATTTGGTGTGGCATGTACGTGTAAATGTGTAGCATCAAAAGAGAACCCACAGGAGAATTTTCTTCCTTCAAAATTTTTCAGAAAACCACGTTTTAAGGAAATCCCTCATCGTACGAAATCATCTTTTTCCTAAACAACATGTCGTAACTCGAAAAGCTTTGGTGTTGCGTGTATGTGTAAGCGTGGAGCCTCCAAAGAGAAGGCACAGGAGACTTTTCTCTCGAAAGAATATGTAAGAATACCACGTTAAAAGGAAATACAATTTTGCAGAGTAAAGACAAATAAGTACATATTGGAAACACTTTACGAGAAGAAATAACGCATCTTAAAAAAGTAGCTTGTATCTCCTAAACAACACGTTGTAACTCGAAAAGATTTGGTGTGACATGTACGTCTAAAAGTGTAGCCTCAAACGAGAACCGACCGGAGAATATTCTTTCATCAAAATTTGTCAGAAAACACGTTTTAAGGAAATCTCGCATCGTGCGAAATTATCTTGTTTTTCCTAAACAACAAGTTGTAACTCGAAAAGCTTTGGTGTTGCGTGTATGTCTAAGTGTGTAGCCTCAAAAGAGAATGCACAGGAGAGTTTTCTCTCGAAAGAATATGTAAGAATACCACGTTATAAGGAAATACAGTGTTGCAGAGTAAAGACAAATACGTACGTATTGGAAACACTTTAAGAGAAGAAATAAAGCATAATACAAAATTAGCTTGTATCTCCTAAACAACAGGTTATAACTCGAAAAGATTTGGTGTGGCTCGTACCTCTACACGTGTAGCCTCAAAAGAGAACCCCCAGGAGAACTTTCTTTCGTCAAAATTTGTCAGAAAGCCACGTTTTATGGAAATCTCGCATCCTGCGAAATTATCTTGTTTTTCCTAAACAACACGTTGTAACTCGAAAAGCTTTGGTGTTCCTTGTTTGTCTAAGCGTGTAGCCTCAAAAGAGAATGCACAGGAGAGTTTTCCCTAGAAAGAATATGTAAGAATACCACGTTATAAGAAAATACAGTGTTGCAGAGTAAAGACAAATAAGTACATATTGGAAACACTTTAGGGAAGAAATAACGCATCGTACAATATTTGCTTGTATCTCCTAAACAACACGTTGTAACTCGAAAATATTTGGTGTGGCTCGTATGTCTACACGTGTATCCTCAAAGCAGAAACCACAGGAGAATTTTCTTTGGTCAAAATGTGTCAAAAAACTCCGTTTTAAGGAAATCCCGCATCGTGCAAAATTATCTTGTTTTTCCTAAACAACACGTTGTAACTCGAAAAGTTTTTTGTTGCGTGTATGTCTGAGCATGTTTCCTCTAAAGACAATGCACAAGAGAGTTTTCTCTCGAAAGAACCTGTAAGAATACAACGTTATAAGGAAATACAGTGTTGCAGAGTAAAGACAAATACGTACATATTCGAAACACTTTAGGAGAAGAAATAATGCATCGTACAAAATCAGCGTGTATCTCCTAAACAACACGTGGTAACTCGAAAGGATTTGGTGTGGCATGTACGTCTAAACGTGTAGCCTCAAAGGAGAACCGACAGGAGAATTTTCTTTCTTCAAAATTTGTCAGAAAACCACGTTTTAAGGAAATCTTGCATCGTGCGAAATTATCTTGTTTTTCGTAAACAACACGTTGTAACTCGAAAAGCTTTGGTGTTGCCTGTATGTCTCAGTGTGTAGCCTCAAAAGGGAATGCACAGGATAGTTTTCTCTCGAAAGAATATGTAAGAGTACCACGTTATAAGGAAATACAGTGTTGCAGAGTAAAGACAAATACATACATATTGGAAATACTTTATGATAAGAAGTAATGCATCGTACAAAATTAGCTTGTATCTCCTAAACAAAACGTTGTAACTCGAAAATATTTGGTGCGGCGTGTACGTCTTGACGTGTAGCCTCAAAAGAGAACCCACAGGAGAATTTTCTTTTGTCAAATTTTTTCAGAAAACCACATTTTAAGGATATCCCGCATCATGCGAAATCATCTTCTTTTTTCTAAACAACATGTTGTAACTCCAAAAGCTTTGGTATTGCGTGTATGTGTAAGCGTGGAGCCTCAAAAGAGAAGGCACAGGAGAGTTTTCTCTCGAAAGAATATGTAAGAATACCACGTTATAAGGAAATACAATTTTGCAGAGTAAAGACAGTAAGTACATATTGGAAACACTTTACGAGAAGAAATAACGCATCGTACAAAATTAGCTTGTATCTCCTAAACAACACGTTGTAACTCAAAAAGATTTGGTGTGGCTCGTACCTCTACACGTGTAGCCTCAAATAGAACACACAGCAGAACTTTCTTTCGTCAAAATATATCAGAAAACCACGTTTTATGGAAATCTCGCATCGTGCGAAATTATCTTGTTTTTCCTAAACAACACGTTGTAACTCAAAAAGCTTTGGCGTTGCATGTATGTCTAAGCGTGTAGCCCCAAAGGAGAACGCACAGGAGAGTTTTCCCTCGAAAGAATATGTAAGAATACCACGTTACAAGGAAATAAAGTGTTGCAGAGTAAAGACAAATATGTACTTATTGGAAACACTTTATGAGAAGAAATAATGCATCGAAAAAAATTTGCTTGTATCTCCTAAACAACACGTTGTAATTCGAAAAGAATTGGTGTGGCTCGTACGTCTACATGTGTAGACTCAAACGAACACAAACAGGAGAACTTTCTTTCGTCAAAATTTGTCAGAAAACCACGTTTTAAGGAAATCCCGTATCGTGCAAAGTTATCTTGTTTTTCCTAAACAACACGTTGTAACTCGAAAATCTTTGGTGTTGCGTGTATGTCTAAATGTGTGGCCTCAAAAGAGAACGCACAGGAGAGTTTTGTCTCGAAAGAACATGTAAGAATACAACGTTATAAGGAAATACAGTGTTGCAGTGTAAAGACAAGTACGTACGTATTGGAAACACTTTAGGAGAAGAAATAACGCATCATACAATATTAGCTTGTATCTCCTAAACAACACGTTGTAACTCGACAAGATTTGGTGTGGAGTGTACGTCGAAACATGTAGCCTCAACAGAGAACCCACAGGAGAATTTTCTTTCGTCAAAATTTGTCAGAAAATCACGTTTTAAGGAAATCCTGTATAGTGCGAAATTATCTTGGTTTTCATAAACAACACATTGTAACTCGAAAACGTTTGGTGTTGCCTGTATGTCTAAGTGTGTAACCTCAAAAGGGAACGCACAGGATAGTTTTCTCTAGAAAGAATATGTAAGAATACCACGTTATAAGGAAATACAGTGTTGCAGAGTAAAGACAAATAATTACATATTGGAAACACTTTAAGAGAAGAATTAACGCATCGTGCAAAATTAGCTTGTATCTCCTAAACAACACGTTGTAACTCGAAAAGATTTGGTGTGGCGTGTACGTCTAAACGTGTAGCCTCAAAAGAGAACCCACAGAAGAATTTTCTTTCGTCAAATTTTTTCAGAAAACCACGTTTTAAGGAAATCCTGCATCGTGCGAAATCATCTTGTTTTTCCTAAACAACATGTTGTAACTCAAAAAAATTTGGTGTTGCTTGTATGTGTAAGCGTGGAGCCTCAAAAGAGAAGGCACAGGAGAGTTTTCTCTCGAAGGAATATGAAAGAATACCACGTTATAAGGAAATACAATTTTGCAGAGTAAAGACAAATAAGTACATATTGGAAACACTTTACTAGAATAAATAACGCATCATACAAAATTAGCTTGTATCTCCTAAACAACAAGTTGTAACTCGAAAAGATTTGGTGTGACGTGTACGTCTAAATGTGTAGCCTCAAAAGAGAACACACAGGAGAATTTTTTTTCATCAAAATTTGTCAGAAACCATGTTTTAAGGAAATCTCGCATCGTGGGAAATTATCTTGTTTTTCCTAAACAACACGTTGTAACTCGGAAAGCTTTGGTGTTGCGTGTATGTCTAATCGTGTAGCCGCAAAAGAGAACGCACAGGAGAGTTTTCTCTCAAAAGAATATGTAAGAATACCACGTTATAAGGAAATACAGTGTTGCAGAGTAAAGACAAATAGGTACGTATTGGAAACACTTTAAGAGAAGAAATAAATCAACGTAAAAAATTAGCTTGTATCTCCTGAACAACACGTTGTAACTCGAAAAGATTTGGTGTGGCTCGTACCTCTACATGTGTAGCCTCAAAAGAGAACCAACAGGAGAACTTTCTTTCGTCAAAATTTGTCAGAAAACCACGTTTTATGGAAATCTCGCATCGTGCGAAATTATCTTGTTTTTCCTAAACAACACGTTGTAACTCGAAAAGCTTTGGAGTTGCGTGTATGTCTAAGCATGTAGCCTCAAAAGAGAACGCACAGGAGAGTTTTCCCTCGAAAGAATATGTAAGAATACCATGTTATAAGCAAATACAGTGATGCAGAGTAAAGACAAATAAGTACGTATTGGAAACACTTTATGAGAAGAAATAACGCATCATACAAAATTAGCTTGTATCTCCTAAACAACACGTGCTAACTAGAAAGGATTTGGTGTGGCGTGTACGTCTAAACGTGTAGCATCAAAAGAGAAACCACAGGAGAATTTTCTTTTGTCAAAATTTGTCAGAAAATCACATTTTAAGAAAATCACTCATCGTGCGAAATAATCTTGTTTTTCAAAAACAACAAGATGTAACTGGAAAAGCGTTGGTGTTGCCTGTATGTCTAAGTGTGTAGCCTCAAAAGGGAACGCACAGGATAGTTTTCTCACGAAAGAATATGTAAGAATACCACGTTATAAGGAAATACAGTGTTGCAGAGTAAAGACAAATAAGTACTTATTGGAAACACTTTATGAGAAGAAATAACGCATCGTAAAAAAATAGCTTGTATCTCCTAAACAACACGTTGTAACTCGAAAAGATTTCGTGTGGCGTGTACGTCTAAACGTGTAGCCTCAAAAGAGAACCCACAGGAGAATTTTCTTTGGTCAAAATTTGTCAGAAAACCACTTATTAAGGAAATCCCGCATAGTGCGAAATTATCTTGTTTTTCCTAAACAACGCATTGTAACTCGAAAAGCTTTGGTGTTGCGTGTATGTCTAAGCGTGTAGCCTCAAAAGAGAACACACAGGAGACTTTTCTCTCGAAAGAATATGTGAGAATACCACGTTATAAGGAAGTCCACTGTTGCAGAATAATGACAAATACTTACGTATTGGAAACCCTTAAACTTTATGAGATGAAATAAAGCATCGTACAAAATTAGCTTGTATCTCCTAAACAACACGTTGTAACTCGAAAAGATTTGGTGTGGCGTGTACGTCTAAACGTGTAGCCTCAAAAAGAACCCAGAGACGAATTTTCTTTCGTTAAAATTTTTTCAGAACACCACGTTTTAAGGAAATCCCGCATCATGCGAAATCATCTTCTTTTTCCTAAACAACATGTTGTAACTCGAAAAGCTTTGGTGTTGCGTGTATGTCTAAGCGTGGAGCCTCAAAAGAGAAGGCACAGGAGAGTTTTCTCTCGAAAGAATATGTAAGAATACCACGATATAAAGAAATACAATTTTGTAAAGTAAAGGCAAATAAGTACATATTGGAAACACTTTACGAGAAGAAATAATGCATCGTACAAAATTAGCTTGTATCTCCTAAACAACACGTTGTAACTCGAAAAGATTTGGTGTGACGTGTACGTCTATACGTGTAGCCTCAAAGGAAAGCCCACAGAAGAATTTTCCTTTGTCAAATTTTTCAGAAAACCACGTTTTAAATAAATCCCGCATCGTGCGATATTATCTTTTGATTCATTAACAACACCTTGTAACTCGAAAAGCTTTGGTGTTGCCTGTATGTCTAACTGTGTAGCCTCAAAACGGAACGCACAAGATAGTTTTCTCTCGAACGAATATGTAAGAATACCACGTTATAAGGAAATACAGTGTTTCCGAGTAAAGACAAACACTTGCATATTGGGAACATTTTACGAGAAGAAATAACGCATCGAACAAAATTAGCTTTTATCTCCTAAACAACACATGGTAAGTCGAAAAGATTTGGTTGGGCGTGTATGTCTAAACGTGTAGCCTCAAAGGAGAACACAAAGGAGAATTTTCTTTCGTCAAAATTTGTCAGAAAACCACGTTTTAAGGAAATACCGCATCGTGGGAAATTATCTTGTTTTTCCTAAACAACAAGTGGTAACTCGAAAAGCTTTGGTGTTGCGTGTATGTCTAAGCGTGTAGCCTCAAAAGAGAATGCACAGGAGAGTTTTCTCTCATTAGAACATGTAAGAATTCAACGTTATAAGGAAATACAGTGTTGCAGAGTAAAGACAAATACGTACATACTGGAAACAGATTACGAGAAGAAATTAAGCATCACACAATATTAGCTTGTATCTCCTAAACAACAAGTGGAAACTCGAAAACATTTAGTTTGGCGTTTATGTCTAAAAGTTTAGCCTCAAAAGAGAACCGACTGGAGAATTTTCTTTCGTCAAAATTGGTCAGAAAACAAGGTATTAACGAAATCCCGCATCCTGCGTAATTATCTTGTTTTTCCTAAACAACACGTTGTAACTCAAAAAGCTTGGGTGTTGCGTGTATGTCTCAGTGTGTAGCCTCAAAAGAGAACACACAGGAGAGTTTTCACTCAAAAGAATAAGTAAGAATACCAGGTTATAAGGAAATACAGTGTTGCAGAGTAAAGACAAATACGTACGTATTGGAAACACTTTACGTGAAGAAATAACGCATCATAAAAAATTAGCTTGTATCTCCTAAACAACACGTTGTAACTCGAAAATGTTTGGTGTGGCAGGTACGTCTAAACGTGTAGCCTCAAAAAGAGAACACACAGGAGAATTTTCTTTGGTCAAATTTGTCACAAAACCATGTATTATGGAAATCCTACATCGTGCGAAATTATCTTGTTTTTCCTAAACAACACGTTGTAACTCGAAAACCTTTGGTGTTGCGTGTATGTCTCAGCGTGTAGCCTTAAAAGAGAACACACAGGGGAGTTTTCTCTCAAAAGAATATGTAAGAATACCACGTTATAAGGAAATACAGTGTTGCAGAGTAAAGAAAAATACGTACTTATTGGAAACCCTTAAACTTTACGAGATGAAATAAAGCATCGTACAAAATTAGCTCGTATCTCCTAAACAACACTTTGTAACTCGAAAAGATTTGGTGTGGCCTGTACGTCTAAACTTGTAGCCTCAAAAGAGAACCCATAGGAGAATTTTCTTTCGTCAAAGTTTCAGAAAAGCACGTTTTAAGGAAATCCAGCATCGTGCGAAATTATCTTGTTTTTCCTAAACAACACGTAGTAACTCGAAAATCTTTGGTGATGCGTGTATGTCTAAGCGTGTAGCCTCAAAAGAGAACACACAGGAGAGTTTTCTCTCGAAAGAATATGTGAGAATACCACATTATAAGGAAGTACAGTGTTGCAGAATAAAGACAAATACTTACATATTGGAAACCCTTAAACTTTACTAGATGAAATAAAGCATCGTACAAAATTAGCTTGTATCTCCTAAACAACACGTTGTAACTCGAAAAGATTTGGTGTGGCGTGTACGTCTAAAGGTGTAGCCTCAAAAGAGAACCACAGGACAATTTTCGTTCGTCAAAATTTGTCAGACAACCACGTTTTAAGGAAATCCCGCATCGTGAGAAATTATCTTCTTCTTCATAAACAACACATTGTAACTCGAAAAGCGTTGGTGTTGCGTGTATGTTTAAGCGTGTACCCTCAAAAGAGAACGCACAGGAGAGTTTTCTCTCGAAAGAATATGTAAGAATACCACGTATTAAGGAAATACCATGTTGCAGAGTAAAGACAAATACGTACTTATTGGAAACACTTTACGAGAAGAAATAACGCATCGTAAAAAATTAGCTTGTATCTCCTAAACAACAGGTTGTAACTCGAAAAGATTTGGTGTGGCGTGTACGTCTAAACGTGTAGCCTCAAAAGAGTACACACAGGAGAGTTTTATTTGGTCAAAATTTGTCAGAAAACCACGTTTTAAGGAAATCCCGCATCGTGCGAAATTATGTTGTTTTTCCTAAACAACATGTTGTAACTCGAAAAGCTTTGGTGTTGAGTGTATGTCTAAGCATGTAACCTCAAAGGAGACCGTACAGGAGAGTTTTCTCTCGAAAGAATATGCAAGAATACCTCGTTATAAGGAAATACAGTGTTGCAGAGTAAAGCCAAATATTTACATAATGGAAACACTTAAACTTTATGAGAAGAAATAATGCATCGTAAAAAAATTAGCTTGTATCTCCTAAACAACACGTTGTAACTCGACAAGATTTAGTGTCTCGGGCACGTCTAAATGTGTAGCCTCAAAAGAGAACCCACAGGAGTATTTTCTTTCGTCAAAATTTGTCAGAAAACCACGTTTTAAGGAAATCCCGCATCATGCTAAATTATCTTGTTTTTCCTAAACAACACATTGTAACTCGAAAAACTTTGGTGTTGCGTGTATGTCAAAGCGTATAGCCTCAAAAGAGAACGCACAGGAGAGTTTTCTCTCGAAAGAATATGTAAGAATACCACATTATAAGGAAATACAGTGTTGCAGAGTAAAGACAAAAACGTACTTATTGGAAAAACTTAAACTTTACGAGAAGAAATAAGGCATCTTACAAAATTAGTTTGTATCTCCTAAACAACACGTTATAACTCGAAAAGATTTGGTGTGGTGTGTACGTCTAAACGTGTAGCCTAAAAAGAGAACCCACAGGATAATTTTCTTTCGTCAAAATTTGTCAGAAAACCACGTTTTAAGGAAAATCCGCATCGTGTGAAATTATCTTGTTTTTCCTAAAAAACACGTTGTAACTCGAAAAGCTTTGGTGTTGCGTGTATGTCTAAGCATGTAGCCTCAAAGGGGAACGCACAGGAGAGTTTTCTCTCGAAAGAATATACAAAATACCACGTTATAAGGAAATAGAGTGTTGCAGAGTAAAGGCAAATATGTACGTAATGGAAACACTTAAAACTTTATGAGAAGAAATAACGCACCGTAAAAAAATTAGCTTGTATCTCCTAAACAACACGTTGTAACTCGAAAAGATTTGGTGTTGCGTGAATGTCTAAGCATGTAGCCTCAAAGGAGAATGCACAGGAGAGTTTTCTCTCGAAAGAATATGCAAGAATACCACGTTATAAGGAAATACAGTGTTGCAGAGTAAAGGCAAATATGTACGTAATGGAAACACTTAAACTTTATGAGAAGAAATAACGCATCGTAAAAAATTAGCTTGTTTCTCCTAAACAACACGTTGTAACTCGAAAAGATTTGGTGTGGCGTGTACGTCTAAATGTGTAGCCTCAAAAGAGAACCCACAGGAGTATTTTCTTTCGTCAAAATTTGTCAGAAAACCACATTTTAAGGAAATCCCGCATCGTGCGAAATTATCTTGTCTTTCCGAAACAACACGTTGTAACTCGAGAAGCTTTGGTGTTGCGTGTATGTCTAAGCGTGTAGCCTCAAAAGAGAACGCAAAGGAGAGTTTTTTCTCGAAAGAATATGTAAGAATACCACGTTATAAGGAAATACAGTGTTGCAGAGTAAAGACAAATACGTACTTATTGGAAAAACTTAAACTTAAGAGAAGAAATAACGCATCGTACAAAATTAGCTTGTATCTCCTAAACAACACGTTGTAACTTAAAAAGATTTGGTGTGGCCTGTACGTCTAAACGTGTAGCCTCAAAAGAGAACCCGTAGGAGAATTTTCTTTGGTCAAAATTTGTCAGAAAACCACGTATTAAGGAAATTCCGCATCGTGCGAAATTATCTTGTTTTTCCTAAACAAAACATTTTAACTCGAAAAGCTTTGGTGTTGCGTGTATGTCTAAGCCTGTAACCCAAAGAGAATGACCAGGAGAGTTTTCTCTCGAAAGAATATATAAGAATACCACGTTATAAGGAAATACAGTGTTGCAGAGTAAAGACAAATATGTACTTATTGGAAAAACTTAAACTTTACGAGAAGAAATAAGGCATCTTACAAAATTAGTTTGTATCTCCTAAACAACACGTTATAACTTGAAAAGATTTGGTGTGGTGTGTACGTCTAAACTTGTAGCCTCAAAAAAGAACCCACAGGATAATTTTCTTTCGTCAA
Organism: Apodemus sylvaticus; assembly: GCF_947179515.1. Classification (NCBI taxonomy): domain Eukaryota; kingdom Metazoa; phylum Chordata; class Mammalia; order Rodentia; family Muridae; genus Apodemus; species Apodemus sylvaticus. Next base: position 155,307 of record NW_026263408.1, read on the forward strand.
AATTTGTCAGAAAACCACGTTTTAAAGAAATCCCGCATCTTGCGAAATTATCTTGTTTTTCCTAAACAACACGTTGTAACTCGAAAGCTTTGGTGTTGCGAGTATGTCTAAGCGTGTAGCCTCAAAAGAGAACGCACAGGAGAGTTTTCTCTCGAAAGAATATGTAAGGTTACCACGTTATAAGGAAATACAGTGTTGCAGAGTAAAGACAAATACGTACGTATTGGAAACACTTTATGAGAGAAATAACGCATCTGGCAAATTAGCTTGTATGCCCTAAACAACTCGTTGTAACTCGAAAAGATTTGGTGTGGGGTGCACGTCTCAACGTGTAGCCTCAAAAGAGTACCCACAGGAGAGTTTTATTTCGTCAAAATTTGTCAGAAAACCACGTTTTAAGGAAATCCCGCATCTTGCGAAATTATCTTGTTTTTCCTAAACAACACGTTGTAAATCAAAAAGCTTTGGTGTTGCGTGAATGTCTAAGCATGTAGCCTCAAAGGAGAACGCACAGGAGAGTTTTCTCTCGAAAGAATATGCAAGAATACCACGTTATAAGGAAATACAGTGTTGCAGAGTAAAGGCAAATATGTACGTAATGGAAACACTAAAACTTTATGAGAAGAAATAACGCATCGTAAAAAATTAGCTTGTTTCTCCTAAACAACACGTTGTAACTCGAAATGATTTGGTGTGGCATGTACGTCTAAATGTGTAGCCTCAAAAGAGAACCCACAGGAGTATTTTCTTTCGTCAAAATTTGTCAGAAAACCACGTTTTAAGGAAATCCCGCATCGTGCGAAATTATCTTGTTTTTCCTAAACAACACGTTGTAACTCGAAAAGCTTTGGTGTTGCGTGTATGTCTAAGCGTGTAGCCTCAAAAGAGAACGCAAAGGAGAGTTTTTTCTCGAAAGAATGTGTAAGAATACCACGTTATTAGGAAATACAGTGTTGCAGAGTAAAGACAAATACTTATGTATTGGAAAAAACTTTACGAGAAGAAATAACGCATCGTAAGAAATTAGCCTGTATCTCCTAAACAACACGTTGTAACTTAAAAAGATTTGGTGTGGCCTGTACGTCTAAACGTGTAGCCTGAAAAGAGAACCCATAGGAGAATTTTCTTTGGTCAAATTATATCAGAAAACCACATATTAAAGAAATCCCTCATAGTGCGAAATTATCTTGTTTTTTCTAAACCAAACGTTTTAACTCGAAAAGCTTTGGTGTTGCGTGTATGTCTAAGCGTGTAGCCTCAAAAGAGAACGCACAGGAGAGTTTTCTCTCGAAAGAATATGTAAGAATACCACGTTATAAGGAAATACAGTGTTGCAGAGTAAAGACAAATACGTACTTATTGGAAACACTTAAACTTTACGAGAAGAAATAAGGCATCGTACAAAATTAGTATGTATCTCCTAAACAACACGATATAACTCGGAAAGATTTGGTGTGGTGTGTATGTCTAAACATGTAGCCTCAAAAGAGAACCCACAGGAGAATTTTTGTTCGTTAAATTTTGTCAGAAAACCACGTTTTAAGGAAATCCCGCATTGTGCGAAATTATCTTGTTTTTCCTAAACAACACATTGTAACTTGAAAAGCTTTGGTGCTGCGTGTATGTCTAAGCGTATAGCCTCAAAAGAGAACGCAAAGGAGAGTTTTTTCTCGAAAGAATATCTAAGAATACCACGTTATTAGGAAATACAGTGTTGCAGAGTAAAGACAAATACTTACGTCTTGGAAAAACTTTACGAGAAGAAATAACGCATCGTAAGAAATTAGCTTGTATCTCCTAAACAACACGTTGTAACTCGAAAAGCTTTGGTGTTGCGTGTATGTGTAAGCGTGTAGCCTCAAAGGAGAACGCAAAGGAGAGTTTTTTCTCGAAAGAATATGTAAGAATACCACGTTATTAGGAAATACAGTGTTGCAGAGTAAAGACAAATACTTATGTATTGGAAAAACTTTACGAGAAGAAATAACGCATCGTACAAAATTAGCTTGTATCTCCTAAACAACACGTTGTAACTTAAAAAGATTTGGTGTGGCCTGTACGTCTAAACGTGTAGCCTGAAAAGAGAAGTCATAGGAGAATTTTCTTTGGTCAAAATTTGTCAGAAAACCACGTATTAATGAAATCCCGCATCGTGCGAAATTATCTTGTTTTTCCTAAACAACACGTTGTAACTCGAAAAGCTACACGCAACACCAAAGCTTTTCGAGTTACAACGTGCTGTTTAGGAGATACAAGCTAATTTTGTAAGATGCGTTATTTCACTTCGTAAAGTGTTTCCAATAGGTACGTATTTGTCTTTACTCTGCAACACTGTATTTCCTTATAAGGTGGTATTCTTACATATTCTTTCGAGAGAAAACTCTCCTGAGTGTTCTATTTTGAGGCTACACGCTTAGACATACACGCAACACCAAAGCTTTTCGAGTTACAACATGTTGTTTAGGAAAAAAAAGATAATTTCGCACTATGCGGGATTTCCTTAAAACGTGGATTTCTGACAAATTTTGACGAAAGAAAATTCTCCTTGGCTTCTCTTTTGAGGCTACACGTTTAGAAGTACACGTCACACCAAATATTTTCGAGTTACAACGTGTTGTTTAGGAGATACAATCTAATTTTTGCGATGCGCTATTTCTTCTCGTAAAGTGTTTCCAATAAGTACGTATTTGTCTTTACTCTGCAACACTGTATTTCCTTATAACGTATTATTCTTGCATATTCTTTCGAGAGAAAACTCTCCTGTGCCTTCTCTTTTGAGGCTACACAGTTAGACAGACACGCAACACGAAAGCTTTTCGAGTTACGACATGTTGTTTAGGAAAAACAGGATAATTTCCCACGATGTGGGATTTTCTCCAAACTTGGTTTTCTGACAAATTTTGACGAAAGAAAATTCTCCTGTGGGTTCTCTTTTGAGGCTACACGTTTAGACGTACACGCCACACCAAATCTTTTCGAGTTACAACGTGTTGATTAGGAGATATAAGCTAATTTTGTACGATGCGTTATTTCTTCTCTTAAAGTGTTTCCAATAAGTACGTATTTGTCTTTACTCTGCAACACTGTATTTCCTTTTAACGTGGTATGCTTACATATTCTTTCGAGAGATAATTCTCCTGTGCCTACTCTTTTGAGGCTACACGCTTACCCATACACGCAATACCAAAGCTTTTCGAGTTTCGACGTGTTGTTTCGGAAAAACAAGATCGTTTCACACGATGCTGGATTTCCTTAAAACGTGCTTTTCTGAAAAATTTTGACGAGAGAAAATTCTCCTGTGGGTTCTCTTTTGAGGCTACACGTTTAGACGTACACGCCACACCAAAACTTTTCGAGTTAAAACTTGTTGTTTAGGAGATAAAAGCTAATTTTGTAGTATGCTTTATTTCTTCTCGTAAAGTTTTTCCAATACGTATGTATTTGTCTTTACTCTGCAACACTGTATTTCCTTATAACGTGGTATTCTTACATATTCTTTCGAGAGAAAACTCTCCTGTGCCTTCTCTTTTGAGGCTACATGCTTAGACATACAGGCAAAACCAAAGCATTTCGTGTTACAATGTGTTGATAAGGAAAAATAAGATAATTTTGCACGATGCGGGATTTCCTTAAAACGTGGTTTTCTGAAAAAGTTTGACAAAAGAAAATTCTGCTGTTGGTTCTCTTTTGAGGCTACACATTTAGACGTACACGCCACACCAAAACCTTTCGAGTTGCAATGTGTTGTTTAGGAGATACAAGCTAATTTTGTATGATGCTTTATTTCTTCTCGTAAAGTGTTTCCAATACGTACGTATTTGTCTTTATTCTGCAACATTGTATTTTCTTATAACGTGGTATTCTTACATATTCTTTCGAGAGAAAACTCTCCTGTGCCTTCTCTTTTGAGGGTACACGCTTAGGCATACAGGCAAAACCAAAGCATTTCGTGTTACAACATGCTGATTAGGAAAAATAAGATAATTTCTCATGATGCGGGATTTCCATAAAACGTGGTTTTCTGACAAATTTTGAGGGAAGAAAATTCTCCTGTTGGTTCTCTTTTGAGGCTACACGTTTAGACGTACACGACACACCAAATCTTTTCGAGTTACAACGTGTTGTATAGGAGATACAAGCTAATTTTTTTAGAAGGATTATTTCTTCTCGTAAAGTGTTTCCAATACGTATGTATTGGTCTTTACTCTGCAACACTGTATTTCCTTATAACGTGGTATTCTTACATATTCTTTCGAGAGAAAACTCTCCTGTACCTTCTATTTTGAGGCTACATGCTTAGACATACACGCAACACCGAAGCTTTTCGAGTTACAACGTGTTGTATAGGAGATACAAGCTAATTTTGTTAGAAGCGTTATTTCTTCTCGTAAAGTGTTTCCAATACGTATGTATTTGTCTTTACTCTGCAACACTGTATTTCCTTATAACGTGGTATTCTTACATATTCTTTCGAGAGAAAACTCTCCTGTACCTTCTATTTTGAAGCTACATGCTTAGACATACACGCAACACCGAAGCTTTTCGAGTTACAACGTGTAGTTTAGGAGATACAAGCTAATTTTGTACGATGCGTTATTTCTTCTCATAAAGTGTTTCCAATACGTACGTATTTGTCTTTACTCTGCAACACTGTATTTCCTTATAAGGTGGTATTCTTACATATTCTTTCGATAGAAAACTCTCTTGTGCATTCTCTTTTGAGGCTACAAACTTAGTCATACACGCAACACCAAAGCATTTAGCGTTACAACATGTTGATCAGGAAAAAAAAAGATACTTTCCTTAAAACGTGGTTTTCTGAAAAATTTTGATGAAAGAAAATTCTCCTGTGGGTTCTGTTTTGAGGCTACACGTGTACACGTACACGCCCCACCAAATCCTTTCGAGTTACAACGTGCTGTTTAGGAGATACAAGCTAATTTTGTATGATGCGTTATTTCTTTTCGTAAAGTGTTTCCAATAGAGTACGTATTTGTCTTTGCTCTGAGACACTGTGTTTCCTAATAAAGTGGTATTACATATTCTTTCCATAGAAAACTCACCTGTGCGTTCTCCTTTGAGGCTACACGCTTTGACATACATGCAACACCAAAGCTTTTCGCATTACAACGTGTTGAATAAGAAAAACAAGATAATTTCGCAGGATGCGGGAATTCCTTAAAACGTGGTTTTCTGACAATTTTGACGAAAGAAAATTCTCCTGTGGGTTCTCTTTATAGGCTACACGTTTAGACGTACACGCCACACCAAATCTTTTCGAGTTACAACGTGTTGTTTAGGAGAAACAAGCTAATTTTGTTTTTTTCGTCAAAATTTGTCAGAAAACCAAGTTTTAAGGAAATCCCGCATCGTGCGAAATTAACTTATTTTTCCTAAACAACACGTTTTAACAGGAAAAGCTTTGCTGTTGCGAGTATATCTAAGCATGTAGCCTCAAAAGAGATCGCACATGAGAGTTTTCTCTTGAAAGAATATGTAACAATACCACGTTATAAGGATATACAGTATTGCAGAGTAAAGACAAATACGTATTGGAAACACTTTACTAGAAGAAATAACGCATCTTACAAAATTAGCTGGCATCTCCTAAACAACACGTTGTAACTCGAAAAGATTTGGTGTGGCCTGTACGTTTAAATATGTAGCCTCAAAGGAGAAATCAAAGGAGAATTTTCTTTCATCAAAATTTGTCAGAAAACCACGTTTTAAGGAAATCCCAAATCGTGCGAAATTATCTTGTTTTTCCTAAACAACACATCGTATCTCGAAAAGCTTTGGTGTTGCGTGTATGTCTAAGCGTGTAGCCTCAAAACAGAAGGCGCAGGAGAGTTTTCTCTCGAAAGAATATGTAAGAATACCACATTATAAGGAAATACAGTGTTGCAGAGTAAAGACAAACATGTACGTATTGGAAAGACTTTACAAGAAGAAATAACGCATCATAAAAATTAGCTTGTATCTCCTAAACTACACGTTGTAACTTGAAAAGATTTGGTGTAGCTTGTATGTCTAAACGTGTAGCCTCAAAAGAGAACTCACAGGAGAATTTTCTTTCGTCAATTTTTTTTTCAGAAAACCACGTTTTAAGGAAATCCCGCAACTTGCGAAATTGTCTTGTTTTTCCTAAACAACACGTTGTAACTCGAAAAGCTTTGGTGTTCTGTCTATGTCTAAGCATGCAGCCTCAAAAGAGTAGTCACAGGAGAGTTTTCTCTCGAAAGAATATGTAAGAATACCACGTTATATGGAAATACAGTGTTGCAGAGTAAAGACATATAGGTACAGGTTGGAAACACTTTATGAGAAGAAATAACGCATCGTAAAAATTAGCTTGTATCTCCTAAACAACACGTTGTAACTCGAAAAGCTTTGGTGTTGCGTGTATATTTAAGCGTGTAGCTTCAAAAGAGAACACACAGGAGAGTTTTCTCTCGAAAGAATATGTAAGAATACCACATTATTATTAAATACAGTGCTGCAGAGTAAAGACAAATATGTATATATTGGAAACACTTTACGAGAAGAAATAACGCATCGTACAAAATTAGCTTGTAACTCCTAAACAACACGTTTTACTCGAAAATATTTGGTGTGGCATGTACGTCTAAACGTGTAGCCTCAAAAGAGAACACACAGGAGAAGTTTCTTTCGTCAAAATTTGTCACAAAACAAAGTTTTGATGAAATCCCGCATCGTGAGAAATTATCTTGTTTTTCCTAATCAACAAGTTGTAACTCGAAAAGCTTTGGTGTTGCGTGTATGTCTAAGCATGTAGCCTCAAAAGAGAAGGCACAGGAGAGTTTTCTCTTGAAAGAATACGTAAGAATACCACGTAATAAGGAAATACAGTGTTGCAGAGTAAAGACAAATACGTACCTATTGGAAACACTTAAACTTTACGAGAATAAAAAATGCATCGTAAAAAATTAGCTTGTATCTCATAAACAACACGTTGTAACTCGAAAAGATTTGGTGTGGCGTGTACGTCTAAACGTGTAGCCTCAAAAGAGAACCCACAGGAGAATTTTCTTTCGTCAAAATTTGTCAGAAAACCACGTTATAAGGAAATCCCGCATTGTGCGAAATTATCTTGTTTTTCCTAAACAACACGTTGTAACTCGAAAATCTTTGGTGTTGCGTGTAAGTCTAAGCGTGTAGCCTCAAAAGAGAAGGCACAGGAGAGTTTTCTCTCGAAAGAATATGTAAGAATACCACGTTATAAGGAAATACAGTGTTGCAGAGTAAAGACAAATACTTACGTATTGGAAACACTTTAAGAGAAGAAATAACGCATCTTAAAAAATTAGCTGATATCTCCTAAACAACACGTTGTAACTCAAAAAGATTTCATGTGGCATGTACGTCTAAACGTGTAGCCTTCAAAAGAGAACCCACAGGAGAATTTTCTTTTGTCAAAATTTGTCTGAAAACCACGTTTTAAGGAAATCCAGCTTCGCGCGAAATTATCTTGTTTTTCCTAAACAACACGTTGTAACCCGAAATGCTTTGGTGTTGCGTGTATGTCTAAGCATGTAGCTTCAAAAGAGAAGGCACAGGAGAGTTTTCTCTCAAAAGAATATGTAAGAATACCACGTTATAAGGAAATACAGTGTTGCAGAGTAAAGAGAAGTACGTATGTACTGGAAACACTTTACGAGAAGAAATAACGCATCTTACAAAATTAGGTTGTATCTCCTAAACAACACGTTGTAACTCGAAAAGATTTGGTGTGGCGTGTATGTCTAAACGTGTAGCCTCAAAAGAGAGCCCACAGGAGAATTTTCTTTTGTCAATATTTGTCAGAAAACCACGTTTTAAGGAAATCCCGCATCGGGCGAAATTATCTTGTTTTTCCTAAACAACATGTTGTAACTCGAAAAGCTTTCGTATTGCGTGTATGTCTAAGCGTGTAGCCTCAAAAGAGAAGGCACAGGAGAGTTTTCTCTCAAAAGAATATGTAAGAATAACACGTTATAAGGAAATACAATGTTGTAGAGAAAAGACAAATACGTACATATTGGAAACACTTAAACTATACGAGAAGAAATAATGCATCATACCAAATTAGTTTGTATCTCCTAAACAGCACGTTGTAACTCGAAAGGATTTGGTGTGGCATGTACGTCTAAACGTGTAGCCTCAAAGAAAACGCACAGGAAAATTTTCATTCATCAAAATTTGTCAGAAACCACGTTTTAAAGAAATCCCGCATTGTGCGAAATTATCTTATTTTTCCTAAACAACATGTTATAAATCGAAAAGCTTTGGTGTTGCGTGTATGTCTAAGCATGTAGCCTCAAAAGAGAAGGCACAGGAGAGTTTTCTCGAAAGAATATGTAAGAATACCACGTTATAAGGAAATACTGTGTTGCAGAGTAAAGACAAATACGTACCTATTGGAAACACTTTACAAGAAGAAATAACCCATCGTACAAAATTAGCTTGTATCTCCTAAACTACACATTGTAACTCGAAAAGATTTGGTGTGGCGTGTACGTCTAAACGTGTAGCCTCAAATGAGAACCCACTGGAGAATTTTCGTTCTTCAAATTTTTTTTAGAAAACCACGTTTTAAGGAAATCACGCATCGTGTGAAATTATCTTGTTTTTCCTAAACAACAAATTTTAACTCGAAAAGCTTTGTTGTTGCGTGTATGTCTAAGCGAGTAGCATCAAAAAAGAAGAGGCACAGGAAAGTATTCTCTCGAAAGAATACATAAGAATACCACATTATAAGGAAATACAGTGTGGCAGAGTAAAGACAAATACATACATAGTGGAAACACTTTACAAGAAGAAATAACGCATCGTACAAAATTAGGTTGTATCTCTTAAACAGCACTTTGTAACTCGAAAAGATTTGGTGTGGCGTGTACATCTAAACGTGTAGCCTCAAAGGAGAACCCAAAGGAGAATTTTCTTTCATCAAAATTTGTCAGAAAACCACGTTTAAGGAAATCCCGCATCGTGTGAAATTATCTTGTTTTTCCTAAAGAACACGTTATAACTCGAAAAGCTTTGGTGTTGCGTGTATGTCTAAGCTTGTAGCCTCAAAAGAGAAGGCAAAGGAGAGTTTTCTCTCAAAAGAATATGTAAGAATACCACGTTATAAGGAAATACAGTGTTGCAAAGTAAAGACAAATACGTACATTTTGGAAACACTTTACGAGAAGAATTAACGCCTCGTACAAAATTAGTTTGTATCTCCTAAACAACACGTTGTAACTCGAAAAGATTTGGAGTGGCTTGTACGTCTAAACGTGTAGCCTCAAAAGAGAACCCACAGGAGAATTTTCTTTCGTCAAAATTTGTCAGAAAACCACGTTTTAAGTAAATCCGGCATCGTGCGAATTTATCTTGTTTTTCCTAATCAACACGTTGTAACACAAAATGCTTTGGTTTTGCGTGTATGTCTAAGCGCGTAGCCTCAAAAGAAAAAGCACAGGAGAGTTTTCTCTCGACAGAATATGTAGGAATACCATGTTATAAGGAAATACAGTGTTGCAGAGTAAAGACAAATACGTACCTATTGGAAACACTTAAACTTTACGAGAATAAAAAATGCATCGTAAAAAATTAGCTTGTATCTCATAAACAGCACGTTGTAACTCGAAAAGATTTGGTGTGGTGTGTATGTCTAAACGTGTAGCCTCAAAAGAGAACCCACAGGAGAATTTTCTTTCATCAAAATTTGTCAGAAAACCAAGTTTTAAGGAAATCCCGCATCGTGCGAAATTATCTTGTTTTTCCTAAACAACATGTTGTAACTCAAAAGCTTTGGTGTTGCGTGTATGTCTAAGTGTGTAGCCTCAAAAGAGAAGGCACAGGAGAGTTTTCTCACGAAAGAATATGTAAGAATATCACGTTATAAGGATATACAGTTTTGCAGAATAAAGACAAATACGTACCTATTGGAAACACTTAAAGTTTATGAGAAGAAATAACGCATCTTAAAAAATTAGCTTGTATCTCCTAAACAACACATTGTAACTCGAAAAGACTTGGTGTGGCGTGTACATCTAAACGTGTAGCCTCAAAAGAGAACCTACAGGAGAATTTTCTTTCGTCAAAATTTGTCAGAAAACCACGTTTTAAGGAAATCCCATATCGTGCGAAATTATCTTATTTTTCCTAAACAACATGTTGTAACATGAAAAGCATTGGTGTTGTGAGTATGTCTTAGCATGTAGCCTCAAAGGAGAACGCACAGGAGAGTTTTGTCTCGAAAAAATATGTAAGAATACCACGTTATAAGGAAATCGAATGTTGCAGAGTAAAGACAAATACATACTTATTGGAAACACGTTCCGAAAAGAAATAACGCATCGTAAAAATTAGCTTGTATCTCCTAAACAACACGATGTAACTCGAAAAGATTTGGTGGGGCGTGTATGTCTAAACGTGTAGCCTCAAAAGAGAACCCACAGGATAATTTTCTTTCGTCAAAATTTGTCAGAAAACCATGTTTTAAGGTAATCCCGCATCGTGCGAAATTATCTTGTTTTTCCTAATCAACATGTTGTAACTCGAAAAGCTTTGGTGTTGCGTGTATGTCTAAGCGTGTAGCCTCAAAAGAGAAGACACAGGAGAGTTTTCTCTCGAAAGAATATGTAAGAATACCACGTTATAAAGAAATACAGTTTTGCAGAGTAAAGACAAATATGTATGCATTGGAGAAACTTTAGGAGTAGAAATAACGCATCGTACAAAATTAGCTTGTATCTCCTAAACAACACGTTGTAACTCGAAAATATTTGGTATAGCGTGTATGTCTAAACATGTAGCCTCAAAAGAGAACCCACAGGAGAATTTTCATTCGTCAAAATTTGTCAGAAAACCACGTTTTAAGGAAATCCTGCATCGTGAAAAATTATCTTGTTTTGCCTAAACAACACGTTGTAATTCGAAAAGCTTTGGTGTTGCGTGTATGTCTAACCGTTTAGCCTCAAAAGAGAAGGCACAGGAGAGTTTTCTCTCGAAAGAATATGTAAGAATACCACGTTATAAGGAAATACAGTGTTGCAGATAAAGACAAATACATACGTATTGGAAACACTTAAACTTTACGAGAAGAAATAACTTATCGTAAAAAATTAGCTTGTATCTCCTAAACAACACGTTGTAACTCGAAAAGATTTGGTGTGGCGTGTAAGTCTAAACGTGTAGCCTCAAAAGAGAACCCACAGGAGAATTTTCTTTGTCAAAATTTGTCAGAAAACCATGTTTTAAGGAAATCCCGCATCTTGCAAAATTATCTTTTTCCTAAACAACTCATCTTAACGCATAAAGCTTTGGTGTTGCATGTATGTCTAAGCGTGTAGCCTCAAAAGAGAAGGCACAGGAGAGTTTTCTCTCGAAACAATATGTAAGAATACCACGTTATAAGGAAATACAGTGTTGCAGAGTAAAGACAATTACGTATGTATTGGAAAAAATTAAACATTAGAGAAGAAATAAAGCATCATACAAAATTAGCTTATATCTCCTAAATAACACGTTGTAACTCGAAACGATTTGGTGTGGCGTTTACAACTAAACATGTAGCCTTAAAAGAGAACCCACAGGAGAATTTTCTTCGTCAAAATTTGTCAGAAAACCATGTTTTAAGGAAATCCCGCATCGTTCGAAAATATCTTGTTTTTTCTAAACAACACATCGTAACTCGAAAAGCTTTGGTGTTGCGTGTATGTCTAGGCATGTAGCCTCAAAAGAGACGGCAATGGAGAGTTTTCTCTCGAAAGAATATGTAAGAATACCACGTTATAAGGAAATACAGTGTTGCAGAGTAAAGACAAATAAGCACTTATTGGAAACACTTAAACTTTACGAGAAGAAATGATGCATCATACAAAATTAGCTTGTATCTCCGAAACAGCACGTTGCAACTTGAAAAGATTTGGTGTGGCGTGTATATCTAAATGTGTAGCCTCAAAAGAGAACCCACAAGAGAATTTTCTTTCCTCAAAATTTGTCAGAAAACCAGGTTTTAAGGAAATCCCGCATCGTGTGTAATTATCTTGTTTTTCCTAAACAACACGTTGTAACTCGAAAAGCTTTGGTGTTGCGTGTAAGTCTTAGCGTGTAGCCTCAAAAGAGACGGCAATGGAGAGTTTTCTCTCGAAAGAATATGTAAGAATACCACATTATAAGGAAATTAAGTGTTGCAGAGTAAAGACAAATAAGTACGTAATGGAAAAACTTAAACTTTATGAGAAATAATAACACATCGTAAAAAATAGCTTGTATCTCCTAAACAACACGTTGTAACTCGAAAGGATTTGGTGCGGCATATATGACAAAACGTGTAGCCTCAAAAGAGAACCCATAGGAGAATTTTCTTTCGTCAATATTTGTCAGAAAACCACATTTTAAGGAAATCCCGCATCGTGCGAAATTATCTTGTTTTTCCTAAACAACACGTTGTAACTTGAAAAGCTTTGGTGTTGCGTGTATTTCTAAGCGTGTAGCATCAAAAGAGAAGGCACAGCAGAGTTTTCTCTCGAAAGGATATGTAAGAATACCACGTTATAAGGAAATACAGTGTTGCAGAGTAAAGACAAATACGTACATATTGGAAACACTTAAACTTTACGAGAAGAAATAACTTATCGTACAAAATTAGCTTGTATCTCCTAAACAACACGTTGTAACTCGAAAAGATTTGGTGTGGCATGTGCGTCTAAAGGTGTAACCTCAAAAGAGAACCCACAGTAGAATTTTCTTTCGTCAAAATTTTTCAGACAACCACATTTTAAGGAAATCCGGCATTGTGCGAAATTATCTATTTTTTCCTAAACAAAACGTCCTGACTCGAAAATCTTTGGTGTTGCGTGTATGTCTAAGCGTGTAGCCTCAAAAGAGAAGGCACAGGAGAGTTTTCTCTCGAAAGAATATGTAAGAATACCATGTTATAAGGAAATACAGTGTTGCAGATTAAAGACAAAAAGTACATATTGGAAACACTTTACGAGAAGAAATAATGCTTCGTACAAGCTTGTATCTCCTAAACAACACGTTTTAACTCAAAATGATTTGGTGTGGCGTGTACGTCTAAACATGTAGCCTCAAAAGAGAACCCACAAGAGAATTTTCTTTCGTCAAAATTTGTTAGAAAACCACATTTTAAGGAAATACTGCATCGTGCGAAATTATCTTGTTTTTCCTAAACAACACTTCGTAACTCGAAAAGCTTTGGTTTTGTGTGTATGTCTAAACATGTAGCCTCAAAGGAGAAGGCACAGGAGAGTTTTCTCTCGACGAATATGTAAGAATACCACCTTATAGGGATATACAGTGTTGCAGAGAAAAGACAAATACGTACATATTGGAAACACTTAAACTTACGAGAAGAAATAATGCATCGTACAAAATTAACTTGTACCTCCTAAACAACACGTTGTAACTCGGAAAGATTTGATGTGGCTTGTACGTCTAAAAGTGTAGCCTCAAAAAAGAACCCACAGGAGAATATTCTTAGGTCAAAATTTGTCAGAACACCACGTTTTAAGGAAATCCCGCATCGTGAGAAATTATCTTGTTTTTCCTAAACAACATATTTTAACTCGATAAGCTTTGTTGTTGCGTGTACGTCTAAGCGTGTAGCCTCAAAAGAGAAGGCACAGGAAAGTTTTCTCTCGAAAGAATATGTAAGAATACCACGTTATAAGGAAATACAGTGTTGCAGATTAAAGACAAAAAGTACATATTGGAAACACTTTCCGAGAAGAAATAACGCATCGTACAAAATTAGCTTGTATCTCCAAAACAACACGTTTTAACTCGAAAAGATTTGGTGTGGCGTGTACGTCTAAACGTGTAGCCTCAAATGAGAACCCACAGGAGAATTTTCTTTCGTCAAAATTGGTCAGTAAACCACGTTTTAAGGAAATCCCACATCATGCGAAATTATCTTGTTTTTCCTAAACAACACGTCGTAATTCGAAAAGCTTTGGTGTTGCATGTATGTCTAAGCATGTAGCCTCAAAAGAGAAGGCACAGGAGAGTTTTCTCTCTAAAGAATATGTAAGAATACCACGTTATAAGGAAATACAGTGTTGCAGAGTAAAGACAAATACCTACGTATTGGAAACACTTTAGAAGAAGAAATAATGCATCGTACAAAATTAGCTTGTATCTCCTAAACTACACGTTATAACTCGAAAAGATTTGGTGTGGGGTGTACGTATAAACGTGTAGCCTCAAAAGAGAACCCACAGGAGTATTTTCTTTCATCAAAATTTTTTCAGAAAACCACGTTTTAAGGAAATCCCGCATCGTGCGAAATTATCTTGTTTTTCCTAAACAACACGTTGTAACTCGAAAAGCTTTGGTGTTGCATGTATGTCTAAGCATGTAGCCACAAAAGGGAATGCACAGGAGAGCTTTCTCTCGAAAGAATATGTAAGAATACCACGTTATAAGGAAATACAGTGTTGCAGAGTAAAGACAAATACATACATATTGGAAACACTTAAACTTTATGAGAAGAAACAATGCATCATACAAAATTAGCTTGTATCTCCTAACAGCACGTTGTAACTCGAAAAGATTTGGTGTGGCGTGTACTTCTAAACGTGTAGCCTCAAAAGAGATCCACACAGGAGAATTTTCTTTCGTCAAAATTGGTCAGTAAACCACGTTTTAAGGAAATCCCACATCATGCGAAATTATCTTGTTTTTCCTAAACAACACGTCGTAACTCGAAAAGCTTTGGTGTTGCGTGTATGTCTAAGCATGTAGCCTCAAAAGAGAAGGCACAGGAGAGTTTTCTCTCTAAAGAATATGTAAGAATACCACGTTATAAGGAAATACAGTGTTGCAGAGTAAAGACAAATACCTACGTATTGGAAACACTTTAGAAGAAGAAATAATGCATCGTACAAAATTAGCTTGTATCTCCTAAACTACACGTTATAACTCGAAAAGATTTGGTGTGGGGTGTACGTATAAACGTGTAGCCTCAAAAGAGAACCCACAGGAGTATTTTCTTTCATCAAAATTTTTTCAGAAAACCACGTTTTAAGGAAATCCCGCATCGTGCGAAATTATCTTGTTTTTCCTAAACAACACGTTGTAACTCGAAAAGCTTTGGTGTTGCATGTATGTCTAAGCATGTAGCCACAAAAGGGAATGCACAGGAGAGTTTTCTCTCGAAAGAATATGTAAGAATACCACGTTATAAGGAAATACAGTGTTGCAGAGTAAAGACAAATACATACATATTGGAAATACTTAAACTTTATGAGAAGAAATAATGCATCATACAAAATTAGCTTGTATCTCCAAACAGCACGTTGTAACTCGAAAAGATTTGGTGTGGCGTGTACTTCTAAACGTGTAGCCTCAAAAGAGAACCACACAGGAGAATTTTCTTTTGTCAAAATTTGTCTGAAAACCATGTTTTAAGGAAATCCCGCATCGTTGGAAATTACCTTGTTTTTCCTAAACAACACGTTGTCACTCGAAAAGCTTTGGTGTTGCGTGTATGTCTAAGCGTATAGCCTCAAAAGAGAAGGCACAGGAGAGTTTTCTCTACAAATAATATGTAAGAATACCACGTTATAAGGAATTACAGTGTTGCAGAGTAAAGCAAATACATACGTATTGGAAACACTTTACAAGAAGAAATAACGCATCATACAAAATTAGCTTGTATCTCCTAAACAATACGTTGTAACTCGGAAAGATTTGATGTGGTTTGTACGTCTAAACGTGTGGCCTCAAAGGAGAACCCACAGGATAATATTCTTTAGTCAAAATTAGTCAGAAAACCACGTTTTAAGGAAATCCCGCATCGTGCAAAATTATCTTGGTTTTCCTAAAGAACACGTTGTAACTCGAAAAGCTTTGCTGTTGCGTGAATGTCTAAGCGCGAAGCCTCAAAAGAGAAGGCACAGGAGAGTTTTCTCTTGAAAGAATATGTAAGAATACCAAGTTATAAGGAAATACAGTGTTGCAGAGTAAAGACAAATATGTAATTATTGGAAACACTTTACAAGAAGAAATAACGCATCGCACAAAATTAGCTTGTTTCTCCTAAGCTACACGTTGTAACTCGAAAAGATTTGGTGTGGCGTGTACATCTAAACGTGTAGCCTCAAAAGAGAACCCACAGGAGAGTTTTCTTTCGTCAAATTTTTTTTCAGAAAACCACGTTTTAAGGAAATCCCGCATCGTGCTAAATTATCTTGTTTTTCGTAAACAACACGTTGTCACTCGAAAAGCTTTGGTGTTGCGTGTATGTCTAAGCTTGTAGCCCCAAAGAGAACGCACAGGAGAGTTTTCTCTCGAAAGAATATGTAAGAATACCACGTTATAAGGAAGTACAGTGTTGCAGAGTAAAGCAAATACATACGTATTGGAAACACTTTACAAGAAGAAATAACGTATCATACAAAATTAGCTTGTATCTCCTAAACAACACATTGTAACTCAGAAAGATTTGATGTGGCTTGTATGTCTAAACGTGTAGCCTCAAAGGAGAACCCACAGGAGAATAATCTTTAGTCAAAATTGGTCAGAAAACCACGTTTTAAGGAAATCCCGCATTGTGCGAAATTATCTTGTTTTTCCTAAAGAACACTTTGTAACTCGAAAAGCTTTGGTGTTGCATGTATGTCTAAGCGTGTAGCCTCAAAAGAGAAGGCACAGGAGAGTTTTCTCTCGAAAGAATACGTAAGAATATCACGTTATATGGAAATACAGTGTTGCAGAGTAAAGACAAATACGTATGTATTCGAAACACTTTACAAGAAGAAATAACGCATCATACAAAATTACGTTGTATCTCCTAAATTACACGTTGTAACTCGAAAAGATTTCGTATGGCGTGTACGTCTAAACATGTAGCCTGAAAAGAGAACCCACAGGAGAATTTTCTTTCGTCAAATTTTTTTCAGAAAACCACGTTTTAAGGAAATCCCGCATTGTGCGAAATTATCTTGTTTTTCCTAAAGAACACGTTGTAACTCGAAAAGCTTTGGTGTTTAGTGTATGTCTAAGCGTGTAGCCTCAAAAGAGAACGCACAGGAGTGTTTTCTCTCGAAAGAATATGTAAGCATACCACGTTATTAGGAAATACAGTGTTGCAGAGTCAAGAAAAATATGTACGTATTGGAAACACTTTACGAGAAGAAATAACGCATCAAACAAAATTAGCTTGTATCTCCTAAACAACACGTTGTAACTCGAAATGATTTGGCATGGCGTGTATGTCTAAACGTGTAGCCTCAAAAGAGAACCCACAGGAGAATTTTCTTTCGTCAAAATTTGTCAGAAAACAATTTTTTAAGGAAATCCCGCATCCTGCGAAATTATCTTGTGTTTCCAAAACAACACATCGTAACTCGAAAAGCTTTGATGTTGCGTGTATGTCTAAGCATGTACCCTCAAAAGAGAAGGCACAGGAGAGTTTTCTCTCAAAAGAATAGGTAAGAATACCACGTTATAAAGAAATACAGTGTTGCAGACTAAAGACAAATACGTACGTATTGGAAACACTTAAACTTTACGAGAAGAAATAACTTATCATACAAAATTAGCTTGTATCTCCTAAACAGCACGTTGTAACTCGAAAAGATTTGGTGTGGCGTGTACGTCTAAATGTGTAGCCTTAAAAGAGAACCCCCAGGAGAATTTTCTTTCGTCAAAATTTTTCAGAAAACCACGTTTTAAGGAAATCCCGCATCGTGCGAAATTATCTTGTTTTTCCTAAACAACACGTCGTTACTAGAAAAGCTTTGGTGTTGCGTGTATGTCTAAGCATGTAGCCTCAAAAGAGAATGCACTGGAGAGTTTTCTCTCGAAAGAATATGTAAGAATACCACAATATAAGCAAATACAGTGTTGCAGAGTAAAGACAAATATGTACTTATTGGAAACACTTTACGAGGAGAAATAACGCATAGTAAAAAAATTAGCTTGTATCTCCTAAACAACACATTGTAACTCGAAAACATTTGGTGTGGCGTGTACGTCTAAAGGTGTAGCCTCAAAAGAGTACCCACAGGAAATTTTTCTTTCGTCAAAATTTGTCACAAAACCACGTTTTAAGGAAATCACGCATCCTGCGAAAAATCTTGTTTTTCCTAAACAACACGTTGTAACTCGAAAAGCTTTGGTGTTGCGTGTATGTCTATGCGTGTAGCCTCAAAAGAGAAGGCACAGGAGAGTTTTCTCTGGAAACAATATGTAACAATACCACGTTATAAGGAAATACAGTGTTGCAGAATAAAGACAAATCCATACATATTGGAAACACTTAAACTTTACGAGAAGAAATAATGCATCGTACAAAATTAGCTTGTATCTCTTAACAGCACGTTGTAACTAGAAATGATTTGGTGTGGCGTGTACTTCTAAACGTGTAGCCTCAAAAGAGAACCCACAGGAGAATTTTCTTGCGTCAAAATTTGTCAGAAAACCACGATTTAAGGAAATCCCGCATCATGCGAAATTATCTGGTTATTCCTAAACAACACGTTGTAACTCGAAAACCTTTGGTGTTTCGTGTAAGTCTTAGAGTGTAGCCTCAAAAGAGAAGGCAACGGAGAGTTTTCTCTCAAAAGAATATGTAAGAATACCACGTAAATAGGAACTACAGTGTTGCAGAGTAAAGACAAGTACGTACGTATTGGAAACACTTTAGGAGAAGAAACAACGCATCATAAAAAATTAGCTTGTATCTCCTAAACAACACGTTGTAACTCGAAAATATTTGGTGTGGCGTGTGCGTCTAAACGTGTAGCCTCAAAAGAGAACACACAGGAGAATTTTCTTTCATCAAAATTTGTCAGAAACCACGTTTTAAGGAAATCTTGCATCGTGCGAAATTATCTTGTTTTTCCTAAACAACATGTTGTATCTCGAAAAGCTTTGCTGTTGCGTGTATGTCTAAGCGTGTCGCCTCACAAGAGAACGCACAGGAGAGTTTTCTCTCGAAAGAATATGTAAGAATACCACGTTATAAGGAAATACAGTGTTGCAGAGTAAAGACAAATACGTACGTATTGGAAACACTTTAAGAGAAGAAATAATGCATCGTAAAAAATTAGCTTGTATCTTCTAAACAACACGTTGTAACTCGAAAAGATTTGTTTTGGCGGGTACGACTACACGTGTAGCCTCAAAAGAGAATGCATAGGAGAACTTTCTTTGGTCAAAATTTTTCAGAAAACCACGTTTTATGGAAATCTCGCATCGTGCGAAATTATCTTGTTTTTCCTAAACAAAACGTTGTAACTCGAAAAGCTTTGGCGTTGCGTGTATGCCTAAGCATGTAGCCTCAAAAGAGAACACACAGGAGAGTTTTCCCTCGAAAGAATATGTAAGAATACCACGTTATAGGGAAATACAATGTTGCAGAGTAAAGAGAAATAAGTACGTACTGGAAACACTTTACGAGAAGAAATAACGCATCATAAAAAATTAGCTTGTATCTCCTAAACAACACGTGGTAACTCGAAAGGATTTGGTGTGGCATGTACGTCTAAACGTGTAGCCTCAAAAGAGAACCCACAGGATAATTTTCTTTCCTCAAAATTTGTGAGAAAACCACATTTTAAGGAAATCACGCATCGTGCGAAATAATTTTGATTTTCATAAACAACACGTTGTAACTCGAAAAGCTTTGGTGATGCCTGTATGTCTAAGTGTGTAGCCTCAAAGGGAACGCACAGGATAGTTTTCTCTCGAAAGAATATGTAAGAATACCAAGTTATAAGGAAATACAGTGTTGCAGAGTAAAGAAAAATATGTACGTATTGGAAAACTTTATGAGAAGAAATAACGCATCGTACAAAATTAGCTTGTATCTCCTAAACAACACGTTGTAACTCGAAAAGATTTGGTGCGGCGTGTACGTCTAAATGTGTAGCTTCAAAAGAGAACGCACAGGAGAATTTTCTTTCGTTAAAATTTTTCAGAAAACCACGTTTTAAGGAAATCCCGCATCGTGCGAAATCATCTTCTTTTTCCTAAACAACAAGTTGTAACTCGAAAAGCTTTGGTGTTGCGTGTATGTCTAAGCGTGGAGCCTCAAAAGAGAAGGCACAGGAGAGTTTTCTCTTGAAAGAATATGTAAGAATACCACGTTATAAGGAAATAAAATTTTGATGAGTAAAGACAAATAAGTACATATTGGAAACACTTTACGAGAAGAAATAACGCATCTTACAAAATTAGCTTGTATCTCCTAAACAACACGTTGTTACTCGAAAACATTTGGTGTGACGTGTATGTCTAAATGTGTACCCTCAAAAGAGAACCAACAGGAGAGTTTTCTTTCATCAAAATTTGTCAGAAACCACGTTTTAAGGAAATCTTGCATCGTGCGAAATTATCTTGTTTTTCCTAAAAAACATGTTGTATCTCGAAAAGCTTTGCTGTTGCGTGTATGTCTAAGCGTGTCGCCTCACAAGAGAACGCACAGGAGAGTTTTCTCTCGAAAGAATATGTAAGAATACCACGTTATAAGGAAATACAGTGTTGCAGAGTAAAGACAAATACGTACGTATTGGAAACACTTTAAGAGAAGAAATAATGCATCGTAAAAAATTAGCTTGTATCTTCTAAACAACACGTTGTAACTCGAAAAGATTAGTTTTGGCTCGTACGACTACACGTGTAGCCTCAAAAGAGAATGCATAGGAGAACTTTCTTTGGTCAAAATTTTTCAGAAAACCACGTTTTATGGAAATCTCGCATCGTGCGAAATTATCTTGTTTTTCCTAAACAAAACGTTGTAACTCGAAAAGCTTTGGCGTTGCGTGTATGCCTAAGCATGTAGCCTCAAAAGAGAACACACAGGAGAGTTTTCCCTCGAAAGAATATGTAAGAATACCACGTTATAGGGAAATACAATGTTGCAGAGTAAAGAGAAATAAGTACGTATTGGAAACACTTTACGAGAAGAAATAACGCATCATAAAAAATTAGCTTGTATCTCCTAAACAACACGTGGTAACTCGAAAGGATTTGGTGTGGCATGTACGTCTAAACGTGTAGCCTCAAAAGAGAACCCACAGGATAATTTTCTTTCGTCAAAATTTGTGAGAAAACCACATTTTAAGGAAATCACGCATCGTGCGAAATAATCTTGATTTTCATAAACAACACATTGTAACTCGAAAAGCTTTGGTGATGCCTGTATGTCTAAGTGTGTAGCCTCAAAGGGAACGCACAGGATAGTTTTCTCTCGAAAGAATATGTAAGAATACCAAGTTATAAGGAAATACAGTGTTGCAGAGTAAAGAAAAATATGTACGTATTGGAAAACTTTACGAGAAGAAATAACGCATCGTACAAAATTAGCTTGTATCTCCTAAACAACACGTTGTAACTCGAAAAGATTTGGTGCGGCGTGTACGTCTAAATGTGTAGCTTCAAAAGAGAACCCACAGGAGAATTTTCTTTCATTAAAATTTTTCAGAAAACCACATTTTAAGGAAATCCCGCATCGTGCGAAATCATCTTCTTTTTCCTAAACAACAAGTTGTAACTCGAAAAGCTTTGGTGTTGCGTGTATGTCTAAGCGTGGAGCCTCAAAAGAGAAGGCACAGGAGAGTTTTCTCTTGAATGAATATGTAAGAATACCACGTTATAAGGAAATAAAATTTTGATGAGTAAAGACAAATAAGTACATATTGGAAACACTTTACGAGAAGAAATAACGCATCTTACAAAATTAGCTTGTATCTCCTAAACAACACGTTGTTACTCGAAAACATTTGGTGTGACGTGTATGTCTAAACGTGTACCCTCAAAAGAGAACCCACAGGAGTGTTTTCTTTCATCAAAATTTGTCAGAAACCACGTTTTAAGGAAATCTCGCATCGTGCGAAATTATCTTGTTTTTCCTAAACAACACGTTGTAACTCGAAAAGCTTTGGTGTTGCATGTATGTCTAAGCGTGTAGCCTCAACAGAGAACGCAAAGGAGAGTTTTCTCTCGAAAGAATATGTAAGAATACCACGTTATAAGGAAATACAGTGTTGCAGAGTAAAGATAAACACGTACGTATTGGAAACACTTTACTAGAAGAATTAACGCATAGTAAAAAATTAACATGTATCTCCTAAACAACACGTTGTAACTCAAAAAGATCTGGTGTGGCGTGTATGTCTAAACGTGTAGCCTCAAAAGAGAACCCACAGGAGAATTTTCTTTCTTCAAAATTTTTGAGAAAACCACGTTTTAAGGAAATCCTGCATCGTGCGAAATCATCTTCTTTTTCCTAAACATCATGTTGTAACTCGAAAAACTTTAGTGTTGCGTGTATGTCTAAACGTGGAGCCTCAAAAGAGAAGGCACAGGAGAGTTTTCTCTCGAAAGAATATGTAAGAACACCACGCTATTAGGAAATACAATTTTGCAGAGTAAAGACAAATACGTACATATTGGGAACACTTTACGAGAAGAAATAATGCATTTTTAAAAATTAGCTTTTATCTCCTAAACAACACGTTGTAACTCGAAAAGATTTGGTTTGGCATGTAAGTCTAAACGTGTAGCCTCAAAAGAGAACCAACAGGAGAATTTTCTTTCGTCAAAATTTGTCAGAAAACCACGTTTTAAGGAAATCCCGCATCGTGCGAAATTATTTGTTTTTCCTAAACAACACGTTGTAACTCGAAAAGCTTTGGTGTTGCGTGTATGTCTAAGCGTGTAGCCTCAAAAGAGAATGCACAGGAGAGTTTTCTCTCGGAAGAACATGTAAGAATACCACGTTATAAGGAAATACAGTGTTGCAGAGTAAAGACAAAAACGTACATATTGGAAACACTTTACGAGAAGAAATAACGCATCATAAATTATTAACTTGTAGCTCCTAAACAACAAGTGGTAACTCGAAAAGATTTGGTTTGGCGTGTACGTCTAAAAGTGTAGCCTCAAAGACAATGAACAGGAGAATTTTCTTTCGTCAAAATTTGTGAGAAAACCACGTTTTAAGGAAATCCTGCATCCTGCGAAATTATCTTGTTTTTCCTAAACAACACGTTGTAATTCAAAAAGCTTTGGTGTTGCGTGTATATCTAAGCTTGTAGCCTCAAAAGAGAACGCACAGTAGAGTATTCTCTCGAAACAATACGTGAGAATACCACGTTATAAGGAAATACAGTGTTGCAGACTAAAGACAAATACGTAAGTATTGGAAAAAACTTTACGAAAAGATATAATGCATCATACAAAATTAGCTTGTATCTCCTAAACAACGCGTTGTAACTCGAAAGGATTTGGTGTGGCATGTACGGCTAAACGTGTAGCCTCAAAAGAGAAACCACAGGAGGATTTTCCTTCGTCAAAATTTGTCAGAAACCCACGTTTTATGGAAATCCCGCATCGTGTGAAATTATCTTGTTTCTCCTAAACAACACGTTGTAATTCGAAAAGCTTTGGTGTTGCATGTATGTCTAAGCGTGTGGCCTCAAAAGAGAATTCACAGGAGAGTTTCTGTCGAAAGAATATGTAAGAATACCACGTTATAAGGAAATACAGTGTTGCAGCATAAAGACAAATACGTACGTATTGGAAACACTTTACGAGAAGAAATAACGCATCGTACAAAATTAGCTTGTATCTCCTAACTAACACGTTGTAACTCGAAAAGATTTCGTGTGGCGTGTACGTCTAAACGTGTAGCCTCAAAAGAGAACCCACAAGAGAATTTTCTTTCGTCAAAATTTGTCAGAAAACCATGTTCTAAGGAAATACCTCATCGTGCGAAATTACCTTGTTTTTCCTAAACTACACGTTGTAACTCGATATGCTTTGGTGTTGCGTGTATGTCTAAGCGTGTAGCCTCAAAAGAGGACACAGGAGAGTTTTCTCTCGAAAGAATATGTAGGAATACCACGTTATAAGGACATACAGTGTTGCAGAGTAAAGATAAATAGGTAGTAATTGTAAATACTATACGAGAAGAAATGATGCATGGTACAAAATTAGCTTGTATCTCCTAAACAACACGTTGTAATTCGAAAATATTTGGTGTGGCGTGTGCGTCTAAACGTATAGCCTCAAAAGAGAGCCCACAGGAGAATTTTCTTTCTTCAAAATTTGTCAGAAAACCACGTTTTAAGGAAATCCCTCATCGTGCGAACTTATCTTGTTTTTCCTAAACAACACGTTGTAACTCAAAAAGCTTTGGTGTTCGTGTATGTCTAAGTATGTAGCCTCAAAAGAGAATGCACAGGAGAGTTTTCTCTCGAAAGAATATATAAGAATACCACGTTATAAGGAAATACAGTGTTGCAAAATAAAGACAAATACGTACGTATTGAAAACACTTTACGAGAAGAAATAATGCATCGTACAAAATTAGCTTGTTTCTCCTAAAGAACACGTTGTAACTCGAAAATATTTGGCGTGGTGTGTACGTCTAAACATGTAGCCTCAAAAGAGAACCCACAGGAGAAATTTCTTTCGTCAAAATTTGTCAGAAAACCACGTTTTAAGGAAATCCCGCATCATGCGAAATTATCTTGTTTTTCCTAAAGAACACGTTGTAACTCGAAAAGCTTTGGTGTTTCGTGTATGTCTAAGCATGTAGCCTCAAAAGAGAAGGCACAGGAGAGTTTTCTCTCAAAATAATATGCAAGAATACCACGTTATAAGGAAATACAGTGTTGCAGAATAAAGACAAATACATATGTATTGGAAACTCTTTAGGAGAAGAAATAACGTATCTTACAAAATTAGCTTGTATCTCCAAAACAACACGTTGTAACTCGAAAAGATTTGGTGTGGCATATTCCTCTAAACGTGTAGCCTCAAAAGAGAACCCACAGGGGAATTTTCTTTGGTCAAAATTTGTCAGAAAACCAGGTTTTAACGATATCCCATATCGTGCGAAATTATCTTGTTTTTCCTAAACAACACATTGTAACTCGAAAATCTTTGGGGTTGCGTGTATGTCTAAGCGTGTAGCCTCAAAGAGAACACACAGGAGAGTTTTCTCTCGAAAGAATATGTAAGAATACCACGTTATAAGGAAATACAGTGTTGCAGAGTAAAGACAAATACGTACTTATTGGAAACAGTTTACGAGAAGAAATAACGCATCATAAAATATTTGCTTGTATCTTCTAAACAACACGTTGTAACTCGAAAAGATTTGGTGTGGCATGTACGTCTAAACGTGTAGCCTCAAAAGAGAACTTATAGGAGAATTTTCTTTCGTCAAAATTTTTTCAGAAAATCACATTTTAAGGAAATCCCGCATCGTGCGAAATTATCTTGATTTTCCTAAACAACACCTTGTAACTCGAAAAGCTTTCGTGTTGCGTGTATGTCTAAGTGTGTAACCTCAAAAGAGAAGGCACAGGAGAGTTTTCTCTCGAAAGAATATGTAAGAATACCACGTTAATAGGAAATGCAGTGTTGCAGAGTAAAGACAAATACTTACCTATTGGAAACACTTTACGATAAGAAATAACGCATCATACAAAATTAGCTTGTATCTCCTAAACAACACGTTGTAACTCGAAAAGATTTGGTGTGGCATATTCCTCTAAACGTGTAGCCTCAAAAGAGAACCCACAGGGGAATTTTCTTTGGTCAAAATTTGTCAGAAAACCAGGTTTTAACGAAATCCCATATCGTGCGAAATTATCTTGTTTTTCCTAAACAACACGTTGTAACTCGAAAATCTTTGGGGTTGTGTGTATGTCTAAGCGTGTAGCCTCAAAGAGAACACACAGGAGAGTTTTCTCTCGAAAGAATATGTAAGAATACCACGTTATAAGGAAATACAGTGTTGCAGAGTAAAGACAAATACGTACTTATTGGAAACAGTTTACGAGAAGAAATAACGCATCATAAAATATTTGCTTGTATCTTCTAAACAACACGTTGTAACTCGAAAAGATTTGGTGTGGCGTGTACGTCTAAACGTGTAGCCTCAAAAGAGAACTTATAGGAGAATTTTCTTTCGTCAAAATTTTTTCAGAAAATCACATTTTAAGGAAATCCCGCATCGTGCGACATTATCTTGATTTTCCTAAACAACACCTTGTAACTCGAAAAGCTTTCGTGTTGCGTGTATGTCTAAGTGTGTAACCTCAAAAGAGAAGGCACAGGAGAGTTTTCTCTCGAAAGAATATGTAAGAATACCACGTTAATAGGAAATGCAGTGTTGCAGAGTAAAGACAAATACTTACCTATTGGAAACACTTTACGATAAGAAATAACGCATCGTACAAAATTAGCTTGTATCTCCTAAACAACACGTTGTAACTCGAAAAGATTTGGTGTGGCGTGTACGTCTAAACATGTAGCCTCAAAAGAGAACCCATAGGAGAATTTTCTTTCATCAAAATTTTTCAGAAAATCACGTTTTAAGGAAATCCCGCATCGTGCGAAATTATCTTGTTTTTCCTAAACAACACGTTGTAACTCGAAAAGCTTTCGTGTTGCGTGTATGCCTAAGTGTGTAGCCTCAAAAGAGAAGGCACAGGAGAGTTTTCTCTCGAACGAATATATAAGAATACCACATTATAAGGAAATACAGTTTTGCAGAGTAAAGACAAATACATATGTATTGGAAACACTTTACGAGAAGAAATAGCGCATCGTACAAAATTAGCTTGTATCTCCTAAACAACACGTTGTAACTCGGAAAGATTTGGTGTGGCGTGTACGTCTAAACGTGTAGCCTCAAAAGAGAACCCATAGGAGAATTTTCTTTCCTCAAAATTTTTCAGACAATCACGTTTTAAGGAAATCCCACATCTTGCGAAATTATCTGGTTTTTCCTAAACCACACGTTGCAACTCAAAAAACTTTGGTGTTGCGCATATGTCTAAGTGTGTAGCCTCAAAAAAGAAGGCACAGGATAGTTTTCTCTTGAAAGAATATGTAAGAACACCAAGTTATAAGGAAATACAGTGTTGCAGAGTAAAGACAAATACATACGTATTGGAAACACTTTACGAGAAGAAATAACGCATCATACAAAATTAGCTTCTATCTCCTAAACAACACGTTGTAACTCGAAAGGAATTGGTGTGGCGTGTAAGTCTAAACGTGTAGCCTCATAAGAGAACCCATAGGAGAATTTTCTTTCGTCAAAATTTTTCAGGATTTCCATAAAACCTGGTTTTCTGACAAATTTTGACCAAAGAAAATTCTCCTGTGGGTTCTCTTTTGAGGCTACACGTTTAGAAATGCACGCCACACCAAATCTTTTCGAGTTACAACGTGTTGTTTAGGAGATACAAGCTAATTTTTACAATGCACTATTTCTTATTGTAAAGTGTTTCCAATGCGTAGGTATTTCTCTTTACTCTGCAACACTGTATTTCCTCATAACGTGGTATTCTTACATATTCTTTCGCAGGAAACTGTCCTGTGCGTTCTCCTTTGAGGCTACAAGCTTAGACATGCGTTGTTTAGGAAATACAAGATAATTTCGCATGATGTGGGATTTCCGTAAAACATGGTATTCTGAAAAATTTTGACGAAAGAAAATTCTCCTGTGGGTTCCCTTTTGAGGCTACACGTTTAGATGCAAACGTCACATCAAATCTTTTCGAGTTACAACGAGTTGTTTAGGAGGTACAAGCTAATTTTGTACCATGCGTTATTTCTTCTCGTAACGTGTTTCCAATACGTAAGTATTTGTCATTACTCTGCAACACTGTATTTCCTTATACCGTGGTATTCTTACATATTCTTTCGAGAGAAAACTCTCCTGTGCATTCTCTTTTGAGGCTACATGCTTAGACATACACGCAACACCAAAGCTTTTCGAGTTACAACGTGTTGTTTAGGAAAAACAAGATAATTTCGCACGATGCGGGATTTCCTTAAAACGTGGCTTGCTGACAAATTTTGACCAAAGAAAATTCTCCGGTGGCTTCTCTTTTGAGGCTACACCTTTAGACTTACATGCCAAACAAAATCTTTTCGAGTTACAAGGTGTTGTTTAGGAGATACAAGCTAATTTTGTACAAATGCGTTATTTCTTCTTGTAACGTTTTTCCAATACGTACGTATTTTTCTTTACTCTGCAACACTGTGTTTCCTTATAATGTGGTTTTCTTACATATTCTTTCGAGAGAAAACTCTCCTGTGCTCTCTCTTTTGAGGCTACATGCTTAGACATACACGCAACACCAAAGCTTTTCAAGTTGCAACGTGTAGTTTAGGAAAAACAAGATAATTTCGTACGATGCGTGATTTCCTTAGAAAATGTTTTTCAGACAAATTTTGACGGAAGAAAATTCTCCTGTGGGTTCTCTTTTGAGGCTACACGTTTAGACGTACACACCACACCAAATATTTTCGAGTTACAACGTGTTGTTTAGGAGATGCAAGCTAATTTTGTACGATGCGTTATTTCTTCTCATAAAGTGTTTTCTATGCGTACATATTTGTCTTTATTCTGCAACACTGTATTTCCTTATAACTTGGTAGTCTTACATATTCTTTCGAGAGAAAACTCTTTTGTAATATGCGTTATTTCTTCTCGTAAAGTATTTACAATAACTACCTATTTATCTTTACTCTGCAACACTGTATTTACTTATAACGTGGTATTCTTACATATTCTTTCGAGAGAAAACTCTCCTGTGCATTCTCTTTTGAGGCTACACGCATAGACGTACACGCAACACCAAAGCTTTTCGAGTTACAATGTGTTGTTTAGGAAAAACAAGATAATTTTGCACGATACGGGATTTCCTTAATACATGGTTTTCTGACAAATTTTGACGAAAGAAAATTCTCCTGTGGGTTCTCTTTTGAGGCTACACGTTTAGACATACATGCCACACCAAATCTTTCGAGTTACAAAGTGTTGTTTAGGAGATAAAAGCTTAATTTTTACGATGCTTTATTTCTTCTCATAAAGTGTTTCCAATACGTACATATTTGTCTTTACTCTGCAACACTGTATTTCCTTATAACATTGTATTCTTACATATTCTTTCGAGAGAAAACTCTCCTGTGCATTGTCTTTTGAGGCTACACGCTTAGACATACAGGCAACACCAAAGCTTTTCGAGTTACAACGTGTTGTTTAGGAAAAACAAGATAATTTCGCACAATGAGGGATTTCATTAAAACGTGATTTCTGAAAAATTTTGACGAAAGAAAATTCTCCTGTCCGTCTTCTTTTGAGGCTACACGTTTAGACGTACATGCCACACCAAATATTTTCGAATTCCAACGTGTTGTTTAGGAGATACAATCTAATTTTGTACCATGCGTCATTTCTTCTCGTAAAGTATTTGCAATAACTACATATTTATCTTTACTCTTCAACACGGTATTTCCTTATAACGTGGTATTCTTACATATTCTTTCGAGAGAAAACTCTCCTGTGCGTTCTCTTTTGAGGCTACACGCTTAGACATACACGCAACACCAAAGCTTTTCGAGTTACAACGTGTTGTTTAGGAAAAACAAGATAATTTCGCACGATGCGGGATTTCCTTAAAACGTGGTTTTCTGTCAAATTTTGACCAAAGAAAATTCTCCTTTGGGTTCTCTTTAGAGGCTACACATTTAGACGTACACGCCACACCAAATCCTTTCGAGTTACAAGGTGTTGTTTACGAGATACTAGCTAATTTTGTACGATGCGTTATTTCTTCTCATAAAGTTTTTCCAATACGTACGTATTTTTCTTTACTCTGCAACACTGTATTTCCTTATAACGTGGTATTCTTACATATTCTTTCGAGAGAATACTCTCCTGTGCGCTCTCTTTTGATGCTACATGCTTAGACATACACGCAACACCAAAGCTTTTCGAGTTACATTGTGCTGTTTAGGAAAAACAAGATAATTTCTCACGATGCGGGATTTCCTTAAAACGTGGTTTTCTGTCAAATTTTGACCAAAGAAAATTCTCCTTTGGGTTCTCTTTAGAGGCTACACATTTAGACGTACACGCCACACCAAATCCTTTCGAGTTACAAGGTGTTGTTTACGAGATACTAGCTAATTTTGTACGATGCGTTATTTCTTCTCATAAAGTTTTTCCAATACGTACGTATTTTTCTTTACTCTGCAACACTGTATTTCCTTATAACGTGGTATTCTTACATATTCTTTCGAGAGAATACTCTCCTGTGCGCTCTCTTTTGATGCTACATGCTTAGACATACACGCAACACCAAAGCTTTTCGAGTTACATTGTGCTGTTTAGGAAAAACAAGATAATTTCGCACGATGAGGGATTACCTTAAAACGTGGTTTTCTGAAAAATTTTGACGAAAGAAAATTCTCCTGTGGGTTCTCTTTTGAGGTTACACATTTAGACATACACGCCACACCAAATATTTTCGAATTACAACGTGTTGTTTAAGAGATACAAGCTAATTTTGTACCATGCGTTATTTTTTCTCGTAAAGTATTTACAATAACTACCTATTGATCTTTACTCTGCAACACTGTATTTCCTTATAACATGGTATTCTTACATATTCTTTCGAGAGAAAACTCTCCTGTGCGTTCTCTTTTGAAGCTACACTCTTAGACATACACGCAACACCAAAGCTTTACGAGTTACAAAGTATTGTTTAGGAAAAACAATATAATTTCGCACGATGAGGGATTTCCTTAAAACGTGATTTTCTGACAAATTTTGACCAAAGAAAATTCTCCTGTGGGTTCTCTTTTGAGGCTACACGTTTGACGTACATGCCACACCAAATCCTTTCGAGTTACAAGGTGTTGTTTAGGAGATACAAGCTAATTTTGTAGGATGCGTTATTTCTTCTCGTAAAGTTTTTCCAATATGTACGTATTTTTCTTTACTCTGCAACACTGTATTTCCCTATAACGTGGAATTCTTACATATTCTTTCGAGAGAAAACTCTCCTGTGCGTTCTCTTTTGAGGCTAAACACTTAGACATACACGCAAAACCAAAGCTTTTCGAGTTAAAACGTGTTGTTTAGGAAAAACCAGATAATTTCGCACGATGCGGCATTTCCTTAAAACGTGGTTTTCTGAGAAATTTTGACCAAAGAAAATTCTCTTGTGGGTTCTCTTTTGAGGCTACACGTTTGACGTACACGCCACACCAAATCCTTTCGAGTTACAAGGTATTGTTTAGGAGATACAAGCTAATTTTGTAGGATGCGTTATTTCTTCTCGTAAAGTTTTTCCAATATGCATGTATTTTTCTTTACTCTGCAACACTGTATTTCCTCATGACGTGGTATTCTTACATATTCTTTCGAGAGAAAACTCTCCTGTGCGCTCTCTTTTGAGGCTACATGCTTAGTCATACACGCAACACCAAATCTTTTCGAGTTAGAACGTATTGTTTAGGAGATACAAGCTAATTTTCAATGATGCATTATTTCTTCTCGTAACGTTTAAGTGTTTCCAAAAGGTACGTATTTTTCTTTACTTTGCAACACTGTATTTCCTTATGACGTGGTATTCTTACATATTTTTTCGAGAGAAAACTCTCCTGTGCGTTCTCTTTTGAGGCTACACGCTTAGACATACACGCAACACCAAAGATTTTCGAGTTACAACGTGCTGTTTAGGAGATACAAGCTAATTTTGAATGATGCGTTATTTCTTATCCTAAAGTGTTTCCAAAACGTACGTATTTGTCTTTCCTCTACAACACTGTATTTCCTTATAACATGGTATTCGTACATATTCTTTCGAGACAAAACTCTCCTGTGCATTCTCTTTTGAGGCTACACGCTTAGACATACACGCAACACCAATGCATTTCGAGTTAGATCGTGTTGTTTATGAAAAACAAGATAATTTCGCAAGATGCGGGAATTCCTTAAAACGTGGTTTTCTGACAAATTTTGACGAAAAAAAATTCTCCTGTGGGTTTTCATTTGAGGCTACAAGCTTAGACGTACATGCCACACCAAATCTTTTCGAGTTACAACATGTTGTTTAGGAGATACAAGCTAATTTTGTACGATGAGTTATTTCTTCTCCTAAAGTGTTTCCAATACGTACGTATTTGTCTTTACTCTACAACATTGTATTTCCTTATAACATGGTACTTGTACATATTCTTTCATGAGAAAACTCTCCTGTGTGTTCTCTTTTGAGGCTAGACGCTTAGACATACACGCAACACCAAAGCATTTCGAGTTAGAACATGTTGTTTAGGAAAAACAAGATAATTTCGCAAGATGCGGGAATTCTTTCAAATGTAGTTTTCTGACAAATTTTGACGAAAGAAAATTCTCCTGTGGGTTTTCATTTGAGGCTACACATTTAGACGTACACGCCACACCAAATCTTTTCGAGTTACAACGTGTTGTTTAGGAGATACAAGCTAATTTTTTACGATGCTTTATATCTTCTCGTAAAGTTTAAGTGTTTCCAAAAGCTACATATTTATCTTTAATTTGCCACACTGTATTTCCTTATAACGTGGTATTCTTACATACTCGTTCGAGAGAAATCTCTCCTGTGCGTTCTCTTTTGAGGCTACATGCTTAGACATACATGCAACATCAAAAATTTTCGAGTTACAATGTGTTGTTTAGGAAAAACAAGATAGTTTCGCACGATGCGAGATTTCCTTAATAAGTGGTTTTCTGACAAATTTTGACGAAAGAAAATTCTCCTGTGGGTTCTCCTTTGAGGCTACACATTTAGACGTACACGCCACACCAACTCTTTTCGAGTTACAATGTGTTGTTTAGGAGATACTAATTAAATTTTACGATGCGTTATTTCTTCTCGTAAAGTGTTTCAAATACATACGTATTTGTCTTTACTCTGCAAAATTTTATTTCCTTATAATGTGGTATTCTTACATGTTCTTTCGAGAGAAAACTCTCCTGTGAGTTCTCTTTTGAGGCTACACGCTTAGACATACACGCAACATCAAAGCTTTTCGAGTTACAACGTGTTGTTTAGGAAAAACATGATAATTTCTCACGATGAGTGATTTCCTTAAAACATGGTTTTCTGACAAATTTTACCGAAAAACAATTCTCCTGTGGGTTCTCTTTTGAGGCTACACGTTTAGACGTACACGCCACACCAAATCTTTTCGAGTTACAACATGTTGTTTAGGAGATACAAGCTAATTTTGTACGATGCATTATTTCTTCTCGTAAAGTGTTTCCAATACGTACTAATTTGTCTTTACTCTGCATCACTGTATTACCTTATAACGTGGTATTCTTACATATTCTTTCGAGAGAAAAGTCTCCTGTGCGTTCTCTTTTGAGGCTACATGATTAGACATACACGCAACACCAAAGTTTTCGAGTTACAACGTGTTGTTTAGGAAAAACAAGATAATTTCGCACGATGCGGGATTTCCTTAAAACGAGGTTTTCTGACAAATTTTGACCAAAGAAAATTCTCCTGTGTGTTCTCTTTTGAGGCTACACGTTTAGACGTACACGCCACACCAAATCTTTTCGAGTAACAACATGTTGTTTAGGAGATACGAGCTAATTTTTTGCGATGCATTCTTTCTTCCTGTGCCTTCTCTTTTGAGGCTACATGCTCATAAATGCGCGCAACACCAAAGCTTTTCGAGTTACAACTTGTTGTTTAAGAGATACAAGCTAATTTTGTACTATGCTTTACTTCTCGTAAAGTTTAAGTGCTTCCAAAAGGTACGTATTTGTCTTTACTTTGCAGCACTGTATTTTCTTATAACGTGTTATTCTTATATATTCTTTCGAGAGAAAACTCTCCTGTGCGTTCTCTTTTCTGACAAATTTTAACGAAAGAAAATTCTCCTGTGGCTTCTCTTTTGAGGCTACACGTTTAGACGTACATGCCAAACCAAATCTTTTCGAATTACAAAGTGTTGTTTAGGAGACACAAGCTAATTTTGTACGATGCGTTATTTCTTCTTGTAAAGTGTTTCCAATAGGTACATATTTGTCTTTACTCTGCAACACTGTATTTCCTTATAATGTGCGGGATTTCCTTAAAACATGGTTTTCTGACAAATTTTGACCTAAGACAATTCTCCTGTGGGTTCTCTTTTGAGGCTACACGTTTAGACGTACATGCCACACCAAATCTTTTCGGTTACAACGTGTTGTTTAGGAGATACAAGCTAATTTTTTATGATGCGTTATTTCTTCTCGTATAGTGTTTCCAATACGTACATGTTTGTCTTTACTCTGAAACACTGTAATTCCTTATAACGTGGTTTTCTTACATATTCTTTCGAGAGAAAACTCTCCTGTGCATTCTCTTTTGAGGCTACACACTTAGACATACATGCAACACCAAAACTTTTCGAGTTACAACGTGTTGTTTAGGAAAAACAAGATAATTTCACACAATGCGGGATTTCCTTAAAACGTGGTTTTCTGAAAAATGTTGACAAAAGAAAATTTTCCTGTGAGTTCCCGTTTGAGGCTAGACGTTTAGACGTACACGCCACACCAAATCTTTTCGAGTTACAAAATGTTGTTTAGGAGATACAAGCTAATTTTTGCGATGCGTTATTTCTTCTCATAAAGTGTTTCCAATATGTATGTATTTGTCTTTACTCTGCAACACTGTATTTCCTTATAACGTGGTATTCTTATATATTCTTTCCAGAGAAAACTCTCCTGTGCCTTCTCTTTTGAGGCTACACGCTTTGAAATGCACTCAACACCAAAGCTTTTCGAGTTACAAAGTGTTGTTTAAGAGATACAAGCTAATTTTGTACGATGCGTTATTTCTTCTCGTAAAGTTTAAGTGTTTCCAATATGTACATATTTGTCTTTATTCTACAACACTGTAATTCCTTATAACATGGTATTCTTACTTATTCATTCGAGAGAAAACTCTCCTCTGCGTTCTCTTTTGAGGCTACACGCTTAGACATACACGCAACACCAACGCTTTTCGAGTTACGACGTGTTGTTTAGGAAAAACAAGAATATTTCGCACTATGCAGGATTTCCTTAAAACGTGGTTTTCTGACAAATTTTGACGAAACAAAATTCTCCTGTGGGTTCTCTTTTGAGGCTACACGTTAAGATGTACACGCCACACCAAATGTCTTCAAGTTACAGCGTGTTGTTTAGGAGATTCAAGCTAATTTTGTACGATGCATTATTTCTTCTCCTAAAGTGTTTCCAATACGTACATATTTGTCTTTACTCTGCAACACTTTATATCCTTATAACATGGTATTCTTACATATTATTTTGAGAGAAAACTCTCCTGTGCCTTCTCTTTGGAGGCTACACACTTAGACATACACGCAACACGAAAGCTTTTCGAGTTACAACGTGTTGTTTAGGAAAAAAAAGATAATTTTGCACGATGCGGGATTTCCTTAAAACGTGATTTTCTGAAAAATTTTGATGAAAGAAAATTCTCCTATGGGTTCTCCTTTGTGGCTACACGTTTAGACGTACACGCCACACCAATTCATTTCGAGTTACAACGTGTTGTTTAGGAGATACAAGCTAATTTTGTAAGCCGCATCGTGAAAAATTATCTTGTTTTTCCTGAACAACACGTTGTAACTCGAAAAGCTTTGGTATTGCGTGTATGTGTGAGCATGTAGCCTCTAAAGACAATGCACAGGAGAGTTTTCTCTCGAAAGAACATGTAAGAATACAACATTATAAGGAAATACAGTGTTGCAGAGTAAAGACAAATACGTACGTATTGGAAACACTTTACGAGAAGAAATAACGCATCGTACAAAATTAGCTGTATCTCCAAAACAACACGTGGTAACTCGAAAGGATTTGGTGTGGCGTGTACCTCTAAAAGTGTAGCCTCAAAAGAGAACCCACAGGAGAATTTTCTTTCGTCAAAATTTGTCAGAAAACCACGTTTTAAGGAAATCCCGCATCGTGCGAAATTATCTTGTTTTTCATAAACAACACGTTGTAACTCGAAAAGCTTTGGCGTTGCCTATATGTCTACGCGTGTAGCCTCAAAAGAGAACGCACAGGAGAGTTTTCCCTCAAAAGAATATGTAAGAATACCACGTTATATGGAAATACAGTGTTGCAGAGTAAAGACAATTAAGTACATATTGGAAACACTTTACAAGAAGAAATAACGCATCGTACAAAATTTGCTTGTATCTCCTAAACAACAAGTTGTACCTCGAAAAGATTTGGTGTGGCTCGTAGGTCTAAACTTGTAGCCTCAAAAGACAACCCACAGGAGAACTTTCTTTCGTCAAAATTTGTCAGAAAACCACGTTTTAAGGAAATCCCGCATAGTGCAAATTTATCTTGTTTTTCCTGAACAACACGTTGTAACTCGAAAAGCTTTGGTGTTGCGTGTATGTGTGAGCATGTAGCCTCTAAAGAGAATTCACAGGAGAGTTTTCTTTTGAAAGAACATGTAAGAATTCAACATTATAAGAAAATACAGTGTTGCAGTGTAAAGACAAATACGTACGTTTGGAAACACTTTACGAGAAGAAATAACGCATCGTACAAAATTAGCTTGTATCTCCTAAACAACACGTGGTAACTCGAAAGGATTTGGTGTGGCGTGTACCTCTAAACGTGTAGCCTCAAAAGAGAACCCACAGGAGAATTTTCTTTCGTCAAAATTTGTCAGAACACCACGTTTTAAGGAAATCCCGCATCGTGGGAAATTATCTTGTTTTTCATAAACAACACGTTGTAACTCGAAAAGCTTTGGTGTTGTCTGTATGTCTAAGTGTGTAGCCTCAAAGGGGAACGCACAGGATAGTTTTCTATCGAAAGAATATGTAAGAATACCACGTTATAACGAAATAAAATGTTGCAGAGTAAAGACAAATACGTATGTATTGGAACCACTTTATGAGAATAATTAACACATCGTAAAAAATTAGCTTGTATCTCCTAAACAACACGTTGTAACTCGACAAGATTTGGTGTGGCCTGTACGTCTAAATGTGTAGCCTCAAAAGAGAACCCACAGGAGAATTTTCTTTCGTCAAAATTTTTCAGAAAACCTCGTTTTAAGGAAATCCCGCATCATGCGAAATCATCTTCTTTTTAATAAACAACATGTTGTAACTCGAAAAGCTTTGGTGGTGCGTGTATGTGTAAGCGTGTAGCCTCAAAAGAAAAGGCACAGGAGAGTTTTCTCTCGGAAGAATATGTAAGAATACTACGTTATAAGGAAATACAATTTTGCAGAGTAAAGACAAATAAGTACTTATTGGAAACAATTTATGAGAAGAAATAACGCATCGTACAAAATTGGCTTGTATCTCCTAAACAACACGTTTTAACTTGAAAAGATTTGGTGTGGCTCGTACCTCTACACGTGTAGCCTCAAAAGAGAACCCACAGGAGAACTTTCTTTCGTCAAAATTTTTCAGAAAACCACGTTTTATGGAAATCTCGCATCGTGCGAAATTATCTTGTTTTTCCTAAACAACACTTTGTAACTCGAAAAGCTTTGGCGTTGCGTGTATGTCTAAGCATGTAGCCTCAAAAGAGAACGCACAGGAGAGTTTTCCCTCGAAACAATATGTAAGAATACCACGTTATAAGGAAATACAGTGTTGCAGATTAAAGACAGATAAGTACTTATTGGAAACACTTTACAAGAAGAAATAACACATCGTAAAAAATTAGCTTGTATCTCTTAAACAACACGTTGTAACTCGAAAAGATTTGGTGTGGCGTGTACGTCTAAACGTGTAGCCTCAAAAGAGAACCCACAGGAGAATTTTCTTTCGTTAAAATTTTTCAGAAAACCACGTTTTAAGGAAATCCTGCATCGTGCGAAATCATCTTCTTTTTCCTAAAAAACATGTTGCAACTCGAAAAGCTTTAGTGTTGCGTGTATGTCTAAGCGTGGAGCCTCAAAAGAGAAGGCACAGGAGCATTTTCTCTCAAAAGAATATGTAAGAAT
This sequence comes from Apodemus sylvaticus, assembly GCF_947179515.1. Lineage (NCBI taxonomy): Eukaryota > Metazoa > Chordata > Mammalia > Rodentia > Muridae > Apodemus > Apodemus sylvaticus. The sequence continues at coordinate 193,118 of NW_026263408.1, forward strand.
ACCACGTTATAAGGTAATACAATTTTGCAGAGTAAAGAAAAATAAGTACATATTGGAAACACTTATGAGAAGAAATAACGCATCATACAAAATTAACTTGTATCTCCTAAACAACACGTTGTATCTCGAAAAGATTTGGTGTGACGTGTATGTCTAAACGTCTAGCCTCAAAAGAGAACCCACAGGAGAATTTTCTTTCATCAAAATTTGTCAGAAACCACGTTTTAAGGAAATCTCGCATCGTGGGAAATTATCTTGTTTTTCCTAAACAACACGTTGTAACTCGAAAAGCTTTGGTGTTGCGTGTATTTCTAAGCGTGTAGCCTCAAAAGAGAACGCACAGGAGAGGTTTCTCTCGAAAGAATATGTAAGAATACCACGTTATAAGGAAATAAAGTGTTGCAGAGTAAAGACAACTACATACATATTGGAAACACTTTAAGAGAAGAAATAACACATCGTACAAAATTAGCTTGTATCTCCTAAACAACACGTTTTAACTTGAAAAGATTTGGTGTGGCTCGTACCTCTACACGTGTAGCCTCAAAAGAGAACCCACAGGAGAACTTTCTTTCGTCAAAATTTTTCAGAAAACCACGTTTTATGGAAATCTCGCATCGTGCGATATTATCTTGTTTTTCCTAAACAACACTTTGTAACTCGAAAAGCTTTGGCGTTGCGTGTATGTCTAAGCATGTAGCCTCAAAAGAGAACGCACAGGAGAGTTTTCCCTCGAAACAATATGTAAGAATACCACGTTATAAGGAAATACAGTGTTGCAGATTAAAGACAGATAAGTACTTATTGGAAACACTTTACAAGAAGAAATAACACATCGTAAAAAATTAGCTTGTATCTCTTAAACAACACGTTGTAACTCGAAAAGATTTGGTGTGGCGTGTACGTCTAAACGTGTAGGCTCAAAAGAGAACCCACAGGAGAATTTTCTTTCGTTAAAATTTTTCAGAAAACCACGTTTTAAGGAAATCCTGCATCGTGCGAAATCATCTTCTTTTTCCTAAAAAACATGTTGCAACTCGAAAAGCTTTAGTGTTGCGTGTATGTCTAAGCGTGGAGCCTCAAAAGAGAAGGCACAGGAGCATTTTCTCTCAAAAGAATATGTAAGAATACCACGTTATAAGGTAATACAATTTTGCAGAGTAAAGACAAATAAGTACATATTGGAAACACTTTACGAGAAGAAATAACGCATCATACAAAATTAACTTGTATCTCCTAAACAACACGTTGTAAATCGAAAAGATTTGGTGTGACGTGTATGTCTAAACGTGTAGCCTCAAAAGAGAACCCACAGGAGAATTTTCTTTCATCAAAATTTGTCAGAAACCACGTTTTAAGGAAATCTCGCATCGTGGGAAATTATCTTGTTTTTCCTAAACAACACGTTGTAAGTCGAAAAGCTTTGGCGTTGCGTGTATGTCTAAGCATGTAGCCTCAAAAGAGAACGCACAGGAGAGTTTTCCCTCGAAAGAATATGTAAGAATACCACGTTATAAGGAAATACAGTGTTGCAGAGTAAAGACAAATAAGAACGTATTAGAAAAACTTTCCAAGAAGAAATAACGCATCGTACAAAATTTGCTTGTATCTCCTAAACAAGAAGTTGTAACTCGAAAAGATTTGGTGTGGCATGTATGTCTAAACGTGTAGCCTCAAAAGACGACCCACAGGAGAACTTTCTTTCGTCAAAATTTGTCAGAAACCACGTTTTAAGGAAATCCCGCATCGTGAAAAATTATCTTGTTTTTCCTAAACAACACGTTGTAATTCGAAAAGCTTTGGTATTGCGTGTATGTGTGAGCATGTAGCCTCTAAAGACAATGCACAGGAGAGTTTTCTCTCGAAAGAACATGTAAGAATACAACATTATAAGGAAATACAGTGTTGCAGAGTAAAGACAAATACGTACGTATTGGAAACACTTTACGAGAAGAAATAATGCATCATACAAAATTAGCTGTATCTCCTAAACAACACGTGGTAACTCGAAAGGATTTTGTGTGGCGTGTACCTCTAAACATGTAGCCTCAAAAGAGAACCCACAGGAGAATTTTCTTTCGTCAAAATTTGTCAGAAAACCACGTTTTAAGGAAATCCCGCATCGTGCGAAATTATCTTGTTTTTCATAAACAACATGTTGTAACTCGAAAAGCTTTGGCGTTGCCTATATGTCTAAGCATGTAGCCTCAAAAGAGAACGCACAGGAGAGTTTTCCCTCAAAAGAATATGTAAGAATACCACGTTATATGGAAATACAGTGTTGCAGAGTAAAGACAATTAAGTACGTATCGGAAACATTTTACAAGTAGAAATAACGCATCGTACAAAATTTGCTTGTATCTCCTAAACAACAAGTTGTAACTCGAAAAGATTTGGTGTGGCATGTACGTCTAAACCTGTAGCCTCACAAGACAACCCACAGGAGAACTTTCTTTCGTCAAAATTTGTCAGAAAACCACGTTTTAAGGAAATCCCGCATAGTGCAAAATTATCTTGTTTTTCCTGAACAACACGTTGTAACTCGAAAAGCTTTGGTGTTGCGTGTATGAGTGAGCATGTAGCCTCTAAAGAGAATGCACAGGAGAGTTTTCTCTCGAAAGAACATGTAAGAATTCAACATTATAAGGAAATACAGTGTTGCAGTGTAAAGACAAATACGTACGTTTGGAAACACTTACGAGAAGAAATAACGCATCGTACAAAATTAGCTTGTATCTCCTAAACAACACGTGGTAACTCGAAAGGATTTGGTGTGGCATGTACCTCTAAACGTGTAGCCTCAAAAGAGAACCCACAGGAGAATTTTCTTTCGTCAAAATGTGTCAGAACACCACGTTTATGGAAATCCCGCATCGTGCGAAATTATCTAGTTTTTCATAAACAACACGTTGTAACTCGAAAAGCTTTGGTGTTGCCTGTATGTCTAAGTGTGTAGCCTCAAAGGGGAACACACAGGATAGTTTTCTATCGAAAGAATATGTAAGAATACCACGTTATAAGGAAATACAATGTTGCAGAGTAAAGACAAATGCGTATGTATTAGAAACATTTTACAAGAATAATTAACACATCGTAAAAAATTAGCTTGTATCTCCTAAACAACACGTTGTAACTCGACATGATTTGGTGTGTCCTGTATGTCTAAATGTGTAGCCTCAAAAGAGAACCCACAGGAGAATTTTCTTTCGTCAAAATTTTTCAGAAAACCTCGTTTTAAGGAAATCCCGCATTATGCGAAATCATCTTCTTTTTCCTAAACAACATGTTGTAACTCGAAAAGCTTTGCTGTTGCTTGTATGTGTAAGCGTGGAGCCTCAAAAGAGAAGGCACAGGAGAGTTTTATCTCGAAAGAATATGTAAGAATACCACGTTATAAGGAAATACAATTTTGCAGAGTAACGACAAATAAGTACTTATTGGAAACACTTTATGAGAAGAAATAACTCATCGTACAAGTTTAGCTTGTATCTCCTAAACAACACGTTGTAACTCGAAAAGATTTGGTGTGACGTGTACGTCTAAACATGTAGCCACAAAAGAGAACCCACAGGAGAACTTTCTGTGGTCAAAATTTTTCAGAAAACCACGTTTTATGGAAATCTCGCATCGTGCGAAATTATCTTGTTTTTCCTAAACAACACTTTGTAACTCGAAAAGATTTGGCGTTGCGTGTATGTCTAAGAATGTAGCCTCAAAAGAGAATGCACAGGAGAGTTTTCCCTCGAAAGAATATGTAAGAATACCACGTTATAAGGAAATACAGTGTTGCAGAGTAAAGACAGATAAGTACTTATTGGAAACACTTTACAAGAAGAAATAACGCATCGTACAAAATTTGCTATTATCTCCTAAACAACAAGTTGTAACTCGAAATATTTGGTGTGGCTCGTACGCCTAAATGTGTAGCCTCAAAAGAGAAGACACAGGAGAATTTTCTTTCGTCAAAATTTGTCTGAACACCAAGTTTTAAGGAAATCCCGCATCGTGCGAAATTATCTTGTTTTTCATAAACAACACGTTGTAACTCGAAAAGCTTTGGTGTTGCCTGTATGTCTCAGTGTGTAGCCTCAAAAGGGAACACACAGGATAGTTTTCTCTCGAAAGAATATGCAAGAATACCACGTTATAAGGAAATACAGTGTTGCAGAGTAAAGACAAATACGTACGTATTGGAAACACTTTACGAGAAGAAATAACGCATCGTACAAAATTAGCATGTATCTCCTAAACAACACGTGTTAACTCGAAAGGATTAGGTGTGGCGTGCACGTCTAATCGTGAAGCCTCAAAAGAGAACCCACAGAGTAATTTTCTTTCGTCAAAATTTGTCAGAAAATCATGTTTTAAGGAAATCAGGCATCGTGCGAAATTATCTTGTTTTTTATAAACAACTCGTTGTAACTGGAAAAGCTATGGTGTTGCCTCTATGTCTAAGTGTTTAGCCTCAAAAGGGAACGCACAGGATAGTTTTCTCTCGAAAGAATATGTAAGAATATCACGTTATAAGGAAATACAATGTTGCAGAGTAAAGACAAATACGTACATATTGGAAACACATTACGAGAAGAATTAACGCATTATAAAATATTAGCTTGTCTCTCCTAAACAACATGTTGTAACTCGAAAAGATTTGGTGGCATGTACGTTTAAATATGTAGCCTCAAAAGAGAACCCACAGGAGAATTTTCTTTCGTAAAAAATTTTCAGAAAACCAGGTTTTAAGGAAATCCCGCATCGTGCGAAATCATCTTCTTTTTCCTAAACAACATGTTTTAACTCGAAAAGCTTTGGTGTTGCGTGTTTGTCTAATCGTGTAGCCTCAAAAGAGAATGCACAGGAGAGTTTTCCCTCGAAAGAATATGTAAGAATACCATGTTTTAAGGAAATACAGTGTTGCAGAGTAATGACAAATATGTACGTTTTGGAAACACTTTACGAGAAGAAATAACACATCGTACAATATTTGCTTGTATCTCCTAAACAACACGTTGTAACTCAAAAATAGTTGGTGTGGCTCGTACGTCTACACGTGTAGCCTCAAAAGAGAACCCACAGGAGAACTTTCTTTCGTCAAAATTTGTCAGAAAACCACGTTTTAAGGAAATCCCGCATCGTACAAAATTATTTTGTTTTTCCTAAACAACACGTTGTAATTCGAAAAGCTTTAGTGTTGCGTGTATGTCTGAGCATATAGCCTCTAAAGAGAATGCACAGGAGAGTTTTCTCTCGAAAGAACATGTAAGAATACAACGTTATAAGGAAATACAGTGTTGCAGAGTAAAGACAAATATGTACGTATTGGAAACACTTTACGAAAAGAAATAACGCATCATACAAAATTAGCTTGTATCTCCTAAACAACACGTGGTAACTCGAAATGATTTGGTGTGGCATGCACATCTAAACGTGTAGCCTCAAAAGAGAAGCGACAGGAGAATTTTCCTTCGTCAAAATTTGTCAGAAAACCACGTTTTAAGGAAATCCTGCATCGTGCGAAATTATCTTGTTTTCCATAAACAACACGTTGTAACTCGAAAAGCTTTGGTGTTGCCTGTATGTCTAAGTGTGTAGCCTCAAAATGGAACGCACAGGATCGTTTTCTCTCGGAGGAATATGTAAGAATACCACGTTATAAGGAAATATAATGTTGCAAAGACAAATATGTACTTATTGGAAACACTTTATGAGAATAATTAACACATCGTAAAAAATTAGCTTGTATGTCCTAAACAACACATTGTAATTCGAAAAGATTTGGTGTGGCTCGTACCTCTACACGTGTAGCCTCAAAAGAGAACCCACAGGAGAACTTTCATTCGTCAAAATTTTTCAGAAAACCACCTTCTATGGAAATCACGCATCGTGCTAAATTATCTCGTTTTTCCTAAACAACACATTGTAACTCGAAAAGCTTTGGCATTGCGTGTTTGTCTAAGCGTGTCGCCTCAAAGAGAACGCACATGAGAGTTTTCCCTAGAAATAATACGTAAGTATACCACGTTATAAGGAAATACAGTGTTGCAGATTAAAGACAAATAAATACGTATTGAAAACACTTTACGAGAAGAAATAATGCATCGTACAAAATTAGCTTGTATCTCCTAAACAACACGTGGTAACTTGAAAGGATTTGGTGTGGCGTGTACGTCTAAACGTGTAGCCTCAAAAGAGAACCCACAGGAGAATTTTCTTTCTTCAATATTTTTCAGAAAACCACTTTTTAAGGAAATCCCGAATTGTGCGAAATCATCTTCTTTTTCCTAAATAACATGTTGTAACTCAAAAAGCTTTGGTGTTGCGTGTATGTGTAAGCGTGGAGCCTCAAAAGAGAAGGCACTGGCGAGTTTTCTCTCGAAAGAATATGTAAGAATACCACGTTATAAGGAAATACAATTTTGCAGAGTAAAGACAAATAAGTACATATTGGAAACACTTTATGAGAAGAAATAACGCATCTTACAATATTAGCTTGTATCTCCTAAACAACACGTTGTAACTCGAAAATATTTGGTGTGACGTGTACGTCTAAAAGTGTAGCCTCAAACGAGAACCCACAGGAGAATTTTCTTTCATCAAAATTTTTCAGAAAACCACGTTTTATGGAAATCTCACGTCGTGCGAAATTATCTTGTTTTCCTAAACAACACGTTGTAACTCGAAAAGCTTTGGCGTTGCATATTTGTCTAAGTGTGTAGCCTCAAAAGAGAACGCACAGGCGAGTTTTCTCTCGAAAGAATATGTAAGAATACCATGTTATAAGGAAATACAGTGTTGCAGAGTAAAGACAAATACTACTGGAAACACTTTAAGAGAAGAAATAAAGCATCATAAAAAATTAGCTTGTATCTCCTAAACAACACGTTGTAACTCGAGTAGATTTGGTGTGGCTCGTACCTCTACACGTGTAGCCTCAAAAGATAACCCACAGGAGAACTTTCTTTGGTCAAAATTTTTCAGAAAACCACGTTTTATGGAAATCTCGCATAGTGCGGAATTATCTTGTTTTTCCTAAACAACACATTGTAACTCGAAATGCTTTGGCGTTTCGTGTATGTCTAAGCGTGTAGCCTCAAAAGAGAACGCACAGGAGAGTTTTCTCTCCAAAGAATATGTAAGAATACCACTTTATAAGGGAATACAGTGTTGCAGAGTAAAGACAACTACGTAAGTATTGGAAACACTTTAAGAGAAGAAATAACACATCGTACAAAATTAGCTTGTATCTCCTAAACAACACGTGATAACTCGAAAAGATTTGGTGTGGCTCGTACTTCTACACGTGTAGCCTCAAAAGAGAACAGACAGGAGACATTTCTTTCGTCAAAATTTTTCAGAAAACCACGTTTTATGGAAATCCTGCATCGTGCGAAATTATCTTGTTTTCCTAAACAACACGTTGTAACTCGAAAAGCTTTGGCGTTGCGTATTTGTCTAAGCGTGTAGCCTCAAAAGAGAACGCACAGGCGAGTTTTCTCTCGAAAGAATAAGTAAGAATACCATGTTATAAGGAAATACATTGTTGCAGAGTAAAGACAAATACTACTGGAAACACTTTAAGAGAAGAAATAACGCATCGTGCAAAATTAGCTTGTATCTCCTAAACAACACGTTGTAACTCGAATAGATTTGGTGTGTCTCGTACCTCTACATGTGTAGCCTCAAAAGAGAACCCACAGGAGAACTTTCTTTGGTCAAAATTTTTCAGACAACCACGTTTTATGTAAATCTCGCATCGTGCGTAATTATCTTGTTTTTCCTAAACAACACATTGTAACTCGAAAAGCTTTGGCGTTGCTTGTATGTCTAAGCGTGTAGCCTCTAAAGAGAACGCACAGGAGAGTTTTCTCTCGAAAGAATATATAAGAATACAAAGTTATAAGGAAATACAGTGTTGCAGAGTAAAGACAAATACGTACATGTTGGAAACACTTAATGAGAAGAAATAACGTATCTTAAAATATTAGCTTGTATCTCCTAAACCACACGTGGTAACTCGAAAGGATTTGGTGTGGCGTGTACGTCTAAACGTGTAGCCTCAAAAGAGAACCCACTGAAGAGTTTTCTTTCGTCAAAATTTTTCAGAAAACTACGTTTTAAGGAAATCCCGCATCGTGCGAAATTATCTGGTTTTTCATAAACAACACGTTGTAACTCAGAAAGCTGTGGTGTTGCCTGTATGTCTAAGTGTGTAGACTAAAAAGGGAACACACAGGATAGTTTTCTCTCGAACGAATATGTAAGAATACCACGTTATAAGGAAATACAGTGTTGCAGAGTAAAGAAAAATAAGAACGTATTGGAAATACTTTAAGAGAAGAAGTAACTCATCTTAAAAAATTACCTTGTATCTCCGTAACAACACGTTGTAACTCGAAAAGATTTGGTGTGCCGTGTACGTCTAAACGTGTAGCCTCAAAAGAGAACCCACAGGAGAATTTTCTTTCGTCAAAATTTGTCAGAAAACCACGTTTTAAGGAAATCCCGCATCGTGCGAAATCATCTTCTTTTTCCTAAACAACATGTTGTAACTCGAAAAGCTTTGGTGTTGCGTGTATGTGTAAGCATGGAGCCTCAAAAGAGAAGGCACAGGAGAGTTTTCTCTCGAAAGATTATGTAAGAATACCACGTTATAAGGAAATACAATTTTGCATAGTAAAGACCAATAAGTACATATTGGAAACACTTTACAAGAAGAAATAACGCATCGTACAAAATTAGCTTGTGTCTACTAAACAACACGTTGTAACTCGAAAAGATTTGGTGTGACGTGTACGTCTAAGCGTGTAGCATCAAAAGGGAACCCACAAGAGAATTTTCTTTCATCAAAATTTGTCAGAAACCACGTTTTAAGGAAATCTCGCATCATGCGAAATTATCTTGTTTTTCCTAAACAACACATTGTAACTCGAAAAGCTTTGGTGTTGCGTGTATGTCTAAGCATGTAGCCTCAAAACAGAATGTAAAGGAGAGTTTTTTCTCGAAAGAATATGTAAGAATACCACGTTATAAGGAAATACAGTGTTGCAGAGTAAAGACAAATACGTACATATTGGAAACACATTACGAGAAGAAATAACGCATCTTACAAAATTAGCTTGTATCTCCTAAACAACACGTTGTAACTGGAAAAGATTTGGTGTGGCTTGTACGTCTAAACGTGTAGCCTCAAAAGAGAACCCACAGGAGAATATTCTTTCGTTAAAATTTTTCAGAAAGCAACATTTTAAGGAAATCCCGCATCGTGCGAAATCACCTTCTTTTTCCTAAAAAACATGTTGTAACTCGAAAAGCTTTAGTGTTGCGTGTATGTCTAAGCATGGAGCCTCAAAAGAGAAGGCACAGGAGAGTTTTCTCTCGAAAGAATATGTAAGAATAACACGTAATAAGGAAATACAATTTTTCAGAATAAAGACAAATAAGCACATATTGGAAACACTTTACAAGAAGAAATAACGCATCATACAAAATTAGCTTGTATCTCCTAACAACACGTTGTAACTCAATAGGATTTGGTGTGACTTGTACGTCTAAATGTATAGCCTCAAAAGAGAACCCACAGGTGAATTTTCTTTCATCAAAATTTGTCAGAAACCACGTTTTAAGGAAATCTCGCATCATGCGAAATTATCTTGTTTTTCCTAAACATCACGTTGTAACTTGAAAAGCTTTGGTGTTGCGTGTATGTCTAAACATGTAGCCTCAAAAGAGAATGTAAAGGAGAGTTTTTTCTCGAAAGAATATGTAAGAATACCACGTTATAAGGAAATACAGTGTTGCAGAGTAAAGACAAATACGTACATATTGGAAACACATTACGAGAAGAAATAACGCATCGTACAAAATTAGCTTGTATCTCCTAAACAACACGTTGTAACTGGAAAAGATTTGGTGTGGCTTGTACGTCTAAACGTGTAGCCTCAAAAGAGAACCCACAGGAGAATTTTCTTTCGTTAAAATTTTTCAGAAAGCCACGTTTTAAGGAAATCCCGCATCGTGCGAAATCACCTTCTTTTTCCTAAAAAACATGTTGTAACTCGAAAAGCTTTAGTGTTGCGTGTATGTCTAAGTGTGGAGCCTAAAAAGAGAAGGCACAGGATAGTTTTCTCTCGAAAGAATATGTAAGAATACCACGTTATAAGGAAATACAATTTTTCAGAATAAAGACAAATAAGTACATATTGCAAACTCTTTACAAGAAGAAATAACGCATCATACAAAATTAGCTTGTATCTCCTAAACAACACGTTGTAACTCAAAAGGATTTGGTGTGATGTGTACGTCTAAATGTATAGCCTCAAAAGAGAACCCACAGGTGAATTTTCTTTCATCAAAATTTGTCAGAAACCACGTTTTAAGGAAATCTCGCATCGTGCGAAATTATATTGTTTTTCCTAAATAACATGTTCTTACTCGAAAAGGTTTGGTGTTGCGTCAATGTCTAAGTGTGCAACCTCAAAAGAGAACGCACAGGATAGTTTTCTCTCGAAAGAATATGTAAGAATACCACGTTATAAGGAAATACAATTTTTCAGAATAAAGACAAATAAGTACATATTGGAAACTCTTTACAAGAAGAAATAACGCATCATACAAAATTAGCTTGTATCTCCTAAACAACACGTTGTAACTCAAAAGGATTTGGTGTGATGTGTACGTCTAAATGTATAGCCTCAAAAGAGAACCCACAGGTGAATTTTCTTTCATCAAAATTTGTCAGAAACCACGTTTTAAGGAAATCTCGCATCGTGCGAAATTATGTTGTTTTTCCTAAATAACATGTTCTTACTCGAAAAGGTTTGGTGTTGCGTCAATGTCTAAGTGTGCAACCTCAAAAGAGAACGCACAGGATAGTTTTCTCTCGAAAGAATATGTAAGAATACCACGTTATAAGGAAATACAATGTTGCAGAGTAAAGACAAATGCGTATGTATTGGAAACACATTACGAGAAGAATTAACGGATCGTAAAAAAATTAGGTTTTATCTCCTAAACAACACGTTGTAACTCGAAAAGATTTGGTGTGGCATGCACGTCTAAACGTGTAGCCTCAAAAGAGAACCTACAGGAGAATTTTCTTTCTTCAAAATTTTTCAGAAAACCACGTTTTAAGGAAATCCCGCATCGTGGGAAATCATCTTCATTTTCTAAACAACATGTTGTAACTCAAAAAGCTTTGGTGTTGCGTGTATGTGTAAGCGTGGAGCCTCAAAAGAGAAGGCACAGGAGAGTTTTCTCTCGAAAGAATATGTAAGAATACCACGTTATAAGGAAATACAATTTTGCAGAGTAAAGACAAATAAGTACATATTGGAAACACTTTACCAGAAGAAATAATGCATCGTACAAAATTAGCTTGTATCTCCTAAACTTTACGAGGTAACTCGAAAGGATTTGGTGTGGCGTGTACGTCTAAACGTGTAGCCTCAAAAGAGAACACACAGGAGAATTTATTTTTTTCAAAATTTTTCAGAACACCACGTTTTAAGGAAATCCCGCATCGTGTGAAATCATCTTCTTTTTCCTAAACAACATGTTGTAACTCGAAAAGCATTGGTGTTCCCTGTATGTGTAAGTGTGTAGCCTGAAAAGAGAAGGCACAGGAGAGTTTTCTCTCAAAAGAATATGTAAGAATACCATGTTATAAGGAAATACAATTTTGCAGAGTAAAGACAAATAAGTACATATTGGAAACACTTTACGAGAAGAAATAACGCATCGTTCAAAATTACCTTGTATCTCCTAAACAACACGTTGTAACTCGAAAAGATTTGGTGTGACGTATACGTCTAAAAGTGTAGCCTCAAACGAGAACCCACAGGAGAATTTTCTTTCATCAAAATTTGTCAGAAACCATGTTTTAAGGAAATCTCGCATCGTGCGAAATTATCTTGTTTTTCCTAAACAACACGTTGTAACTCGAAAGCTTTGGTGTTGCGTGTATGTCTAAGCGTGTAGCCTCAAAAGAGAAGGCACAGGAGACTTTTTTCTCGAAAGAATATGTAAGAATACCACGTTATAAGGAAATACAGGGTTGCAGAGTAAAGACATACTATTGGAAACACTTTAAGAGAAGAAGTAACGCATCGTAAAAAATTAGCTTGTATCTCCTAAACAACACGTTGTAACTCGAAAAGATTTGGTGTGGCTTGTACCTCTACACGTGTAGCCTCAAAAGAGAACCCACAGGATAACTTTCTTCCCTCAAAATTTTTCAGAAAACCACGTTTTATGGAAATCTCGCATCGTGCGAAATTATCTTGTTTTTCCTAAACAACACATTGTAACTCGAAATGCTTTGGCGTTGCATGTATGTCTAAGCGTGTAGCCTCTAAAGAGAACGCACAGGAGAGTTTTCTCTCGAAAGAATATGTAAGAATACAACTTTATAAGGAAATACAGTGTTGCAGAGTAAAGACAAATATGTACGTATTGGAAACACTTTACGAGAAGAAATAATGCATCGTACAAAATTAGCTTGTATCTCCTAAACAACACGTGGTAACTCGAAAGGATTTGGTGTGGCGTGTACGTCTAAATGTGTAGCCTCAAAAGAAAACACACTGAAGAATTTTCTTTCGTCAAAATGTTTCAGAAAACCACGTTTTAAGGAAATCCTGCATCGTGCGAAATTATCTTGTTTTTCATAAACAACACGTTGTAATTCGAAAAGCTTTGGTGTTGCCTGTATGTCTAAGTGTGTAGCCTAAAAAGGGAAAGCACGGGATAGTTTTCTCTCAAAAGAATATGTAAGAATACCACGTTATAAGGAAATACAGTGTTGCAGAGTAAAGACAAATATGTACGTATTGGACACACTTTACAAGAAGAAGTAACGCATCCTAAAAAAATTAGCTTGTATCTCCAAAACAACACGTTGTAACTCGAAAAGATTTGGTGTGACGTGTACGTCTAAACGTGTAGCCTCAAAAGAGAACCCACAGGAGAATTTTATTTCTTCAAAATTTTTCAGAAAACCACGTTATAAGGAAATCCCGCATCATGCGAAATTATCTTCTTTTTCCTAAACAACATGTTGTAACTCGAAAAGCTTTGGTGTTGCGTGTATGTCTAAGTGTGTAGCCTCAGAAGAGAAGGCACAGGAGAGTTTTCTCTTGAAAGATTATGTAAGAATACCACGTTAAGGAAATACAATTTTGCAGAGTAAAGACAAATAAGTACATATTGGAAACACTTTACGAGAAGAAATAACGCATCGTGAAATAATAGCTTGTATCTCCTAAACAACACGTTGTAACTCGAAAAGAATTGGTGTGACGTGTACGTCTAAACGTGTAACCTCAACAGAGAACCCACAGGAGAATTTTCTTTCATCAAAATTTGTCAGAAACCACGTTTTAAGGAAATCTCGTATCGTGCGATATTATCTTGTTTTTCCTAAACAACACGTTGTAACTCGAAAAGCTTTGGTGTTGCCTGTATGTCTAAGCGTGTAACCTCAAAAGAGAACGCACAGGAAGTTTTCTCTCGAAAGAATATGTAAGAATACCACGTTATAAGGAAATACAATGTTGCAGAATAAAGACAAATACATCCTTATTGGAAACACTTTACGAGAAGAATTAAGGGATTTTAAAAAATTAGCTTGTATCTCCTAAACAACATGTTGTAACTCGAAAAGATTTGGTATGGCATGTACGTCTCAACGTGTAGCCTAAAAAAGAAAACCCACAGGAGAATTTTCTTTCTCTAAAATTTTTCAGAAAACCACGTTTTAAGGAAATCCCGCATCGTGCAAAATCATCTTCTTTTTCCTAAACAACATGATGTAACTCGAAAAGCTTTGGTGTTGTGTGTATGTGTAAGCGTGGAGCCTCAAAAGAGAAGGCACAGGAGAGTTTTCTCGCGAAAGAATATGTAAGAATACCACGTTATGAGGAAATACAGTGTTGCAGAGTAAAGACAAATAAGTACATATTGGAAATACTTTACAAAAAGAAATAATGCATCCTACAAAATTAGCTTGTATCTCCTAAACAACACGTTGTAACTCGAAAAGATTCGGTATGACGTGTACGTCTAAAAGTGTAGCCTCAAACGAGAACCCACAGGAGAATTTTCTTTCATCAAAATTTGTCAGAAACCACGTTTTAAGGAAATCTCGCATCGTGAAAAATTATCTTGTTTTTCCTAAACTACACATTGCAACACGAAAAGCTTTGGTGTTGCGTGTATGTCTAAGCGTGTAGCCTCAAAAGAGAATGCACAGGAGAGTTTTCTCTCGAAAGAATATGTAAGAATACCACATTATAAGGAAATACAGTGTTGCAGAGTAAAGACAACTACGTACGTATTGGAAACACTTTAAGAGAAGAAATAAAGCATAATACAAAATTAGCTTGTATCTCCTAAACAACAGGTTATAATTCGAAAAGATTTGGTGTGGCTCGTACCTATACACGTGTTGCCTCAAAAGAGAAACCACAGGAGAACTTTCTTTCGTCAAAATTTGTCAGAAAACCACGTTTTATGGAAATCTCGCATCCTGCGAAATTATCTTGTTTTTCCTAAACAACACGTTGTAACTCGAAAAGCTTTGGCGTTGCTTGTTTGTCTAAGCGTGTAGCCTCAAAAGAGAATGCACAGGAGAGTTTTCCCTAGAAAGAATATGTAAGAATACCACGTTATAAGAAAATACAGTATTGCAGAGTAAAGACAAATAAGTACATATTGGAAACACTTTAGGGAAGAAATAACGCATCGTACAATATTTGCTTGTATCTCCTAAACAACACGTTGTAACTCGAAAATATTTGGTGTGGCTCGTACGTCAACACGTGTAGCCTCAAAACAGAAACCACAGGAGAATTTTCTTTCGTCAAAATTTGTCAAAAAACCACGTTTTAAGGAAATACCGCATCATGAAAAATTATCTTGTTTTTCCTAAACAACACATTGTAACTCGAAAAGCTTTGTTGTTGCGTGTATGTCTGAGCATGTTTCCTCTAAAGACAATGCACAAGAGAGTTTTCTCTCGAAAGAACATGTAAGAATACAAGGTTATAAGGAAATACAGTGTTGCAGAGTAAAGACAAATACGTACATATTGGAAACACTTTACGAGAAGAAATAACGCATCGTACAAAATTAGCGTGTATTTCCTAAACAACACGTGGTAACTCGAAAGGATTTGGTGTGGCATGTACGTCTAAACGTGTATCCTCAAAGGAGAACCGACAGGAGAATTTTCTTTCTTCAAAATTTGTCAGAAAACCACGTTTTAAGGAAATCCTGCATCGTGCGAAATTATCTTGTTTTTCGTAAACAACACGTTGTAACTCGAAAAGCTTTGGTGTTGTCTGTATGTCTCAGTGTGTAGCCTCAAAAGGGAATGGACAGGATAGTTTTCTCTCGAAAGAATATGTAAGAATACCACGTTATAAGGAAATACAATGTTGCAGATAAAGACAAATAAGTACGTATTGGAAACACTTTACGAAAAGAACACATCTTAGAAAATTAGCTTGTATCTCCTAAACAAAATGTTGTACCTCGAAAAGATTTGGTGTGGCATGTACGTGTAAATGTGTAGCATCAAAAGAGAACCCACAGGAGAATTTTCTTCCTTCAAAATTTTTCAGAAAACCACGTTTTAAGGAAATCCCTCATCGTACGAAATCATCTTTTTCCTAAACAACATGTTGTAACTCGAAAAGCTTTGGTGTTGCGTGTATGTGTAAGCGTGGAGCCTCCAAAGAGAAGGCACAGGAGAGTTTTCTCTCGAAAGAATATGTAAGAATACCACGTTAAAAGGAAATACAATTTTGCAGAGTAAAGACAAATAAGTACATATTGGAAACACTTTACGAGAAGAAATAACGCATCTTAAAAAAGTAGTTTGTATCTCCTAAACAACACGTTGTAACTCGAAAAGATTTGGTGTGACATGTACGTCTAAAAGTGTAGCCTCAAACGAGAACCGACAGGAGAATATTCTTTAATCAAAATTTGTCAGAAACCACGTTTTAAGGAAATCTCGCATCGTGCAAAATTATCTTGTTTTTCCTAAACAACAAGTTGTAACTCGAAAAGCTTTGGTGTTGCATGTATGTCTAAGTGTGTAGCCTCAAAAGAGAATGCACAGGAGAGTTTTCTCTCGAAAGAATATATAAGAATACCACGTTATAAGGAAATACAGTGTTGCAGAGTAAAGACAAATACGTACGTATTGGAAACACTTTAAGAGAAGAAATAAAGCATAATACAAAATTAGATTGTATTTCCTAAACAACAGGTTATAACTCGAAAAGATTTGGTGTGGCTCGTACCTCTACACGTGTAGCCTCAAAAGAGAACCCACAGGAGAACTTTCTTTCGTCAAAATTTGTCAGAAATCCACGTTTTATGGAAATCTCGCATCGTGGGAAATTATCTTGTTTTTCCTAAACAACACGTTGTAACTCGAAAAGCTTTGGCGTTCCTTGTTTGTCTAAGCGTGTAGCCTCAAAAGAGAATGCACAGGAGAGTTTTCCCTAGAAAGAATATGTAAGAATACCACGTTATAAGAAAATACAGTGTTGCAGAGTAAAGACAAATAAGTACATATTGGAAACACTTTAGGGAAGAAATAACGCATCGTACAATATTTGCTTGTATCTCCTAAACAACACGTTGTAACTCGAAAATATTTGGTGTGGCTCGTACGTCTACACGTGTAGCCTCAAAACAGAAACCACAGGAGAATTTTCTTTCGTCAAAATTTGTCAAAAAACCACGTTTTAAGGAAATCCCGCATCGTGCAAAATTATCTTGTTTTTCCTAAACAACACGTTGTAACTCGAAAAGCTTTGTTGTTGCGTGTATGTCTGAGCATGTTTCCTATAAAGACAATGCACAAGAGAGTTTTCTCTCGAAAGAACATGTAAGAATACAACGTTATAAGGAAATACAGTGTTGCAGAGTAAAGACAAATACGTACATATTGGAAACACTTTACGAGAAGAAATAACGCATCGTACAAAATTAGCGTGTATCTCCTAAACAACACGTGGTAACTCGAAAGGATTTGGTGTGGCATGTACGTCTAAACGTGTAGCCTCAAAGGAGAACCGACAGGAGAATTTTCTTTCTTCAATTTGTCAGAAAACCACGTTTTAAGGAAATCCTGCATCGTGCGAAATTATCTTGTTTTTCGTAAACAACACGTTGTAACTCGAAAAGCTTTGGTGTTGTCTGTATGTCTCAGTGTGTAGCCTCAAAAGGGAACGCACAGGATAGTTTTCTCTCGAAGGAATATGTAAGAATACCACGTTATAAGGAAATACAGTGTTGCAGAGTAAAGACAAATACATACATATTGGAAACACTTTATGAGAAGAAGTAATGCATCGTACAAAATTAGCTTGTATCTCCTAAACAAAACGTTGTAACTCGAAAATATTTGGTGCGGCATGTACGTCTTAACGTGTAGCTTCAAAAGAGAACCCACAGGAGAATTTTCTTTCGTCAAATTTTTTCAGAATACCACATTTTAAGGATATCCCGCATCATGCGAAATCATCTTCTTTTTTCTAAACAACATGTTGTAACTCCAAAAGCTTTGGTATTGCGTGTACGTGTAAGCGTGGAGCCTCAAAAGAGAAGGTACAGGAGAGTTTTCTCTCGAAAGAATATGTAAGAATACCACGTTATAAGGAAATACAATTTTGCAGAGTAAAGACAGTAAGTACATATTGGAAACACTTTACGAGAAGAAATAACGCATCGTACAAAATTAGCTTGTATCTCCTAAACAACACGTTGTAACTCAAAAAGATTTGGTGTGGCTCGTACCTCTACACGTGTAGCCTCAAATAGAACACACAGCAGAACTTTCTTTCGTCAAAATATATCAGAAAACCACGTTTTATGGAAATCTCGCATCGTGCGAAATTATCTTGTTTTTCCTAAACAACACGTTGTAACTCGAAAAGGTTTGGCGTTGCATGTATGTCTAAGCGTGTAGCCCCAAAGGAGAATGCACAGGAGAGTTTTCCCTCGAAAGAATATGTAAGAATACCACGTTATAAGGAAATACAGTGTTGCAGAGTAAAGACAAATATGTACTTATTGGAAACACTTTATGAGAAGAAATAATGCATCGAACAAAATTTGCTTGTATCTCCTAAACAACACGTTGTAATTCGAAAAGAATTGGTGTGGCTCGTACATCTACATGTGTAGACTCAAACGAACACAAACAGGAGAACTTTCTTTTGTCAAAATTTGTCAGAAAACCACGTTTTAAGGAAATCCCGTATCGTGCAAAGTTATCTTGTTTTTCCTAAACAACACGTTGTAACTCGAAAAGCTTTGGTGTTGCGTGTATGTCTAAACGTGTGGCCTCAAAAGAGAATGCACAGGAGAGTTTTGTCTCGAAAGAACATGTAAGAATACAACGTTATAAGGAAATACAGTGTTGCAGTGTAAAGACAAATACGTACGTATTGGAAACACTTTAGGAGAAGAAATAACGCATCATACAATATTAGCTTGTATCTCCTAAACAACACGTAACTCGACAAGATTTGGTGTGGAGTGTACGTCGAAACATGTAGCCTCAACAGAGAACCCACAGGAGAATTTTCTTTCGTCAAAATTTGTCAGAAAATCACGTTTTAAGGAAATCCTGTATAGTGTGAAATTATCTTGGATAAACAACACGTTATAACTCGAAAACCTTTGGTGTTGCCTGTATGTCTAAGTGTGGAGCCTCAAAAGGGAACGCACAGGATAGTTTTCTCTAGAAAGAATATGTAAGGATACCACGTTATAAGGAAATACAGTGTTGCAGAGTAAAGACAAATACTTACATATTGGAAACACTTTAAGAGAAGAATTAACACATCTGGCAAAATTAGCTTGTATCTCCTAAACAACACGTTGTAACTCGAAAAGATTTGGTGTGGCGTGTACGTCTAAACGTGTAGCCTCAAAAGAGAACCCACTGAAGAATTTTCTTTCGTCAAAATTTTTCAGAAAACCACGTTTTAAGGAAATCCTGCATCGTGAGAAATCATCTTGTTTTTCCTAAACAACATGTTGTAACTCAAAAAACTTTGGTGTTGGTTTTATGTGTAAGCGTGGAGCCTCAAAAGAGAAGGCGCAGGAGAGTTTTCTCTCGAAGGAATATGAAAGAATACCACGTTATAAGGAAATACAATTTTGCAGATTAAAGACAAATAAGTACATATTGGAAACACTTTACTAGAAGAAATAACACATCATACAAAATTAACTTGTATCTCCTAAACAACAAGTTGTAACTAGAAAAGATTTGGTGTGACGTGTACGTCTAAATGTGTAGCCTCAAAAGAGAACACACAGGAGAATTTTTTTCATCAAAATTTGTCAGAAACCATGTTTTAAGGAAATCTCGCATCGTGGGAAATTATCTTGTTTTTCCTAAACAACACGTTGTAACTCGAAAAGCTATGGTGTTGCGTGTATGTCTAAGCATGTAGCCTCAAAAGAGAACGCACAGGAGAGTTTTCTCTCAAAAGAATATGTAAGAATACCACGTTATAAGGAAATACAGTGTTGCAGAGTAAAGACAAATAGGTACGTATTGGAAACACTTTAAGAGAAGAAATAAAGCAACGTAAAAAATTAGCTTGTATCTCCTGAACAACACGTTGTAACTCGAAAAGATTTGGTGTGGCTCGTACCTCTACATGTGTAGCCTCAAAAGAGAACCCCCAGGAGAACTTTCTTTCGTCAAAATTTGTCAGAAAACCATGTTTTATGGAAATCTCGCATCGTGCGAAATTATCTTGTTTTTCCTAAACAACACGTTGTAACTCGAAAAGCTTTGGAGTTGCTTGTATGTCTAAGCATGTAGCCTCAAAAGAGAACGCACAGGAGAGTTTTCCCTCGAAAGAATATGTAAGAATACCATGTTATAAGGAAATACAGTGATGCAGAGTAAAGACAAATAAGTACGTATTGGAAACACTTTATGAGAAGAAATAACGCATCATACAAAATTAGCTTGTATCTCCTAAACAACACGTGCTAACTAGAAAGGATTTGGTGTGGCGTGTACGTCTAAACGTGTAGCATCAAAAGAGAAACCACAGGAGAATATTCTTTTGTCAAAATTTGTCAGAAAACCACATTTTATGAAAATCACTCACCGTGCGAAATAATCTTGTTTTTCAAAAACAAGATGTAACTGGAAAAGCGTTGGTGTTGACTGTATGTCTAAGTGTGTAGCCTCAAAAGGGAACGTACAGGATAGTTTTCTCTTGAAAGAATATGTAAGAATACCACGTTATAAGGAAATACAGTGTTGCAGAGTAAAGACAAATAAGTACTTATTGGAAACACTTTATGAGAAGAAATAACACATCGTAAAAAAATAGCTTGTATCTCCTAAACAACACGTTGTAACTCGAAAAGATTTGGTGTGACATGTACGTCTAAAAGTGTAGCCTCAAATGAGAACCGACCTGAGAATATTCTTTCATCAAAATTTGTAAGAAACCACGTTTTAAGGAAATTTCTCATCGTGCGAAATTATCTTGTATTCCTAAACAACAAGTTCTAACTCGAAAAGCTTAGGTGTTGCGTGTATGTCTAAGCGTGTAGCCTCAAAAGAGAATGCACAGGAGAGTTTTCTCTCGAAAGAATATGTAAGAATACCACGTTATAAGGAAATACAGTGTTGCAGAGTAAAGACAAATACGTACGTATTGGAAACACTTTAAGAGAAGAAATAAAGCATAATACAAAATTAGCTTGTATCTCCTAAACAACAGGTTATAACTCGAAAAGATTTGGTGTGTCTCATACCTCTACACACGTAGCCTCAAAAGAGAAACCACAGGAGAACTTTCTTTCGTCAAAATTTGTCAGAAAACCACGTTTTTTTGGAAATCTCGCATCGTGCGAAATTATCTTGTTTTTCCTAAACAACACATTGTAACTCGAAAAGCTTTTGCGTTGCTTGTTTGTCTAAGCATGTAGCCTCAAAAGAGAATGCACAGGAGAGTTTTCCCTAGAAAGAATATGTAAGAATACCACGTTATAAGAAAATACAGTATTGCAGAGTAAAGACAAATAAGTACATATTGGAAACACTTTAGGGAAGAAATAACGCATCGTACAATATTTGCTTGTATCTCCTAAACAACACGTTGTAACTCGAAAATATTTGGTGTGGCTCGTACGTCTACACGTGTAGCCTCAAAACAGAAACCACAGGAGAATTTTCTTTCGTCAAAATTTGTCAAAAAACCACGTTTTAAGGAAATCCCGCATCGTGCAAAATTATCTTGTTTTTCCTAAACAACACATTGTAACTCAAAAAGCTTTGTTGTTGCGTGTATGTCTGAGCATGTTTCCTCTAAAGACAATGCACAAGAGAGTTTTCTCTCGAAAGAACATGTAAGAATACAACGTTATAAGGAAATACAGTGTTGCAGAGTAAAGACAAATACGTACATATTGGAAACACTTTACGAGAAGAAATAACGCATCGTACAAAATTAGCGTGTATCTCCTAAACAACATGTGGTAACTCGAAAGGATTTGGTGTGGCACGTACGTCTGAACGTGTAGCCTAAAAAAGAAAATCCACAGGAGAATTTTCTTTCTCTAAAATTTTTCAGAAAACCACGTTTTAAGGAAATCCCGCATCGTGCAAAATCATCTTCTTTTTCCTAAACAACATGATGTAACTCGAAAAGCTTTGGTGTTGCGTGTATGTGTAAGCGTGGAGCCTCAAAAGAGAAGGCACAGGAGAGTTTTCTCTCGAAAGAATATGTAAGAATACCACGTTATGAGGAAATACAGTGTTGCAGAGTAAAGACAAATAAGTACATATTGGAAACACTTTACAAAAAGAAATAATGCATCCTACAAAATTAGCTTGTATCTCCTAAACAACACGTTGTAACTCGAAAAGATTCGGTGTGACGTGTACGTCTAAAAGTGTAGCCTCAAACGAGAACCCACAGGAGAATTTTCTTTCATCAAAATTTGTCAGAAACCACGTTTTAAGGAAATCTCGCATCGTGAAAAATTATATTGTTTTTCCTAAACAACACATTTCAACACAAAAAGCTTTGGTGTTGCGTGTATGTCTAAGCGTGTAGCCTCAAAAGAGAATGCACAGGAGAGTTTTCTCTCGAAAGAATATATAAGAATACCACATTATAAGGAAATACAGTGTTGCAGAGTAAAGACAACTACGTACGTATTGGAAACACTTTAAGAGAAAAAATAAAGCATAATACAAAATTAGCTTGTATCTCCTAAACAACAGGTTATAATTCGAAAAGATTTGGTGTGGCTCATACCTCTACACGTGTTGCCTCAAAAGAGAAACCACAGGAGAACTTTCTTTCGTCAAAATTTGTCAGAAAACCACGTTTTATGGAAATCTCGCATCCTGCGAAATTATCTTGTTTTTCCTAAACAACACGTTGTAACTCGAAAAGCTTTGGCGTTGCTTGTTTGTCTAAGCGTGTAGCCTCAAAAGAGAATGCACAGGAGAGTTTTCCCTAGAAAGAATATGTAAGAATACCACGTTATAAGAAAATACAGTATTGCAGAGTAAAGACAAATAAGTACATATTGGAAACACTTTAGGGAAGAAATAACGCATCGTACAATATTTGCTTGTATCTCCTAAACAACACGTTGTAACTCGAAAATATTTGGTGTGGCTCGTACGTCAACACGTGTAGCCTCAAAACAGAAACCACAGGAGAATTTTCTTTCGTCAAAATTTGTCAAAAAACCACGTTTTAAGGAAATCCCGCATCGTGCAAAATTATCTTGTTTTTCCTAAACAACACATTGTAACTCGAAAAGCTTTGTTGTTGTGTGTATGTCTGAGCATGTTTCCTCTAAAGACAATGCACAAGAGAGTTTTCTCTCGAAAGAACATGTAAGAATACAAGGTTATAAGGAAATACAGTGTTGCAGAGTAAAGACAAATACGTACATATTGGAAACACTTTACGAGAAGAAATAACGCATCGTACAAAATTAGCGTGTATCTCCTAAACAACACGTGGTAACTCGAAAGGATTTGGTGTGGCATGTACGTCTAAACGTGTAGCCTCAAAGGAGAACCGACAGGAGAATTTTCTTTCTTCAAAATTTGTCAGAAAACCACGTTTTAAGGAAATCCTGCATCGTGCGAAATTATCTTGTTTTTCGTAAACAACACGTTGTAACTCGAAAAGCTTTGGTGTTGTCTGTATGTCTCAGTGTGTAGCCTCAAAAGGGAACGAACAGGATAGTTTTCTCTCGAAAGAATATGTAAGAATACCACGTTATAAGGAAATACAATGTTGCAGATAAAGACAAATAAGTACGTATTGGAAACACTTTACGAAAAGAACACATCTTAGAAAATTAGCTTGTATCTCCTAAACAAAATGTTGTACCTCAAAAAGATTTGGTGTGGCATGTACGTGTAAATGTGTAGCATCAAAAGAGAACCCACAGGAGAATTTTCTTCCTTCAAAATTTTTCAGAAAACCACGTTTTAAGGAAATCCCTCATCGTACGAAATCATCTTTTTCCTCAACAACATGTTGTAACTCGAAAAGCTTTGGTGTTGCGTGTATGTGTAAGCGTGGAGCCTCCAAAGAGAAGGCACAGGAGAGTTTTCTCTCAAAAGAATATGTAAGAATACCACGTTAAAAGGAAATACAATTTTGCAGAGTAAAGACAAATAAGTACATATTGGAAACACTTTACGAGAAGAAATAACGCATCTGAAAAAAGTAGTTTGTATCTCCTAAACAACACGTTGTAACTCGAAATGATTTGGTGTGACATGTACGTCTAAAAGTGTAGCCTCAAACGAGAACCGACAGGAGAATATTCTTTCATCAAAATTTGTCAGAAACCATGTTTTAAGGAAATTTCGCATCGTGCGAAATTATCTTGTTTTTCCTAAACAACAAGTTCTAACTCGAAAAGCTTTGGTGTTGCGTGTATGTTTAAGCGTGTAGCCTCAAAAGAGAATGCACAGGAGAGTTTTCTCTTGAAAGAATATGTAAGAATACCACGTTATAAGGAAATACAGTGTTGCAGAGTAAAGACAAATACGTACGTATTGGAAACACTTTAAGAGAAGAAATAAAGCATAATACAAAATTAGCTTGTATCTCCTAAACAACAGGTTATAACTCGAAAAGATTTGGTGTGGCTCATACCTCTACACACGTAGCCTCAAAAGAGAACCCACAGGAGAACTTTCTTTCGTCAAAATTTGTCAGAACACCACGTTTTTTTGGAAATCTCGCATCGTGCGAAATTATCTTGTTTTTCCTAAACAACACGTTGTAACTCGAAAAGCTTTTGCGTTGCTTGTTTGTCTAAGCATGTAGCCTCAAAAGAGAATGCACAGGAGAGTTTTCCCTAGAAAGAATATGTAAGAATACCACGTTATAAGAAAATACAATATTGCAGAGTAAAGACAAATAAGTACATATTGGAAACACTTTAGGGAAGAAATAACGCATCGTACAATATTTGCTTGTATCTCCTAAACAACACGTTGTAACTCGAAAATATTTGGTGTGGCTCGTACGTCTACACGTGTAGCCTCAAAACAGAAACCACAGGAGAATTTTCTTTCGTCAAAATTTGTCAAAAAACCACGTTTTAAGGAAATCCCGCATCGTGCAAAATTATCTTGTTTTTCCTAAACAACACATTGTAACTCGAAAAGCTTTGTTGTTGCGTGTATGTCTGAGCATGTTTCCTCTAAAGACAATGCACAAGAGAGTTTTCTCTCGAAAGAACATGTAAGAATACAACGTTATAAGGAAATACAGTGTTGCAGAGTAAAGACAAATACGTACATATTGGAAACACTTTACGAGAAGAAATAACGCATCGTACAAAATTAGCGTGTATCTCCTAAACAACACGTGGTAACTCGAAAGGATTTGGTGTGGCATGTACGTCTAAACGTGTAGCCTCAAAGGAGAACCGACAGGAGAATTTTCTTTCTTCAAAATTTGTCAGAAAACCACGTTTTAAGGAAATCCTGCATCGTGCGAAATTATCTTGTTTTTCGTAAACAACACGTTGTAACTCGAAAAGCTTTGGTGTTGTCTGTATGTCTCAGTGTGTATCCTCAAAAGGGAACGCACAGTATAGTTTTCTCTCGAAAGAATATGTAAGAGTACCATGTTATGAGGAAATACAGTGTTGCAGAGTAAAGACAAATACCTACATATTGGAAACACTTTATGAGAAGAAGTAATGCATCGTACAAAATTAGCTTGTATCTCCTAAACCAAACGTTGTAACTGGAAAATATTTGGTGCAGCGTGTACGTCTTAACGTGGAGCCTCAAAAGAGAACCCACAGGAGAATTTTCTTTCGTCAATTTTTTTCAGAAAACCATATTTTAAGGATATCCCGCATCATGCGAAATCATCTTCTTTTTTCTAAACAAAATGTTGTAACTCCAAAAGCTTTGGTATTGCGTGTATGTGTAAGCGTGGAGCCTCAAAAGAGAAGGCACAGGAGAGTTTTCTCTCGAAAGAATATGTAAGAATACCACGTTATGAGGAAATACAGTGTTGCAGAGTAAAGACAAATAAGTACATATTGGAAACACTTTAGGGAAGAAATAACGCATCGTACAATATTTGCTTGTATCTCCTAAACAACACGTTGTAACTCGAAAATATTTGGTGTGGCTCGTACGTCTACACGTGTAGCCTCAAAACAGAAACCACAGGAGAATTTTCTTTCGTCAAAATTTGTCAAAAAACCACGTTTTAAGGAAATCCCGCATCGTGCAAAATTATCTTGTTTTTCCTAAACAACACATTGTAACTCGAAAAGCTTTGTTGTTGCGTGTATGTCTGAGCATGTTTCCTCTAAAGACAATGCACAAGAGAGTTTTCTCTCGAAAGAACATGTAAGAATACAACGTTATAAGGAAATACAGTGTTGCAGAGTAAAGACAAATACGTACATATTGGAAACACTTTACGAGAAGAAATAACGCATCGTACAAAATTAGCGTGTATCTCCTAAACAACACGTGGTAACTCGAAAGGATTTGGTGTGGCATGTACGTCTAAACGTGTAGCCTCAAAGGAGAACCGACAGGAGAATTTTCTTTCTTCAAAATTTGTCAGAAAACCACGTTTTAAGGAAATCCTGCATCGTGCGAAATTATCTTGTTTTTCGTAAACAACACGTTGTAACTCGAAAAGCTTTGGTGTTGTCTGTATGTCTCAGTGTGTAGCCTCAAAAGGGAACGCACAGTATAGTTTTCTCTCGAAAGAATATGTAAGAGTACCATGTTATGAGGAAATACAGTGTTGCAGAGTAAAGACAAATACCTACATATTGGAAACACTTTATGAGAAGAAGTAATGCATCGTACAAAATTAGCTTGTCTCCTAAACCAAACGTTGTAACTGGAAAATATTTGGTGCAGCGTGTACGTCTTAACGTGGAGCCTCAAAAGAGAACCCACAGGAGAATTTTCTTTCGTCAATTTTTTTCAGAAAACCATATTTTAAGGATATCCCGCATCATGCGAAATCATCTTCTTTTTTCTAAACAAAATGTTGTAACTCCAAAAGCTTTGGTATTGCGTGTATGTGTAAGCGTGGAGCCTCAAAAGAGAAGGCACAGGAGAGTTTTCTCTCGAAAGAATATGTAAGAATACCACGTTATGAGGAAATACAGTGTTGCAGAGTAAAGACAAATAAGTATATATTGGAAACACTTTACAAAAAGAAATAATGCATCGTACAAAATTAGCTTGTATCTCCTAAACAACACGTTGTAACTCGAAAAGATTCAGTGTGACGTGTACGTCTAAAAGTGTAGCCTCAAACGAGAACCCACAGGAGAATATTCTTTCATCAAAATTTGTCAGAAACCACGTTTTAAGGAAATCTCGCATCGTGAAAAATTATCTTGTTTTTCCTAAACAACACATTGCAACACGAAAAGCTTTGGTGTTGCATGTATGTCTAAGCGTGTAGCCTCAAAAGAGAATGCACAGGAGAGTTTTCTCTCGAAAGAATATGTAAGAATACCACATTATAAGGAAATACAGTGTTGCAGAGTAAAGACAACTACGTACGTATTGGAAACACTTTAAGAGAAGAAATAAAGCATAATACAAAATTAGCTTGTATCTCCTAAACAACAGGTTATAATTCGAAAAGATTTGGTGTGGCTCATACCTCTACACGTGTTGCCTCAAAAGAGAACCCACAGGAGAACTTTCTTTCGTCAAAATTTGTCAGAAAACCACGTTTTATGGAAATCTCGCATCCTGCGAAATTATCTTGTTTTTCCTAAACAAAACGTTGTAACTCGAAAAGCTTTGGCGTTGCTTGTTTGTCTAAGCGTGTAGCCTCAAAAGAGAATGCACAGGAGAGTTTTCCCTAGAAAGAATATGTAAGAATACCACGTTATAAGAAAATACAGTGTTGCAGAGTAAAAACAAATAAGTACGTATTGGAAACACTTTAGGGAAGAAATAATGCATCGTACAATATTTGCTTGTATCTCCTAAACAACACGTTGTAACTCGAAAATATTTGGTGTGGCTCGTACGTCTACACGTGTAGCCTCAAAACAGAAACCACAGGAGAATTTTCTTTCGTCAAAATTTGTCAAAAAACCACGTTTTAAGGAAATCCCGCATCGTGCAAAATTATCTTGTTTTTCCTAAACAACACGTTTTAACTCGAAAAGCTTTGCTGTTGCGTGTATGTCTGAGCATGTTGCCTCTAAAGACAATGCACAAGAGAGTTTTCTCTCGAAAGAACATGTAAGAATACAACGTTATAAGGAAATACAGTGTTGCAGAGTAAAGACAAATACGTACATATTGGAAACACTTTACGAGAAGAAATAACGCATCGTACAAAATTAGCGTGTATCTCCTAAACAACACGTGGTAACTCGAAAGGATTTGGTGTGTCATGTACGTCTAAACGTGTAGCCTCAAAAGAGAACCGACAGGAGAATTTTCTTTCTTCAAAATTTGTCAGAAAACCACGTTTTAAGGAAATCCTGCATCGTGCGAAATTATCTTGTTTTTCATAAACAACACGTTGTAACTCGAAAAGCTTTGGTGTTGCCTGTATGTCTCAGTGTGTAGGCTCAAAAGGGAACGCACAGGATAGTTTTCTCTCGAAAGAATATGTAAAAATACCACGTTATAAGGAAATACAATGTTGCAGAGTAAAGACAAATATGTACGTATTGGAAACAGTTTATGAAAAGAACACATCGTAGAAAATTAGCTTGTATCTCCTAAACAAAAGGTTGTACCTAGAAAAGATTTGGTGTGGCATGTACGTCTAAATGTGTAGCATCAAAAGAGAACCCACAGGAGAATTTTCTTCCTTCAAAATTTTTCAGAAAACCACGTTTTAAGGAAATCCCTCATCGTACGAAATCATCTTTTTCCTAAACAACATGTTGTAACTCGAAAAGCTTTGGTGTTGCGTGTATGTGTAAGCGTGGAGCCTCCAAAGAGAAGGCACAGGAGAGTTTTCTCTCGAAAGAATATGTAAGAATACCACGTTAAAAGGAAATACAATTTAGCAGAGTAAAGACAAATAAGTACATATTGGAAACACTTTACGAGAAGAAATAACGCATCTTAAAAAAGTAGCTTGTATCTCCTAAACAACATGTTGTAACTCGAAAAGATTTGGTGTGACATGTACGTCTAAAAGTGTAGCCTCAAACGAGAACCGACAGGAGAATATTCTTTCATCAAAATTTGTCAGAAACCACGTTTTAAGGAAATCTCGCATCGTGCGAAATTATCTTGTTTTTCCTAAACAACAAGTTGTAACTCGAAAAGCTTTGGTGTTGCGTGTATATCTAAGTGTGTAGCCTCAAAAGAGAATGCACAGGAGAGTTTTCTCTCGAAAGAATATGTAAGAATACCACGTTATAAGGAAATACAGTGTTGCAGAGTAAAGACAAATATGTACGTATTGGAAACACTTTAAGAGAAGAAATAAAGCATAATACAAAATTAGCTTGTATCTCCTAAACAACAGGTTTTAACTCGAAAAGATTTGGTGTGGCTCGTACCTCTACACGTGTAGCCTCAAAAGAGAACCCACAGGAGAACTTTCTTTCGTCAAAATTTGTCAGAAATCCACGTTTTATGCAAACCTCGCATCGTGCGAAATTATCTTGTTTTTCCTAAACAACACGTTGTAACTCGAAAAGCTTTGGCGTTCCTTTTTTGTATAAGCGTGTAGCCTCAAAAGAGAATCCACAGGAGAGTTTTCCCTAGAAAGAATATGTAAGAATACCACGTTATAAGAAAATACAATGTTGCAGAGTAAAGACAAATAAGTACATATTGGAAACACTTTAGGGAAGAAATAACGCATCGTACAATATTTGCTTGTATCTCCTAAACAACACGTTGTAACTCGAAAATATTTGGTGTGGCTTGTACGTCTACACGTGTAGCCTCAAAACAGAAACCACAGGAGAATTTTCTTTCGTCAAAATTTGTCAAAAAACCACGTTTTAAGGAAATCCCGCATCGTGCAAAATTATCTTGTTTTTCCTAAACAACACATTGTAACTTGAAAGCTTTGTTGTTGCGTGTATGACTGAGCATGTTTCCTCTAAAGACAATGCACAAGAGAGTTTTCTCTCGAAAGACATGTAAGAATACAACGTTATAAGGAAATACAGTGTTGCAGAGTAAAGACAAATACGTACATATTGGAAACACTTTACGAGAAGAAATAACGCATCGTACAAAATTGGCGTGTATCTCCTAAACAACACGTGGTAACTCGAAAGGATTTGGTGTGGCATGTACGTCTAAACGTGTAGCCTCAAAAGAGTACACACAGGAGAGTTTTATTTGGTCAAAATTTGTCAGAAAACCACATATTAAGGAAATCCCGCATCGTGCGAAATTATCTTGTTTTTCCTAAACAACGCATTGTAACTCGAAAAGCTTTGGTGTTGCGTGTATGTCTAAGCGTGCAGCCTCATAAGAGAACACACAGGAGACTTTTCTCTCGAAAGAATATGTGAGAATACCACGTTATAAGGAAGTCCACTGTTGTAGAATAATGACAAATACTTACGTATTGGAAACCCTTAAACTTTACGAGATGAAATAAAGCATCGTACAAAATTAGCTTGTATCTCCTAAACAACACGTTGTAACTCGAAAAGATTTGGTCTGGCGTGTACGTCTAAACGTGTAGCCTCAAAAAGAACCCAGAGAAGAATTTTCTTTCGTTAAAATTTTCCAGAACACCACGTTTTAAGGAAATCCCGCATCGTGCGAAATCATCTTCTTTTTCCTAAATAACATGTTGTAACTCGAAAAGCTTTGGTGTTGCGTGTATGTCTAAGCGTGGAGCCTCAAAAGAGAAGGCACAGGAGAGTTTTCTCTCGAAGGAATATGTAAGAATACCACGTTATAAAGAAATACAATTTTGTAGACTAAAGGCAAATAAGTACATATTGGAAACACTTTACGAGAAGAAATAATGCATCGTACAAAATTAGCTTGTATCCCCTAAACAACACGTTGTAACTCGAAAAGATTTGGTGTGACGTGTACGTCTATACGTGTAGCCTCAAAGGAAATCCCACAGAAGAATTTTCCTTTGTCAAATTTTCAGAAAACCACGTTTTAAATAAATCCCGCATCGTGCGAAATTATCTTTTTATTCATTAAAAACACGTTGTAACTCGAAAAGCTTTGGTGTTGCCTGTATGTCTAAGTGTGTAGCCTCAAAACGGAACGCACAAGATAGTTTTCTCTCGAAAGAATATGTAAGAATACCACGTTATAAGGAAATACAGTGTTTCAGAGTAAAGACAAATACTTACATATTGGGAATATTTTACGAGAAGAAATACGCATCGAACAAAATTAGCTTGTATCTCCTAAACAACACATGGTAAGTCGAAAAGATTTGGTTTGGCGTGTATGTCTAAACGTGTAGCCTCAAAGGAGAACACAAAGGAGAATTTTCTTTCGTCAAAATTTTTCAGAAAACCACGTTTTAAGGAAATACCGCATCGTGGGAAATTATCTTGTTTTTCCTAAACAACAAGTGGTAACTCGAAAAGCTTTGGTGTTGCGTGTATGTCTAAGCGTGTAGCCTCAAAAGAGAATGCACAGGAGAGTTTTCTCTCATTAGAACATGTAAGAATTCAACGTTATAAGGAAATACAGTGTTGCAGAGTAAAGACAAATACGTACATATTGGAAACACATTACGAGAAGAAATTAAGCATCACACAATATTAGCTTGTATCTCCTAAACAACAAGTGGAAACTCGAAAACATTTAGTTTGGCGTGTATGTCTAAAAGTTTAGCCTCAAAAGAGAACCCACTGGAGAATTTTCTTTCGTCAAAATTGGTCAGAAAACAAGGTTTTAACGAAATCCCGCATCCTGCGAAATTATCTTGTTTTTCCTAAACAACACGTTGTAACTCAAAAAGCTTGGGTGTTGCGTGTATGTCTCAGTGTGTAGCCTCAAAAGAGAACACACAGGAGAGTTTTCACTCAAAAGAATAAGTAAGAATACCAGGTTATAAGGAAATACAGTGTTGCAGAGTAAAGACAAATATGTACGTATTGGAAACACTTAACGTGAAGAAATAACGCATCATAAAAAATTAGCTTGTATCTCCTAAACAACACGTTGTAACTCGAAAATGTTTGGTGTGGCAGGTACGTCTAAACGTGTAGCCTCAAAAAGAGAACACACAGGAGAATTTTCTTTGGTCAAATTTGTCACAAAACCACGTATTAAGGAAATCCTACATCGTGCGAAATTATCTTGTTTTTCCTAAACAACACGTTGTAACTCGAAAACCTTTGGTGTTGCGTGTATGTCTCAGCGTGTAGCCTTAAAAGAGAACACACAGGGGAGTTTTCTCTCAAAAGAATATGTAAGAATACCACGTTATAAGGAAATACAGTGTTGCAGAGTAAAGAAAAATACGTACGTATTGGAAACCCTTAAACTTTACGAGATGAAATACAGCATCGTACAAAATTAGCTCGTATCTCCTAAACAACACTTTGTAACTCGAAAAGATTTGGTGTGGCGTGTACGTCTAAACTTGTAGCCTCAAAAGAGAACCCATAGGAGAATTTTCTTTCGTCAAAGTTTCAGAAAAGCACGTTTTAAGGAAATCCAGCATCGTGCGAAATTATCTTGTTTTTCCTAAACAACACGTAGTAACTCGAAAATCTTTGGTGATGCGTGTATGACTAAGCGTGTAGCCTCAAAAGAGAACACACAGGAGAGTTTTCTCTCGAAAGAATATGCAAGAAATTATGTTGTTTTTCCTAAACAACATGTTGTAATTCGAAAAGCTTTGGAGTTGAGTGTATGTCTAAGCATGTAGCCTCAAAGGAGACCGCACAGGAGAGTTTTCTCTCGAAAGAATGTGTAAGAATACCACGTTATAAGGAAATACAGTGTTGCAGAGTAAAGACAAATACGTACATATTGGAAAAACTTAAACTTTACGAGAAGAAATAAGGCATCTTACAAAATTAGTTTGTATCTCCTAAACAACACGTTATAACTCGAAAAGATTTGGTGTGGTGTGTACGTCTAAACGTGTAGCCTAAAAAGAGAACCCACAGGATAATTTTCTTTCGTCAAAATTTGTCAGAAAACCACGTTTTAAGGAAATCCCGCATCGTGTGAAATTATCTTGTTTTTCCTAAAAAACACGTTGTAACTCGAAAAGCTTTGGTGTTGCGTGTATGTCTAAGCATGTAGCCTCAAAGGGGAACGCACAGGAGAGTTTTCTCTCGAAAGAATAAGCAAGAATACCACGTTATAAGGAAATACAGTGTTGCAGAGTAAAGGCAAATATGTACGTAATGGAAACACTTAAACTTTATGAGAAGAAATAACGCATCTTAAAAAAATTAGCTTGTATCTCCTAAACAACACGTTGCAACTCGAAAAGATCTGGTGTTGCGTGAATGTCTAAGCATGTAGCCTCAAAGGAGAACGCACAGGAGAGTTTTCTCTCGAAAGAATATGCAAGAATACCACGTTATAAGGAAATACAGTGTTGCAGAGTAAAGGCAAATATGTACGTAATGGAAACACTTAAACTTTATGAGAAGAAATAACGCATCTTAAAAAAATTAGCTAGTTTCTCCTAAACAACACGTTGTAACTCGAAAAGATTTGCTGTGGCGTGTACGTCTAAATGTGTAGCCTCAAAAGAGAACCCACAGGAGTATTTTATTTCGTCAAAATTTGTCAGAAAACCACGTTTTAAGGAAATCCCGCATCGTGCGAAATTATCTTGTTTTTCCTAAACAACACGTTGTAACTCGAAAAGCTTTGGTGTTGCGTGTATGTCTAAGCGTGTAGCCTCAAAAGAGAACGCAAAGGAGAGTTTTTTCTCGAAAGAATATGTAAGAATACCACGTTATTAGGAAATACAATGTTGCAGAGTAAAGACAAATACTTACGTCTTGGAAAAACTTTAGGAGAAGAAATAACGCATCGTAAGAAATTAGCTTGTATCTCCTAAACAACACGTTGTAACTCGAAAAGCTTTGGTGTTGCGTGTATGTGTAAGCTTGTAGCCTCAAAGGAGAACGCAAAGGAGAGTTTTTTCTCGAAAGAATATGTAAGAATACCACGTTATTAGGAAATACAGTGTTGCAGAGTAAAGACAAATACTTATGTATTGGAAAAACTTTAGGAGAAGAAATAACGCATCGTACAAAATTAGCTTGTATCTACTAAACAACACGTTGCAACTTAAAAAGATTTGGTGTGGCCTGTACGTCTAAACGTGTAGCCTGAAGAAAGAAGCCATAGGAGAATTTTCTTTGGTCAAAATTTGTCAGAAAACCACGTATTAAGGAAATCCCGCATCGTGCGAAATTATCTTGTTTTTCCTAAACAAAACGTTTTAACTCGAAATGCTTTGGTGTTGCATGTATGTCTAAGCGTGTAGCCTCAATAGAGAACGCACAGGAGAGTTTTCTCTCGAAAGAATATGTAAGAATACCACGTTATAAGGAAATACAGTGTTGCAGAGTAAAGACAAATACGTACATATTGGAAAAACTTAAACTTTACGAGAAGAAATAACGCATCGTACAAAATTAGCTTG
Source organism: Apodemus sylvaticus (assembly GCF_947179515.1). Taxonomy (NCBI): domain Eukaryota; kingdom Metazoa; phylum Chordata; class Mammalia; order Rodentia; family Muridae; genus Apodemus; species Apodemus sylvaticus. The sequence goes on from NW_026263408.1 coordinate 227,263, forward strand.
TATCTCCTAAACAACACGTTGTAACTTGAAAAGATTTGGTGTGGCTTGTACGTCTAAACGTGTACCCTCAAAAGAGTACCCACAGGAGAGTTTTATTTCGTCAAAATTTGTCAGAAAACCACGTTTTAAGGAAATCCCGCATCTTGCGAAATTATCTTGTTTTTCCTAAACAACACGTTGTAACTCGAAAGGCTTTGGTGTTGCGTGAATGTCTAAGCATGTAGCCTCAAAGCAGAACTCACAGGAGAGTTTTCTCTCGAAAGAATATGCAAGAATACCACGTTATAAGGAAATACAGTGTTGCAGAGTAAAGGCAAATATGTACCTAATGGAAACACTTAAACTTTACGAGAAGAAATAACGCATCGTAAAAAATTAGCTTGTATCTCCTAAACAACACGTTGTAACTTAAAAAGATTTGGTGTGGCCTGTACGTCTAAACGTGTAGCCTCAAAAGAGAACCCATAGGAGAATTTTCTTTGGTCAAAATTTGTCAGAAAACCACGTATTAAGGAAATTCCGTATCGTGCGAAATTATCTTGTTTTTCCTAAACAAAACGTTTTAACTCGAAAAGCTTTGGTGTTGCGTGTATGTCTAAGCCTGTAACCTCAAAGGAGAATGCCCAGGAGAGTTTTCTCTCGAAAGAATATGTAAGAATACCACGTTAAAGGAAATAGAGTGTTGCAGAGTAAAGACAAATACGTACTTATTGGAAAAACTTAAACTTTACGAGAAGAAATAAGGCATCTTACAAAATTAGTTTGTATCTCCTAAACAACACGTTATAACTTGAAAAGATTTGGTGTGGTGTGTACGTCTAAACTTGTAGCCTCAAAAGAGAACCCACAGGATAATTTTCTTTCGTCAAAATTTGCCAGAAAACCACGTTTTAAGGAAATCCCGCATCTAGCGAAATTATCTTGTTTTTCCTAAACAACACGTTGTAACTCGAAAGCTTTGGTGTTGCGTGTATGTCTAAGCGTGTAGCCTCAAAAGAGAACGCACAGGAGAGTTTTCTCTCGAAAGAATATGTAAGGATACCATGTTATAAGGAAATACAGTGTTGCAGAGTAAAGAGAAATACTTACTTATTGGAAAAACTTAAACTTAAGAGAAGAAATAACGCATCGTACAAAATTAGCTTGTATCTCCTAAACAACACGTTGTAACTTAAAAAGATTTGGTGTGGCCTGTACGTCTAAACGTGTAGCCTCAAAAGAGAACCCGTAGGAGAATTTTCTTTGGTCAAAATTTGTCAGAAAACCACGTATTAAGGAAATTCCGCATCGTGCGAAATTATCTTGTTTTTCCTAAACAAAACGTTTTAACTCGAAAAGCTTTGGTGTTGCGTGTATGTCTAAACCTGTAACCTCAAAGGAGAATGCCCAGGAGAGTTTTCTCTCGAAAGAATATGTAAGAATACCACTTTATAAGGAAATACAGTGTTGCAGAGTAAAGACAAATACGTACTTATTGGAAAAACTTAAACTTACCAGAAGAAATAAGGCATCTTACAAAATTAGTTTCTATCTCCTAAACAACACGTTATAACTTGAATAGATTTGGTGTGGTGTGTACGTCTAAACTTGTAGCCTCAAAAGAGAACCCACAGGATAATTTTCTTTCGTCAAAATTTGTCAGAAAACCACGTTTTAAGGAAATCCCGCATCTTGCGAAATTATCTTGTTTTTCCTAAACAACACGTTGTAACTCGAAAGCTTTGGTGTTGCGTGTATGTCTAAGCGTGTAGCCTCAAAAGAGAACGCACAGGAGAGTTTTCTCTCGAAAGAATATGTAAGGATACCACATTATAAGGAAATACAGTGTTGCAGAGTAAAGACAAATACATACGTATTGGAAACACTTTATGAGAGAAATAACGCATCTGGCAAAATTAGCTTGTATGTCCTAAACAACTCGTTGTAACTCGAAAAGATTTGGTGTGGGGTGCACGTCTAAACGTGTAGCCTCAAAAGAGTACCCACAGGAGAGTTTTATTTCGTCAAAATTTGTCAGAAAACCACTTTTTAAGGAAATCCCGCATCTTGCGAAATTATCTTGTTTTCCTAAACAACACGTAGTAACTCGAAAATCTTTGGTGATGCGTGTATGTCTAAGCGTGTAGCCTCAAAAGAGAACACACAGGAGAGTTTTCTCTCGAAAGAATATGTGAGAATACCACGTTATAAGGAAATACAGTGTTGCAGAATAAAGACAAATAATTACGTATTGGAAACCCTTAAACTTTACGAGATGAAATAAAGCATCGTACAAAATTAGCTTGTATCTCCTAAACAACACGTTGTAACTCGAAAAGATTTGGTGTGGCGTGTACGTCTAAAGGTGTAGCCTCAAAAGAGAACCACAGGACAATTTTCGTTCGTGAAAATTTGTCAGAAAAACACGTTTTAAGGAAATCCCGCATCGTGAGAAATTATCTTGTTCTTCATAAACAACACATTGAAACTCGAAAAGCTTTGGTGTTGCGTGTATGTTTAAGCGTGTACCCACAAAAGAGAACGCACAGGAGAGTTTTCTCTCGAAAGAATATGTAAGAATACCATGTATTAAGGAAATACCGTGTTGCAGAGTAAAGACAAATACGTACTTATTGGAAACACTTTACGAGAAGAAATAACGCATCGTAAAAAATTAGCTTGTATCTCCTAAACAACAGGTTGTAACTCGAAAAGATTTGGTGTGGCGTGTACGTCTAAACGTGTAGCCTCAAAAGAGTACACACAGGAGAGTTTTATTTGGTCAAAATTTGTCAGAAAACCACGTTTTAAGGAAATCCCGCATCGTGCGAAATTATGTTGTTTTTCCTAAACAACATGTTGTAATTCGAAAAGCTTTGGAGTTGAGTGTATGTCTAAGCATGTAGCCTCAAAGGAGACCGCACAGGAGAGTTTTCTCTCAAAAGAATATGCAAGAATACCTCGTTATAAGGAAATACAGTGTTGCAGAGTAAAGCCAAATTTTTACATAATGGAAACACTTAAACTTTATGAGAAGAAATAATGCATCGTAAAAAAATTAGCTTGTATCTCCTAAACAACACGTTGTAACTCGACAAGATTTAGTGTCTCGGGCACGTCTAAATGTGTAGCCTCAAAAGAGAACCCACAGGAGTATTTTCTTTCGTCAAAATTTGTCAGAAAACCACGTTTTAAGGAAATCCCGCATCATGCTAAATTATCTTGTTTTTCCTAAACAACACATTGTAACTCGAAAAACTTTGGTGTTGCGTGTATGTCAAAGCGTATAGCCTCAAAAGAGAACGCACAGGAGAGTTTTCTCTCGAAAGAATATGTAAGAATACCACGTTATAAGGAAATACAGTGTTGCAGAGTAAAGACAAATACTTACTTATTGGAAAAACTTAAACTTTATGAGAAGAAATAAGGCATCTTACAAAATTAGTTTCTATCTCCTAAACAACACGTTATAACTCGAAAAGATTTGGTGTGGTATGTACGTCTAAACGTGTAGCCTAAAAAGAGAACCCACAGGATAATTTTCTTTCGTCAAAATTTGTCAGAAAACCACGTTTTAAGGAAATCCCGCATCGTGTGAAATTAACTTGTTTTTCCTAACAAAAAACACGTTGTAACTCGAAAAGCTTTGGTGTTGCGTGTATGTCTAAGCATGTAGCCTCAAAGGGGAACGCACAGGAGAGTTTTCTCTCGAAAGAATATGCAAGAATACCACGTTATAAGGAAATACAGTGTTGCAGAGTAAAGGCAAATATGTACGTAATGGAAACACTTAAACTTTATGAGAAGAAATAACGCATCGTAAAAAAATTAGCTTGTATCTCCTAAACAACACGTTGCAACTCGAAAAGATCTGGTGTTGCGTGAATGTCTAAGCATGTAGCCTCAAAGGAGAACGCACAGGAGAGTTTTCTCTCGAAAGAATATGCAAGAATACCACGTTATAAGGAAATACAGTGTTGCAGAGTAAAGGCAAATATGTACGTAATGGAAACACTTAAACTTTATGAGAAGAAATAACGCATCGTAATAAAATTAGCTTGTTTCTCCTAAACAACACGTTGTAACTCGAAAAGATTTGGTGTGGCGTGTACGTCTAAATGTGTAGCCTCAAAAGAGAACCCACAGGAGTATTTTCTTTCGTCAAAATTTGTCAGAAAACCACGTTTTAAGGAAATCCCGCATCATGCGAAATTATCTTGTTTTTCCTAAACAACACGTTGTAAGTCGAAAAGCTTTGGTGTTGCGTGTATGTCTAAGCGTGTAGCCTCAAAAGAGAACGCAAAGGAGAGTTTTTTCTCGAAAGAATATGTAAGAATACCACGTTATTAGGAAATACAGTGTTGCAGAGTAAAGACAAATACTTACGTCTTGGAAAAACTTTATGAGAAGAAATAACGCATCTTAAGAAATTAGCTTGTATCTCCTAAACAACACGTTGTAACTCGAAAAGCTTTGGTGTTGCGTGTATGTGTAAGCGTGTAGCCTCAAAGGAGAATGCAAAGGAGAGTTTTTTCTCGAAAGAATATGTAAGAATACCACGTTATTAGGAAATACAGTGTTGCAGAGTAAAGACAAATACTTATGTATTGGAAAAACTTTATGAGAAGAAATAACGCATCGTACAAAATTAGCTTGTATCTACTAAACAACACGTTGCAACTTAAAAAGATTTGGTGTGGCCTGTACGTCTAAACGTGTAGCCTGAAAAAAGAAGCCATAGGAGAATTTTCTTTGGTCAAAATTTGTCAGAAACCCACGTATTAAGGAAATCCCGCATCGTGCAAAATTATCTTGTTTTTCCTAAACAAAACGTTTTAACTCGAAATGCTTTGGTGTTGCGTGTATGTCTAAGCGTGTAGCCTCAAAAGAGAACGCTCAGGAGAGTTTTCTCTCGAAAGAATATGTAAGAATACCACGTTATAAGGAAATACAGTGTTGCAGAGTAAAGACAAATACATACTTATTGGAAAAACTTAAACTTTACGAGAAGAAATAACGCATCGTAAAAAATTAGCTTGTATCTCCTAAACAACACGTTGTAACTTAAAAAGATTTGGTGTGGCCTGTACGTCTAAACGTGTAGCCTCAAAAGAGAACCCATAGGAGTATTTTCTTTGGTCAAAATTTGTCAGAAAACCACGTATTAAGGAAATTCCGTATCGTGCGAAATTATCTTGTTTTTCCTAAACAAAACGTTTTAACTCGAAAAGCTTTGGAGTTCCGTGTATGTCTAAGCCTGTAACCTCAAAGGAGAATGCCCAGGAGAGTTTTCTCTCGAAAGAATATGTAAGAATACCACGTTAAAGGAAATAGAGTGTTGCAGAGTAAAGACAAATACGTACTTATTGGAAAAACTTAAACTTTACGAGAAGAAATAAGGCATCTTACAAAATTAGTTTGTATCTCCTAAACAACACGTTATAACTTGAAAAGATTTGGTGTGGTGTGTACGTCTAAACTTGTAGCCTCAAAAGAGAACCCACAGGATAATTTTCTTTCGTCAAAATTTGCCAGAAAACCACGTTTTAAGGAAATCCCGCATCTAGCGAAATTATCTTGTTTTTCCTAAACAACACGTTGTAACTCGAAAGCTTTGGTGTTGCGTGTATGTCTAAGCGTGTAGCCTCAAAAGAGAACGCACAGGAGAGTTTTCTCTCGAAAGAATATGTAAGGATACCACGTTATAAGGAAATACAGTGTTGCAGAGTAAAGACAAATACGTATGTATTGGAAACACTTTATGAGAGAAATAACGCATCTGGCAAAATTGGCTTGTATGTCCTAAACAACTCGTTGTAACTCGAAAAGATTTGGTGTGGGGTGCACGTCTAAACGTGTAGCCTCAAAAGAGTACCCACAGGAGAGTTTTATTTCGTCAAAATTTGTCAGAAAACCACGTTTTAAGGAAATCCCGCATCTTGCGAAATTATCTTGTTTTTCCTAAACAACACGTTGTAAATCGAAAAGCTTTGGTGTTGCGTGAATGTCTAAGCATGTAGCCTCAAAGGAGAACGCACAGGAGAGTTTTCTCTCGAAAGAATATGCAAGAATACCACGTTATAAGGAAATACAGTGTTGCAGAGTAAAGGCAAATATGTACGTAATGGAAACACTAAAACTTTATGAGAAGAAATAACGCATCGTAAAAAATTAGCTTGTTTCTCCTAAACAACACGTTGTAACTCGAAAAGATTTGGTGTGGCGTGTACGTCTAAATGTGTAGCCTCAAAAGAGAACCCACAGGAGTATTTTCTTTCGTCAAAATTTGTCAGAAAACCACGTTTTGAGGAAATCCCGCATCGTGCGAAATTATCTTGTTTTTCCTAAAGAACACGTTGTAACTCGAAAAGCTTTGGTGTTGCGTGTATGTCTAAGCATGTAGCCTCAAAAGAGAACGCAAAGGAGAGTTTTTTCTCGAAAGAATATGTAAGAATACCACGTTATTAGGAAATACTGTGTTGCAGAGTAAAGACAAATACTTACGTCTTGGAAAAACTTTACGAGAAGAAATAATGCATCGTAAGAAATTAGCTTGTATCTCCTAAACAACACGTTGTAACTCGAAAAGCTTTGGTGTTGCGTGTATGTGTAAGCGTGTAGCCTCAAAGGAGAACGCAAAGGAGAGTTTTTTCTCGAAGGAATATGTAAGAATACCATGTTATTAAGAAATACAGTGTTGCAGAGTAAAGAAAAATACTTATGTATTGGAAAAACTTTACGAGAAGAAATAACGCATCGTACAAAATTAGCTTGTATCTACTAAACAACACGTTGCAACTTAAAAAGATTTGGTGTGGCCTGTACGTCTAAACGTGTAGCCTGAAAAAGAAGCCATAGGAGATTTTTCTTTGGTCAAAATTTGTCAGAAAACCACGTATTAAGGAAATCCCGCATAGTGCGAAATTATCTTGTTTTTTTCTAAACCAAACGTTTTAACTCGAAAAGCTTTGGTGTTGCGTGTATGTGTAAGCGTGTATCCTCAAAAGAGAACGCACAGGAGAGTTTTCTCTCGAAAGAATATGTAAGAATACCACGTTATAAGGAAATACAGTGTTGCACAGTAAAGACAAATACGTACTTATTGGAAAAACTTAAACCTTACGAGAAGAAATAAGGCATCTTAAAAAATTAGTTTGTATCTCCTAAACAACACATTATAACTCGAAAAGATTTGGTGTGGTGTGTATGTCTAAACGTGTAGCCTCAAAAGAGAACCCACAGGAAAATTTTCTTTCGTCAAAATTTGTCAGAAAACCACGTTTTAAGGAAATCCCGCATTCTGCGAAATTATCTTGTTTTTCTTAAACAAAACGTTTTAACTCGAAAAGCTTTGGTGTTGCGTGTATGTCTAAGCGTGTAGCCTCAAAAGAGAACGCACAGGAGAGTTTTCTCTCGAAAGAATATGTAAGAATACAACGTTATAAGGAAATACAGTGGTGCAGAGTAAAGACAAATACGTACTTATTGGAAAAACTTAAACTTAAGAGAAGAAATAACGCATCGTACAAAATTAGCTTGTATCTCCTAAACAACACGTTGTAACTTAAAAAGATTTGGTGTGGCCTGTACGTCTAAACGTGTAGCCTCAAAAGAGAACCCATAGGAGAATTTTCTTTGGTCAAAATTTGTCAGAAAACCACGTATTAAGGAAATTCCGCATCGTGCAAAATTATCTTGTTTTTCCTAAACAAAACGTTTTAACTCGAAAAGCTTTGGTGTTGCGTGTATGTCTAAGCCTGTAACCTCAAAGGAGAATGCCCAGGAGAGTTTTCTCTCGGAAGAATATGTAAGAATACCACGTTATAAGGAAATACAGTGTTGCAGAGTAAAGACAAATACGTACTTATTGGAAAAACTTAAACTTTACGAGAAGAAATAAGGCATCTTACAAAATTAGTTTGTATCTCCTAAACAACACGTTATAACTTGAAAAGATTTGGTGTGGTGTGTACGTCTAACCTTGTAGCCTCAAAAGAGAACCCACAGGATAATTTTCTTTCGTCAAAATTTGTCAGAAAACCACGTTTTAAGGAAATCCCGCATCTTGCGAAATTATCTTGTTTTTCCTAAACAACACGTTGTAACTCGAAAGCTTTGGTGTTGCGTGTATGTCTAAGCGTGTAGCCTCAAAAGAGAACGCACAGGAGAGTTTTCTCTCGAAAGAATATGTAAGGATACCACGTTATAAGGAAATACAGTGTTGCAGAGTAAAGACAAATACGTACGTATTGGAAACACTTTATGAGAGAAATAACGCATCTGGCAAAATTAGCTTGTATGTCCTAAACAACTCGTTGTAACTCGAAAAGATTTGGTGTGGGGTGCACGTCTAAACGTGTAGCCTCAAAAGAGTACCCACAGGAGAGTTTTATTTCGTCAAAATTTGTCAGAAAACCACGTTTTAAGGAAATCCCGCATCTTGCGAAATTATCTTGTTTTCCTAAACAACACGTAGTAACTCGAAAATCTTTGGTGATGCGTGTATGTCTAAGCGTGTAGCCTCAAAAGAGAACACACAGGAGAGTTTTCTCTCGAAAGAATATGTGAGAATACCACGTTATAAGGAAGTACAGTGTTGCAGAATAAAGACAAATACTTACGTATTGGAAACCCTTAAACTTTACGAGATGAAATAAAGCATCGTACAAAATTAGCTTGTATCTCCTAAACAACACGTTGTAACTCGAAACGATTTGGTGTGGCGTGTACGTCTAAAGGTGTAGCCTCAAAAGAGAACCACAGGACAATTTTCGTTCGTCAAAATTTGTCAGAAAACCACGTTTTAAGGAAATCCCGCATCGTGAGAAATTATCTTGTTCTTCATAAACAACACATTCTAACTCGAAAAGCTTTGGTGTTGCGTGTATGTTTAAGCGTGTACCCTCAAAAGAGAACGCACAGGAGAGTTTTCTCTCGAAAGAATATGTAAGAATACCACGTATTAAGGAAATACCATGTTGCAGAGTAAAGACAAATACGTACTTATTGGAAACACTTTACGAGAAGAAATAACGCATCGTAAAAAATTAGCTTGTATCTCCTAAACAACAGGTTGTAACTCGAAAAGATTTGGTGTGGCGTGTACGTCTAAACGTGTAGCCTCAAAAGAGTACACACAGGAGAGTTTTATTTGGTCAAAATTTGTCAGAAAACCACGTTTTAAGGAAATCCCGCATCGTGCGAAATTATGTTGTTTTTCCTAAACAACATGTTGTAACTCGAAAAGCTTTGGAGTTGAGTGTATGTCTAAGCATGTAGCCTCAAAGGAGACCGCACAGGAGAGTTTTCTCTCAAAAGAATATGCAAGAATACCTCATTATAAGGAAATACAGTGTTGCAGAGTAAAGCCAAATTTTTACATAATGGAAACACTTAAACTTTATGAGAAGAAATAATGCATCGTAAAAAACTTAACTTGTATCTCCTAAACAACACGTTGTAACTCGACAAGATTTAGTGTCTCGGGCACGTCTAAATGTGTAGCCTCAAAAGAGAACCCACAGGAGTATTTTCTTTCGTCAAAATTTGTCAGAAAACCACGTTTTAAGGAAATCCCGCATCATGCTAAATTATCTTGTTTTTCCTAAACAACACATTGTAACTCGAAAAACTTTGGTGTTGCGTGTATGTCAAAGCGTATAGCCTCAAAAGAGAACGCACAGGAGAGTTTTCTCTCGAAAGAATATGTAAGAATACCACGTTATAAGGAAATACAGTGTTGCAGAGTAAAGACAAATATGTACTTATTGGAAAAACTTAAACTTTACGAGAAGAAATAAGGCATCTTACAAAATTAGTTTGTATCTCCTAAACAACACGTTATAACTCGAAAAGATTTGGTGTGGTGTGTACGTCTAAACGTGTAGCCTAAAAAGAGAACCCACAGGATAATTTTCTTTCGTCAAAATTTGTCAGAAAACCACGTTTTAAGGAAATCCCGCATCGTGTGAAATTATCTTGTTTTTCCTAAAAAACACGTTGTAACTCGAAAAGCTTTGGTGTTGCGTGTATGTCTAAGCATGTAGCCTCAAAGGGGAACGCACAGGAGAGTTTTCTCTCGAAAGAATATGCAAGAATACCACGTTATAAGGAAATACAGTGTTGCAGAGTAAAGGCAAATATGTACGTAATGGAAACACTTAAACTTAATGAGAAGAAATAACGCATCGTAAAAAAATTAGCTTGTATCTCCTAAACAACACGTTGTAACTCGAAAAGATCTGGTGTTGCGTGAATGTCTAAGCATGTAGCCTCAAAGGAGAACGCACAGGAGAGTTTTCTCTCGAAAGAATATGCAAGAATACCACGTTATAAGGAAATACAGTGTTGCAGAGTAAAGGCAAATATGTAAGTAATGGAAACACTTAAACTTTATGAGAAGAAATAACGCATCGTAAAAAAAATTAGCTTGTTTCTCCTAAACAACACGTTGTAACTCGAAAAGATTTGGTGTGGCGTGTACGTCTAAATGTGTAGCCTCAAAAGAGAACCCACAGGAGTATTTTCTTTCGTCAAAATTTGTCAGAAAACCACGTTTTAAGGAAATCCCGCATCATGCGAAATTATCTTGTTTTTCCTAAACAACACGTTGTAACTCGAAAAGCTTTGGTGTTGCGTGTATGTCTAAGGGTGTAGCCTCAAAAGAGAACGCAAAGGAGAGTTTTTTCTCGAAAGAATATGTAAGAATACCACGTTATTAGGAAATACAGTGTTGCAGAGTAAAGACAAATACTTACGTCTTGGAAAAACTTTAGGAGAAGAAATAACGCATCGTAAGAAATTAGCTTGTATCTCCTAAACAACACGTTGTAACTCGAAAAGCTTTGGTGTTGCGTGTATGTGTAAGCGTGTAGCCTCAAAGGAGAACGCAAAGGAGAGTTTTTTCTCGAAAGAATATGTAAGAATACCACGTTATTAGGAAATACAGTGTTGCAGAGTAAAGACAAATACTTATGTATTGGAAAAACTTTAGAGAAGAAATAACGCATCGTACAAAATTAGCTTGTATCTACTAAACAACACGTTGCAACTTAAAAAGATTTGGTGTGGCCTGTACGTCTAAACGTGTAGCCTGAAAAAAGAAGCCATAGGAGAATTTTCTTTGGTCAAAATTTGTCAGAAAACCACGTATTAAGGAAATCCTGCATCGTGCGAAATTATCTTGTTTTTCCTAAACAAAACGTTTTAACTCGAAATGCTTTGGTGTTGCGTGTATGTCTAATCGTGTAGCCTCAAAAGAGAACGCACAGGAGAGTTTTCTCTCGAAAGAATATGTAAGAATACCACGTTATAAGGAAATACAGTGTTGCAGAGTAAAGACAAATACGTACTTATTGGAAAAACTTAAACTTTACGAGAAGAAATAACGCATCGTACAAAATTAGCTTGTATCTCCTAAACAACACGTTGTAACTTGAAAAGATTTGGTGTGGCTTGTACGACTAAACTTATAGCCTCAAAAGAGTACCCACAGGAGAGTTTTATTTCGTCAAAATTTGTCAGAAAACCACGTTTTAAGGAAATCCCGCATCATGCGAAATTATCTTGTTTTTCCTAAACAACACGTTGTAAATCGAAAAGCTTTGGTGTTGCGTGAATGTCTAAGCATGTAGCCTCAAAGGAGAACGCACAGGAGAGTTTTCTCTCGAAAGAATATGCAAGAATACCACGTTATAAGGAAATACAGTGTTGCAGAGTAAAGGCAAATATGTACGTAATGGAAACACTTAAACTTTATGAGAAGAAATAACGCATCGTAGAAAAATTACCTTGTTGCTCCTAAACAACACGTTGTAACTCGAAAAGATTTGGTGTGGCGTGTACGTCTAAATGTGTAGCCTCAAAAGAGAACCGACAGGAGTATTTTCTTTCGTCAAAATTTGTCAGAAAACCACGTTTTAAGGAAATCCCGCATCCTGTAAAAATATCTTGTTTTTCCTAAACAACACGTTTTAACTCGAAAAGCTTTGGTGTTGCGTGTATGTCTAAGCATGTAGCCTCAAAAGAGAACGCAAAGGAGAGTTTTTTCTCGAAAGAATATGTACGAATACCACGTTATTAGGAAATACAGTGTTGCAGAGTAAAGACAAATACTTACGTCTTGGAAAAACTTTACGAGAAGAAATAATGCATCGTAAGAAATTAGCTTGTATCTCCTAAACAACACGTTGTAACATAAAAAGATTTGGTGTGGCCTGTACGTCTAAACGTGTAGCCTGAAAAGAGAACCCATAGGAGAATTTTCTTTGGTCAAAATTTGTCAGAAAACCATGTATTAAGGAAATCCCTCATAGTGAGACATTATCTTGTTTTTCCTAAACCAAACGTTTTAACTTGAAAAGCTTTCGTGTTGCGTGTATGTCTAAGCGTGTAGCCTCAAAAGAGAACACACAGGAGAGTTTTCTCTCGAAAGAATATGTAAGAATACCACGTTATAAGGAAATACAGTGTTGCAGAGTAAAGACAAATACGTACTTATTGGAAAAACTTAAACCTTACGAGAAGAAATAAGGCATCTTACAAAATTAGTTTATATCTCCTAAACAACACATTACAACTCGAAAAGATTTGGTGTGGTGTGTATGTCTAAACGTGTAGCCTCAAAAGATTACCCACAGGAAAATTTTCTTTCGTCAAAATTTGTCAGAAAACCACGTTTTAAGGAAATCCCGCATTCTGCGAAATTATCTTGTTTTTCTTAAACAAAACGTTTTAACTCGAAAAGCTTTGGTGTTACGTGTATGTCTAAGCGTGTAGCCTCAAAAGAGAACGCACAGGAGAGTTTTCTCTCGAAAGAATATGTAAGAATACCACGTTATAAGGAAATACAGTGTTGCAGAGTAAAGACAAATACGTACTTATTGGAAAAACTTAAACTTAAGAGAAGAAATAACGCATCGTACAAAATTAGCTTGTATCTCCCAAACAACACGTTGTAACTTAAAAAGATTTGGTGTGGCCTGTACGTCTAAACGTGTAGCCTCAAAAGAGAACCCATAGGAGAATTTTCTTTGGTCAAAATTTGTCAGAAAACCACGTATTAAGGAAATTCCGCATCGTGCGAAATTATCTTGTTTTTCCTAAACAAAACGTTTTAACTCGAAAAGCTTTGGTGTTGCGTGTATGTCTAAGCCTGTAACCTCAAAGGAGAATGCCCAGGAGAGTTTTCTTTCGAAAGAATATGTAAGAATACCACGTTATAAGGAAATACAGTGTTGCAGAGTAAAGACAAATACGTACTTATTGGAAAAACTTAAACTTAAGAGAAGAAATAACGCATCGTACAAAATTAGCTTGTATCTCCCAAACAACACGTTGTAACTTAAAAAGATTTGGTGTGGCCTGTACGTCTAAACGTGTAGCCTCAAAAGAGAACCCATAGGAGAATTTTCTTTGGTCAAAATTTGTCAGAAAACCACGTATTAAGGAAATTCCGCATCGTGCGAAATTATCTTGTTTTTCCTAAACAAAACATTTTAACTCGAAAAGCTTTGGTGTTGCGTGTATGTCTAAGCCTGTAACCTCAAAGGAGAATGCCCAGGAGAGTTTTCTCTCGAAAGAATATGTAAGAATACCACGTTATTGCAACACTGTATTTCCTTATAACGTGGTATTCTTACATATTCTTTCGAGAGAAAACTCTCCTGTGCATTCTCTTTTGGGGCTACATACTTAGACATACACCCAACATCAAAGCTTTGCGAGTTAAAATGTGTTGTTTAGGAAGAACTAGATAATTTCTCACGATCCGGGATTTCCTTAAAACGTGGTTTTCTGAAAAATTTTGACAAAAGGAAATTGTCCTGTTGGTTCTCTTTTGAGGCTACACGTTTAGACGTACAGGCCACACCAAATCTTTTCGAGTTACAACGAGTTGTTTAGGAGATAAAAGCTAATTTTGTACGATGCTTTATTTCATCTCGTAAAGTTTATGGGTTTCTAATACATTCTTATATGTCTTTACTCTGCAACACTGTATTTCCTTACAACGTGGTATTCTTACATATTCTTTCGATAGAAAACTCTCCTGTGCGATCTCTTTCGAGGCTACATGCTTAGATATACACGCACTACTAAAGCTTTTCGAGTTACAACGTGTTGTTTAGGAAAAACAAGATAATTCGCACGATGCTGGATTTCCCTAAAACGTGGTTTTCTGAAAAATTTTGACGAAAGAAAATTCTCCTGTGGGTTTTCATTTGAGGCTCCACGTTTAGACGTACACGCCACACCAAATCTTTTCGAGTTACAACGTGTTGTTTAGGAGATACAAGCTAATTTTTTATGATGCTTTATATCTTCTTGTAAATTTTAAGTGTTTCCAAAAGGTATGTATTTATCTTTAATTTGCCACAATGTATTTCCTTATAACGTGGTATTCTTACATACTCGTTCGAGAGAAATCTCTCCTGTGCGTTCACCTTTGAGGCTACATGCTTACACATACACACAACAGCAAAGATTTTCGAGTTACAATGTGTTGATTAGGAAAAACAACACAGTTTCGCACGATGCAGGATTTCCTTAATAAGTGGTTTTCTGACAAATTTTGACGAAAGAAAATTCTCCTGTGGGTTCTCTTTTGAGGCTACACGTTTAGACGTACACGCCACACCAAATCTTTTAGAGTTACAACGTGTTGTTTAGGAGATACAAGCTAATTTTGTATGATGCGTTATTTCTTCTCGTAAAGTGTTTCCAATACATATGTATTTGCCTTTAGTCTGCAACACTGTATTTCCTTATAACGTGGTATTCTTACATATTCTTTCGAGAGAAAACTCTCCTGTGCATCCTCTTTTGAGGCTACACACTTAGACATACACGCAACACCAAAGCTTTTCGAGTTACAACGTGTTTTTTAGGAAAAACTAGATAATTTCTCACGATGAGGAATTTCCTTAATACGTGGTTTTCTGACAAATTTTGACAAAAGAAAATTCTCCTATGGGTTCTCTTTTGAGACTACACGTTTAGACGTACAGGCCACACCAAATCTTTTTAAGTTACAACGTGTTGTTTAGGAGATATAAGATAATTTTGTACGATGCGTTACTTCTTCTCGTAAAGTTTTTCCAATAAGTAAGTATTTGTCTTAACTCTGCAACACTGTATTTCCTTATAACGTGGTATTCTTACATATTCTTTCGAGAGAATACTCTCCTCTGCGTTCTCTTTTGGGGCTACACGCTTAGACATACACCCAACACCAAAGCTTTTCGAGTTAAAACGTGTTGTTTAGGAAGAACAAGATAATTTCTCACGATGCGGGATTTCCTTAAAACGTGATTTTCTGACAAATTTTGACGAAAGAAAATTGTCCTGTGGGTTCTCTTTTGAGGCTACACGTTTAGACGTACAAGGCACACCAAATCTTTTCGAGTTACAACGTGTTGTTTAGGAGATACAAGCTAATTTTGTACGATGCTTTATTTCATCTCGTAAAGTTTATGCGTTTCCAATACATACGTATTTGTCTTTACTCTGCAACACTGTATTTCGTTATAACGTGGTATTCTTACATATTCTTTCGAGAGAAAACTCTCCTGTGCGTTCTCCTTTGAGGCTACACACTTAGACATACACGCAACACCAAAGCTTTTCGAGTTACAATGTGATGTTTAGGAAAAACAAGATAATTTCACACGATGCGGGATTTACTTAAAACGTGGTTTCTGAAAAATTTTGACGAAAGAAAATTGTCCTGTGGGTTCCCTTTTGAGGCTACACGTTTAGACGTACACGCCACACCAAATCTTTTTGAGTTACAACGTGTTGTTTAGGAGATACAAGCTAATTTTGTACGATGCGTTATTTCTTCTAGTAAAGTGTTTCCAATACGTACGTATTTGCCTTTAGTCTGCAACACTGTATTTTTTTATAACGTGGTATTCTTACATATTCTTTCGAGAAAAAACTCTCCTGTGCATCCTCTTTTGAGGCTACACGCTTAGACATACACGCAACACCAATGCTTTTCGCGTTACAACGTGTTGTTTAGGAAAAACAAGATAATTTCGCACAATGAGGGATTTCCTTAATACGTGGTTTTCTGACATATTTTGACCAAAGAAAATTCTCCTATGGGTTCTCTTTTGAGACTACACGTTTAGACGTACAGGCCACTCCAAATCTTTTTAAGTTACAACGTGTTGTTTAGGCGATACAAGCTAATTTTGTACGATGCGTTATTTCTTCTTGTAAAGTTTTTCCAATAAATATTTGTCTTTACTCTGCAACACTGTATTTCCTTATAATGTGGCATTCTTACATATTCTTTCGAGTGAAAACTCTCCTCTGCGTTCTCTTTTGGGGCTACATGCTTAGACATACACCCAACACCAAAGCTTTTCGAGTTAAAACGTGTTGTTTAGGAAGAACTAGATAATTTCTCAAGTTGCGTGATTTCCTTAAAACGTGGTTTTCTGACAAAATTTGATGAAAGAAAAGTGTCCTGTGGGTTCTCTTTTGAGGCTACATGTTTAGACGTACATGCCACACCAAATCTTTTCGAGTTACAACGTGTTGTTTAGGAGATACAAGCTAATTTTGTACGATGCTTTATTTCATCTCGTAAAGTTTATGGGTTTCCAATACATACGTATTTGTCTTTAATCTGCAACACTGTATTTCTTTATAACGTGGTATTCTTACATATTCTTTCGAGAGAAAACTCTCCTGTGCGTTCTTCTTTGAGGCTACACACTTAGACATACACGCAACACCAAAGCTTTTCGAGTTACAATGTGATGTTTAGGAAAAACAAGATAATTTCACACGATGCGGGATTTACTTAAAACGTGGTTTCTGAAAAATTTTGACGAAAGAAAATTCTCCTGTGGGTTCTCTTTTGAGGCTACACGTTTAGACGTACACGCCACACCAAATCTTTTCGAGTTACAACGTGTTGTTTAGGAGATACAAGCTAATTTTATAAGATGCGTTATTTCTTCTAGTAAAGTGTTTCCAATACGTACGTATTTGCCTTTAGTCTGCAACACTGTATTTCCTTATAACGTGGTATTCTTACATATTCTTTCGAGAGAAAACTCTCCTGTGCATCCTCTTTTGAGGCTACACGCTTAGACATACACGCAACACCAAAGCTTTTCGCGTTACAACGTGTTGTTTAGGAAAAACAAGATAATTTCGCACAATGAGGGATTTCCTTAATACGTGGTTTTCTGACATATTTTGACCAAAGAAAATTCTCCTATGGGTTCTCTTTTGAGACTACACGTTTAGACGTACAGGCCACTCCAAATCTTTTTAAGTTACAACGTGTTGTTTAGGCGATACAAGCTAATTTTGTATGATGCGTTGTTTCTTCTTGTAAAGTTTTTCCAATAAATAAGTATTTGTCTCTACTCTGCAACACTGTATTTACTTATAACGTGGCATTCTTACATATTCTTTTGAGAGAAAACTCTCCTCTGCGTTCTCTTTTGGGGCTACATGCTTAGACATACACCCAACACCAAAGTTTTTCGAGTTAAAACATGTTGTTTAGGAAGAACTAGATAATTTCTCACGATGCGGGATTTCCTTTAAACGTGGTTTTCTGACAAAATTTGATGAAAGAAAATTGTCCTGTGGGTTCTCTTTTGAGGCTACACGTTTAGACATACACGCCACACCAAATCTTTTCGAGTTACAACTTGTTGTTTAGGAGATACAAGCTAATTTTGTACGATGCTTTATTTCATCTCATAAAGTTTATGGGTTTCCAATACATACGTTTTTGTCTTTACTCTGCAACACTGTATTCCCTTATAACGTGATATTCTTACATATTCTTTCGAGAAAAAACTCTCCTGTGTGTTCTCTTTTGAGGCTACACCCTTAGACATACACGCAACACCAAAGCTTTTCGAGTTATAATGTGTTGTATAGGAAAAACAAGATAATTTCGCACAATGCGGGATTTCCTTAAAACGTGGATTTCTGAAAATTTTTGACGAAAGAAAATTGTCCTGTGGGTTCTGTTTTGAGGCTACACGTTTAGACGTACACGCCACACCAAATCCTTTCAAGTTATAACATGTTGTTTAGGAGACACAAGCTAATTTTGTACGATGCGTTATTTCTTCTCGTAAAGTGTTTCCAATATGTACATATTTGCCTTTAGTCTGCAACACTGTATTTCCTTATAACATGGTATTCTTACATATTCTTTCGAGAGAATATTGTTTAGGAAAAACAATATATTTTCGCGCGATGCGGGATTTCCTTAATAAGTGGTTTTCTGACAAATTTTGACCAAGGAAAATTCCTCTATGGGTTCTCTTTTGAGGCTAAACGTTTAGACGTACACGCTACACCTAATCTTTTTAAGTTACAACGTGTTGTTTAGGAGATACAAGCTAATTTTGTACGATAGGTTATTTCTTCTCATAAAGTTTTCTAATAAGTAAGAATATGTCTTTACTCTGCAACACTGTATTTCCTTATAACGTGGTATTCTTACATATTCTTTGGAGAGAAAACTCTCCTGTACGTTCTCATTTGAGGCTACACGTTAGACATACACGCAACACCAAAGCTTTTCGAGTTACAATGTGTTGTTTAGGAAGAACAAGATAATTTCCCACGATGCGGGATTTCCTTAAAACGTGGTTTTCTGACAAATTTTGACGAAAGAAAATTCTGTGGCTTCTCTATTGAGGCTACACGTTTAGACATACACACAACACCAAATATTTTTGAATTACAACGTGTTGTTTAGTAGATACAAAATAATTTTTTTATGATGCCTTATTTCTTCTCGTAAAGTTTTTCTAATAAGTAAGAATATGTCTTTACTCTACAACACTGTATTTCCGTATAATGTGGTATTCTTACATATTCTTTCGAGAGAAAACTCTCCTGTGCATTCTCATTTGAGGCTACACGCTTAGACATACACGCAACACCAAAGCTTTTCTAGTTACAATGTGTTGTTTAGGAAGAACAAGATAATTTCCCACGATGCGGGATTTCCTTAAAACGTGGTTTTCTGATAAATTTTGACGAAAGAAAATTCTCCAGTTGGTTCTCCATTGAGGCTACACGTTTAGATATACACACCACACCAAATCTTTTTGAGTTACAACGTGTTGTTTAGGAGATACAAGCTAATTTTTTTATGATGCCTTATTTCTTCTCGTAAAGTTTAAGTGTTTCCAAGACGTATGTATTTGCCTTTACTCTCTAACACTGTATTTCCTTATTGCGTGGTATTCTTACATATTCTTTCGACAGTAAACTCTCCTGTGCTTTCTCTTTGGAGGCTACACGTTTAGACATACACGCAACACCAAAGCTTTTCGAGTTACAACGTGTTGTTTAGGAAAAACAAGATAATTTCGCATGATGCGGGATTTCCTTAAAACGTGGTTTTCTGGCAAATATTGATGAAAGAAAATTCTCCTGTGGGTAATCTTTTGAGGGTACACGTTTAGAAGTACACGCCACACCAAATACTTTCGAGTTATAACGTGTTGTTTAGGAGATACAAGTTAATTTTGTACTATGTGTTATTTCTTCTCGTAAAGTTTAAGTGTTTCCAATAAGTATGTATTTGTCTTTACTCTGCAACACTGTATTTCCTTATAACGTGATATTCCTACATATTCTTTCGGGAGAAAACTCTCCTGTGCGTTCTCTTTTGAGGCTACACGCTTAGAAATACACGCAACACCAAAGCTTTTCGAGTTACAATGTGTTGTTTAGGAAAAACAAGATATTTTCGCACGATGCGGGATTTCCGTAAAACGTGGTTTTTGACAAATTTTGACCAAAGAAAACTCTCCTGTGGGTTCTCTTTTGAGGCTACACGTTTAGACGTACACAGCACACCAAATCTTTTCCAGTTACAACGTGTTGTTTAGGAGATACAAGCTAATTTTGCATGATGCTTTATTTCTTCTCGTAAAGTGTTTCCAATAAGTACGTATTTGTCTATACTCTGCAACACTGTATTTCCTTATAACCTGGTATTCTTACATATTCTTTCGAGAGAAAACTCTCCTGGGCGTTCCCCTTTGAGGCTACGCACTTAGACATACACGCAACACCAAAGCTTTTCGAGTTAAAACGTGTTGTTTAGGAAAAAGAAGATAATTATGCACGATGCGTGATTTCCTTAATAAGTGGTTTTCTGACAAATTTTGACCAAGGAAAATTCCTCTATGGGTTCTCTTTTGAGGCTACACGTTTAGACGTACAGGCCACACCAAATCTTTTTAAGTTACAACGTGTTGTTTAGGAGATACAAGCTAATTTTGTACGATGCGTTATTTCTTCTCCTAAAGTTTTTCCAATAAATAAGTATATGTCTTTATTCTGCAACACTGTATTTCCTTATAACGTGGTATTCTTACATATTCTTTCAAGAGAAAATTCTCCTGTGCGTTCTCATTTGAGGCTACACGCTTAGACATATACGCAACACCAAAGTTTTTCGAGTTACAACGTGTTGTTTAGGAAGAACAAGATAATTTCCCACGATGCGGGATTTCCTTAAAACGTGGTTTTCTGACAAATTTTGAAGAAAGAAAATTCTCCTGTGGGTTCTCTTTTGAGGCTACACATTTAGATGTACACGCCACACCAAATCTTTTTGAGTTTCAACGTGTTGTTTAGGAGATACAAGCTAATTTTTTTACGATGCGTTATTTCTTTTCGTAAAGTCTAAGTGTTTCCAATACATATGTATTTGCCTTTACTCTGCAACACTGTATTTCCTTATAACGTGGTATTGTTACATATTCTTTCGAGAGAAAACTCTCCTCTGCGTTCTCTTTGGAGGCTACATGCTTAGACATACACGCAACACCGAAGCTTAAGTGTTTCCAATAAGTATGTATTTGTCTTTACTCTGTATTTCCTTATAACGTGGTATTGTTACATATTCTTTCGAGAGAAAACTATCCTGTGCATTCTCTTTGGAGGCTACACGCTTAGACATACACGCAACACCAAAGCTTTTCGAGTTACAACGTGTTGATTAGGAAAAACAAGATAATTTCGCCCGATGCGGGATTTCCTTAATACGTGGTTTTCTGACAAATTTGACCAAAGAAAATTCTCCTGTGGGTTCTCTTTTGAGGCTACACATTCAGACGTACATGCCACACCAAATCTTTTTGAGTTACCACGTGTTGTTTTGGAGATTCAAGCTAATTTTGTACCATGCGTTATTTCTTCTCATAATGTGTTTCCAATATGTACGTATATGTCCTTACTCTCCAGCAATATAATTCCTTATAACGTGGTATTCTTACATATTCTTTCGAGAGAAAACTCTCCTGTGCATTCTCTTTTGAGGCTGCACGCTTAGACATACATGCAACACCAAAGCTTTTCTAGTTACAACGTGTTGCTTAGGAAAAGCAAGATAATTTCGCACGATGCGGGATTTCCTTAAAACGTGGTTTTCTGACAAATTTTGACGAAAGAAAACTCTCCTGTGGGTTCTCTTTTGAGGCTACACGTTTAGACGTACATGCCACACCAAATCCTTTTGAGTTACAACGTGTTGTTTAGGACATACAAGCTAATTTTGCAAGATTCGTTATTTTTCTCATAAAGTGCTTCCAATACGGACCTATTTGTCTTTACTCTGCCACACTGTATTTCCTTATAACGTGGTATTCTTACATATTCTTTCGAGAGAAAACTCTCCTGTGCGTTCTCTTTTGGGGCTACACGCTTCAAAATACACCCTACACCAAAGCTTTTCGAGTTAAAACGAGATGTTTAGGAAGAACAAGATAATTTCTCACAATGCGGGATTTCCTTAAAACGTGGTTTTCTGACAAATTTTGACGAAAGAAAATTGTCCTGTAGGTTCTCTTTTGAGGCTACACGTTTAGAGGTACACGCCACACCAAATCTTTTCGAGTTAAAACGTGTTGTTTAGGAGATACAAGCTAATTTTGTACGATGCTTTATTTCATCTCGTAAAGTTTATGGGTTTCCAATACATACGTATTTGTCTTTATTCTGCAACACTGTATTTCCTTATAACGTGGTATCCTTACAAATTCTATCGAGAAAAAACTCTCCTGTGCGTTCTCTTTTGAGGCTACACGCTTAGACATACACGCAACACCAAAGCTTTTCGAGTTACAATGTGTTGTTTAGGAAAAACAAGATAATTTCGCACGATGCGGGATGTATTTAAAACGTGGTTTCTGAAAAATTTTGACGAAAGAAAATTCTCCTGTGGGTTCTCTTTTGAGGCTACACGTTTAGACGTACATGCCACACCAAATCCTTTCGAGTTACAACGTGTTGTTTAGGAGACACAAGCTAATTTTGTACGATGCGTTATTTCTTCTAGTAAAGTGTTTGCAATACGTACGTATTTGCCTTTAGTCTGCAACACTGTATTTTCTTATAACGTGGTATTCGTACATATTCTTTCGAGAAAAAAACTCTCCTGTGCATCCTCTTTTGAGGCTACACGCTTAGACATACACGCAACACCAAAGCTTTTCGCGTTACAACGTGTTGTTTAGGAAAAACAAGATAATTTCGCACAATGAGGGATTTCCTTAATACGTGGTTTTCTGATATATTTTGACCAAAGAAAATTCTCCTATGGGTTCTCTTTTGAGACTACACGTTTAGACGTACAGGCCACTCCAAATCTTTTTAAGTTACAACGTGTTGTTTAGGCGATACAAGCTAATTTTGTACGATGCGTTATTTCTTCTTGTAAAGTTTTTCCAATAAATATTTGTCTTTACTCTGCAACACTGTATTTCCTTATAACGTGGCATTCTTGCATATTCTTTCGAGAGAAAACTCTCCTCTGCGTTCTCTTTTGGGGCTACATGCTTAGACATACACCCAACACCAAAGCTTTTCGAGTTAAAACGTGTTGTTTAGGAAGAACTAGATAATTTCTCACGTTGCATGATTTCCTTAAAACGTGGTTTTCTGACAAAATTTGATGAAAGAAAATTGTCCTGTGGGTTCTCTTCTGAGGCTACACGTTTAGACTACATACCACACCAAATCTTTTCGAGTTACAACGTGTTGTTTAGGAGATACAAGCTAATTTTGTACGATGCTTTATTTCATCTCGTAAAGTTTATGTGTTTCCAATACATACGTATTTGTCTTTACTCTGCAACACTGTATTCCCTTATAACGTGGTATTCTTACACATTCTTTCGAGAGAAAACTCTCCTGTGCGTTCTCTTTTGAGGCTACACGCTTAGACATACACGCAACACCAAAGCTTTTCGAGTTACAATGTGTTGTTTAGGAAAAACAAGATAATTTCACACGATGCGGGATTTCCTTAAAACGTGGATTTCTGAAAATTTTTGACGAAAGAAAATTGTCCTGTGGGTTCTCTTTTGAGGCTACACGTATAGACGTACACGCCACACCAAATCCTTTCAAGTTACAACGTGTTGTTTAGGAGATACAAGCTAATTTTGTATGATGCGTTATTTCTTCTCGTAAAGTGTTTCCAATACGTACATATTTGCCTTTAGTCTGCCACACTGTATTTCCTTATAACGTGGTATTCTTACATATTCTTTCGAGAGAAAACTCTCCTGTGTGTTCCCCTTTGAGGCTACAAGCTTAGACATACAGGCAACACCAAAGTTTTTCGCGTTACAACGTGCTGTTTAGGAAAAACAATATAATTTCGCGCGATGCGGGATTTCCTTAATAAGTGGTTTTCTGACAAATTTTGACCAAGGAAAATTCTCCTATGGGTTCTCTTTTGAGGCTACACGTTTAGACGTACAGGCCACACCTAATCTTTTTAAGTTACAACGTGTTGTTTAGGTGATACAAGCTAATTTTGTACGATAGTTTATTTCTTCTCGTAAAGTTTTTCTAATAAGTAAGAATATGTCTTTACTCTGCAACACTGTATTTCCT
This sequence comes from Apodemus sylvaticus, assembly GCF_947179515.1. Classification (NCBI taxonomy): domain Eukaryota; kingdom Metazoa; phylum Chordata; class Mammalia; order Rodentia; family Muridae; genus Apodemus; species Apodemus sylvaticus. The sequence goes on from NW_026263408.1 coordinate 251,152, forward strand.
TATAATGTAGTATTCTTACATATTCTTTCGAGAGAAAACTCTCCTGTGCGTTCTAATTTGAGGCTACACGCTTAGACAAACACGCAACACCAAAGCTTTTTGAGTTACAATGTGTTGTTTAGGAAGAACAAGATAATTTCCGACGATGCGGGATTTCCTTAAAACGTGGTTTTCTGACAAATTTTGACGAAAGAAAATTCTCCTGTGGGTTCTCTACACGTTTAGATGTACACACCACACCAAATCTTTTTGAGTTACAACGTGTTGTTTAGGAGATACAAGCTAATTTTTTTATGATGCCTTATTCCTTCTCGTAAAGTTTAAGTGTTTCCAATACGTATGTATTTGCCTTTACTCTGCAACACTGTATTTCCTTATTACGTGGTATTCTTACATATTCTTTCGACAGTAAACTCTCCTGTGCATTTTCTTTGGAGGCAACATGCTTAGACATACACGCAACACCAAAGCTTTTCGAGTTACAACGTGTTGTTTAGGAAAAACAAGATAATTTCGCATGATGCGGGATTTCATTAAACGTGGTTTTCTGACAAATTTGATGAAAGAAAATTCTCCTGTGGGTTCTCTTTTGAGGGTACACGTTTCGACGTACACGCCACACCAAATCCTTTCGAGTTATAACGTGTTGTTTAGGAGATACAAGCTAATTTTGTACTATGTGTTATTTCTTCTCGTAAAGTTTAAGTGTTTCCAATAAGTATGTATTTGTCTTTACTCTGCAACACTGTATTTCCTTATAACGTGGTATTCTTACATATTCTTTCGGGAGAAAACTCTCCTGTGCGTTCTCTTTTGAGGCTACACGCTTAGAAATACACGCAACACCAAAGCTTTTCGAGTTACAACGTGTTGTTTAGGAAAAACAAGATATTTTCGCACGATGCGGGATTTCCGTAAAACGTGGTTTTTGACAAATTTTGACCAAAGAAAACTCTCCTGTGGGTTCTCTTTTGAGGCTACACGTTTAGACGTACACACCACACCAAATCTTTTCCAGTTACAATGTGTTGTTTAGGAGATACAAGCTAATTTTGCATGATGCTTTATTTCTTCTCGCAAAATTTTTCAAATAAGTACATATTTGTCTATACTCTGCAACACTGTATTTCCTTATAACGTGGCATTCTTACATATTCTTTCGAGAGAAAACTCTCCTGGGCGTTCCCCTTTGAGGCTACGCACTTAGACATACACGCAACACCAAAGCTTTTCGAGTTACAACGTGTTGTTTAGGAAAAACAAGATAATTACGCACAATGCGGGATTTCCTTAATAAGTGGTTTTCTGACAAATTTTGACCAAGGAAAATTCCTCTATGGGTTCTCTTTTGAGGCTACACGTTTAGACGTGCAGGCCACACCAAATCTTTTTAAGTTACAACGTGTTGTTTAGGAGATACAAGCTAATTTTGTACGATGCGTTATTTCTTCTCCTAAAGTTTTTCCAATAAGTAAATATATGTCTTTATTCTGCAACACTGTATTTCCTTATAACGTGGTATTCTTACATATTCTTTCAAGAGAAAACTCTCCTGTGCGTTCTCATTTGAGGCTACACGCTTAGACATATACGCAACACCAAAGCTTTTCGAGTTACAACGTGTTGTTTAGGAAGAACAAGATAATTTCCCACGATGCGGGATTTCCTTAAAACGTGGTTTTCTGACAATTTTTGACGAAAGAAAATTCTCTGTGGGTTTTCTTTTGAGGCTACACGTTTAGATGTACACGCCACACCAAATCTTTTTGAGTTTCAACGTGTTGTTTAGGAGATACATGCTAATTTTTTTACGATGCATTATTTCTTCTCGTAAAGTTTAAGTGTTTCCAATACGTATGTATTTGCCTTTACTCTGCAACATTGTATTTCCTTATAACGTGGTATTCTTACATATTCTTTCGAGAGAAAACTCTCCTGTGCGTTCTCGTTGGAGGCTACATGCTTAGACATACACGCAAAACCAAAGCTTTTCGAGTTACAACGTGTTGTTTAGGAAAAACAAGATAATTTCGCATGATGCGGGATTTCCTTAAAACGTGGTTATCTGACAAATTTTGACGAAAGAAAATTCTCCTGTGGGTTCTCTTTTGAGGATATACGTTTAGACGTACAAGCCTCACCAAATCCTTTCGAGTTATAACGTGTTGTTTAGGAGATACAAGCTAATTTTGTACTATGTGTTATTTCTACTCGTAAAGTTTAAGTGTTTCCAATAAGTATGTACTTGTCTTTACTCTGCAACACTGTATTTCCTTATAACGTGGTATTCCTACATATTCTTTCGGGAAAAAACTCTCCTGTGCGTTCTCTTTTAAGGCTACACGCTTAGACATACACGCAACACCAAAGCTTTTCGAGTTACAACATGTTGTTTAGGAAAAACAAGATAATTATGCACGATGCGGGATTTCCTTAAAACGTGGTTTTTGACAAATTTTGAGGAAAGAAAAATCTCCTGTGGGTTCTCTTTGAGGCTACACGTTTAGACGTACACGCCACACCAAATCTTTTCGAGTTACAGCGTGTTGTTTAGGAGATACAAGCTAATTTTGCATGATGCGTTATTTCTTCTCGTAAAGTGTTTCCAATAAGTACGTATTTGTCTTTACTCTGCAACACTGTATTTCCTTATCACATGGTATTCTTACATATTCTTTCGAGAGAAAACTATCCTGTGCATTCTCTTTGGAGGCTACACGCTTAGACATACACGCAACACCAAAGCTTTTCGAGTTACAACCTGTTGATTAGGAAAAACAAGATAATTTCGCCCGATGCGGGATTTCCTTAATACGTGGTTTTCTGACAAATTTGACCAAAGAAAATTCTCCTGTGTGTTCTCTTTTGAGGCTACACGTTCAGACGTACATGCCACACCAAATCTTTTTGAGTTACCACGTGTTGTTTTGGAGATTCAAGCTAATTTTGTACCATGCGTTATTTCTTCTCATAATGTGTTTCCAATAAGAACGTATATGTCTTTACTCTGCAGCAATATATTTCCTTATAACGTGGTATTCTTACATATTCTTTCGAGAGAAAACTCTCCTGTGCATTCTCTTTTGAGGCTGCACGCTTAGACATACACGCAACACCAAAGCTTTTCTAGTTACAACGTGTTGCTTAGGAAAAACAAGATAATTTCGCACGATGCGGGATTTCCTTAAAACGTGGTTTTCTGACAAATTTTGACGAAAGAAAACTCTCCTGTGGGTTCTCTTTTGAGGCTACACGTTTAGACGTACATGCCACACCAAATCCTTTTGAGTTACAACATGTTGTTTAGGACATACAAGCTAATTTTGCAAGATTCGTTATTTTTCTCATAAAGTGCTTCCTATACGGACGTATTTGTCTTTACTCTGCCACACTGTATTTCCTTATAACGTGGTATTCTTACATATTCTTTCGAGAGAAAACTCTCCTGTGCGTTCTCTTTTGGGGCTACACGCTTCGAAATACACCCTACACCAAAGCTTTTCGAGTTAAAACGAGCTGTTTAGGAAGAACAAGATAATTTCTCACGATGCGGGATTTCATTAAAACGTGGTTTTCTGACAAATTTTGACGAAAGAAAATTGTCCTGTGGGTTCTCTTTTGAGGCTACACGTTTAGACGTACACGCCACACCAAATCTTTTCGAGTTACAACGTGTTGTTTAGGAGATACAAGCTAATTTTGTACGATGCTTTATTTCATCTCGTAAAGTTTATGGGTTTCCAATACATACGTATTTGTCTTTATTCTGCAACACTGTATTTCCTTATAACGTGGTATCCTTACAAATTCTATCGAGAAAAAACTCTCCTGTGCGTTCTCTTTTGAGGCTACACGCTTAGACATACACGCAACACCAAAGCTTTTCAAGTTACAATGTGTTGTTTAGGAAAAACAAGATAATTTCGCACGATGCGCGATGTATTTAAAACGTGGTTTCTGAAAAATTTTGACGAAAGAAAATTCTCCTGTGGGTTCTCTTTTGAAGCTACACGTTTAGACGTACACGCCACACCAAATCCTTTCGAGTTACAACGTGTTGTTTAGGAGATACAAGCTAATTTTGTACGATGCGTTATTTCTTCTAGTAAAGTGTTTCCAATACGTACGTATTTGCCTTTAGTCTGCAACACTGTATTTTCTTATAACGTGGTATTCGTACATATTCTTTCGAGAAAAAACTCTCCTGTGCATCCTCTTTTGAGGCTACACGCTTAGACATACACGCAACACCAAAGCTTTTTGCGTTACAACGTGTTGTTTAGGAAAAACAAGATAATTTCGCACAATGAGGGATTTCCTTAATACGTGGTTTTCTGATATATTTTGACCAAAGAAAATTCTCCTATGGGTTCTCTTTTGAGACTACATGTTTAGACGTACAGGCCACTCCAAATCTTTTTAAGTTACAACGTGTTGTTTAGGCGATACAAGCTAATTTTGTACGATGCGTTATTTCTTCTTGTAAAGTTTTTCCAATAAATATTTGTCTTTACTCTGCAACACTGTATTTCCTTATAATGTGGCATTCTTACATATTATTTCGAGAGAAAACTCTCCTCTGCGTTCTCTTTTGGGGCTACATGCTTAGACATACACCCAACACCAAAGCTTTTCGAGTTAAAACCTGTTGTTTAGGAAGAACTAGATAATTTCTCACGTTGCGTGATTTCCTTAAAACGTGGTTTTCTGACAACATTTGATGAAAGAAAATTGTCCAGTGGGTTCTCTTTTGAGGCTACACGTTTTGACGTACATGCCACACCAAATCTTTTCGAGTTACAACGTGTTGTTTAGGAGATACAAGCTAATTTTGTACGATGTTTTATTTCATCTCGTAAAGTTTATGGGTTTCCAATACATACGTATTTGTCTTTACTCTGCAACACTGTATTCCCTTATAACTTGGTATTCTTACATATTCTTTCGAGAGAAACTCTCCTGTTCGTTCTCTTTTGAGGCTACACGCTTAGACATACACGCAACACCAAAGCTTTTCGAGTTACAATGTGTTGTTTAGGAAAAACAAGATAATTTCGCACGATGCGGGATTTCCATAAAACGTGGATTTCTGAAAATTTTTGACGAAAGAAAATTGTCCTGTGGGTTCTCTTTTGAGGCTACACGTTTAGACGTATACGCCACACCAAATCCTTTCGAGTTACAACGTGTTGTTTGGAGATACAAGCTAATTTTGTACGATGCATTATTTCTTCTCGTAAAGTGTTTCCAATAGGTACGTATTTGCCTTTAGTCTGCAACACTCTATTTCCTTATAACGTGGTATTCTTACATATTCTTTCGAGAGAAAACTCTCCTGTGTGTTCCCCTTTGAGGCTACACGCTTAGACATACAGGCAACACCAAAGCTTTTCGCGTTACAACGTGTTGTTTAGGAAAAACAATATAATTTCGCGCGATGCGGGATTTCCTTAATAAGTGGTTTTCTGACAAATTTTGACCAAGGAAAATTCTCCTATGGGTTCTCTTTTGAGGCTACACGTTTAGACGTATAGGCCACACCTAATATTTTTAAGTTACAACGTGTTGTTTAGGAGATACAAGCTAATTTTGTACGATAGGTTATTTCTTCTCGTAAAGTTTTTCTAATAAGTAAGAATATGTCTTTACTCTGCAACACTGTATTTCCTTATAATGTGGTATTCTTACATATTCTTTCGAGAGAAAACTCTCCTGTGCGTTCTCATTTGAGGCTACATGCTTAGACATACATGCAACACCAAAGCTTTTCGAGTTACAATGTGTTGTTTAGGAAGAACAAGATAATTTCCCACGATGCGGGATTTCCTTAAAACGTGGTTTTCTGACAAATTTTGACGAAAGAAAATTCTTCTGTGGGGTCTCTATTGAGGCTACACGTTTAGACGTACACACCACACCAAATCTTTTTGAGTTACAACGTGTTGTTTGGAGATACAAGCTAATTTTTTTATGATGCCTTATTCTTCTCGTAAAGTTTAAGTGTTTCCAATATGTATGTATTTGCCTTTACTCTGCAACACTGTATTCCCTTATTACGTGGTATTCTTACATATTCTTTCAACAGTAAACTCTCCTGTGCGTTCTCTTTGGAGGCTACACGCTTAGACATACACGCAACACCAAAGCTTTTCGAGTTACAACGTGTTGTTTAGGAAAAACAAGATAATTTCGCATGATGCGGGATTTCCTTAAAACGTGGTTTTCTGACAAATTTTGATGAAAGAAAATTCTCCGGTGGGTTCTCTTTTGAGGGTACACGTTTCGACATACACGCCACACCAAATCCTTTTGAGTTATAACGTGTTGTTTAGGAGATACAAGCTAATTTTGTACTATGTGTTATTTCTTCTCGGAAAATTTAAGTGTTTCCAATAAGTATGTATTTGTCTTTACTCTGCAACACTGTATTTCCTTATAACGTGGTATTCCTACATATTCTTTCAGGAGAAAACTCTCCTGTGCATTCTCTTTTGAGGCTACACGCTTAGAAATACACGCAACACCAATGCTTTTCGAGTTACAACGTGTTGTTTAGGAAAAACAAGATATTTTCGCACGATGCGGGATTTCCGTAAAACGTGGTTTTTGACAAATTTTGACCAAAGAAAACTCTCCTGTGGGTTCTCTTTTGAGGCTACACGTTTAGACGTACACACCACACCAAATCTTTTCCAGTTACAACGTGTTGTTTAGGAGATACAAGCTAATTTTTCATGATGCTTTATTTCTTCTCGTAAAGTATTTCCAATAAGTACGTATTTGTGTATACTCTGCAACACTGTATTTCCTTATACCGTGGTATTCTTACATATTCTTTCGAGAGAAAACTCTCCTGGGCGTTCCCCTTTGAGGCTACGCACTTAGACATACACGCAACACCAAAGCTTTTCGAGTTAAAACGTGTTGTTTAGGAAAAACAAGATAATTATGCACGATGCGGGATTTCCTTAATAAGTGGTTTTCTGACAAATTTTGACCAGGGGAAAATTCCTCTATGGGTTCTCTTTTGAGGCTACACGTTTAGACGTACAGGCCACACCAAATCTTTTTAAGTTACAACGTGTTGATTAGGAGATACAAGCTAATTTTGTACGATGCGTTATTTCTTCTCCTAAAGTTTTTCCAATAAGTAAGTATATGTCTTTATTCTGCAACACTGTATTTCCTTATAACGTGGTATTCTTACATATTCTTTCAAGAGAAAACTCTCCTGTGCGTTCTCATTTGAGGCTACACGCTTAGACATATACGCAACACCAAAGCTTTTCGAGTTACAACGTGTCGTTTAGGAAGAACAAGATAATTTCCCACGATGCGGGATTTCCTTAAAACGTGGTTTTCTGACAAATTTTGACGCAAGAAAATTCTCCTCTGGGTTCTCTTTTGAGGCTACATGTTTAGATGTACACGCCACACCAAATCTTTTTGAGTTTCAACGTGTTGTTTAGGAGATACAAGCTGATTTTTTTACGATGCGTTATTTCTTCTCGTAAAGTTTAAGTGTTTCCAATACGTATGTATTTGCCTTTACTCTGCAACACTGTATTTCCTTATAACGTGGTATTCTTACATATTCTTTCGAGAGAAAACTCTCCTGTGCGTTCTCTTTGGAGGCTACATGCTTAGACATACACGCAAAACCAAAGCTTTTCGAGTTACAACGTGTTGTTTAGGAAAAACAAGATAATTTCGCATGATGCGGGATTTCCTTAAAACGTGGTTATCTGACAAATTTTGACGAAAGAAAATTCTCCTGTGGGTTCTCTTTTGAGGGTACACGTTTAGACGTACAAGCCACACCAAATCCTTTCGAGTTATAACGTGTTGTTTAGGAGATACAAGTTAATTTTGTACTATGTGTTATTTGTACTCGTAAAGTTTAAGTGTTTCCAATAAGTATGTATTTGTCTTTACTCTGCAACACTGTATTTCCTTATAACGTGGTATTCCTACATATTCTTTCGGGAAAAAACTCTCCTGTACGTTCTCTTTTAAGGCTACACGCTTAGACATACACGCAACACCAAATGTTTTCGAGTTACAACATGTTGTTTAGGAAAAACAAGATAATTATGCACGATGCTGGATTTCCTTAAAACTTGGTTTTTGACAAATTTTGACGAAAGAAAAATCTCCTGTGGGTTCTCTTTGAGGCTACACGTTTAGACGTACACGCCACACCAAATCTTTTCGAGTTACCGCGTGTTGTTTAGGAGATACAAGCTAATTTTGCATGATGCGTTATTTTTTCTCGTAAAGTGTTTGCAATAAGTACGTATTTGTCTTTACTCTGCAACACAATATTTCTTTATCACATGGTATTCTTTCATATTCTTTCGAGAGAAAACTATCCTGTGCATTCTCTTTGTAGGCTACACGCTTAGACATACACGCAACACCAAAGCTTTTCGAGTTACAACGTGTTGATTAGGAAAAACAAGATAATTTCGCCCGATGCGGGATTTCCTTAATACGTGGTTTTCTGACAAATTTGACCAAAGAAAATTCTCCTGTGGGTTCTCTTTTGAGGCTACACGTTCAGACGTACATGCCACACCAAATCTTTTTGACTTACCACGTGTTGTTTTGGAGATTCAAGCTAATTTTGTACCATGCGTTATTTCTTCTCATAATGTGTTTCCAATATGTACGTATATGTCCTTACTCTCCAGCAATATAATTCCTTATAACGTGGTATTCTTACATATTCTTTCGAGAGAAAACTCTCCTGTGCATTCTCTTTTGAGGCTGCACGCTTAGACATACATGCAACACCAAAGCTTTTCTAGTTACAACGTGTTGCTTAGGAAAAACAAGATAATTTCGCACGATGCTGGATTTCCTTAAAACGTGGTTTTCTGACAAATTTTGACGAAAGAAAACTCTCCTGTGGGTTCTCTTTTGAGGCTACACGTTTAGACGTACATGCCACACCAAATCCTTTTGAGTTACAACGTGTTGTTTAGGACATACAAGCTAATTTTGCAAGATTCGTTATTTTTCTCATAAAGTGCTTCCAATACGGACCTATTTGTCTTTACTCTGCCACACTGTATTTCCTTATAACGTGGTATTCTTACATATTCTTTCGAGAGAAAACTCTCCTGTGCGTTCTCTTTTGGGGCTACACGCTTCGAAATACACCCTACACCAAAGCTTTTCGAGTTAAAACGAGATGTTTAGGAAGAACAAGATAATTTCTCACAATGCGGGATTTCCTTAAAACGTGGTTTTCTGACAAATTTTGACGAAAGAAAATTGTCCTGTAGGTTCTCTTTTGAGGCTACACGTTTAGAGGTACACGCCACACCAAATCTTTTCGAGTTAAAACGTGTTGTTTAGGAGATACAAGCTAATTTTGTACGATGCTTTATTTCATCTCGTAAAGTTTATGGGTTTCCAATACATACGTATTTGTCTTTATTCTGCAGCACTGTATTTCCTTATAACGTGGTATCCTTACAAATTCTATCGAGAAAAAACTCTCCTGTGCGTTCTCTTTTGAGGCTACACGCTTAGACATACACGCAACACCAAAGCTTTTCGAGTTACAATGTGTTGTTTAGGAAAAACAAGATAATTTCGCACGATGCGGGATGTATTTAAAACGTGGTTTCTGAAAAATTTTGACGAAAGAAAATTCTCCTGTGGGTTCTCTTTTGAGGCTACACGTTTAGACGTACATGCCACACCAAATCCTTTCGAGTTACAACGTGTTGTTTAGGAGACACAAGCTAATTTTGTACGATGCGTTATTTCTTTTAGTAAAGTGTTTCCAATACGTACGTATTTGCCTTTAGTCTGCAACACTGTATTTTCTTATAACGTGGTATTCGTACATATTCTTTCGAGAAAAAAACTCTCCTGTGCATCCTCTTTTGAGGCTACACGCTTAGACATACACGCAACACCAAAGCTTTTCGCGTTACAACGTGTTGTTTAGGAAAAACAAGATAATTTCGCACAATGAGGGATTTCCTTAATACGTGGTTTTCTGATATATTTTGACCAAAGAAAATTCTCCTATGGGTTCTCTTTTGAGACTACACGTTTAGACGTACAGGCCACTCCAAATCTTTTTAAGTTACAACGTGTTGTTTAGGCGATACAAGCTAATTTTGTACGATGCGTTATTTCTTCTTGTAAAGTTTTTCCAATAAATATTTGTCTTTACTCTGCAACACTGTATTTCCTTATAACGTGGCATTCTTGCATATTCTTTCGAGAGAAAACTCTCCTCTGCGTTCTCTTTTGGGGCTACATGCTTAGACATACACCCAACACCAAAGCTTTTCGAGTTAAAACGTGTTGTTTAGGAAGAACTAGATAATTTCTCACGTTGCGTGATTTCCTTAAAACGTGGTTTTCTGACAAAATTTGATGAAAGAAAATTGTCCTGTGGGTTCTCTTCTGAGGCTACACGTTTAGACTACATACCACACCAAATCTTTTCGAGTTACAACGTGTTGTTTAGGAGATACAAGCTAATTTTGTACGATGCTTTATTTCATCTCGTAAAGTTTATGGGTTTCCAATACATACGTATTTGTCTTTACTCTGCAACACTGTATTCCCTTATAACGTGGTATTCTTACACATTCTTTCGAGAGAAAACTCTCCTGTGCGTTCTCTTTTGAGGCTACACGCTTAGACATACACGCAACACCAAAGCTTTTCGAGTTACAATGTGTTGTTTAGGAAAAACAAGATAATTTCACACGATGCGGGATTTCCTTAAAACGTGGATTTCTGAAAATTTTTGACGAAAGAAAATTGTCCTGTGGGTTCTCTTTTGAGGCTACACGTATAGACGTACACGCCACACCAAATCCTTTCAAGTTACAACGTGTTGTTTAGGAGATACAAGCTAATTTTGTATGATGCGTTATTTCTTCTCGTAAAGTGTTTCCAATACGTACATATTTGCCTTTAGTCTGCCACACTGTATTTCCTTATAACGTGGTATTCTTACATATTCTTTCGAGAGAAAACTCTCCTGTGTGTTCCCCTTTGAGGCTACAAGCTTAGACATACAGGCAACACCAAAGTTTTTCGCGTTACAACGTGCTGTTTAGGAAAAACAATATAATTTCGCGCGATGCGGGATTTCCTTAATAAGTGGTTTTCTGACAAATTTTGACCAAGGAAAATTCTCCTATGGGTTCTCTTTTGAGGCTACACGTTTAGACGTACAGGCCACACCTAATCTTTTTAAGTTACAACGTGTTGTTTAGGTGATACAAGCTAATTTTGTACGATAGTTTATTTCTTCTCGTAAAGTTTTTCTAATAAGTAAGAATATGTCTTTACTCTGCAACACTGTATTTCCTTATAATGTAGTATTCTTACATATTCTTTCGAGAGAAAACTCTCCTGTGCGTTCTAATTTGAGGCTACACGCTTAGACAAACACGCAACACCAAAGCTTTTTGAGTTACAATGTGTTGTTTAGGAAGAACAAGATAATTTCCGACGATGCGGGATTTCCTTAAAACGTGGTTTTCTGACAAATTTTGACGAAAGAAAATTCTCCTGTGGGTTCTCTATTGAGGCTACACGTTTAGATGTACACACCACACCAAATCTTTTTGAGTTACAACGTGTTGTTTAGGAGATACAAGCTAATTTTTTTATGATGCCTTATTCCTTCTCGTAAAGTTTAAGTGTTTCCAATACGTATGTATTTGCCTTTACTCTGCAACACTGTATTTCCTTATTACGTGGTATTCTTACATATTCTTTCGACAGTAAACTCTCCTGTGCATTTTCTTTGGAGGCAACATGCTTAGACATACACGCAACACCAAAGCTTTTCGAGTTACAACGTGTTGTTTAGGAAAAACAAGATAATTTCGCATGATGCGGGATTTCATTAAACGTGGTTTTCTGACAAATTTGATGAAAGAAAATTCTCCTGTGGGTTCTCTTTTGAGGGTACACGTTTCGACGTACACGCCACACCAAATCCTTTCGAGTTATAACGTGTTGTTTAGGAGATACAAGCTAATTTTGTACTATGTGTTATTTCTTCTCGTAAAGTTTAAGTGTTTCCAATAAGTATGTATTTGTCTTTACTCTGCAACACTGTATTTCCTTATAACGTGGTATTCTTACATATTCTTTCGGGAGAAAACTCTCCTGTGCGTTCTCTTTTGAGGCTACACGCTTAGAAATACACGCAACACCAAAGCTTTTCGAGTTACAACGTGTTGTTTAGGAAAAACAAGATATTTTCGCACGATGCGGGATTTCCGTAAAACGTGGTTTTTGACAAATTTTGACCAAAGAAAACTCTCCTGTGGGTTCTCTTTTGAGGCTACACGTTTAGACGTACACACCACACCAAATCTTTTCCAGTTACAATGTGTTGTTTAGGAGATACAAGCTAATTTTGCATGATGCTTTATTTCTTCTCGCAAAGTGTTTCAAATAAGTACATATTTGTCTATACTCTGCAACACTGTATTTCCTTATAACGTGGCATTCTTACATATTCTTTCGAGAGAAAACTCTCCTGGGCGTTCCCCTTTGAGGCTACGCACTTAGACATACACGCAACACCAAAGCTTTTCGAGTTACAACGTGTTGTTTAGGAAAAACAAGATAATTATGCACGATGCGGGATTTCCTTAATAAGTGGTTTTCTGACAAATTTTGACCAAGGAAAATTCCTCTATGGGTTCTCTTTTGAGGCTACACGTTTAGACGTGCAGGCCACACCAAATCTTTTTAAGTTACAACGTGTTGTTTAGGAGATACAAGCTAATTTTGTACGATGCGTTATTTCTTCTGCTAAAGTTTTTCCAATAAGTAAATATATGTCTTTATTCTGCAACACTGTATTTCCTTATAACGTGGTATTCTTACATATTCTTTCAAGAGAAAACTCTCCTGTGCATTCTCATTTGAGGCTACACGCTTAGACATATACGCAACACCAAAGCTTTTCGAGTTACAACGTGTTGTTTAGGAAGAACAAGATAATTTCCCACGATGCGGGATTTCCTTAAAACGTGGTTTTCTGACAATTTTTGACGAAAGAAAATTCTCTGTGGGTTCTCTTTTGAGGCTACACGTTTAGATGTACACGCCACACCAAATCTTTTTGAGTTTCAACGTGTTGTTTAGGAGATACATGCTAATTTTTTTACGATGCATTATTTCTTCTCGTAAAGTTTAAGTGTTTCCAATACGTATGTATTTGCCTTTACTCTGCAACATTGTATTTCCTTATAACGTGGTATTCTTACATATTCTTTCGAGAGAAAACTCTCCTGTGCGTTCTCGTTGGAGGCTACATGCTTAGACATACACGCAAAACCAAAGCTTTTCGAGTTACAACGTGTTGTTTAGGAAAAACAAGATAATTTCGCATGATGCGGGATTTCCTTAAAACGTGGTTATCTGACAAATTTTGACGAAAGAAAATTCTCCTGTGGGTTCTCTTTTGAGGATATACGTTTAGACGTACAAGCCTCACCAAATCCTTTCGAGTTATAACGTGTTGTTTAGGAGATACAAGCTAATTTTGTACTATGTGTTATTTCTACTCGTAAAGTTTAAGTGTTTCCAATAAGTATGTACTTGTCTTTACTCTGCAACACTGTATTTCCTTATAACGTGGTATTCCTACATATTCTTTCGGGAAAAAACTCTCCTGTGCGTTCTCTTTTAAGGCTACACGCTTAGACATACACGCAACACCAAAGCTTTTCGAGTTACAACATGTTGTTTAGGAAAAACAAGATAATTATGCACGATGCGGGATTTCCTTAAAACGTGGTTTTTGACAAATTTTGAGGAAAGAAAAATCTCCTGTGGGTTCTCTTTGAGGCTACACGTTTAGACGTACACGCCACACCAAATCTTTTCGAGTTACAGCGTGTTGTTTAGGAGATACAAGCTAATTTTGCATGATGCGTTATTTCTTCTCGTAAAGTGTTTCCAATAAGTACGTATTTGTCTTTACTCTGCAACACTGTATTTCCTTATCACATGGTATTCTTACATATTCTTTAGAGAAAACTATCCTGTGCATTCTCTTTGGAGGCTACACGCTTAGACATACACGCAACACCAAAGCTTTTCGAGTTACAACCTGTTGATTAGGAAAAACAAGATAATTTCGCCCGATGCGGGATTTCCTTAATACGTGGTTTTCTGACAAATTTGACCAAAGAAAATTCTCCTGTGTGTTCTCTTTTGAGGCTACACGTTCAGACGTACATGCCACACCAAATCTTTTTGAGTTACCACGTGTTGTTTTGGAGATTCAAGCTAATTTTGTACCATGCGTTATTTCTTCTCATAATGTGTTTCCAATAAGAACGTATATGTCTTTACTCTGCAGCAATATATTTCCTTATAACGTGGTATTCTTACATATTCTTTCGAGAGAAAACTCTCCTGTGCATTCTCTTTTGAGGCTGCACGCTTAGACATACACGCAACACCAAAGCTTTTCTAGTTACAACGTGTTGCTTAGGAAAAACAAGATAATTTCGCACGATGCGGGATTTCCTTAAAACGTGGTTTTCTGACAAATTTTGACGAAAGAAAACTCTCCTGTGGGTTCTCTTTTGAGGCTACACGTTTAGACGTACATGCCACACCAAATCCTTTTGAGTTACAACATGTTGTTTAGGACATACAAGCTAATTTTGCAAGATTCGTTATTTTTCTCATAAAGTGCTTCCTATACGGACGTATTTGTCTTTACTCTGCCACACTGTATTTCCTTATAACGTGGTATTCTTACATATTCTTTCGAGAGAAAACTCTCCTGTGCGTTCTCTTTTGGGGCTACACGCTTCGAAATACACCCTACACCAAAGCTTTTCGAGTTAAAACGAGCTGTTTAGGAAGAACAAGATAATTTCTCACGATGCGGGATTTCCTTAAAACGTGGTTTTCTGACAAATTTTGACGAAAGAAAATTGTCCTGTGGGTTCTCTTTTGAGGCTACACGTTTAGACGTACACGCCACACCAAATCCTTTCGAGTTACAACGTGTTGTTTAGGAGATACAAGCTAATTTTGTACGATGCGTTATTTCTTCTAGTAAAGTGTTTCCAATACGTACGTATTTGCCTTTAGTCTGCAACACTGTATTTTCTTATAACGTGGTATTCTTACATATTCTTTCGAGAAAAAACTCTCCTGTGCATCCTCTTTTGAGGCTACACGCTTAGACATACACGCAACACCAAAGCTTTTCGCGTTACAACGTGTTGTTTAGGAAAAACAAGATAATTTCGCACAATGAGGGATTTCCTTAATACGTGGTTTTCTGATATATTTTGACCAAAGAAAATTCTCCTATGGGTTCTCTTTTGAGACTACACGTTTAGACGTACAGGCCACTCCAAATCTTTTTAAGTTACAACGTGTTGTTTAGTCGATACAAGCTAATTTTGTACGATGCGTTATTTCTTCTTGTAAAGTTTTTCCAATAAATATTTGTCTTTACTCTGCAACACTGTATTTCCTTATAACGTGGCATTCTTACATATTCTTTCGAGGGAAAACTCTCCTCTGCGTTCTCTTTTGGGGCTACATGCTTAGACATACACCCAACACCAAAGCTTTTCGAGTTAAAACGTGTTGTTTAGGAAGAACTAGATAATTTCCCACGTTGCGTGATTTCCTTAAAACGTGGTTTTCTGACAACATTTGATGAAAGAAAATTGTCCAGTGGGTTCTCTTTTGAGGCTACACGTTTTGACGTACATGCCACACCAAATCTTTTCGAGTTACAACGTGTTGTTTAGGAGATACAAGCTAATTTTGTACGATGCTTTATTTCATCTCGTAAAGTTTATGGGTTTCCAATACATACGTATTTGTCTTTACTCTGCAACACTGTATTCCCTTATAACTTGGTATTCTTACATATTCTTTTGAGAGAAACTCTCCTGTTCGTTCTCTTTTGAGGCTACACGCTTAGACATACACGCAACACCAAAGCTTTTCGAGTTACAATGTGTTGTTTAGGAAAAACAAGATAATTTCGCACGATGCGGGATTTCCATAAAACGTGGATTTCTGAAAATTTTTGACGAAAGAAAATTGTCCTGTGGGTTCTCTTTTGAGGCTACACGTTTAGACGTATACGCCACACCAAATCCTTTCGAGTTACAACGTGTTGTTTAGGAGATACAAGCTAATTTTGTACGATGCGTTATTTCTTCTCGTAAAGTGTTTCCAATAGGTACGTATTTGCCTTTAGTCTGCAACACTCTATTTCCTTATAACGTGGTATTCTTACATATTCTTTCGAGAGAAAACTCTCCTGTGTGTTCCCCTTTGAGGCTACACGCTTAGACATACAGGCAACACCAAAGCTTTTCGCGTTACAACGTGTTGTTTAGGAAAAACAATATAATTTCGCGCGATGCGGGATTTCCTTAATAAGTGGTTTTCTGACAAATTTTGACCAAGGAAAATTCTCCTATGGGTTCTCTTTTGAGGCTACACGTTTAGACGTATAGGCCACACCTAATCTTTTTAAGTTACAACGTGTTGTTTAGGAGATACAAGCTAATTTTGTATGATAGGTTATTTCTTCTCGTAAAGTTTTTCTAATAAGTAAGAATATGTCTTTACTCTGCAACACTGTATTTCCTTATAATGTGGTATTCTTACATATTCTTTCGAGAGAAAACTCTCCTGTGCGTTCTCATTTGAGGCTACATGCTTAGACATACACACAACACCAAAGCTTTTCGAGTTACAATGTGTTGTTTAGGAAGAACAAGATAATTTCCCACGATGCGGGATTTCCTTAAAACGTGGTTTTCTGACAAATTTTGACGAAAGAAAATTCTTCTGTGGGGTCTCTATTGAGGCTACACGTTTAGACGTACACACCACACCAAATCTTTTTGAGTTACAACGTGTTGTTTGGAGATACAAGCTAATTTTTTTATGATGCCTTATTCTTCTCGTAAAGTTTAAGTGTTTCCAATATGTATGTATTTGCCTTTACTCTGCAACACTGTATTCCCTTATTACGTGGTATTCTTACATATTCTTTCAAAAGTAAACTCTCCTGTGCGTTCTCTTTGGAGGCTACACGCTTAGACATACACGCAACACCAAAGCTTTTCGAGTTACAACGTGTTGTTTAGGAAAAACAAGATAATTTCGCATGATGCGGGATTTCCTTAAAACGTGGTTTTCTGACAAATTTTGATGAAAGAAAATTCTCCGGTGGGTTCTCTTTTGAGGGTACACGTTTCGACATACACGCCACACCAAATCCTTTCGAGTTATAACGTGTTGTTTAGGAGATACAAGCTAATTTTGTACTATGTGTTATTTCTTCTCGGAAAATTTAAGTGTTTCCAATAAGTATGTATTTGTCTTTACTCTGCAACACTGTATTTCCTTATAACGTGGTATTCCTACATATTCTTTCAGGAGAAAACTCTCCTGTGCGTTCTCTTTTGAGGCTACACGCTTAGAAATACACGCAACACCAATGCTTTTCGAGTTACAACGTGTTGTTTAGGAAAAACAAGATATTTTCGCACGATGCGGGATTTCCGTAAAACGTGGTTTTTGACAAATTTTGACCAAAGAAAACTCTCCTGTGGGTTCTCTTTTGAGGCTACACGTTTAGACGTACACACCACACCAAATCTTTTCCAGTTACAACGTGTTGTTTAGGAGATACAAGCTAATTTTTCATGATGCTTTATTTCTTCTCGTAAAGTATTTCCAATAAGTACGTATTTGTGTATACTCTGCAACACTGTATTTCCTTATACCGTGGTATTCTTACATATTCTTTCGAGAGAAAACTCTCCTGGGCGTTCCCCTTTGAGGCTACGCACTTAGACATACATGCAACACCAAAGCTTTTCGAGTTAAAACGTGTTGTTTAGGAAAAACAAGATAATTATGCACGATGCGGGATTTCCTTAATAAGTGGTTTTCTGACAAATTTTGACCAGGGGAAAATTCCTCTATGGGTTCTCTTTTGAGGCTACACGTTTAGACGTACAGGCCACACCAAATCTTTTTAAGTTACAACGTGTTGATTAGGAGATACAAGCTAATTTTGTACGATGCGTTATTTCTTCTCCTAAAGTTTTTCCAATAAGTAAGTATATGTCTTTATTCTGCAACACTGTATTTCCTTATAACGTGGTATTCTTACATATTCTTTCAAGAGAAAACTCTCCTGTGCGTTCTCATTTGAGGCTACACGCTTAGACATATACGCAACACCAAAGCTTTTCGAGTTACAACGTGTCGTTTAGGAAGAACAAGATAATTTCCCACGATGCGAGATTTCCTTAAAACGTGGTTTTCTGACAAATTTTGACGCAAGAAAATTCTCCTCTGGGTTCTCTTTTGAGGCTACATGTTTAGATGTACACGCCACACCAAATCTTTTTGAGTTTCAACGTGTTGTTTAGGAGATACAAGCTAATTTTTTTACGATGCGTTATTTCTTCTCGTAAAGTTTAAGTGTTTCCAATACGTATGTATTTGCCTTTACTCTGCAACACTGTATTTCCTTATAACGTGGTATTCTTACATATTCTTTCGAGAGAAAACTCTCCTGTGCGTTCTCTTTGGAGGCTACATGCTTAGACATACACGCAAAACCAAAGCTTTTCGAGTTACAACGTGTTGTTTAGGAAAAACAAGATAATTTCGCATGATGCGGGATTTCCTTAAAACGTGGTTATCTGACAAATTTTGACGAAAGAAAATTCTCCTGTGGGTTCTCTTTTGAGGGTACACGTTTAGACGTACAAGCCACACCAAATCCTTTCGAGTTATAACGTGTTGTTTAGGAGATACAAGTTAATTTTGTACTATGTGTTATTTGTACTCGTAAAGTTTAAGTGTTTCCAATAAGTATGTATTTGTCTTTACTCTGCAACACTGTATTTCCTTATACCGTGGTATTCCTACATATTCTTTCGGGAAAAAACTCTCCTGTACGTTCTCTTTTAAGGCTACACGCTTAGACATACACGCAACACCAAATGTTTTCGAGTTACAACATGTTGTTTAGGAAAAACAAGATAATTATGCACGATGCTGGATTTCCTTAAAACTTGGTTTTTGACAAATTTTGACGAAAGAAAAATCTCCTGTGGGTTCTCTCTGAGGCTACACGTTTAGACGTACATGCCACACCAAATCTTTTCGAGTTACCGCGTGTTGTTTAGGAGATACAAGCTAATTTTGCATGATGCGTTATTTTTTCTCGTAAAGTGTTTGCAATAAGTACGTATTTGTCTTTACTCTGCAACACAATATTTCTTTATCACATGGTATTCTTTCATATTCTTTCGAGAGAAAACTATCCTGTGCATTCTCTTTGTAGGCTACACGCTTAGACATACAGGCAACACCAAAGCTTTTCGAGTTACAACGTGTTGATTAGGAAAAACAAGATAATTTCGCCCGATGCGGGATTTCCTTAATACGTGGTTTTCTGACAAATTTGACCAAAGAAAATTCTCCTGTGGGTTCTCTTTTGAGGCTACACGTTCAGACGTACATGCCACACCAAATCTTTTTGAGTTACCACGTGTTGTTTTGGAGATTCAAGCTAATTTTGTACCATGCGTTATTTCTTCTCATAATGTGTTTCCAATATGTACGTATATGTCCTTACTCTCCAGCAATATAATTCCTTATAACGTGGTATTCTTACATATTCTTTCGAGAGAAAACTCTCCTGTGCATTCTCTTTTGAGGCTGCACGCTTAGACATACATGCAACACCAAAGCTTTTCTAGTTACAACGTGTTGCTTAGGAAAAA
This sequence comes from Apodemus sylvaticus, assembly GCF_947179515.1. NCBI lineage: Eukaryota > Metazoa > Chordata > Mammalia > Rodentia > Muridae > Apodemus > Apodemus sylvaticus. Next base: position 270,963 of record NW_026263408.1, read on the forward strand.
CAAGATAATTTCGCACGATGCGGGATTTCCTTAAAACGTGGTTTTCTGACAAATTTTGACGAAAGAAAACTCTCCTGTGGGTTCTCTTTTGAGGCTACACGTTTAGACGTACATGCCACACCAAATCCTTTTGAGTTACAACGTGTTGTTTAGGACATACAAGCTAATTTTGCAAGATTCGTTATTTTTCTCATAAAGTGCTTCCAATACGGACCTATTTGTCTTTACTCTGCCACACTGTATTTCCTTATAACGTGGTATTCTTACATATTCTTTCGAGAGAAAACTCTCCTGTGCGTTCTCTTTTGGGGCTACACGCTTCGAAATACACCCTACACCAAAGCTTTTCGAGTTAAAACGAGATGTTTAGGAAGAACAAGATAATTTCTCACAATGCGGGATTTCCTTAAAACGTGGTTTTCTGACAAATTTTGACGAAAGAAAATTGTCCTGTAGGTTCTCTTTTGAGGCTACACGTTTAGAGGTACACGCCACACCAAATCTTTTCGAGTTAAAACGTGTTGTTTAGGAGATACAAGCTAATTTTGTACGATGCTTTATTTCATCTCGTAAAGTTTATGGGTTTCCAATACATACGTATTTGTCTTTATTCTGCAACACTGTATTTCCTTATAACGTGGTATCCTTACAAATTCTATCGAGAAAAAACTCTCCTGTGCGTTCTCTTTTGAGGCTACACGCTTAGATATACACGCAACACCAAAGCTTTTCGAGTTACAATGTGTTGTTTAGGAAAAACAAGATAATTTCGCACGATGCGGGATGTATTTAAAACGTGGTTTCTGAAAAATTTTGACGAAAGAAAATTCTCCTGTGGGTTCTCTTTTGAGGCTACACGTTTAGACGTACATGCCACACCAAATCCTTTCGAGTTACAACGTGTTGTTTAGGAGACACAAGCTAATTTTGTACGATGCGTTATTTCTTCTAGTAAAGTGTTTGCAATACGTACGTATTTGCCTTTAGTCTGCAACACTGTATTTTCTTATAACGTGGTATTCGTACATATTCTTTCGAGAAAAAAACTCTCCTGTGCATCCTCTTTTGAGGCTACACGCTTAGACATACACGCAACACCAAAGCTTTTCGCGTTACAACGTGTTGTTTAGGAAAAACAAGATAATTTCGCACAATGAGGGATTTCCTTAATACGTGGTTTTCTGATATATTTTGACCAAAGAAAATTCTCCTATGGGTTCTCTTTTGAGACTACACGTTTAGACGTACAGGCCACTCCAAATCTTTTTAAGTTACAACGTGTTGTTTAGGCGATACAAGCTAATTTTGTACGATGCGTTATTTCTTCTTGTAAAGTTTTTCCAATAAATATTTGTCTTTACTCTGCAACACTGTATTTCCTTATAACGTGGCATTCTTGCATATTCTTTCGAGAGAAAACTCTCCTCTGCGTTCTCTTTTGGGGCTACATGCTTAGACATACACCCAACACCAAAGCTTTTCGAGTTAAAACGTGTTGTTTAGGAAGAACTAGATAATTTCTCACGTTGCGTGATTTCCTTAAAACGTGGTTTTCTGACAAAATTTGATGAAAGAAAATTGTCCTGTGGGTTCTCTTCTGAGGCTACACGTTTAGACTACATACCACACCAAATCTTTTCGAGTTACAACGTGTTGTTTAGGAGATACAAGCTAATTTTGTACGATGCTTTATTTCATCTCGTAAAGTTTATGGGTTTCCAATACATACGTATTTGTCTTTACTCTGCAACACTGTATTCCCTTATAACGTGGTATTCTTACACATTCTTTCGAGAGAAAACTCTCCTGTGCGTTCTCTTTTGAGGCTACACGCTTAGACATACACGCAACACCAAAGCTTTTCGAGTTACAATGTGTTGTTTAGGAAAAACAAGATAATTTCACACGATGCGGGATTTCCTTAAAACGTGGATTTCTGAAAATTTTTGACGAAAGAAAATTGTCCTGTGGGTTCTCTTTTGAGGCTACACGTATAGACGTACACGCCACACCAAATCCTTTCAAGTTACAACGTGTTGTTTAGGAGATACAAGCTAATTTTGTATGATGCGTTATTTCTTCTCGTAAAGTGTTTCCAATACGTACATATTTGCCTTTAGTCTGCCACACTGTATTTCCTTATAACGTGGTATTCTTACATATTCTTTCGAGAGAAAACTCTCCTGTGTGTTCCCCTTTGAGGCTACAAGCTTAGACATACAGGCAACACCAAAGTTTTTTGCGTTACAACGTGCTGTTTAGGAAAAACAATATAATTTCGCGCGATGCGGGATTTCCTTAATAAGTGATTTTCTGACAAATTTTGACCAAGGAAAATTCTCCTATGGGTTCTCTTTTGAGGCTACACGTTTAGACGTACAGGCCACACCTAATCTTTTTAAGTTACAACGTGTTGTTTAGGTGATACAAGCTAATTTTGTACGATAGTTTATTTCTTCTCTTAAAGTTTTTCTAATAAGTAAGAATATGTCTTTACTCTGCAACACTGTATTTCCTTATAATGTAGTATTCTTACATATTCTTTCGAGAGAAAACTCTCCTGTGCGTTCTAATTTGAGGCTACACGCTTAGACAAACACGCAACACCAAAGCTTTTTGAGTTACAATGTGTTGTTTAGGAAGAACAAGATAATTTCCGACGATGCGGGATTTCCTTAAAACGTGGTTTTCTGACAAATTTTGACGAAAGAAAATTCTCCTGTGGGTTCTCTACACGTTTAGATGTACACACCACACCAAATCTTTTTGAGTTACAACGTGTTGTTTAGGAGATACAAGCTAATTTTTTTATGATGCCTTATTCCTTCTCGTAAAGTTTAAGTGTTTCCAATACGTATGTATTTGCCTTTACTCTGCAACACTGTATTTCCTTATTACGTGGTATTCTTACATATTCTTTCGACAGTAAACTCTCCTGTGCATTTTCTTTGGAGGCAACATGCTTAGACATACACGCAACACCAAAGCTTTTCGAGTTACAACGTGTTGTTTAGGAAAAACAAGATAATTTCGCATGATGCGGGATTTCATTAAACGTGGTTTTCTGACAAATTTGATGAAAGAAAATTCTCCTGTGTGTTCTCTTTTTAGGGTACACGTTTCGACGTACACGCCACACCAAATCCTTTCGAGTTATAACGTGTTGTTTAGGAGATACAAGCTAATTTTGTACTATGTGTTATTTCTTCTCGTAAAGTTTAAGTGTTTCCAATAAGTATGTATTTGTCTTTACTCTGCAACACTGTATTTCCTTATAACGTGGTATTCTTACATATTCTTTCGGGAGAAAACTCTCCTGTGCGTTCTCTTTTGAGGCTACACGCTTAGAAATACACGCAACACCAAAGCTTTTCGAGTTACAACGTGTTGTTTAGGAAAAACAAGATATTTTCGCACGATGCGGGATTTCCGTAAAACGTGGTTTTTGACAAATTTTGACCAAAGAAAACTCTCCTGTGGGTTCTCTTTTGAGGCTACACGTTTAGACGTACACACCACACCAAATCTTTTCCAGTTACAATGTGTTGTTTAGGAGATACAAGCTAATTTTGCATGATGCTTTATTTCTTCTCGCAAAGTGTTTCAAATAAGTACATATTTGTCTATACTCTGCAACACTGTATTTCCTTATAACGTGGCATTCTTACATATTCTTTCGAGAGAAAACTCTCCTGGGCGTTCCCCTTTGAGGCTACGCACTTAGACATACACGCAACACCAAAGCTTTTCGAGTTACAACGTGTTGTTTAGGAAAAACAAGATAATTACGCACGATGCGGGATTTCCTTAATAAGTGGTTTTCTGACAAATTTTGACCAAGGAAAATTCCTCTATGGGTTCTCTTTTGAGGCTACACGTTTAGACGTGCAGGCCACACCAAATCTTTTTAAGTTACAACGTGTTGTTTAGGAGATACAAGCTAATTTTGTACTATGTGTTATTTCTACTCGTAAAGTTTAAGTGTTTCCAATAAGTATGTACTTGTCTTTACTCTGCAACACTGTATTTCCTTATAACGTGGTATTCCTATATATTCTTTCGGGAAAAAACTCTCCTGTGCGTTCTCTTTTAAGGCTACACCCTTAGACATACACGCAACACCAAAGCTTTTCGAGTTACAACATGTTGTTTCGGAAAAACAAGATAATTATGCACGATGCGGGATTTCCTTAAAACGTGGTTTTTGACAAATTTTGAGGAAAGAAAAATCTCCTGTGGGTTCTCTTTGAGGCTACACGTTTAGACGTACACGCCACACCAAATCTTTTCGAGTTACAGCGTGTTGTTTAGGAGATACAAGCTAATTTTGCATGATGCGTTATTTCTTCTCGTAAAGTGTTTCCAATAAGTACGTATTTGTCTTTACTCTGCAACACTGTATTTCCTTATCACATGGTATTCTTACATATTCTTTCGAGAGAAAACTATTCTGTGCATTCTCTTTGGAGGCTACACGCTTAGACATACACGCAACACCAAAGCTTTTCGAGTTACAACCTGTTGATTAGGAAAAACAAGATAATTTCGCCCGATGCGGGATTTCCTTAATACGTGGTTTTCTGACAAATTTGACCAAAGAAAATTCTCCTGTGTGTTCTCTTTTGAGGCTACACGTTCAGACATACATGCCACACCAAATCTTTTTGAGTTACCACGTGTTGTTTTGGAGATTCAAGCTAATTTTGTACCATGCGTTATTTCTTCTCATAATGTGTTTCCAATAAGAACGTATATGTCTTTACTCTGCAGCAATATATTTCCTTATAACGTGGTATTCTTACATATTCTTTCGAGAGAAAACTCTCCTGTGCATTCTCTTTTGAGGCTGCACGCTTAGACATACACGCAACACCAAAGCTTTTCTAGTTACAACGTGTTGCTTAGGAAAAACAAGATAATTTCGCACGATGAGGGATTTCCTTAAAACGTGGTTTTCTGACAAATTTTGACGAAAGAAAACTCTCCTGTGGGTTCTCTTTTGAGGCTACACGTTTAGACGTACATGCCACACCAAATCCTTTTGAGTTACAACATGTTGTTTAGGACATACAAGCTAATTTTGCAAGATTCGTTATTTTTCTCATAAAGTGCTTCCTATACGGACGTATTTGTCTTTACTCTGCCACACTGTATTTCCTTATAATGTGGTATTCTTACATATTCTTTCGAGAGAAAACTCTCCTGTGCGTTCTCTTTTGGGGCTACACGCTTCGAAATACACCCTACACCAAAGCTTTTCGAGTTAAAACGAGCTGTTTAGGAAGAACAAGATAATTTCTCACGATGCGGGATTTCCTTAAAACGTGGTTTTCTGACAAATTTTGACGAAAGAAAATTGTCCTGTGGGTTCTCTTTTGAGGCTACACGTTTAGACGTACACGCCACAACAAATCTTTTCGAGTTACAACGTGTTGTTTAGGAGATACAAGCTAATTTTGTACGATGCTTTATTTCATCTCGTAAAGTTTATGGGTTTCCAATACATACGTATTTGTCTTTATTCTGCAACACTGTATTTCCTTATAACGTGGTATCCTTACAAATTCTATCGAGAAAAAACTCTCCTGTGCCTTCTCTTTTGAGGCTACACGCTTAGACATACACGCAACACCAAAGCTTTTCAAGTTACAATGTGTTGTTTAGGAAAAACAAGATAATTTCGCACGATGCGGGATGTATTTAAAACGTGGTTTCTGAAAAATTTTGACGAAAGAAAATTCTCCTGTGGGTTCTCTTTTGAGGCTACACGTTTAGACGTACACGCCACACCAAATCCTTTCGAGTTACAACGTGTTGTTTAGGAGATACAAGCTAATTTTGTACGATGCGTTATTTCTTCTAGTAAAGTGTTTCCAATACGTACGTATTTGCCTTTAGTCTGCAACACTGTATTTTCTTATAACGTGGTATTCTTACATATTCTTTCGAGAAAAAACTCTCCTGTGCATCCTCTTTTGAGGCTACACGCTTAGACATACACGCAACACCAAAGCTTTTCGCGTTACAACGTGTTGTTTAGGAAAAACAAGATAATTTCGCACAATGAGGGATTTCCTTAATACGTGGTTTTCTGATATATTTTGACCAAAGAAAATTCTCCTACGGGTTCTCTTTTGAGACTACACGTTTAGACGTACAGGCCACTCCAAATCTTTTTAAGTTACAACGTGTTGTTTAGGCGATACAAGCTAATTTTGTACGATGCGTTATTTCTTCTTGTAAAGTTTTTCCAATAAATATTTGTCTTTACTCTGCAACACTGTATTTCCTTATAACGTGGCATTCTTGCATATTCTTTCGAGAGAAAACTCTCCTCTGCGTTCTCTTTTGGGGCTACATGCTTAGACATACACCCAACACCAAAGCTTTTCGAGTTAAAACCTGTTGTTTAGGAAGAACTAGATAATTTCTCACGTTGCGTAATTTCCTTAAAACGTGGTTTTCTGACAAAATTGGATGAAAGAAAATTGTCCTGTGGGTTCTCTTTTGAGGCTACACGTTTAGACTACATACCACACCAAATCTTTTCGAGTTACAACGTGTTGTTTAGGAGATACAAGCTAATTTTGTACGATGCTTTATTTCATCTCGTAAAGTTTATGGGTTTCCAATACATACGTATTTGTCTTTACTCTGCAACACTGTATTCCCTTATAACGTGGTATTCTTACATATTCTTTCGAGAGAAAACTCTCCTGTGCGTTCTCTTTTGAGGCTACACGCTTAGACATACACGCAACACCAAAGCTTTTCGAGTTACAATGTGTTGTTTAGGAAAAACAAGATAATTTCACACGATGCGGGATTTCCTTAAAACGTGGATTTCTGAAAATTTTTGACGAAAGAAAATTGTCCTGTGGGTTCTCTCTTGAGGCTACACGTTTAGACGTACACGCCACACCAAATCCTTTCAAGTTACAACGTGTTGTTTCGGAGATACAAGCTAATTTTGTATGATGCGTTATTTCTTCTTGTAAAGTGTTTCCAATACATACGTATTTGCCTTTAGTCTGCAACACTGTATTTCCTTATAACGTGGTATTCTTACATACTCTTTCGAGAGAAAACTCTACTGTGTGTTCCCCTTTGAGGCTACAAGCTTAGACATACAGGCAACACCAAAGTTTTTCGCGTTACAACGTGCTGTTTAGGAAAAACAATATAATTTCGCGCGATGCGGGATTTCCTTAATAAGTGATTTTCTGACAAATTTTGACCAAGGAAAATTCTCCTATGGGTTCTCTTTTGAGGCTACACGTTTAGACGTACAGGCCACACCTAATCTTTTTACGTTACAACGTGTTGTTTAGGAGATACAAGCTAATTTTGTACGATAGGTTATTTTTTCTTGTAAAGTTTTTCGAATAAGTAAGAATATGTCTTTACTCTGCAACACTGTATTTCCTTATAATGTGGTATTCTTACATATTCTTTCGAGAGAAAACTCTCCTGTGCGTTCTCATTTGAGGCTACACGCTTAGACATACACGCAACACCAAAGCTTTTCGAGTTACAATGTGTTGTTTAGGAAGAACAAGATAATTTCCGACAATGCGGGATTTCCTTAAAACGTGGTTTTCTGACAAATTTTGACGAAAGAAAATTCTCCTGTGGGTTCTCTATTGAGGCTACACGTTTAGACGTACACACCACACCAAATCTTTTTGAGTTACGACGTGTTGTTTAGGAGATACAAGCTAATTTTTTTATGATGCCTTATTTCTTCTCGTAAAGTTTAAGTGTTTCCAATACGTATGTATTTGCCTTTACTCTGCAACACTGTATTTCCTTATAACGTGGTATTCTTACATGTTCTTTCGAGAGAAAACTCTCCTGTGCGTTCTCTTTGGAGGCTACATGCTTAGACATACACGCAAAACCAAAGCTTTTCGAGTTACAACGTGTTGTTTAGGAAAAACAAGATAATTTCGCACGATGCGGGATTTCCTTAAAACGTGGTTTTCTGACAAATTTTGACGAAAGAAAAGTGTCCTGTGGGTTCTCTTTTGAGGCTACACGTTTAGTCGTACACGCCACAACAAATCATTTCGAGTTACAACGTGTTGTTTAGGAGATACAAGCTAATTTTGTACGATACTTTATTTCATCTCGTAAAGTTTATGGGTTTCCAATACATATGTATTTGTCTTTACTCTGCAACACTGTATTTCCTTATAACGTGGTATTCTTACAAATTCTATCGAGAAACAACTCTGCTGTGCGTTCTCTTTTGAGGCTACACGCTTAGACATACACGCAACACCAAAGCTTTTCTAGTTACAACATGTTGTTTAGGAAAAACAAGATAATTTCGCAGGATGCGGGATTTCCATAAAACGTGGTTTTCTGAAAAATTTTGACGAAAGAAAATTCTCCTGTGGGTTCTCTTTTGAGGCTACACGCTTAGACATACACGCAACACCAAAGCTTTTTGAGTTACAACGTGCTGTTTAGGAAGAACAAGATAATTTCTCACGATGCGGGATTTCCTTAAAACGTGGTTTTCTGACAAATTTTGACGAAAGAAAATTGTCCTGTGGTTCTCTTTTGAGGCTACACGTTTAGACGTACACGCCGCACCAAATCTTTTCGAGTTACAACGTGTTGTTTAGGAGATACAAGCTAATTTTGTATGATGCTTTATTTCATCTCGCTAATTTTAAGGGTTTCCAAAACGTAAGAATTTGTCTTTATTCTGCAACACTGTACTTCCTTTTAACGTGGTATTCTTACTCGAAAAGCTTTGGTGTTGCGTGTATGTCTAAGCGTGTAGCCTCAAAAGAGAACGCACAGGAGAGCTTTCTCTCGAAAGAATATGTAAGAATACCATGTTATTTGGAAATACAGTGTTGCAGAGTAAAGACCAATATGTATATATTGGAAACACTTTATGAGAAGAAATAACGTATGGTAAAAAATTTGCTTGTATCTCCTAAAAAACACGTTGTAACTCAAAAAGGTTTGGTGTGGTGTTTACATCTAAACGTGTAGCCTCAAAAGAGAACCCACAGGAGAATTTTCTTTCGTCAAAATTTTTTCAGAAAATCACGTTTTAAGGAAATCCTGAATCATGTGAAATTATCTTGTTTTTCCTAAACAACACATTGTAACTCGAAAAGCTTTGGTGTTGCGTGTATGTCTAAACGTATGGCCTCAAAGAGAACCCACAGGGGAGTTTTCTCTCGAAAGAATATATAAGAATACCACGTTATAAGGAAATACAGTGTTGCAGAGTAAAGACAAATATGTACGTATCGCAAACACTTTTCGAGAAGAAAAAACGCATCGTACAAAATTAGCTTGTATCTCCTAAACAACATGTTGTAACTCGAAAAGATTTGGTGTGGCGTGTACGTCTAAACGCGTAGCCTCAAAAGAGAACCCACAGGAGAATTTTCTTTGGTCAAAATTTGTCAGAAAACCACGTATTAAGGAAATCCTGCATCGTGCGAAATTATGTTGTTTTTCCTAAACAACACGTTGTGACTTGAATAGCTTTGGTGCTGCGTGTATGTCTAAGCATGTAGCCTCAAAAGAGAACGCACAGGAGAATTTTCTCTCGAAAGAATATGTAAGAATACCACGTTATAAGAAAATACAGTGTTGCAGAGTAAAGACAAATAGGTACTTATTGGAAACACTTCAAGAGAAGAAAAAATGTATCGTACAAAATTAGCTTGTATCTCCTAAACAACACGTTGTAACTCGAAAAGATTTGGTGTGGCATGTACGTCTAAACGTGGAGCCTCAAAAGGGAACCCACAGGAGAATTTTCTTTCGTCAAAATTTGTCAGAAACCAAGTTTTAAGGAAATCCCGCATCGTGCGAAATTATCTTGTTTTTCCTAAACAACACGTTGTAACTTGAAAAGCTTTGGTGTTGCGTGTATGTCTAAGCGTGTAGCCTCAAAAGAGAACGCACAGGGGAGTTTTCTCTCGAAAGAATATGTAAGAATACCACGTTATTTGGAAATACAGTGTTGCAGAGTAAAGACCAATATGTATGTATTTGAAACACTTTATGAGAAGAAATAACGCATGGTAAAAAATTAGCTTGTATCTCCTAAACAACACGTTGCAACTCGAAAAGGTTTGGTGTGGTGTTTACATCTAAACGTGTAGCCTCAAAAGAGAACACACAGGAGAATTTTCTTTCATCAAATTTTTTTCAGAAAACCACGTTTTAAGGAAATCCTGCATCATGAGAAATTATGTTGTTTTTCCTAAACAACACGTTGTAACTCGAAAAGCTTTGGGGTTGCGTGTATGTCTAAATGTGTGGCCTCTAAAGAGAACGCACAGGAGAGTTTTCTCTCGAAAGAATATGTAAGAATAGCACGTTATAAGGAAATACAGTGTTGCAGAGTAAAGACAAATACGTACGTATTGTAAACACTTTACGAGAAGAAATAACGCATTTACAAAATTAGCTTGTATCTCCTAAACAACACGTTGTAACTCAAAAAGATTTGGTGTGGCATGTACGTCTAAACGTGTAGCCTCAAAAGAGAACCCACAGGAGAATTTTCGTTCGTCAAAATTTTTCAGAAAACCAGGTTTTAAGGTAATCCCGCATCGTGCGAAATTATTTTGTTTTTCCAAAACAACACGTTGTAACTCGAAAAGCTTTGGTGTTGCGTGTATGTCTAAGCGTGTAGCCTCAAAAGACCACGCACAGGAGAGGTTTCTCTCGAAAGAATATTTAAGAATACCACGTTATATGTAAATACAGTGTTGCAGAGTAAAGACAAATATGTACATATTGGAAACACTTTACAAGAAGAAATAACACATGGTACAAAATTAGCTTGTATCTCCTAAACAACACGTTGTGACTCAAAAGGATTTGATGTGGTGATTACATCTAAACATGTAGCCTCAAAAGAGAACCCACAGGAGTATTTTCTTTCGTCAAAATTTTTTCAGAAAACCACGTTTTAAGGAAATCCATCATCGTGCGAAATTATTTTGTTTTTCCTAAACAACACGTTGTAACTCGAAAAGCTTTTGTGTTGCGTGTATGTCTAAGCGTGTAGACTCAAAAGAGAATGCACAGAAGAGTATTCTCTCGAACAAATATGTAAGAATACCACGTTATAAGGAAATACAGTGTTGCAGAGTAAAGACAGATACATACTTATTGGAAACCCTTTACGAGAAGGAATAATACATCGTACAAAATTAGCTTGTATTTCCTAAACAACACGTTGTAACTCGAAAAGATTTGGTGTGGCGTGTACGTTGAAATGTGTAGCCTCAAAAGAGAAACCACAGGAGAATTTTCTTTCGTCAAAATTTGTCAGAAAACCACATTTTAAGGAAATTCCGCATCGTGCGAAATTATCTTGTTTTTCCTAAACAACACGTTTTAACTCGAAAAGCTTTGGGGTTGCGTGTATGTCTAAACGTGTGGCCTCTAAAGAGAACGCACAGGAGAGTTTTCTCTCCAAAGAATATGTAAGAATACCACGTTATAAGGAAATACAGTGTTGCAGAGTAAAGACAATTATGTACATATTGTAAACACTTTACGAGAAGAAATAACGCATCTACAAAATTAGCTTGTATCTCCTAAACAACACGTTGTAACTCGAAAGGATTTGGTGTGGCGTGAACGTCTAAACGTGTAGCCTCAAAAGAGAACCCACAGGAGAATTTTCGTTCGTCAAAATTTTTCAGAAAACCACGTTTTAAGGAAATCCCGCATCGTGCGAAATTATTTTGTTTTTCCAAAACAATACCTTGTAACTCGAAAAGCTTTGGTGTTGCGTGTATGTCTAAGCATGCAGCCTCAAAAGAGAACGCACAGGAGAGGTTTCTCTCGAAAGAATATTTAAGAATACCACGTTATATGGAAATACAGTGTTGCAGAGTAAAGACAAATATGTACATATTGGAAACACTTTACAAGACGAAATAACGCATGGTACAAAATTAGCCTGTATCTCCTAAACAAAATGTTGTGACTCAAAAGGATTCGATGTGGTGATTACATCTAAACATGTAGCCTCAAAAGAGAACCCACAGGAGTATTTTCCTTCGTCAATTTTTTTTCAGAAAACCACGTTTTATGGAAATCCATCATCGAGGGAAATTATTTTGTTTTTCCTAAACAACACGTTGTAACTCGAAAAGCTTTGGTGTTCCGTGTATGTCTAAGCGTGTAGACTCAAAAGAGAATGTACAGTAGAGTATTCTCTCGAACGAATATGTAAGAATACCACGTTATAAAGAAATACAGTGTTGCAGAGTAAAGACAGATACATATGTATTGGAAACACTTTACGAGAAGGAATAATACATCGTACAAAATTAGCTTGTATTTCCTAAACAACACGTTGTAACTCGAAAAGATTTGGTGTGGCGTGTACGTTGAAATGTGTAGCCTCAAAAGAGAAACCACAGGAGAATTTTCTTTCGTCAATATTCGTCAGAAAACCACATTTTAAGGAAATTCCGCATCGTGCGAAATTATCTTGTTTTTCCTAAACAACACGTTTTAACTCGAAAAGCTTTGGTGTTGCGTGTATGTCTAAACGTGTGGCCTCAAAGAGAACGCACAGGAGAGTTTTCTCTCGAAAGAATATATAAGAATACCACATTATAAGGAAATACAGTGTTGCAGAGTAAAGACAAATACGTACGTATTGGAAACACTTTACGAGAAGAAGTAACGAATCGTACAAAATTAGCTTGTATCTCCTAAACAACACTTTGTAACTCGAAATGATTTGGTGTGGCGTGTATGTCTAAACATGTAGCCTCAAAAGAGAACCCACAGGAGAATTTTTTTTGGTCAAAATTTGTCAGAAAACCACGTATTAAGGAAATCCCGCATCGTGCGAAATTATCTTGTTTTTCCTAAACAACACGTTGTGACTCGAAAAGCTTTGGTGCTGCGTGTATGTCTAAGCGTGTAGCCTCAAAAGAGAATGCACAGGAGAGTTTTCTCTCGAAAGAATATGTAAGAATACCACGTTATAAGGAAATACAGTGTTGCAGAGTAAAGACAAATAGGTACTTATTGGAAACACTTTAAGAGAAGAAATAATGTATCGTACAAAATTAGTTTGTATCTCCTAAACAACACGTTGTAACTTGAAAAAATTTGGTGTGGCGTGTATGTCAAAAGGTGTAGCCTCAAAAGGGAACCCTCAGGAGAATTTTCTTTCATCAAAATTTGTCAGAAAACCACGTTTTAAGGAAATCCCGCATCATGCGAAATTATCTTGTTTTTCCTAAACAACACGTTGTAACTCGAAAAGCATTGCTGTTTCGTGTATGTCTAAGCGTGTAGCCTCAAAAGAGAACACACAGGAGAGTTTTCTCTCCAAAGAATATGTAAGAATACCAAGTTATTTGGAAATATAGTGTTGCAGAGTAAAGACCAATAAGTATATATTGGAAACACTTTATGAGAAGAAATAACACATTGTAAAAAATTAGCTTGTATCTCCTAAACAACACGTTGTAACTCGAAAAGGTTTGGTTTGGTGTTTACATCTAAACGTGTAGCCTCAAAAGAGAACCCACAGGAGAATTTTCTTTCGTCAAATTTTTTTCAGAAAACCACGTTTTAAGGAAATCCCGCATCATGCTAAATTATCTTGTTTTTCCTAAACAACACGTTGTAACTCGAAAAGGTTTGGGGTTGCATGTATGTCTAAAAGTGTGGCCTCTAAAGAGAACGCACAGGAGAGTTTTCTCTCGAAAGAATATGTAAGAATACCACATTATAAGAAATACAGTGTTGCAGAGTAAAAACAAATACGTACGTATTGGAAACACTTTACGAGAAGAAATAATGCATCGTACAATATTAGTTTGTATCTCCAAAACTACATGTTGTAACTCGAAAAGATTTGGTGTGGCGTGTACGTCTAAACGTGTAGCCTCAAAAGAGAACCCACAGGAGAATTTTCTTTCGTCAAATTTTTCAGAAAACCACGTTTTAAGGAAATCCCGCATTGTGCGTAATTATTTTGTTTTTCCAAAACAACACGTTGTAACTCGAAAAGCTTTGGAGTTGCGTGTATGTCTAAGCATGTAGCCTCAAAAGAGAACGCACAGGAGAGGTTTCTCTCGAAAGAATATGTAAGAATACCACGTTATATGGAAATACAGTGTTGCAGAGTAAAGACAAATATGTACGTATTGGAAACACTTTACGAGAAGAAATAACACATGGTACAAAATTAGCTTGTATCTCCTAAACAACACGTTGTGACTCAAAAGGATTTGATGTGGTGATTACATCTAAACGTGTAGCCTCAAAACAGAACCCACAGGAATATTTTCCTTCGTCAAAATTTTTTCAGAAACCACGTTTTAAGGAAATCCAGCATCGTGCGAAATTATTTTGTTTTTCCTAAACAACATGTTGTAACTCGAAAAGCTTTGGTGTTGCGTGTATGTCTAAGCGTGTAGCCTAAAAGAGAACGCACAGTAGAGTATTCTCTCGAAAGAATATGTAAGAATACCACGTTATAAGGAAATACAGTGTTGCGGAGTAAAGACAGATACATACGTATTGGAAACACTTTACGAGAAGGAATAATACATCGTACAAAATTAGCTTGTATTTCCTAAACAACACGTTGTAACTCGAAGAGATTTGGTGTGGCATGTACGTTGAAACGTGTAGACTCAAAAGAGAACCTACAGGAGAATTTTCTATCGTCAAAATTTGTCAGAAAACCACGTTTTAAGGAAATCCCGCATCGTGCGAAATTATCTTGTTCTTCCTAAACAACACGTTTTAACTCGAAAAGCTTTGGTGTTGCGTGTCGTTCTAAACATGTGGCCTCAAAGAGAACGCACAGGAGAGTTTTCTCTCGAAAGAATATATAAGAATACCACGTTATAAGGAAATACAATGTTGCAGAGTAAAGACAAATACATACGTATTGGAAACACTTTACGAGAAGAAATAACGCATCGTACAAAATTAGCTTGTATCTCCTAAACAACACGTTGTAACTCGAAATAATTTGGTGTGGTGTGTACTTCTAAACGTTTAGCCTCAAAAGAGAACCCACAGGAGAATTTTCTTTGGTCAAAATTTGTCAGAAAACCACGTATTAAGGAAATCTCACTTCGTGCGAAATTATCTTGTTTTTCCTAAACAACACGTTGTGACTCGAAAAGCGTTGGTGCTGTGTGCATGTCTAAGCGTGTAGCCTCAAAAGAGAACGCACAGGAGAGTTTTCTCTAGAAAGAATATGTAAGAATACCACGTTATAAGGAAATACAGTGTTGCAGAGTAAAGAAAGATACATACATATTGGAAACACTTTACAAGAAGAAGTAATGCATTGTACAAAATTAGCTTGTATTTCCTAAAAAGCACGTTGTAACTCGAAAAGATTTGCTGTGGCGTGTACGTCTAAACGTGTAGCCTCTAAAGAGAATACACAGGAGAATTTTCTTTGGTCAAAATTTGTCAGAAAACCACATTTTAAGGAAATCCCGCATCGTGCGAAATTATCTTGTTTTTCCTAATCAACAAGTTGTAACTCGAAAAGCTTTGGTGTAGCGTGTATGTCTAAGCGTGTAGCCTCAAAAGTGAACGCACAGGAGAGTTTTCTCTCGAAAGAATATGTAAGATTACCAAGTTATAAGGAAATACAGTGTTGCAGAATAAAGACAAATACATATGTATTGGAAACAGTTTACAAGACGAAATATCGCATCGTATAAAATTAGCTTGTTTCTCCTAAACAACACGTCGTAACTCGAAAAGATTTGGTGTGGCGTGTACGTCTAAACGTGTAGCCTTATAAGAGAACCCACAAGAGAATTTTCTTTGGTCAAAATTTGTCAGAAAACCACGTTTTAAGGAAATCCCACATCTTGAGAAATTATCTTGTTTTTCCTAAACAACACGTTGTAACTCGAAAAGCTTTGGTATTGGGTGTATGTCTAAGAATGTAGCCTCAAAAGAGAACGCACAGGAGAGTTTTCTCTCGAAAGAATATGTAAGAATACCACGTTATATGGAAAAACAGTGTTGCAGAGTAAAGACAAATGTGTACGTATTGGAAACACTTTACGAGAAGAAATAACGCAAAGTAAAAAATTAGCTTGTATCTCCTGAACAACACGTTGTAACTCGAAAGGATTTGGTGTAGTGTTTACATCTAAAGGTGTAGCCTCAAAAGAGAACCCACAGGAGAATTTTCTCTCGAAAGAATATGTAAGAATACCACGTTATAAGGAAATACAGTGTGGCAGAGTAAAGACAAATACGTACATAATGGAAGCACTTTATGAGAGAAATAACGCATCTTGCAAAATTAGCTTGTATATCCTAAACAACACGTTGTAACTCGAAAAGATTTGGTGTGGCGTGTACGTCTAAAAGTGTAGCCTCAAAAGAGAACCCACAGGAGAGTTTTCTTTCCTCAAAATTTGTCAGAAAACCACGTTTTAAGTAAATCCCGCATCCTGCGAAATTATATTGTTTTTCCTTATCAACACGTTGAAACTAGAAAAGCTTTGGTGTTGCGTGTATGCCTAAGCGTGTAGCCTCAAAAGGGAATGCACAGGAGAGTTTTCTCTCGAAGGAATATGTAAGAATACCACGTTATAAGGAAATATATTGCTGCAGAGTAAAGACAAATACGTACGTATTGGAAACACATTACGAGAAGAAATAACGCATGGTAAAAATTAGCTTGTATCTCCGAAACAACACGTGGTAACTCAAAATGATTTGGTGTGGCATGTACATCTAAACGTGTAGCCTCAAAAGAGAACCCACAGGAGAATTTTCTTACGTCAAAATTTGTCAGAAAACTACGTTTCAAAGAAATCCCGCATCGTGCAAAATTATCTTGTTTTTCCTAATCAACACGTTGTAACTCGAAAAGCTGTGGTGTTGCGTGTATGTCTAAGCGTGTAGCCTCCAAACAGAACGCACAGGATAGTTTTCTCTCGAAAGAATATGTAAGAATACCACGTTATAAGGAAATACAGTGTTGCAGAGTTTAGACAAATACGTACTTATTGGAAACAGTTTAGGAGAAGAAATAACGCATCATGCAAAATTAGCTTGTATCTCCTAAACAACACGTTGTAACTCGACAAGATTTGGTGTGGCGTGTATGTCTAAACGTGTAGCCTCAAAAGAGAACCCACAGGAGAGTGTTCTTTCGTCAAAATTTGTTAGAAAACCACATTTTAAGGAAATACCGCATCGTGCGAAATTATCTTGTTTTTCCTAAACAACATGTTGTAACTCGAAAAGCTTTGGTGTTGCGTGTATGTCTAAGCGTGTAGCCTCAAAAGAGAACGTACAGGAGAGTTTTCTTCCGAAAGAATATGTAGGAATACCACGTTATAAGGAAATACAGTGTTGCAGAGTAAAGACAAATGCATACTTATTGGAAACACTTAAGCTTTACGAGAAGAAATAACACATAGTAAAAATTAGTTTGTATATCCTAAACAACACGTTATAACTCGAAAGGATTTGGTGTGGCGTGTACGTCTAAACGTGTAGCCTCAAAAGAGAACCCACAGGAGAATTTTGTTTCATCAAAATTTGTCAGAAAACCACGTTTTAAGGAAATCCCGCATCATGCGAAATTATCTTGTTTTTCCTAAACAACACGTTGTAACTCGAAAAGCTTTGGTGTTGCGTGAATGTCTAAGCGTGTAGCCTCCAAAGAGAACGCACAGGAGAGTTTTCTCTCGAAAGAATATGTAAGAATACCACGTTATAATGAAATACAGTGTTGCAGAGTAGAGGCAAATATATACATATTGGAAACACTTAAACTTTACGAGAAGAAATAATTCATCGTTAAAAAATTAGCTTGTATCTGCGAAACAACAAGTTGTAACTCATAAAAGTTTTGGTGTGGCATGTACGTCTAAACGTGTGGCCTCAAAAGAGACCGCACAGGAGAGTTTTCTCCCGAAAGAATATGTAGGAATACTACGTTATAAGGAAATACAGTGTTGCAGAGTAAAGACAAATACATACTTATTGGAAACACTTAAGCTTTATGAGAAGAAAAAACACATAGTACAATATTAGCTTGTATATCCTAAACAACACGTTATAACTCGAAAGGATTTGGTGTGGCGTGTACATCTAAACGTGAAGCCTCAAAAGAGAACCCACAGGAGAATTTTCTTTCGTCAAAATTTGTCAGAAAACCACGTTTTAAGGAAATCCCGCATCATGCGAAATTATCTTGTTTTTCCTAAACAACACGTTGTAACTCGAAAAGCTTTGGTGTTGCGTGAATGTCTAAGTGTGTAGCCTCCAAAGAGAACGCACAGGAGAGTTTTCTCTCGAAAGAATATGTAAGAATACCACGTTATATGGAAATACAGTGTTGCAGAGTAGAGGCAAATACATATGTATTGGAAACACTTAAACTTTACGAGAAGAAATAATTCATCGTAAAAAAATTAGCTTGATTCTCCTAAACAACAAGTTGTAACTCAAAAAGATTTGGTGTGGCGTGTACGTCTAAACATTTAGCCTTAAAAGGGAACCTACAGGAGAATTTTCTTTTGTCAAAATTTGTCAGAAAACCACGTTTTAAGGAAATCCCGCATCATGCGAAATTATCTTGTTTTTCCTAAACAACACGTTGTAACTCGAAAAGCTTTGGTGTTGCGTGAATGTCTAAGTGTGTAGCCTCCAAAGAGAACGCACAGGAGAGTTTTCTCTCGAAAGAATATGTAAGAATACCACGTTATATGGAAATACAGTGTTGCAGAGTAGAGGCAAATACATATGTATTGGAAACACTTAAACTTTACGAGAAGAAATAATTCATCGTAAAAAAATTAGCTTGATTCTCCTAAACAACAAGTTGTAACTCAAAAAGATTTGGTGTGGCGTGTACGTCTAAACGTTTAGCCTTAAAAGAGAACCTACAGGAGAATTTTCTTTTGTCAAAATTTGTCAGAAAACCACGTTTTAAGGAAATCCCGCTTCGTGAGAAATTATCTTGTTTTTCCTAAACAACACGTTGTAACTCGAAAAGCTTTGCTGTTGCGTGTATGTCTCAGCGGGTAGCCTCAAATGAGAACGCACAGGAGAGTTTTCTCTCGAAAGAATATGTAAGAATACCACGTTATAAGGAAATACAGTGTTGCAGAGTAAAGACAAATACTTACTTATTGGAAAAACTTTATGAGAAGAAATAACGCATGGTACAAAATTAGCTTGTATCTCCTAAACAACACGTTGAAACTTAAAAAGATTTGGTGTGGCCTGTAGGTCTAAACGTGTAGTCTCAAAAGAGAACCAATAGGAGAAATTTCTTTTGTCAAAATTTGTCAGAAAACCACGTATTAAGGAAATCCCTCATCGTGCGAAATTATCTTGTTTTTCCTAAACAACACGTTGTAACACGAAAAGCTTTGGTGTTGCGTGTATGTCTAAGCGTGTAGCCTCAAAAGAGGACGCACAGGAGAGTTTTCTCTCGAAAGAATATGTAAGAATACCACGTTATAAGGAAATACAGTGTTGCTGACTAAAGGCAAACACGTACGTATTGGAAACACTTTACGAGAAGAAATAACGCATCTTACAAAATTAGCTTGTATCTCCTAAACAACACATTGTAAATCGAAAAGATTTGGTGGGGCATGTATGTCTAAACGTGTAGCCTCAAAATAGAACCCACAAGAGAATTATTGTTCGTTAAAATTTGTCAGAAATCCATATTTTAAGGAAATCCCTCATCATGCGAAATTATCTTGTTTTTCCTAAACAACACGTTTTAACTCGAAAAACTTTGATGTTGCGTGTATGTCTAAGCGTGTAGCCTCAAAAGAGAACGCACAGGAGAGTTTTCTCTCGAAAGAACATGTAAGAATACCAGATTATAAGGAAATACAGTTTTGCAGATTAAAGACAAATACGTAGGTATTTGAAACACTCTATGAGAAGAAATAACGCATCGCAAAAAATTAGTTTGTATCTCCTAAACAACACGTTGTAACTCGAAAAGATTTGGTGTGGCATGTACGTCTAAACGTGTAGCCTCAAAAGAGAACCCCCAGGAGAATTTTCTTTCCTCAAAATTTGTCAGAAAACCACTTATTAAGGAAATCCCGCATCGTGCGAAACTATCTTGTTTTTCCTAAACAACACATTGTAACTCGAAAATCTTTGGTGTTGCGTGTATGTCTAAGCATGTAGCCTCAAAAAAGAACACACCGGAGAGATTTCTCTCGAACGAGTATGTAAGAATACCACGTTATAAGGAAATACATTGTGGCAAATTAAAGATAAATACGTTCGTTTTGGAAACACTTAAACATTACAAGAAGATATAAAGCATCGTAAAAAATTAGCTTGTATCTCCTAAACAACACGTTTTAACTCGAAAACATTTGGTGTGGCGTGTACGTCTAAACGTTTAGCCTCAAATGAAAACCCACAGGAGAATTTTCTTTCGTCAAAATTTGTCAGAAAACCACGTTTTAAGGAATTCCCGCATCGTGCGAAATTATCTTGTTTTTCCTAAACAACACGTTGTAACTCGAAAAGCTTTGCTGTTGCGTGTATGTCTCAGCGTGTAGCCTCAAATGAGAACGCACAGGAGAGTTTTCTCTCGAAAGAATATGTAAGAATACCACGTTATAAGGAAATACAGTGTTGCAGAGTAAAGACAAATACTTACTTATTGGAAAAACTTTATGAGAAGAAATAACGCATGGTACAAAATTAGCTTGTATCTCCTAAACAACACGTTGTAACTCGAAAAGATTTGGTGTGGCGTGTACGTCTAAACATGTAAGCTCAAAAGAGAACCCACAGGAGAATTTTCTTTCGTCAAAATTTGTCAGAAAACCACGTTTTAAGGAAATCCCGCATTGTGCGCAATTATCTTGTTTTTCATAAACAAAACATTGTAACTCGAAAAGCTTTGGTGTTGGGTGTATGTGTAAGCGTGTAGCCTCAAAAGAGAATGCACAGGAGAGTTTTCTCTCGAAAGAATATGTAAGAATACCACGTTATAAGGAAATATATTGCTGCAGAGTAAAGACAAATACATACGTATTGGAAATATATTATGAGAAGAAATAACGCATGGTACAAAATTTGCTTGTATCTCCTAAACAACACGTGGTAACTCAAAAAGATTTGGTGTGGCGTGTACGTCTAAATGTGTAGCCTCAAAAGAGAACCCACAGGAGAATTTTCTTACGTCAAAATTTGTCAGAAAACCACATTTTAAGTAAATCCCTCATTGTGCGAAATTATCTTGTTTTTCCTAATCAACACGTTGTAACTCGAAAAGCTTTGGTGTTGCTTGTATGTCTAAGCGTGTAGCCTCCAAAGAGAACGCACAGTATAGTTTTCTCTCGAAAGAATATGTAAGAATACCACGTTATAAGGAAATACAGTGTTGCAGAGTATAGACAAATATGTACTTATAGGAAACACTTTACGAGAAGAAATAACGCATCATGCAAAATTAACTTGTATCTTCAAAACAACACGTTGTAACTCGAAAAGATTTGGTGTGGCGTGTACGACTAAATGTGTAGCCTCAAAGGAGAACCCACAGGAGAGTTTTCTTTCATCAAAATTTGTCAGGAAACCACGTTTTAAGGAAATCCTTCATAGTGCGAAATTATCTTGTTTTTCCTAAACAACATGTTGTAACTCGAAAAGCTTTGGTGTTGCGTATATGTCTAAGCGTGTAGCCTCAAATGAGAACGCACAGGAGAGTTTTCTCTCGAAAGAATATGTAAGAATACCTCGTTATAAGGAAATACAGTGTTGCAGAGTAAAGACAAATACTTACTTATTGGAAAAACTTTATGAGAAGAAATAACGCATGGTACAAAATTAGCTTGTATCTCCTAAACAACACGTTGTAACTCGAAAAGATTTGGTGTGGCGTGTACGTCTAAACATGTAGCCTCAAAAGAGAACCCACAGGAGAATTTTCTTTCGTCAAAATTTGTCAGAAAACCACGTTTTAAGGAAATCCCGCATTGTGTGCAATTATCTTGTTTTTCATAAACAAAACATTGTAACTCGGAAATCTTTGGTGTTGGGTGTATGTGTAAGCGTGTAGCCTCAAAAGAGAATGCACAGGAGAGTTTTCTCTCGAAAGAATATGTAAGAATACCACGTTATAAGGAAATATATTGCTGCAGAGTAAAGACAAATACATACGTATTGGAAATATATTATGAGAAGAAATAACGCATTGTACAAAATTTGCTTGTATCTCCTAAACAACACGTGGTAACTCAAAAAGATTTGGTGTGGCGTGTACGTCTAAATGTGTAGCCTCAAAAGAGAACCCACAGGAGAATTTTCTTACGTCAAAATTTGTCAGAAAACCACATTTTAAGTAAATCCCTCATTGTGCGAAATTATCTTGTTTTTCCTAATCAACACGTTGTAACTCGAAAAGCTTTGGTGTTGCTTGTATGTCTAAGCGTGTAGCCTCCAAAGAGAACGCACAGTATAGTTTTCTCTCGAAAGAATATGTAAGAATACCACGTTATAAGGAAATACAGTGTTGCAGAGTATAGACAAATATGTAGTTATAGGAAACACTTTACGAGAAGAAATAACGCATCATGCAAAATTAGCTTGTATCTTCTAAACAACACGTTGTAACTCGAAAAGATTTGGTGTGGCGTGTACGACTAAACGTGTAGCCTCAAAGGAGAACCCACAGGAGAGTTTTCTTTCGTCAAAATTTGTCAGGAAACCACGTTTTAAGGAAATCCTGCATCGTGCGAAATTATCTTGTTTTTCCTAAACAACATGTTGTAACTCGAAAAGCTTTGGTGTTGCGTATATGTCTAAGCGTTTAGCCTCAAAAGAGAATGCACAGGAGAGTTTTCTCCCGAAAGAATATGTAGGAATACCACGTTATAAGGAAATACAGTGTTGCGGAGTAAAGACAAATACATACTTATTGGAAACACTTAAACTTTACGAGAAGAAATAAAACATAGTACAAAATTAGCTTGTATATCCTAAACAACACGTTATAACTCGAAAGGATTTGGTGTGGCGTGTACGTCTAAACGTGTAGCCTCAAAAGAGAACCCACAGGAGAATTTTCTTTTGTCAAAATTTGTCAGAAAACCACGTTTTAAGGAAATCCCGCATCATGCGAAATTATCTTGTTTTTCCTAAACAGCACGTTGTAACTCGAAAAGTTTGGTGTTGCGTGAATGTCTAAGCGTGTAGCCTCCAAAGAGAACGCACAGGAGAGTTTTCTCTCGAAAGAATATGTAAGAATACCACATTATAAGGAAATACAGTGTTGCAGAAGAAAGGCAGATACATACGTATTGGAAACACTTAAACATTACGAGAAGAAATAACGCATCGTAAAAAAATTAGCTTGTATCTCCTGAACAACAAGTTGTAACTCAAAAAGATTTGGTGTGGCGTGTACGTCTAAACGTGTAGCCTCAAAAGAGAACTCACAGGAGAATATTCTTTCGTCAAAATTTGTCAGAAAACCACGTTTTAAGGAAATCCCGCATCGTGAGAAATTACCTTGTTCTTCCTAAACAACACGTTGTAACTCGAAACTCTTTGCTGTTGCTTGTATGTCTAAGCCTGTAGCCTCAAATAAGAATGCACAGGAGAGTTTTCTCTCGAAAAAATATGTAAGAATACTATGTTATAAGGAAATACAGTGTTGCTGAGTAAAGACAAATACTTACTTATTGGAAAAACTTTACGAGAAGAAATAACGCATCGTACAAAATTAGCTTGTATCTCCTAACCAACACGTTGTAACTTAAAAAGATTTGGTGTGGCCTGTACGTCTTAATGTGTAGTCTCAAAAGAGAACCCATAGGAGAATTTTCTTTGGTCAAAATTTGTCAGAAAACCACGTATTAAGGAAATCCCTCATCTTGCGAAATTATCTTGTTTTTCCTAAACATCACGTTGTAACGCGAAAAGCTTTGGTGTTGCGTGTATGTCTAAGCGTGTAGCCTCAAAAGAGGACTCACAGGAGAGTTTTCTCTCGAAAGAAGATATAAGAATACCACGTTATAAGGAAATACAGTGTTGCAGACTAAAGGCAAATACGTACGTATTGGAAACACTTTAGAGAAGAAATAACGCATCGTACAAAATTAGCTTCTATCTCCTAAACAACACGTTGTAACTCGAAAAGATTGGGTGTGGCATGTACGTCTAAACATGTAGCCTCAAAAAAGAACCCACAGGAGAATTGTTTTTCGTTAAAATTTGTCAGAAAACCATGTTTTAAGGAAATCACTCATCGTGCGAAATTATCTTTTTTTTTCCTAAACAACATGTTGTAACTCGAAAAGCTTTGATGTTGCTTGTATGTCTAAGCGTGTAGCCTCAAAAGAGAACGCACAGGAGAGTTTTCTCTCAAAGGAACATGTAAGAATACAACATTATAAGGAAATACAGTTTTGCAGAGTAAAGACAAATACGTATGTATTTGAAACACTTTATGAGAAGAAATAACGCATCGTAAAAAATTAGTTTGTATCTCCTAAACAACACGTTAACTTGAAAAGATTTGGTGTGGCGTGTACGTCTAAACGTGTAGCCTCAAAAGAGAACACACAGGAGAATTTCTTTCGTCAAAATTTGTCAGAAAACCACTTATTAAGGAAATCCCACATCGTGCGAAACTATCTTGTTTTTCCTAAACAACACATTGTAACTCGAAAATCTTTGATGTTGCGTGTATGTCTAAGCATGTAGCCTCAAAAGAGAACGGAAAGGAGAGATTTCTCTCGAACGAGTATGTAAAAATACCACGTTATAAGGAAATACATTGTGGCAAATTAAAGATACATACGTACCTTTTGGAAACACTTAAACTTTACGAGAAGATATAAAGTATCGTAAAAAATTAGCTTGTATCTCCTAAACAACACGTTGTAACTCGAAAAGATTTGGTGTTGCGTGTATGTCTATGCGTGTAGCCTAAAAGAGAACGCACAGTAGAGTATTCTCTCGAAAGAATATGTAAGAATACCACGTTATAAGGAAATACAGTGTTGCAGAGTAAAGACAGATACATACGTATTGGAAACACTTTACGAGAAGGAATAATACATCATACAAAATTAGCTTGTATTTCCTAAACAACACGTTGTAACTCGAAGAGATTTGGTGTGGCATGTACGTTGAAACGTGTAGACTCAAAAGAGAACCCACAGGAGAATTTTCTTTCGTCAAAATTTGTCAGAAAACCACGTTTTAAGGAAATCCCGCATCGTGCGAAATTATCTTGTTCTTCCTAAACAACACGTTTTAACTCGAAAAGCTTTGGTGTTGCGTGTCGTTCTAAACATATGGCCTCAAAGAGAACGCACAGGAGAGTTTTCTCTCGAAAGAATATATAAGAATACCACGTTATAAGGAAATACAATGTTGCAGAGTAAAGACAAATACATACGTATTGGAAACACTTTACGAGAAGAAATAACGCATCGTACAAAATTAGCTTGTATCTCCTAAACAACACGTTGTAACTCGAAAAAAATTGGTGTGGTGTGTACTTCTAAACGTTTAGCCTCAAAAGAGAACCCACAGGAGAATTTTCTTTGGTCAAAATTTGTCAGAAAACCACGTATTAAGGAAATCTCACTTCGTGCGAAATTATCTTGTTTTTCCTAAACAACACGTTGTGACTCGAAAAGCGTTGGTGCTGTGTGCATGTCTAAGCGTGTAGCCTCAAAAGAGACCGCACAGGAGAGTTTTCTCTAGAAAGAATATGTAAGAATACCACGTTATAAGGAAATACAGTGTTGCAGAGTAAAGACAGATACATACATATTGGAATCACTTTACAAGAAGAAGTAATGCATTGTACAAAATTAGCTTGTATTTCCTAAAAAGCACGTTGTAACTCGAAAAGATTTGCTGTGGCGTGTACGTCTAAACGTGTAGCCTCTAAAGAGAATACACAGGAGAATTTTCTTTGGTCAAAATTTGTCAGAAAACCACATTTTAAGGAAATCCCGCATCGTGCGAAATTATCTTGTTTTTCCTAATCAACAAGTTGTAACTCGAAAAGCTTTGGTGTAGCGTGTATGTCTAAGCGTGTAGCCTCAAAAGTGAACGCACAGGAGAGTTTTCTCTCGAAAGAATATGTAAGAATACCAAGTTATAAGGAAATACAGTGTTGCAGAATAAAGACAAATACATATGTATTGGAAACAGTTTACAAGACGAAATATCGCATCGTATAAAATTAGCTTGTTTCTCCTAAACAACACGTCGTAACTCGAAAAGATTTGGTGTGGCGTGTACGTCTAAACGTGTAGCCTTATAAGAGAACCCACAAGAGAATTTTCTTTGGTCAAAATTTGTCAGAAAACCACGTTTTAAGGAAATCCCACATCTTGAGAAATTATCTTGTTTTTCCTAAACAACACGTTGTAACTCGAAAAGCTTTGGTATTGGGTGTATGTCTAAGAATGTAGCCTCAAAAGAGAACGCACAGGAGAGTTTTCTCTCGAAAGAATATGTAAGAATACCACGTTATATGGAAAAACAGTGTTGCAGAGTAAAGACAAATATGTACGTATTGGAAACACATTACGAGAAGAAATAACGCAAAGTAAAAAACTAGTTTGTATCTCCTGAACAACACGTTGTAACTCGAAAGGATTTGGTGTAGTGTTTACATCTAAAGGTGTAGCCTCAAAAGAGAACCCACAGGAGAATTTTCTCTCGAAAGAATATGTAAGAATACCACGTTATAAGGAAATACAGTGTGGCAGAGTAAAGACAAATACGTACATAATGGAAGCACTTTATGAGAGAAATAACGCATCTTGCAAAATTAGCTTGTATGTCCTAAACAACACGTTGTATCTCGAAAAGATTTGGTGTGGCGTGTACGTCTAAAAGTGTAGCCTCAAAAGAGACCCCACAGCAGAGTTTTCTTTCCTCAAAATTTGTCAGAAAACCACGTTTTAAGTAAATCCCGCATCCTGTGAAATTATATTGTTTTTCCTTATCAACACGTGGAAACTAGAAAAGCTTTGGTGTTGCGTGTATGCCTAAAAGTGTAGCCTCAAAAGGGAATGCACAGGAGAGTTTTCTCTCGAAGGAATATGTAAGAATACCACGTTATAAGGAAATATATTGCTGCAGAGTAAAGACAAATACGTACGTATTGGAAACACATTATGAGAAGAAATAACGCATGGTAAAAATTAGCTTGTATCTCCGAAACAACACGTGGTAACTCAAAATGATTTGGTGTGGCATGTACATCTAAACGTGTAGCCTCAAAAGAGAACCCACAGGAGAATTTTCTTACGTCAAAATTTGTCAGAAAACTACGTTTTAAAGAAATCCCGCATCGTGCGAAATTATCTTGTTTTTCCAAATCAACACGTTGTAACTCGAAAAGCTTTGGTGTTGCGTGTATGTCTAAGCGTGTAGCCTCCAAACAGAACGCACAGGATAGTTTTCTCTCGAAAGAATATGTAAGAATACCACGATATAAGGAAATACAGTGTTGCAGAGTTTAGACAAATACGGACTTATTGGAAACACTTTAGGAGAAGAAATAACGCATCATGCAAAATTAGCTTGTATCTCCTAAACAACACGTTGTAACTCGACAAGATTTGGTGTGGCGTGTATGTCTAAACATGTAGCCTCAAAAGAGAACCCACAGGAGAGTGTTCTTTCGTCAAAATTTGTTAGAAAACCACATTTTAAGTAAATCCCTCATTGTGCGAAATTATCTTGTTTTTCCTAACCAACACGTTGTAACTCGAAAAGCTTTGGTGTTGCTTGTATGTCTAAGCGTGTAGCCTCCAAAGAGAACGCACAGTATAGTTTTCTCTCGAAAGAATATGTAAGAATACCACGTTATAAGGAAATACAGTGTTGCAGAGTATAGACAAATATGTACTTATAGGAAACACTTTACGAGAAGAAATAACGCATCATGCAAAATTAACTTGTATCTTCTAAACAACACGTTGTAACTCGAAAAGACTTGGTGTGGCGTGTACGACTAAATGTGTAGCCTCAAAGGAGAACCCACAGGAGAGTTTTCTTTCATCAAAATTTGTCAGGAAACCACGTTTTAAGGAAATCCTGCATAGTGCGAAATTATCTTGTTTTTCCTAAACAACATGTTGTAACTCGAAAAGCTTTGGTGTTGCGTATATGTCTAAGCGTGTAGCCTCAAATGAGAACGCACAGGAGAGTTTTCTCTCGAAAGAATATGTATGAATACCTCGTTATAAGGAAATACAGTGTTGCAGAGTAAAGACAAATACTTACTTATTGGAAAAACTTTATGAGAAGAAATAACGCATGGTACAAAATTAGCTTGTATCTCCTAAACAACACGTTGTAACTCGAAAAGATTTGGTGTGGCGTGTACGTCTAAACATGTAGCCTCAAAAGAGAACCCACAGGAGAATTTTCTTTCGTCAAAATTTGTCAGAAAACCACGTTTTAAGGAAATCCCGCATTGTGCGCAATTATCTTGTTTTTCATAAACAAAACATTGTAACTCGGAAATCTTTGGTGTTGGGTGTATGTGTAAGCGTGTAGCCTCAAAAGAGAATGCACAGGAGAGTTTTCTCTCGAAAGAATATGTAAGAATACCACGTTATAAGGAAATATATTGCTGCAGAGTAAAGACAAATACATACGTATTGGAAATATATTATGAGAAGAAATAACGCATGGTACAAAATTTGCTTGTATCTCCTAAACAACACGTGGTAACTCAAAAAGATTTGGTGTGGCGTGTACGTCTAAATGTGTAGCCTCAAAAGAGAACCCACAGGAGAATTTTCTTACGTCAAAATTTGTCAGAAAACCACATTTTAAGTAAATCCCTCATTGTGCGAAATTATCTTGTTTTTCCTAATCAACACGTTGTAACTCGAAAAGCTTTGGTGTTGCTTGTATGTCTAATCGTGTAGCCTCCAAAGAGAACGCACAGTATAGTTTTCTCTCGAAAGAATATGTAAGAATACCACGTTATAAGGAAATACAGTGTTGCAGAGTATAGACAAATATGTACTTATAGGAAACACTTTACGAGAAGAAATAACGCATCATGCAAAATTAGCTTGTATCTTCTAAACAACACGTTGTAACTCGAAAAGATTTGGTGTGGCGTGTACGACTAAACGTGTAGCCTCAAAGGAGAACCCACAGGAGAGTTTTCTTTAGTCAAAATTTGTCAGGAAACCACGTTTTAAGGAAATACTGCATCGTGCGAAATTATCTTGTTTTTCCTAAACAACATGTTGTAACTCGAAAAGCTTTGGTGTTGCGTATATGTCTAAGCGTGTAGCCTCAAAAGAGAATGCACAGGAGAGTTTTCTCCCGAAAGAATATGTAGGAATACCACGATATAAGGAAATACAGTGTTGCGGAGTAAAGACAAATACATACTTATTGGAAACACTTAAACTTTACGAGAAGAAATAAAACATAGTACAAAATTAGCTTGTATATCCTAAACAACACGTTATAACTCGAAAGGATTTGGTGTGGCGTGTACGTCTAAACGTGTAGCCTCAAAAGAGAACCCACAGGAGAATTTCCTTTGTCAAAATTTGTCAGAAAACCACGTTTTAAGGAAATCCCGCATCATGCGAAATTATCTTGTTTTTCCTAAACAGCACGTTGTAACTCGAAAAGTTTGGTGTTGCATGAATGCCTAAGCGTGTAGCCTCCAAAGAGAACGCACAGGAGAGTTTTCTCTCGAAAGAATATGTAAGAATACCACATTATAAGGAAATACAGTGTTGCAGAAGAAAGGCAGATACATACGTATTGGAAACACTTAAACATTACGAGAAGAAATAACGCATCGTAAAAAAATTAGCTTGTATCTCCTGAACAACAAGTTGTAACTCAAAAAGATTTGGTGTGGCGTGTACGTCTAAACGTGTAGCCTCAAAAGAGAACCCACAGGAGAATATTCTTTCGTCAAAATTTGTCAGAAAACCACGTTTTAAGGAAATCCCGCATCGTGAGAAATTACCTTGTTCTTCCTAAACAACACGTTGTAACTCGAAACTCTTTGCTGTTGCTTGTATGTCTAAGCCTGTAGCCTCAAATGAGAATGCACAGGAGAGTTTTCTCTCGAAAAAATATGTAAGAATACTATGTTATAAGGAAATACAGTGTTGCTGAGTAAAGACAAATACTTACTTATTGGAAAAATTTTACGAGAAGAAATAACGCATCGTACAAAATTAGCTTGTATCTCCTAACCAACACGTTGTAACTTAAAAAGATTTGGTGTGGCCTGTACGTCTTAACGTGTAGTCTCAAAAGAGAACCCATAGGAGAATTTTCTTTGGTCAAAATTTGTCAGAAAACCACGTATTAAGGAAATCCCTCATCGTGCGAAATTATCTTGTTTTTCCTAAACAACACGTTGTAACGCGAAAAGCTTTGGTGTTGCGTGTATGTCTAAGCGTGTAGCCTCAAAAGAGGACTCACAGGAGAGTTTTCTCTCGAAAGAAGATATAAGAATACCACGTTATAAGGAAATACAGTGTTGCAGACTAAAGGCAAATACGTACGTATTGGAAACACTTTAGAGAAGAAATAACGCATCGTACAAAATTAGCTTCTATCTCCTAAACAACACGTTGTAACTCGAAAAGATTGGGTGTGGCATGTACGTCTAAACATGTAGCCTCAAAAAAGAACCCACAGGAGAATTGTTTTTCGTTAAAATTTGTCAGAAAACCATGTTTTAAGGAAATCACTCATCGTGCGAAATTATCTTTTTTTTTCCTAAACAACATGTTGTAACTCGAAAAGCTTTGATGTTGCTTGTATGTCTAAGCGTGTAGCCTCAAAAGAGAACGCACAGGAGAGTTTTCTCTCGAAGGAACATGTAAGAATACAACATTATAAGGAAATACAGTTTTGCAGAGTAAAGACAAATACGTATGTATTTGAAACACTTTATGAGAAGAAATAACGCATCGTAAAAAATTAGTTTGTATCTCCTAAACAACACGTTAACTCGAAAAGATTTGGTGTGGCGTGTACGTCTAAACGTGTAGCCTCAAAAGAGAACACACAGGAGAATTTTCTTTCGTCAAAATTTGTCAGAAAACCACTTATTAAGGAAATCCCACATCGTGCGAAACTATCTTGTTTTTCCTAAACAACACATTGTAACTCGAAAATCTTTGATGTTGCGTGTATGTCTAAGCATGTAGCCTCAAAAGAGAACGGAAAGGAGAGATTTCTCTCGAACGAGTATGTAAAAATACCACGTTATAAGGAAATACATTGTGGCAAATTAAAGATACATACGTACCTTTTGGAAACACTTAAACTTTACGAGAAGATATAAAGTATCGTAAAAAATTAGCTTGTATCTCCTAAACAACACGTTGTAATTCGAAAAGATTTGGTGTGGCGTGTAAGTCTAAACGTGTAGCCTCAAATGAAAACCCTCAGAAGAATTTTCTTTCGTCAAAATTTGTCAGAAAACCACGTTTTAAGGAATTCCCGCATCGTGCGAAATTATCTTGTTTTTCCTAAACAACACGTTCTAACTCGAAATGCT
The DNA here is from genome assembly GCF_947179515.1 of Apodemus sylvaticus. Classification (NCBI taxonomy): domain Eukaryota; kingdom Metazoa; phylum Chordata; class Mammalia; order Rodentia; family Muridae; genus Apodemus; species Apodemus sylvaticus. Next base: position 302,524 of record NW_026263408.1, read on the forward strand.
TTGGTGTTGCGTGTATGTCTAAGCGTGTATCCTCAAAAGAGAATGCACAGGAGAGTTTTCTCACGAAAGAATATTTAAGAATACCACGTTATAAGGAAATACAGTGTTGCAGAGTAAAGACAAATACTTACTTATTGGAAAAACGTTATGAGAAGAAATAACGCATGGTACAAAATTAGCTTGTATATCCTAAGCAACACGTTGTAACTCGAAAAGATTTGGTGTGGTGTGTACCTCTAAACGTGTAGCCTCAAAAGAGAACCCACAAGAGAATTTTCTTTCGTCAAAATTTGTCAGAAAACCACGTTTTAAGGAAATCCCGCATCGTGCGCAATTATCTTGTTTTTCATAAACAAAACATTGTAATTCGAAACGATTTGGTGTTGGGTGTGTGTCTAAGCGTGTAGCCTCAAAAGAGAATGCACAGGAGAGTTTTCTCTCGAAAGAATATGTAAGAATACCATGTTATAAGGAAATATATTGCTGCAGAGTAAAGACAAATACATACGTATTGGAAACATATTATGAGAAGAAATAACGCATGGTACAAAATTATCTTGTATCTCCTAAACAACACGAGGTAACTCAAAAAGATTTGTTGTGGCGTGTAGTCTAAATGTGTAGCCTCAAAAGAGAACCCACAGGAGAATTTTCTTACGTCAAAATTTGTCAGAAAATCACGTTTTAAGGAAATCCCGCATCTTGCGAAATTATCTTGTTTTTCCTAATCAACACGTTGTAACTCAAAAAGCTTTGGTGTTGCGTGTATGTCTAAGCATGTAGCCTCCAAAGAGAACGCACAGGATAGTTTTCTCTCGAAAGAATATGTAAGAATACCACGTTATAAAGAAATACAGTGTTGCAGAGTAAAGACAAATATGTATGTATTGGAAACCCTTAAATTTTATGAGATGAAATAAAGCATCGTACAAAATTAGCTTGTATCTCCTAAACAACACGTGGTATCTCGAAAAGATTTGGTGTGGCCTGTACGTCTAAACGTGTAGCCTCAAAAGAGAACCCACAGGACAATTTTCTTTCGTCTAAATTTGTCAGAAAACCACGTATTACGGAAATCCCGCATCGTGAGAAATTATCTTGTTCTTCCTAAACAACACGTTGTAACTCAAAAAGCTTTGGTGTTGGGTGTATGTCTAAGCGTGTAGCCCCAAAGGAGAACGCACAGGAGAGTTTTCTCTCGAAAGAATATGTAAGAATACCACGTTATAAGGAAATACAGTGTGGCAGAGTAAAGACAAATACGTACGTATTGGAAACACTTTATGAGAGAAATAACGCATCTTGCAAAATTAGCTTGTATCTCCTAAACAACACGTTGTAACTCGAAAGGATTTGGTGTGGCATGTACGTCTAAACGTGTAGCCTCAAAAGAGAACCCACAGGAGAGTTTTCTTTCGTCAATATTTGTCAGAAAACCATGTTTTAATGAAATCCCGCATCGTGCGAAATCATCTTGTTTTTCCTAAACAACACGTTGTAACTCGAAAAGCTTTGGTGTTGCGTGTATTTCTAAGCGTGTAGCCTCAAAAGAGAACGCAAAGGAGAGTTTTCTCTCGAAAGAATATATAAGAATACCACGTTATCAGGAAATACAGTGTTGCAGAGTAAAGACAAATACGCACGTATTGGAAACACTTTACGAGAAGAAATAACGCATCGTACAAAATTAGCTTGTATCTCCTAAACAACGCGTTGTAACATAAAAAGATTTGGTGTGGCCTGTACGTCTAAATGTGTAGCCTCAAAAGAGAACCCATAGGAGAATTTTCTTTGGTCAAAATTTGTCAGAAAACCACGTATTAAGGAAATCCCGCATCGTGCAAAATTATCTTGATTTTCCTAAACAACATGTTGTACTCAATAAGGGATTTCCTTAAAACGTGGTTTTCTGTCAAATTTTGACAAAAGAAAATTATCCTGTGGGTTCTCTTTTGAAGCTACATGTTTAGACGTACACACCACACCAAAACTAATTTTGTACGATGCCTTATTTCTTCTCGTAAAGTTTAAGTGTTTCAAATAAGTACGTATTTGTCTTTACACTGCAACACTGTATTTCCTTATAACGTGGTATTCTTACATATTCTTTCGAGAGAAAACTCTCCTGCGCGTTCTTTTCGAGTTACAACATGTTGTTTAGGACATACAAGTTAATTTTGCAAGATGCGTTATTTCTCTCATAAAGTGTTTCCAATAAGTACGTATTTGTCTTTGCTCTGCAACACTGTATTTCCTTATAACATGGTATTCTTACATATTCTTTCGAGAGAAAATTCTCCTGTGCATTCTCTTTTGAGGCTACACGCTTTGACATACACGTAACACCAAAGCTTTTCGAGTTACAATGTGTTGTTTAGGAAAAACAAGATAAATTAGCACAATGCGGGATTTCCTTAAAATGTGGTTTTCTTACAAATTTTGAGGAAAGAAAATACTCCTGTGGGTTCTCTTTTGAGGCTACACATTTAGCCGTACACGCCACACCAAATCTTTTCGAGTTACAACGTGTTGTTTAGGAGATACAAGCTAATTTTTTACGATGCGTTATTTCTTCTCATGAAGTTTAAGTGTTTCCATAACGTACATAGTTGCCTTTACTCTGCAACACTGTATTTCCTTATAACGTGGTTTTCTTGCATATTCTTTCGATAGAAAACTCCTGTGCATTCTCCTTTGAGGCTACATGCTTAGACAAACACGCAACACCAAAGCTTTTCGAGTAACAACGTGTTGTTTATGAAAAACAACATAATTTCGCACGATGCAGGATTTCCTTCAAACGTGGTTTTCTGACAAATTTTGACAAAATAAAACTCTCCTGTGGGTACTCTTTTGAGGCTACACATTTAAACGTACACGCCACACCAAATCTTTTCGAGTTACAACGTGTTGTTTAGGACATACAAGCTAATTTGGCAAGAAGCGTTATTTCTCTTATAAAGTGTTTCCAATATGTACGTATTTGTCTTTACTCTGCAACACTGTATTTCCTTATAACGTGGCATCCTTACATATTCTTTCGAGAGAAAACTCTCCTGTGCGTTCTCTTTTGAGGCTACATGCTTAGACATACACGCAACACCAAAGCTTTTCGAGTTACAACGTGTTGTTAAGAAAAACAAGATAATTTAGCACAATGCTGGATTTCCTTAAAACGTGGTTTTCTGACAAATTTTGACGAAAGAAAATTCACCTGTGGGTTCTCCTTTGAAGCTAAACGTTTAGACATACACGCCACACCAAATATTTTTGAGTTTTATCGTGTTGTTTAGGAGATACAAGCTAATTTTGTACCATGCATTATTTCTTCTCGTAAAGTGTTTCCCTTACTTATGTATTTGTCTTTACTCTGCAGCACTGTGTTTCTTTATAACGTGGTATTCTTACATATTCTTTCGAGAGAAACCTCTCCTGTGCGTTCTCTTTTGAGGCTACACGCTTAGACATACATGCAACACCAAAGCTTTTCGAGTTACAATGTGTTGTTTATGAAAAACAAGATAATTTCGCACAATGCGGGATTTCCTTAAAACGTGGTTTTCTGAAAAATTTTGACGAAAGAAAATTCTACTGGGGGTTCTCTTTGGAGGCTACATGTTTAGACATACACGGCACACCAAATGTTTTCAAGTTACAACTTGTTGTTTAGGACATACAAGCTAATTTTGCATGATGCGTTATTTCTCTCATAAAGTGTTTCCAATACATATGTATTTGTCTTTACTTTGCAACCCTGTATTTCCTTATAACGTGGTATTCTTACTTATTCTTTCGAGAGAAAACTCTCCTGTGTGTTCTCTTTTGAGGCTATACGCTTAGATATACACACAACACCTAAGCTTTTCGAGTTAAAACGTGTTGTTTAGGAAGAAAAAGATAATTTCTCACAATGCGGGATTTCCTTAAAACTTGGTTTTCTGACAAATTTTGAAGAAAGAAAATTGTCCTGTGGGTTCTCTTTTGAGGCTACACGTTTAGACGTACAGGCCACACCAAATCCTTTCGAGTAACAATGTGTTGTTTAGGAGTTACAAGCTAATTTTGTATGATGCTTTATTTCATTTTGTAAAGTTTAAGGGTTTCCAATATGTACGTTTTTGTCTTTACTCAGCAACACTATACTTCCTTATAAAGTGGTATTCTTACCTATTCTTTCGAGAGAAAACTCTCCTGTGCGTTCTCTTTTGAGGCTACACGCTTTGACATACACGCAACACCAAAGCTTTTCGAGTTACAATGTGTTGTTTAGGAAAAACCAGATAATTTAGCACGATGCAGGATTTCCTTAAAATGTGGTTTTCTGACAAATTTTGACGAAAGAAAATACTCCTGTGGGTTCTCTTTTGATGCTACACATTTAGACGTACACGCCACACCAAATCCTTTCGAGTTACAACGAGTTTTTTAGGAGATACAAGCTAATTTTTTACGATGCGTTATTTCTTCTCATAAAGTTTAAGTGTTTCCATTACGTACATATTTGCCTTTACTCTGCAACACTGTATTTCCTTATAACGTGGTATTCTTGCATATTCTTTCGATAGAAAACTCTCCTGTGCATTCTCCTTTGAGGCTACATGCTTAGACTTACACGCAACATCAAAGCTTTTCGAGTTACAACTTATGTTGTTTATGAAAAATAACATAATTTCGCACGATGCGGGATTTCCTTAAAACGTGGTTTTCTGAAAAATTTTGACGAAATAAAACTCTCCTGTGGGTACTCTTTTGAGGCTACACGTTTAGACGTACACGCCACACCAAATCTTTTCGAGTTACAACGTGTTCTTTAGGACATACAAGCTAATTTTGCAAGATGCGTTATTTCTCTCATAAAGTGTTTCCAATATGTACGTATTTGTCTTTACTCTGCAACACTGTATTTCCTTATAACGTGGTATCCTTACATATTCTTTCGAGAGAAATCTCTCCTGTGCGTTCTCTTTTGAGGCTACATGCTTAGACATACACGCAACACCAAAGCTTTTCGAGTTACAACGTGTTGTTTAGGAAAAACAAGATAATTTAGCACGATGCGGGATTTCCTTAAAACGTGGTTTTCTGACAAATTTTGACGAAAGAAAATTCTCCTGTGGGTTCTCCTTTGAGGCAAAACGTTTAGACATACACGCCACACCAAAACTTTTTGAGTTATATCGTGTTGTTTAGGAGATACAAGCTAGTTTTGTACCATGCATTATTTCTTCTCGTAAAGTGTTTCCCTTACTTACGTATTTGTCTTTACTCTGCAGCACTGTGTTTCCTTATAACGTGGTATTCTTACATATTCTTTCGAGAGAAACCTCTCCTGTGTGTTCTCTTTTGAGGCTAAACGCTTAGACATACATGCAACACCAAAACTTTTCGAGTTACAATGTGTTGTTTATGAAAAACAAGATAATTTCGCATGATGCGGGATTTCCTTAAAACGTGGTTTTCTGAAAAATTTTGGCGAAAGAAAATTCTACTGGGGGTTCTCTTTGGAGGCTACACGTTTAGACATACACGGCACACCAAATGTTTTCAAGTTACAACGTGTGGTTTAGGACATACAAGCTAATTTTGCATGATGCGTTATTTCATAAAGTGTTTCCAATACATATGTATTTGTCTTTACTTTGCAACCCTGTATTTCCTTATAACGTGGTATTCTTACTTATTCTTTCGAGAGAAAACTCTCCTGTGCGTTCTCTTTTGAGGCTATACGCTTAGATATACATACAACACATAAGCTTTTCGAGTTAAAACGTGTTGTTTAGAAAGAACAAGATAATTTCTCACAATGCAGGATTTCCTTAAAACTTGGATTTCTGCCAAATTTTGAATAAAGAAAATTGTCCTGTGGTTTCTCTTTTGAGGCTATACGTTTAGACGTACAGGCCACACCAAATCCTTTCGAGTAACAACGTGTTGTTTAGGAGTTACAAGCTAATTTTGTACGATGCTTTATTTCATCTCGTAAAGTTTAAGGGTTTCCAATATGTACATTTTTGTCTTTACTCAGCAACACTGTACTTCCTTATAAAGTGGTATTCTTACATATTTTTCAAGAGAAAACTCTCCTGTGAGTTCTCTTTTGAGGCTACACGCTTAGACATACACGCAACACCAAAGCTTTTCGAGTTACAACGTGCTGTTTAGGAGATACAAGTTAATTTTGTACGATGCGTTATTTCTTGTCGTAAAGTGTTTCCAATATGTACTTAATTGTCTTTACTCTGCAACACTGTATTTCCTTATAACGTGGTATTCTTACATATTCTTTCGAGAGAAAACTCTCCTGTGCGTTCTCTTTTGGGCTACACGCTTAGACATACACGCAACGCCAAAGCTTTTCGAGTTACAACGTGTTGTTTAGGAAAAACAAGATAATTTCGCACGATGCGAGATTTCCATAAAACGTGGTTTTCTGAAAAATTTTGACGAAAGAAAGTTCTCCTGTGGGTTCTCTTTTGAGGCTACACGTTGAGACATACACGTCACACCAAATCTTTTCAAGTTACAACGTGTTGTTTAGGAGATACAAGCTAATTTTGTACGATGCGTTATTTCTTCTCATAAAGTGTTTCCAATAAGTACTTATTTGTCTTTACTCTGCAAATTTGTATTTCCTTATAACGTGGTATTCTTGCATATTCTTTCGAGAGAAAACTCTCCTGTGCCTTCTCTTTTGAGGCTCCACACTTACATATACACGCAACACCAAAGCTTTTCGAGTTACAACATGTTGTTTAGGAAAAAGAAGATGATTTCTCATGATGCGGGATTTCCTTAAAACTTGGTTTTCTGAAATATTTTGAAGAAAGAAAATTCTCCTGTGGGTTCTCTTTCGAGGCTACACGTTTAGACGTACATGCCATACCAAATCTTTTCGAGTTACAACGTGTTGTTTAGGAGATACAAGCTAATTTTTTTCGATGCGTTAATTCGTCTCGTAAAGTGTTTCCAGTATGTAAGTATTTGTCTTTACTCTGCAACATTGTATTTCCTTATAACGTGGTATTCTTACATATTCTTTCGAGATAAAACTATCCTGTGCATTCTCTTTTGAGGTTACACGCTTAGACACACACGCAACCCCAAAGCTTTTCGAGTTACAACATGTTGTTTAGGAAAAACAAGATAATTTCGCATGATGCGAGATTTCCTTAAAACCTGGTTTCTGACAAATTTTGATGAAAGAAAATTCTCTTGTGGGTTCTCTGTTGAGGCTACACGTTTAGACGTACATGTCACACCAAATCTTTTAGAGTTACAACGTGTTGTTTAGGAGATACAAGCTAATTTTGTACGATGTGTCATTTCTTCTCATAAAGGGTTTCCAATATGTACTTATTTGTCTTTACTCTGCATAATTGTATTTCCTTATAACGTGGTATTCTTACATGATCTTTCAAGAGAAAACTCTCCTGTGCCTTCTCTTTTGGGGCTACACGCGTACACATACACGCAACACCAAAGCTTTTTGAGTTACAACATGTTGTTTAGGAAAAAGTAGATGATTTCGCACGATGCGGGATTTCCTTGAAACGTGGTATTCTGAAAAATTTTAACGAAAGAAAATTCTCCTGTGGGTTCTCTTTTGAGGCTACACGTTTAGACGAACATGCCACACCAAATCTTTTCGAGTTACAACGTGTTGTTTAGGAGATACAAGCTAATTTTTTAGGATGTGTTAATTATTCTCGTAAAGTGTTTCCAAGACTTACGTATTTGTCTTTACTCTGCAACACTGTATTTCCTTATAACGTGGTATTCTTACATATTCTTTCGAGAGAAAACTATCCCGTGCTTTCCCTTTTGCGGCTACACACTTAGACAAAGAGGCAACACCAAAGCTTTTCGAGTTACAACATGTTGTTTATGAAAAACAAGATAATTTCGCACGATGCAGGATTTCCTTAAAACGTAGTTTTCTGAAATATTTTGACGAAAGAAAATTCTTCAGTGGGTTTTCTTTTGAGGCTACATGTTTAGACGTACACGCCACACCAATTCCTTTCGAGTTACTATGTGTTGTTTAGGAGATACAACCTAATTTTGTATGATGCGTTATTTCTTCTCGTAAAGTGTTTCCAATATGTACGTATTTGTCTTTACTCTGCAACACTTTATTTCCTTATAACGTTGTATTCTTACATATTCTTTCAAGAGAAAACTCTACTGTGCGTTCTCTTTAGAGGCTACACACTTAGACATACACGCAACGCCAAAGCTTTTCGAGTTACAATGTGCTGTATAGGAAAAACAAGATAATTTCGCACGATGCGAGATTTCCATAAAACGTGGTTGTCTGAAAAATGTTGAAGAAAGAAAGTTCTCCTGTGGGTTCTCTTTTGAGGCTACACATGTAGAGGTACGAGCCACACCAAATCTTTTCGAGTTAGAACGTGTTGTTTAGGAGATACAAGCTAATTTTGTACGATGCATTATTTCTTCTCTTAAAGTGTTTCCAATAGCATTTGTCTTTACTCTGAAACACTGTATTTCCTTATAACGTGGTATTCTTACATATTCTTTCGAGAGAAAACTCTCCTGTGCGTTCTCTTTTGAGGCTACACGCTTAGACATACACGCAACACCAAAGGTTTTCGAGTTACAACGTGTTGTTTAAGAAAAACAAGATAATTTCGCACGATGCGAGATTTCCTTAAAACGTGGTTTCTGACAAATTTTGATGAAATAAAATTCTCCTGTGGGTTCTCTTTTGAGGCTACACGTTTAGACGAACATGCCACACCAAATCTTTTCGAGTTACAACGTGTTGTTTAGGAGATACAAGCTAATTTTTTAGGATGTGTTAATTATTCTCGTAAAGTGTTTCCAAGACTTACGTATTTGTCTTTACTCTGCAACACTGTATTTCCTTATAACGTGGTATTCTTACATATTCTTTCGAGAGAAAACTATCCCGTGCTTTCCCTTTTGCGGCTACACACTTAGACAAAGAGGCAACACCAAAGCTTTTCGAGTTACAACGTGTTGTTTATGAAAAACAAGATAATTTCGCACGATGCAGGATTTCCTTAAAACGTAGTTTTCTGAAAAATTTTGACGAAAGAAAATTCTTCAGTGGGTTTTCTTTTGAGGCTACATGTTTAGACGTACACGCCACACCAATTCCTTTCGAGTTACCACGTGTTGTTTAGGAGATACAACCTAATTTTGTATGATGCATTATTTCTTCTCGTAAAGTGTTTCCAATATGTACGTATTTGTCTTTACTCTGCAACACTTTATTTCCTTATAACGTTGTATTCTTACATATTCTTTCAAGAGAAAACTCTACTGTGCGTTCTCTTTAGAGGCTACACACTTAGACATACACGCAACGCCAAAGCTTTTCGAGTTACAATGTGCTGTATAGGAAAAACAAGATAATTTCGCACGATGCGAGATTTCCATAAAACGTGGTTGTCTGAAAAATGTTGAAGAAAGAAAGTTCTCCTGTGGGTTCTCTTTTGAGGCTACACATGTAGAGGTACGAGCCACACCAAATCTTTTCGAGTTAGAACGTGTTGTTTAGGAGATACAAGCTAATTTTGTACGATGCATTATTTCTTCTCTTAAAGTGTTTCCAATAGCATTTGTCTTTACTCTGAAACACTGTATTTCCTTATAACGTGGTATTCTTACATATTCTTTCGAGAGAAAACTCTCCTGTGCGTTCTCTTTTGAGGCTACACGCTTAGACATACACGCAACACCAAAGGTTTTCGAGTTACAACGTGTTGTTTAAGAAAAACAAGATAATTTCGCACGATGCGAGATTTCCTTAAAACGTGGTTTCTGACAAATTTTGATGAAATAAAATTCTCCTGTGGGTTCTCTTTTGAGGCTACACTTTTAGACGTACACGTCACACCAAATCTTTTCAAGTTACAACGTGTTTTTTAGGAGATACAAGATAATTTTGTATGATGCGTTATTTCTTCTCGTCAAGTGTTTCCAATATGTACTTATTTGTCTTTACTCTGCAAAATTGTATTTCCTTATAACGTGGTATTCTTACATATTCTTTCGAGAGAAAATTCTCCTGTGCCTTCTCTTTTGAAGCTCCACGCTTACACATACACGCAACACCAAAGCTTTTCGAGTTACAACATGTTGTTTAGGAAAAAGAAGATGATTTCGCACGATGCGGGATTTCCTTAAAACGTGGTTTTCTGAAAATTTTTGAAGAAAGGAAATTCTCCTGTAGGTTCTCTTTTGAGGCTACACGTTTAGACGTACATGCCAAACCAAATCTTTTCGAGTTACAACGTGTTGTTTAGGAGATACAAGCTAATTATTTACGGTGCGTTAATTCTTCTCTTAAAGTGTTTCCAATAAGTACGTATTTGTCTTTACTCTGCAACATTGTATTTCCTTATAACGTGGTCTTCTTACATATTCTTTCGAGATAAAACTATCCTGTGCGTTCTCTTTTGAGGTTACACACTTAGACATACACGCAACACCAAAGATTTTTGAGTTATAACGTGTTATTTAGGAAAAACAAGATAATTTCGCACGATGCGATATTTCCTTAAAACGTGGTTTCTGACAAATTTTGATAAAAGAATATTCTCTTGTGGGTTCCCTTTTGAGGCTACACACTTAGACGTACACGTCACGCCAAATCTTTTCGAGTTACAACGTGTTGTTTAGGAGATACAAGCTAATTTTTTACGATGCGTTATTTCTTCTTGTAAAGTGTTTCCAATATGTACTTATTTGTCTTTACTCTGCAAAATTGTATTTCCTTATAACGTGGTATTCTTACATATTCTTTCGAGAGAAAACTCTCCTGTGCCTTCTCTTTTGGGGCTCCACGCTTACACATACACGCAACACCAAAGCTTTTCGAGTTACAACATGTTGCTTAGGAAAAAGAAGATGATTTCGCACGATGCGGGATTTCCTTAAAACGTGGTTTTCTGAAAAATTTTGAAGAAAGAAAATTCTCCTGTGGGTTCTCTTTTGAGGCTACACGTTTAGACGTACACGGCACACCAAATCTTTTCGAGTTACAACGTTTTGTTTCGGAGATACAAGCTAATTTTGTAAGATGCGTTACTTCTGCTCGTAAAGTTTTCCAATACGTACTTATTTGTCTTTACTCTGCAACACTGTATTTCCTTATAACGTTTTATTCTTACATATTCTTTCGAGAGAAAACTCTCCTGTGCGTTCTCTTTACAGGCTACACGCTTAGACATACACGCAACGCCAAAGCTTTTTGAGTTACAATGTGTCGTTTAGGAAAAACAAGATAATTTCGCACGATGCGAGGTTTCCATAAAACGTGGTTGTCTGAAAAATTTTGACGAAAGAAAGTTCTCCTGTGGGTTCTCTTTTGAGGCTACACGTGTAGAGGTACGAGCCACACCAAATCTTTTCGAGTTACAACGTGTTGTTTAGGAGATACAAGCTAATTTTGTACGATGCATTATTTCTTCCCTTAAAGTGTTTCCAATAGTATTTGTCTGTACTCTGCAACATTATATTTTCTTATAACGTGGTATTCTTTCATATTCTTTCGAGAGAAAACTCTCCTGTGCCTTCTCTTTTGAGGCTCCACGCTTAGACATACAGGCAACACCAAAGCTTTTCGAGTTACATCGTGTTGTTTATGGAAAACAAGATAATTTTGCAAGATGCGGGATTTCTTTAAAACGTGGTTTTCTGACAAATTTTGACTAAAGAAAATTCTCCTGTGGCTTCTCTTTTGAGGCTACACGTTTAGACGTGCACGCCACACCAAATCCTTTCGAGTTACCACGTGTTGTTTAAGAGATACAAGCTAATTTTGTATGATGCGTTATTTATTTTCGTAAAGTGGTTCCAATACGTATGTATTTGTCTTTACTCTGCAACACTGTATTTCCTTATAACGGTGTATTCTTACATGTTCTTTCGAGAGAAAACTCTCCTGTGCATTCTCTTTAGAGGCTACATGCTCAGACATACACGCAACACCAAAGCTTTTCGAGTTACAACGTGTTGTTTAGGAAAAACAAGATAATTTTGCACGATGCGGGATTTCCTTAAAACGTGGTTTTCTGACAAATTTTGACGAAAGAAAGTTCTCCTGTGGGTTCTCTTTTGAGGCTACACGTGTAGCTGTATGAGCCACACCAAATATTTTTGAGTTACAACGTGTTGTTTAGGAGATACAAGCAAATATTGTACGATGCGCTATTTCTTCTCGTAAAGTGTTTCCAATACCTACATATTTGTCTTTACTCTGCAACACTGTATTTCCTTATAACATGGTATTCTTACATATTCTTTCGAGGGAAAACTGTCCTGTGCATTCTCTTTTGAGGCTACACGATTAGACAAGCACGCAACACCAAAGCTTTTCGAGTTACAACATGTTGTTTAGGAAAAAAATATGATTTCGCACGATGAGGGATTTCCTAAAAACCTGGTTTTCTGAAAAATTTTGACGAAAGAAAATTCTCCTTTGGGTTCTCTTTTGAGGCTACATATTTAGACGTACAGGTCACACCAAATCTTTTCGAGTTACAACGTGTTGTTTAGGAGATACAAGCTAATTTTTTATAATGCATTAATTCTCGTAAAGTGTTTCCAATACGTACGTATTTGTCTTTACTCTGCAACACTGTATTTCCTTATAACGTGGTATTCTTACATATTCTTTCGAGAGAAAACTATCCTGTGCATTGCCTATTGAGGCTAAACACTTAGACATACAGGCAACACCAAAGCTTTTTGAGTTACAACGTGTTGTTTTTAAAATACAAAATAATTTCGCACGATGCTGGATTTCCTTACAACATGGTTTTCTGACAAATTTTGACGAAAGAAAATTATTCTGTTGGTTCTCTTTTGAAGCTTCACGTTCAGATGTGCACGCCACACCTAATCCTTTCGAGTTACCACGTGTTGTTTAGGAGATACAAGCTAATTTTGTACGATGCTTTATTTCTTCTCGTAAAGTGTGTCCAATACGTACGTAATTGTCTTTATTTTGCAACACTGTATTTCCTTATAACGTGGTATTCTTACACATGCATTGGGTAAGGAAAATTCTCCTTTGGGTTCTCTTTTGAGGCTACATATTTAGACATACAGGTCACACCAAATCTTTTCGAGTTACAACGTGTTGTTTAGGAGATACAAGCTAATTTTTTATATTGCATTAATTCTCGTAAAGTGTTTCCAATACGTACATATTTGTCTTTACTCTGCAACACTGTATTTCCTTATAACGTGGTATTCTTACACATGCTTTCGAGAGAAAACTATCTTGTGCGTTCCCTTTTGAGGCTACACATTTAGACATACAGGCAACACCAAAGCTTTTCAAGTTACAACGTGTTGTTTATGAAAAACAAGATAATTTCGCACGATGCGGGATTTCCTTAAAACTTGGTGTTCTGACAAATTTTGATGAAAGAAAATTCTCCTGTGGGTTCTCTTTTGAGGCTACATGTTTAGACGTGCATGCCACATGAAATCCTTTCGAATTATCACGTGTTTTTTAGGAGATACAAGCTAATTTTGTACGATGCGTTATTTCTTCTCGTAAAGTGTTTCCAATATGTACGTATTTGTCTTTACTCTGCAACACTGTATTTCCTTATAACATTGTATTCTTACATGTTCTTTCGAGAGAAAACTCTCCTGTGCATTCTCTTTAGAGGCTACACGCTTAGATATACACGTAACACCAAAGCTTTTCGAGTTACAACGTGTTGTTTAGGAAAAAGAAGATAATTTTGCACGATGCGGGATATCCTTAAAACGTGGTTTTCTGACAAATTTTAACGAAAGAAAGTTCTCCTGTGCGTTGTCCTTTGAGGCTACAGGTTTAGACGTACACGCCACACCAAATCTTTTCGAGTTATAACTTGTTGTTTAGGAGATACAAGCAAATATTGTTCGATTCGTTATTTCTTCTTGTAAAGTGTGTCCAATACGTGCTTAATTGTCTTTAATCTGCAACACTGTATTTCCTTATAACGTGGTATTCTTACATATTCTTTCGAGGGAAACGTCTCCTGTGCGTTCTCTTTTGGGCTACACGCTTAGACATACACGCAATGCCAAAGCTTTTCGAGTTACATGTTGTTTAGGAAAAACAAGATAATTTCGCATGATGCTAGATTTCCATAAAACGTGGTTTTCTGAAAAATTTTGACGAAAGAAAGTTCTCCTGTGGGTTCTCTTTTGAGGCTACATGTTTACACGTACACGTCACACCAAATCTTTTCGAGTTACAACGTGTTGTTTAAGAGATATAAGCTAATTTTGTACAATGCGTTATTTCTTCTCATAAAGTGATTCCAATAAGTACTTATTAGTCCTTAATCTGCAAAATTGTATTTCCTTATAACGTGGTATTCTTACATATTCTTTTGAGAGAAAACTCTCCTGTGCCTTCTCTTTTGAGGCTCCACGCTTACACATACACGCAACACCAAAGCTTTTCGAGTTACAACATGTTGCTTTGGAAAAAGAAGATGATTTCGCACGATGCGGGATTTCCTTAAAACGTGGTTTTCTGAAAAATGTTGAAGAATGAAAATTCTCCTGTGGGTTCTCTTTTGAGGCTACACGTTTAGACGTACACGGCACACCGAATCTTTTCGAGTTACAACGTGTTGTTTCGGAGATACAAGCTAATTTTGTAAGATGCGTTACTTCTGCTCATAAAGTTTTCCAATACTTACTTATCTGTCTTTACTCTGCAACACTGTATTTCCTTATAACGTTGTATTCTTACATATTCTTTTGAGAGAAAACTCTCCTGTGCGTTCTCTTTAGAGGCTACACGCTTAGACATACACGCAACGCCAAAGCTTTTTGAGTTACAATGTGTCGTTTAGGAAAAACAAGATAATTTCGCACGATGCGAGATTTCCATAAAACGTGGTTGTCTAAAAAATTTTGACGAAAGAAAGTTCTCCTGTGGGTTCTCTTTTGAGGCTACACGTGTAGAGGTAAGAGCCACACCAAATCTTTTCTAGTTACAACGTGTTGTTTAGGAGATACAAGCTAATTTTGTACGATGCATTATTTCTTCTCTTAAAGTGTTTCCAATAGTATTTGTCTGTACTCTGCAACATTATATTTCCTTATAACGTGGCATTCTTACATATTCTTTCGAGAGAAAACTCTCCTGTGCCTTTTCTGTTTTTAGGCTCCACGCTTAGACATACAGGCAACACCAAAGCTTTTCGAGTTACAGCGTTTTGTTTATGGAAAACAAGATAATTTTGCACGATGCGGGATTTCCTTAAAACGTGGTTTTCTGACAAATTTTGACTAAAGAAAATTCTCCTGTGGCTTCTCTTTTGAGGCTACACGTTTAGACGTGCACGCCACACCAAATCCTTTCGAGTTACCACGTGTTGTTTAAGAGATACAAGCTAATTTTGTATGATGCGTTATTTCTTTTCATAAAGTGGTTCCAATACGTATGTATTTGTCTTTACTCTGCAACACTGTATTTCCTTATAACGTTGTATTCTTACATGTTCTTTCGAGAGAACACTCTCCTGTGCATTCTCTTTAGAGGCTACATGCTCAGACATACACGCAACACCAAAGCTTTTCGAGTTACAACGTGTTGTTTAGGAAAAACAAGATAATTTTGCACGATGCGGGATTTCCTTAAAACGTGGTTTTCTGACAAATTTTGACGAAAGAAAGTTCTCCTGTGGGTTCTCTTTTGAGGCTACACGTGTAGCCGTACGAGCCACACCAAATATTTTTGAGTTACAACGTGTTGTTTAGGAGATACAAGCAAATATTGTACGATGCGCTATTTCTTCTCGTAAAGTGTTTCCAATACGTACGTATTTGTCTTTACTCTGCAACACTGTATTTCCTTATAACATGGTATTCTTACATATTCTTTCGAGGGAAAACTCTCCTGTGCATTCTCTTTTGAGGCTACACGATTAGACAAGCAAGCAACACCAAAGCTTTTCGAGTTACAACATGTTGTTTAGGAAAAAGAAGATGATTTCGCACGATGGGGGATTTCCTAAAAACCTGGTTTTCTGAAAAATTTTGACGAAAGAAAATTCTCCTTTGGGTTCTCTTTTGAGGCTACATATTTAGACGTACAGGTCACAGCAAATCTTTTCGAGTTACAACGTGTTGTTTAGGAGATACAAGCTAATTTTTTATAATGCATTAATTCTCGTAAAGTGTTTCCAATACGTACGTATTTGTCTTTACTCTGCAACACTGTATTTCCTTATAACGTGGTATTCTTACATATTCTTTCGAGAGAAAACTATCCTGTGCATTGCCTTTTGAGGCTAAACACTTAGACATGCAGGCAACACCAAAGCTTTTTGAGTTACAACGTGTTGTTTTTAAAATACAACATAATTTCGCACGATGCTGGATTTCCTTACAACACGGTTTTCTGACAAATTTTGACGAAAGAAAATTATTCTGTTGGTTCTCTTTTGAAGCGTCACGTTTAGATGTGCACGCCACACCTAATCCTTTCGAGTTACACGTGTTGTTTAGGAGATACAAGCTAATTTTGTACGATGCTTTATTTCTTCTCGTAAAGTGTGTCCAATACGTACGTATTTGTCTTTATTCTGCAACACTGTATTTCCTTATAACGTGGTATTCTTACACATTCTTTCGAGAGAAAACTATCTTGTGCGTTCCCGTTTGAGGTTACACACTTAGACATACAGTCAACACCAAAGCTTTTCAAGTTACAACGTGTTGTTTATGAAAAACAAGATAATTTTGCACGATGCGGGATTTCCTTAAAACTTGGTCTTCTGACAAATTTTGACGAAAGAAAATTCTCCTGTGGGTTCTCTTTTGAGGCTACATGTTTAGACGTGCATGCCACATGAAATCCTTTCGAATTATCACGTGTTGTTTAGGAGATATAAGCTAATTTTGTACGATGCGTTATTTCTTCTCGTAAAGTGTTTCCATTATGTACGTATTTGTCTTTACTCTGAAACACTGTATTTCCTTATAACATTGTATTCTTACATGTTCTTTCGAGAGAAAACTCTCCTGTGCATTCTCTTTAGAGGCTACACGCTTAGATATACACGTAACACCAAAGCTTTTCGAATTACAACGTGTTGTTTAGGAAAAACAAGATAATTTTGCACGATGCGGGATATCCTTAAAACGTGGTTTTCTGACAAATTTTAACGAAAGAAAGTTCTCCTGTGCGTTGTCCTTTGAGGCTACAGGTTTAGACGTACACGCCACACCAAATCTTTTCGAGTTATAACTTGTTGTTTAGGAGATACAAGCAAATATTGTTCGATGCGCTATTTCTTCTTGTAAAGTGTGTCCAATACGTGCTTAATTGTCTTTACTCTGCAACACTGTATTTCCTTATAACGTGGTATTCTTACATATTCTTTCGAGGGAAACGTCTCCTGTGCGTTCTCTTTTGGGCTACACGCTTAGACATACACGCAATGCCAAAGCTTTTCGAGTTACAACATGCTGTTTAGGAAAAACAAGATAATTGCGCATGATGCTAGATTTCCATAAAACGTGGTTTTCTGAAAAATTTTGACGAAAGAAAGTTCTCCCTTGGGTTCTCTTTTGAGGCTACATGTTTAGACGTACACGTCACACCAAATCTTTTCGAGTTACAACCTGTTGTTTAGGAGATATAAGCTAATTTTGTACGATGCGTTATTTCTTCTCATAAAGTGATTCCAATAAGTACTTATTTGTCCTTACTCTACAAAATTGTATTTCCTTATAGCGTGGTATTCTTACATATTCTTTTGAGAGAAAACTCTCCTGTGCCTTCTCTTTTGAGGCTCCACGCTTACACATACACGCAACACCAAAGCTTTTCAAGTTACAACATGTTGCTTTGGAAAAAGAAGATGATTTCGCACGATGCGGGATTTCCTTAAAACGTGGTTTTCTGAAAAATTTTGAAGAAAGAAAATTCTCCTGTGGGTTATCTTTTGAGGCTACACGTTTAGGCGTACACGGCACACCGAATCTTTTCGAATTACAACGTGTTGTTTCGGAGATACAAGCTAATTTTGTAAGATGCGTTACTTCTGCTTCTAAAGTTTTCCAATACGTACTTATCTGTCTTTACTCTGCAACACTGTATTTCCTTATAACGTTGTATTCTTAACATATTCTTTTGAGAGAAAACTCTCCTGTGCGTTCTCTTTAGAGGCTACACGCTTAGACATACACGCAACGCCAAAGCTTTTTGAGTTACAATGTGTCGTTCAGGAAAAACAAGATAATTTCGCACAATGCGAGATTTCCATAAAACGTGGTTGTCTGAAAAATTTTGACGAAATAAAGTTCTCCTGTGGGTTCTCTTTTGAGGCTACACGTGTAGAGGTAAGAGCCACACCAAATCTTTTCTAGTTACAACGTGTTGTTTAGGAGATACAAGCTAATTTTGTACGATGCATTATTTCTTCTCTTAAAGTGTTTCCAATAGTATTTGTCTGTACTCTGCAACATTATATTTCCTTATAACGTGGCATTCTTACATATTCTTTCGAGAGAAAACTCTCCTGTGCCTTTTCTGTTTTTAGGCTCCACGCTTAGACATACAGGCAACACCAAAGCTTTTCGAGTTACAGCGTGTTATTTATGGAAAACAAGATAATTTTGCACGATGCGGGATTTCCTTAAAACGTGGTTTTCTGACAAATTTTGACTAAAGAAAATTCTCCTGTGGCTTCTCTTATGAGGCTACACGTATAGACGTGCACGCCACACCAAATCCTTTCGAGTTACCACGTGTTGTTTAAGAGATACAAGCTAATTTTGTATGATGCCTTATTTCTTTTCATAAAGTGGTTCCAATACGTATGTATTTGTCTTTACTCTGCAACACTGTATTTCCTTATAACGTTGTATTCTTACATGTTCTTTCGAGAGAACACTCTCCTGTGCATTCTCTTTAGAGGCTACATGCTCAGACATACACGCAACACCAAAGCTTTTCGAGTTACAACGTGTTGTTTAGGAAAAACAAGATAATTTTGCACGATGCGAGATTTCCTTAAAACCTGGTTTCTGACAAATTTTGATGAAAGAAAATTCTCTTGTGGGTTCTCAGTTGAGGCTACACGTTTAGACGTACATGTCACACCAAATCTTTTCGAGTTACAACGTGTTGTTTAGGAGATACAAGCTAATTTTTTATAATGCATTAATTCTCGTAAAGTGTTTCCAATACGTACGTATTTGTCTTTACTCTGCAACACTGTATTTCCTTATAACGTGGTATTCTTACATATTCTTTCGAGGGAAAACTATCCTGTGCATTGCCTTTTGAGGCTAAACACTTAGACATGCAGGCAACACCAAAGCTTTTTGAGTTACAACGTGTTGTTTTTAAAATACAACATAATTTCGCACGATGCTGGATTTCCTTACAACACGGTTTTCTGAAAAATTTTGACGAAAGAAAATTATTCTGTTGGTTCTCTTTTGAAGCTTCACGTTTAGATGTGCACGCCACACCTAATCCTTTCGAGTTACACGTGTTGTTTAGGAGATACAAGCTAATTTTGTACGATGCTTTATTTCTTCTCGTAAAGTGTGTCCAATACGTACGTATTTGTCTTTATTCTGCAACACTGTATTTCCTTATAACGTGATATTCTTACACATTCTTTCGAGAGAAAACTATCTTGTGCGTTCCCGTTTGAGGTTACACACTTAGACATGCAGGCAACACCAAAGCTTTTTGAGTTACAACGTGTTGTTTATGAAAAACAAGATAATTTCGCACGATGCTGGATTTCCTTACAACACGGTTTTCTGACAAATTTTGACGAAAGTAAATTATTCTGTTGGTTCTCTTTTGAAGCTTCACGTTTAGATGTGCACGCCACACCTAATCATTTCGAGTTACACGTGTTGTTTAGGAGATACAAGCTAATTTTGTACGATGCTTTATTTCTTCTCGTAAAGTGTGTCCAATTCTTACGTATTTGTCTTTACTCTGCAACACTGTATTTCCTTATAACGTGGTAATCTTACACATTCTTTTGAGAGAAAACTATCTTGTGCGTTCCCTTTTGAGGTTACACACTTAGACATACAGTCAACACCAAAGCTTTTCAAGTTACAACGTGTTGTTTATGAAAAACAAGATAATTTTGCACGATGCGGGATTTCCTTAAAACTTGGTCTTCTGACAAATTTTGACGAAAGAAAGTTCTCCTGTGGGTTCTCTTTTGAGGCTACATGTTTAGACGTGCATGCCACATGAAATCCTTTCGAATTATCACGTGTTGTTTAGGAGATATAAGCTAATTTTGTACGATGCGTTATTTCTTCTCGTAAAGTGTTTCCAATATGTACGTAGTTGTCTTTACTCTGAAACACTGTATTTCCTTATAACATTGTATTTTTACATGTTCTTTCGAGAGAAAACTCTCCTGTGCATTCTCTTTAGAGGCTACACACTTAGATATACACGTAACACCAAAGCTTTTCGAATTACAACGTGTTGTTTAGGAAAAACAAGATAATTTTGCACGATGCGGGATATCCTTAAAACATGGTTTTCTGAAAAATTTTAACGAAAGAAAGTTCTCCTGTGCGTTGTCCTTTGAGGCCACATGTTTAGACGTACACGTCACACCAAATCTTTTCGAGGTACAACCTTTTGTTTAGGAGATATAAGCTAATTTTGTACGATGCGTTATTTCTTCTCATAAAGTGATTCCAATAAGTACTTATTTGTCCTTACTCTACAAAAATATATTTCCGTATAGCGTGGTGTTCTTACATATTCTTTTGAGAGAAAACTCTCCTGTGCCTTCTCGTTTGAGGCTCCACGCCTACACATACACGCAACACCAAAGCTTTTCGAGTTACAACATGTTGCTTTGGAAAAAGAAGATGATTTCGCACGATGCGGGATTTCCTTAAAACGTGGTTTTCTGAAAAATTTTGAAGAAAGAAAATTCTCCTGTGGGTTATCTTTTGAGGCTACACGTTTAGACGTACACGGCACACCAAATCTTTTCAAGTTACAACGTGTTGTTTCGGAGATACAAGCTAATTTTGTAAGATGTGTTACTTCTGCTCGTAAAGTTTTCCAATACGTACTTATCTGTCTTTACTCTGCAACACTGTATTTCCTTATAACGTTGTATTCTTAACATATTCTTTTGATAGAAAACTCTCCTGTGCGTTCTCTTTAGAGGCTACACGCTTAGACATACACGCAACGCCAAAGCTTTTTGAGTTACAATGTGTCGTTTAGGAAAAACAAGATAATTTCGCACAATGCGAGATTTCCATAAAACGTGGTTGTCTGAAAAATTTTGACGAAATAAAGTTCTCCTGTGGGTTCTCTTTTGAGGCTACACGTGTAGAGGTAAGAGCCACACCAAATCTTTTCTAGTTACAACGTGTTGTTTAGGAGATACAAGCTAATTTTGTACGATGCATTATTTCTTCTCTTAAAGTGTTTCCAATAGTATTTGTCTGTACTCTGCAACATTATATTTCCTTATAACGTGGCATTCTTACATATTCTTTCGAGAGAAAACTCTCCTGTGCTTTTCTGTTTTTAGGCTCCACGCTTAGACATACAGGCAACACCAAAGCTTTTCGAGTTACAGCGTCTTGTTTATGGAAAACAAGATAATTTTGCACGATGCGGGATTTCCTTAAAACGTGGTTTTCTGACAAATTTTGACTAAAGAAAATTCTCCTGTGGCTTCTCTTTTGAGGCTACACGTTTAGACGTGCACGCCACACCAAATCCTTTCGAGTTACCACGTGTTGTTTAAGAGATACAAGCTAATTTTGTATGATGCGTTATTTCTTTTCATAAAGTGGTTCCAATACGTATGTATTTGTCTTTACTCTGCAACACTGTATTTCCTTATAACGTTGTATTCTTACATGTTCTTTCGAGAGAAAACTCTCCTGTGCATTCTCTTTAGAGGCTACATG
The DNA here is from genome assembly GCF_947179515.1 of Apodemus sylvaticus. Classification (NCBI taxonomy): domain Eukaryota; kingdom Metazoa; phylum Chordata; class Mammalia; order Rodentia; family Muridae; genus Apodemus; species Apodemus sylvaticus. The sequence goes on from NW_026263408.1 coordinate 324,475, forward strand.
CTCAGACATACACGCAACACCAAAGCTTTTCGAGTTACAACGTGTTGTTTAGGAAAAACAAGATAATTTTGCACGATGCGGGATTTCCTTAAAACGTGGTTTTCTGACAAATTTTGACGAAAGAAAGTTCTCCTGTGGGTTCTCTTTTGAGGCTACACGTGTAGCCGTACGAGCCACACCAAATATTTTTGAGTTACAACGTGTTGTTTAGGAGATACAAGCAAATATTGTACGATGTGCTATTCTTTCTCGTAAAGTGTTTCCAATACGTACGTATTTGTCTTTACTCTGCAACACTGTATTTCCTTATAACGTGGTATTTTTACATATTCTTTCGAGGGAAAACTGTCCTGTGCATTCTCTTTTGAGGCTACACGATTAGACATGCAGGCAACACCAAAGCTTTTCGAGTTACAACGTGTTGTTTTTAAAATACAAGATAATTTCGCACGATGCTGGATTTCCTTACAACACGGTTTTCTGAAAAATTTTGACGAAAGAAAATTATTCTGTTGGTTCTCTTTTGAAGCTTCACGTTTAGATGTGCACGCCACACCTAATCCTTTCGAGTTACACGTGTTGTTTAGGAGATACAAGCTAATTTTGTACGATGCTTTATTTCTTCTCGTAAAGTGTTTCCAATACGTACGTATTTGTCTTTACTCTGCAACACTGTATTTCCTTATAACGTGGTATTCTTACATATTCTTTCAAGAGAAAACTGTACTGTGCATTGCCTTTTGAGGCTAAACACTTAGACATACAGGCAACACCAAAGCTTTTTGAGTTACAACGTGTTGTTTTTAAAATACAAGATAATTTTGCACGATGCGGGATTTCCTTACAACACGGTTTTCTGACAAATTTTGACGAAAGAAAATTCTCCTGTGGGTTCTCTTTTGAGGCTACATGTTTAGATGTGCACGCCACACCTAATCCTTTCGAATTATCACGTGTTGTTTAGGAGATATAAGCTAATTTTGTACGATGCTTTATTTCTTCTCGTAAAGTGTGTCCAATACTTACGTATTTGTCTTTATTCTGCAACACTGTATTTCCTTATAACGTGGTATTCTTACACATTCTTTCGAGAGAAAACTCTCCTGTGCGTTCCCTTTTGAGGTTACACACTTAGACATACAGTCAACACCAAAGCTTTTCAAGTTACGTGTTGTTTATGAAAAACAAGATAATTTTGCACGATGCGGGATTTCCTTAAAACTTGGTCTTCTGACAAATTTTGACGAAAGAAAGTTCACCTGTGGGTTCTCTTTTGAGGCTACAGGTTTAGACATGCATGCCACACCAAATCCTTTCGAATTATCACGTGTTGTTTAGGAGATATAAGCTAATTTTGTACGATGCGCTATTTCTTCTCGTAAAGTGTTTCCAATATGTACGTATTTGTCTTTACTCTGAAACACTGTATTTCCTTATAACATTGTATTCTTACATGTTCTTTCGAGAGAAAACTCTCCTGTGCGTTCTCTTTAGAGGCTACATGCTTAGATATACACGCAATGCCAAAGCTTTTCGAATTACAACGTGTTGTTTAGGAAAAACAAGATAATTTTGCACGATGCGGGATATCCTTAAAACGTGATTTTCTGACAAATTTTAACGAAAGAAAGTTCTCCTGTGGGTTCTCTTTTGAGGCTACAGGTTTAGACGTACACGCCACACCAAATCTTTTCGAGTTATAACTTGTTGTTTAGGAGATACAAGCAAATATTGTTCGATGCGCTATTTCTTCTTGTAAAGTGTGTCCAATACGTGCTTAATTGTCTTTACTCTGCAACACTGTATTTCCTTATAACGTGGTATTCTTACATATTCTTTCGAGGGAAACGTCTCCTGTGCGTTCTCTTTTGGGCTACACGCTTAGACATACACGCAATGCCAAAGCTTTTCGAGTTACAACATGCTGTTTAGGAAAAACAAGATAATTGCGCATGATGCTAGATTTCCATAAAACGTGGTTTTCTGAAAAATTTTGACGAAAGAAAGTTCTCCTGTGGGTTCTGTTTTGAGGCTACATGTTTAGACGTACACGTCACACCAAATCTTTTCGAGTTACAACGTGTTGTTTAGGAGATATAAGCTAATTTTGTACGATGTGTTATTTCTTCTCATAAAGTGATTCCAATAAGTACTTATTTGTCCTTACTCTACAAAATTGTATTTCCTTATAGCGTGGTATTCTTACATATTCTTTTGAGAGAAAACTCTCCTGTGCCTTCTCTTTTGAGGCTCCACGCTTACACATACACGCAACACCAAAGCTTTTCGAGTTACAACATGTTGCTTTGGAAAAAGAAGATGATTTCGCACGATGCGGGATTTCCTTAAAACGTGGTTTTCTGAAAAATGTTGAAGAATGAAAATTCTCCTGTGGGTTATCTTTTGAGGCTACACGTTTAGATGTACACGGCACACCGAATCTTTTCGAGTTACAACGTGTTGTTTCGGAGATACAAGCTAATTTTGTAAGATGCGTTACTTCTGCTCCTAAAGTTTTCCAATACGTACTTATCTGTCTTTACTCTGCAACACTGTATTTCCTTATAACGTTGTATTCTTACATATTCTTTTGAGAGAAAACTCTCCTGTGCGTTCTCTTTAGAGGCTACACGCTTAGACATACACGCAACGCCAAAGCTTTTTGAGTTACAATGTGTCATTTAGGAAAAACAAGATAATTTCGCACGATGCGAGATTTCCATAAAACATGGTTGTCTGAAAAATTTTGACGAAAGAAAGTTCTCCTGTGGGTTCTCTTTTGAGGCTACACGTGTAGAGGTAAGAGCCACACCAAATCTTTTCTAGTTACAACGTGTTGTTTAGGAGATACAAGCTAATTTTGTACGATGCATTATTTCTTCTCTTAAAGTGTTTCCAATAGTATTTGTCTGTACTCTGCAACATTATATTTCCTTATAACGTGGCATTCTTACATATTCTTTCGAGAGAAAACTCTCCTGTGCCTTTTCTGTTTTTAGGCTCCACGCTTAGACATACAGGCAACACCAAAGCTTTTCGAGTTACAGCATGTTGTTTATGGAAAAGAAGATAATTTTGCACGATGCGGGATTTCCTTAAAACGTGGTTTTCTGACAAATTTTGACTAAAGAAAATTCTCCTGTGGGTTCTCTTTTGAGGCTACATGTTTAGCCGTGCACGCCACACCAAATCTTTCGAATTATCACGTGTTGTTTTGGAGATACAAGCTAATTGTGTACGATGCGTTATTTCTTCTCGTAAGTGTTTCCTATATGTATGTATTTGTCTTTACTCTGCAACACTGTATTTCCTTATAACATTGTATTCTTACATGTTCTTTCGAGAGAAAACTCTCCTGTGCTTTCTCTTTAGAGTCTACACGCTTAGATATACACATAACACCAAAGCTTTTCGAGTTACAACGTGTTGTTTAGGAAAAACAAGATAATTTTGCACGATGCGGGATATCCTTAAAACGTGGTTTTCTGACAAATTTTAACGAAAGAATGTTCTCCTGTGCGTTGTCTTTTGAGGCTACAGGTTTAGACGTACACGCCACACCAAATCTTTTCGAGTTATAACTTGTTGTTTAGGAGATACAAGCAAATTTTGTTCGATGCGTTATTTCTTCTTGTAAAGTGTGTCCAATACGTACTTAATTGTCTTTACTCTGCAACACTGTACTTCCTTATAACGTGGTATTCTTACATATTCTTTCGAGGGAAACGTCTCCTGTGCGTTCTCTTTTGGGCTACATGCTTAGACATACACGCAACACCAAAGCTTTTCGAGTTACAACGTGTTGTTTAGGAAAAACAAGATAATTTCGCATGATGCGAGATTTCCATAAAACGTGGTTTTCTGAAAAATTTTGACGAAAGAAAGTTCTCCTGTGGGTTCTCTTTTGAGGCTACATGTTTAGACGTACACGTCACACCAAATCTTTTTGAGTTACAACGTGTTGTTTAGGAGATACAAGCTAATTTTTTACGATGCGTTATTTCTTCTCATAAAGTGTTTCCAATAAGTACTTATTTGTCTTTACTCTGCAAAATTGTATTTCCTTATAACGTGGTATTCTTACATATTCTTTCGAGAGAAAACTCTCCTATGCCTTCTCTTTTGAGGCTCCACGCTTACACATACACGCAACACCAAAGCTTTTCGAGTTACAACATGTTGCTTAGGAAAAAGAAGATGATTTCGCACGATGCGGGATTTCCTTAAATCGTGGTTTTCTGAAAAATTTTGAAGAAAGACAATTTTCCTGTGGGTTCTCTTTTAAGGCTACACATTTAGACATACACGGCACACCAAATCTTTTCGAGTTACAACATGTTGTTTCGGAGGTACAAGCTAATTTTGTAAGATGCGTTACTTCTGCTCGTAAAGTTTTCCAATACGTACTTATTTGTCTTTACTCTGCAACACTGTATTTCCTTATAACGTTGTATTCTTACATATTCTTTCGAGAGAAAACTCTGCTGTGCGTTCTCTTTACAGGCTACATGCTTAGATATACACGCAACGCCAAAGCTTTTTGAGTTACAATGTGTCGTTTAGGAAAAACAAGATAATTTCGCACGATGCGAGATTTCCATAAAACGTGGTTGTCTGAAAAATTTTGACGAAATAAAGTTCTCCTGTGGGTTCTCTTTTGAGGCTACACGTGTAGTGGTAAGAGCCACACCAAATTTTTTCGAGTTACAACGTGTTGTTTAGGAGATACAAGCTAATTTTGTACGATGCATTATTTCTTCTCTTAAAGTGTTTCCAATAGTATTTGTCTGTACTCTGCAACATTATATTTCCTTATAACGTGGTATACTTACATATTCTTTCGAGAGAAAACTCTCCTCTTCCTTCTCTTTTGAGGCTCCACGCTTAGACATACAGGCAGCACCATAGCTTTTCGAGTTACAACGTGTTGTTTATGGAAAACAAGATAATTTTGCACGATGCGGGATTTCCTTAAAACGTGGTTTTCTGACAAATTTTGACAAAAGAAAATTCTCCTGTGGCTTCTCTTTTGAGGCTACACATTTAGACGTGCACGCCACACCAAATCCTTTCGAGTTACCACGTGTTGTTTAAGAGATACAAGCTAATTTTGTATGATGCGTTATTTCTTTTCGTAAAGTGGTTCCAATACGTATGTATTTGTCTTTACTCTGCAACACTGTATTTCCTTATAACGTTGTATTCTTACATGTTTTTTCGAGAGAAACTCTCCTGTGCATTCTCTTTAGAGGCTACATGCTCAGACATACACGCAACACCAAAGCTTTTCGAGTTACAACGTGTTGTTTAGGAAAAACAAGATAATTTTGCACGATGCGGGATTTCCTTAAAACGTGGTTTTCTGACAAATTTTGACGAAAGAAAGTTCTCCTGTGGGTTCTCCTTTGAGGCTACACGTGTAGCCGTACGAGCCACACCAAATATTTTTGAGTTACAGCGTGTTGTTTAGGAGATACAAGCAAATATTTTACGATGCGCTATTTCTTCTCGTAAAATGTTTCCAATACGTACATATTTGTCTTTACTCTGCAACACTGTATTTCCTTATAACATGGTATTCTTACATATTCTTTCGAGGGAAAACTGTCCTGTGCATTCTCTTTTGAGGCTACACGATTAGAGAAGCACGCAACACCAAAGCTTTTCGAGTTACAACATGTTGTTTAGGAAAAAGAAGATGATTTCGCACGATGAGGGATTTCCTAAAAACCTGGTTTTCTGAAAAATTTTGACGAAAGAAAATTCTCCTTTGGGTTCTCTTTTGAGGCTACATATTCAGACGTACACGTCACACCAAATCTTTTCGAGTTACAACGTGTTGTTTAGGAGATACAAGCTAATTTGTTATAATGCATTAATTCTCGTAAAGTGTTTCCAATACGTACGTATTTGTCTTTACTCTGCAACACTGTATTTCCTTATAACGTGGTATTCTTACATATTCTTTCAAGAGAAAACTATCCTGTGCATTCCCATTTGAGGCTAAACACTTAGACAAAGAGGCAACACCAAAGCTTTTTGAGTTACAACGTGTTGTTTTTAAAAAAACAAGATAATTTCGCACGATGCTGGATTTCCTTACAACATGGTTTTCTGACAAATTTTGACAAAAGAAAATTATTCTGTTGGTTCTCTTTTGAAGCTTCATGTTTAGACGTGCACACCACACCTAATCCTTTCGAGTTACCACGTGTTGTTTAGGAGATACAAGCTAATTTTGTACGATGCTTTATTTCTTCTCGTAAAGTGTGTCCAATACGTACGTATTTGTCTTTACTCTGCAACACTGTATTTCCTTATAACGTGGTATTCTTACATATTCCTTCGAGAGAAAACTCTCTTGTGCGTTCCCTTTTGAGGCTACACACTTAGACATACAGGCAACACCAAAGCTTTTCAAGTTACAACGTGTTGTTTATGAAAAACAAGATAATTTCGCACGATGCGGGATTTCCTTAAAACGTGGTTTTCTGACAAATTTTAACGAAAGAAAGTTCTCCTTTGCGTTGTCTTTTGAGGCTACAGGTTTAGACGTACACGCCACACCAAATCTTTTCGAGTTATAACTTGTTGTTTAGGAGATACAAGCAAATATTTTTCGATGCGTTATTTCTTCTTGTAAAGTGTGTCCAAAACGTACTTAATTGTCTTTACTCTGCAACACTGTATTTCCTTATAACGTTGTATTCTTACATATTCTTTCGAGGGAAACCTCTCCTGTGCGTTCTCTTTTGGGGTACACGCTTAGACATACACGCAACGCCAAAGCTTTTCGAGTTACAACGTGTTGTTTAGGAAAAACAAGATAATTTCGCATGATGCGAGATTTCCATAAAACGTGGTTTTCTGAAAAATTTTTACGAAAGAAAGATCTCCTGTGGGTTCTTTTTGAGGCTCTACGTGTAGGGGTATGAGCCACACCAAATCCTTTCGAGTTACAACGTGTTGTTTAGGAGATACAAGCTAATTTAATACGATGCGTTATTTCTTCACTTAAAATGTTTCCAATACGTACTTAATTGTCTTTACTCTGCAACACTATATTTGCCTATAACGTGGTATTCTTACATATTCTTTCGAGAGAAAACTGTCCTGTGCAATCTCATTTGAGGCTACAAGCTTAGACATACACGCAACACCAAAGCTTTTCAAATTACAACGTGTTGTTTAGGAAAAACAAGATAATTTCGCACGATGCGAGATTTCCGTAAAACGTGGTTTCTGACAAATTTTGATGAAAGAAAATTCTCCTGCGGGTTCTCTTTTGAGACTACACATTTAGACATACACGTGACGCCAAATCTTTTCGAGTTACAACGTATTGTTTAGGAGACACAAGTTAATTTTGTACGATGCGTTATTACTTCTCGTAAAGTGTTTACAATATGTACTTATTTGTCTTTACTCTGCAAAATTGTATTTCCTTATAACATGGTATTATTACATATTCTTTCGAGGGAAAACTCTCCTGTGCCTTCTCTTTTGAGGCTCCATCCTTACACATACACGCAACACCAAAGCTTTTCGAGTTACAACATGTTGTTTAGGAAAAAGGAGATGATTTTGCAAGATGCGGGATTAGCTTAAAACGTGGTTTTCTGAAAAATTTTGACGAAAGAAAATTCTCCTCTGTGTTCTCTTTTGAGGCTACATATTTAGACGTACATGCCACACCAAATCTTTTCGAATTACAACGTGTTGTTTAGGAGATACAAGCTAATTTTGTACAATGCCTTAATTCTTCTCGTAAAGTGTTTCCGATATGTACGTATTTATCTTTACTCTGCAACACTGTATTTCCTTAAAACGTGGTTTTCTTACATATTCTTTCGAGAGAAAACTATCCTGTGCATTCCCTTTTGAGGCTACACACTTAGACATACAGGTAACACCAAAGCTTTTCGAGTTACAACGTGTTGTTTATGAAAAACAAGATAATTTCGCACGATGCGGGATTTCCTTAAAACGTGGTTTTCTGACAAATTTTGACGAAAGAAAATTCTCCTGTGGGTTCTCTTTTGAGGCTTCACGTTTAGACGTGCACGCCACACCAAATCCTTTCGAGTTACCACGTGTTGTTTAGGAGATACAAGCTAAATTTGTACGATGCGTTATTTCTTCTCATAAAGTGTTTCCAATACGTACATATTTGTCTTTACTCTGCAACACTGTATTTCCTTATAACGTGGTATTCTTACATATTCTGTCGCGAGAAAACTATCCTGTGCATTCCCTTTTGAGGCTACACAATTAGACATACAGGCAACACCAAAACTTTTCGAGTTACAACGTGTTGTTTATGAAAAACAAGATAATTTCGCACGATGCGGGATTTCCGTAAAAAGTGGTGTTCTGACAAATTTTGACGAAAGAAAATTCTCCTGTTGGTTCTCTTTTGAGGCTACACGTTTAGACGTGCACACCACACCAAATCTTTTCGAGTTACCACGTGTTGTTTAGGAGATACAAGCTAATTTTTTACGAAGCGTTATTTTTTCTCGTAAAGTGTTTCCAAAAAGTATGTATTTGTCTTTACTCTGCAACACTGTATTTCCTTATAACGTTGTATTCTTACATGTTCTTTCGAGAGAAAAATCTCCTGTGCGTTCTCTTAAGTGGCTACACGCATAGACATACACGTAATACCAAAGCTTTGCGAGTTACAACGTGTTGTTTGGGAAAAACAAGATAATTTTCACGATGCTGGATATCCTTAAAACGTGGTTTTCTGACAAATTTTAACGAAAGAAAGTTCTCCTGTGCGTTGTCTTTTGAGGCTACAGGTTTAGACGTACACGCCACACCAAATCTTTTCGAGTTATAACGTGTTGTTTAGGAGATACAAGCAAATTTTTTACGGTGCGTTACTTCTTCTCCTAAAGTGTTTCCAATATGTACTTATTTGTCTTTACTCTGCAACACTGTATTTCCTTATAACGTGGTATTCTTACATATTCTTTTGAGAGAAAACTCTCCTGTGCATTCTCTTTTGAGGCTACACGCTTAGACAAACACTCAACACCAAAGCTTTTCGAGTTACACCGTGTTGTTTAGGAAAAACAAGATAATTTTGCACGATGCGAGATTTCCTTAAAACGTGTTTTCTGACAAATTTTGTTGAAAGAAAATTCTCCTGTGAGTTCCCTTTTGAGGCTACACGTTTAGACGTACACGTCACACCAAATCTTTTCGAGTTACAACGTGTTGTTTAGGAGATACAAGCTAATTTTTTACGATGCGTTATTTCTTCTCGTAAAATGTGTCCAATACGTACTTATTTGTCTTTACTCTGCAACACTGTATTTCCTTATAACGTGGTATTCTTACATATTCTTTCAAGAGAAAACTCTCCTGTGCGTTCTCTTTTGAGGCTACACGCTTAGACATACACGCAGCACCAAAGCTTTCCGAGTTACAACGTGTTGTTTAGGAAAAACAAGATAATTTCCACGATGCGGGATTTCCATAAAACGTGGTTTTCTGACAAATTTTGACGAAAGAAAATTATCCTGTGAGTTCTCTTTCGAGGCTACACGTTTAGACGTACACGCCACACCAAATCTTTTCGAGTTACATCATGTTGTTTAGGAGATAAAAGCTAATTTTGTACGATGCGTTATTACTTCTCATAAAGTGTTTCCAATATATACGTATTTGTCTTTACTCTGCAACACTGTATTTCCTTATAACGTGGTATTCTTATATATTCTTTCTAGAGAAATCTCTCCTGTGCATTCTCTTTTGAGGCCACAAGTTTATACATACACGCAACACCAAAGCTTTTGGAGTTACGAAGTGTTGTGTAGGAAAAACAAGATAATTTCGCACAATGCGGGATTTTCTTAATACGTGGATTCTGACAAATTTTGACGAAAGAAAATTCTCCTGTGTGTTCTCTTTTGAGGCTACATATTTAGACGTACACGCCACACCAAATGTTTTCGAATTACAACGTATTGTTTAGGAGATACAAGCTAATTTTGTACAATGCGTTAATTCTTCTCGTAAAGTGTTTCCAATACGTACATATTTGTCTTTACTCTGCAACACTGTATTTCTTAAAACGTGGTTTTCTTACATATTCTTTCAAGAGAAAACTATCCTGTGCATTCCCTTTTGAGGCTACATACTTAGACATACAGGCAACAACAAAGCTTTTCGAGTTACAACGTGATGTTTATGAAAAACAAGATAATTTCGCACGATGCGGGATTTCCTTAAAACGTGGTTTTCTGACAAATTTTGACGAAAGAAAATTCTCCTGTGGGTTCTCTTTTGAGGCTTCACGTTTAGACGTGCACGCCACACGAAATCCTTTCGAGTTACCACATGTTGTTTAGGAGATACAAGCTAATTTTGTACGCTGCGTTATATCTTCTCATAAAGTGTTTCCAATACGTACGTATTTGTCTTTACTCTGCAACACTGTATTTCCTTATAACGTGGTATTCTTACATATTCTGTCGAGAGAAAACTATCCTGTGCATTCCCTTTTGAGGCTACACACTTAGACATACAAGCAACACCAAAACCTTTCGAGTTACAACGTGTTGTTTATGAAAAACTAGATAAGTTCACACGATGTGGGATTTCCTTAAAACGTGGTGTTCTGACAAATTTTGACGAAAGAAAATTCTCCTGTTGGTTCTCTTTTGAGGCTACACGTTTAGACGTGCACGCCACACCAAATCTTTTCGAGTTACCACGTGTTGTTTAGGAGATACAAGGTAATTTTTTACGATGCATTATTTGTTCTCGTAAAGTGTTTCCAATAAGTACGTATTTGTCTTTACTCTGCAACACTGTATTTCCTTATAACGTTGTATTCTTACATGTTCTTTTGAGAGAAAAATCTCCTGTGCCTTCTCTTAAGTGGCTACACGCATAGACATACACGCAGCACCAAAGCTTTTCGAGTTACAACGAGTTGTTTAGGAAAAACAAGATAATTTTGCACGATGCGGGATATCCTTAAAACGTGGTTTTCTGACAAATTATGACGAAAGAAAGTTCTCCTGTGGGTTCTCTTTTGAGGCTACACGTTTAGACGTATGAGCCACACCAAATCTTTTCGAGTTACAACGTGTTGTTTACGAGATACAAGCAAATTTTTTACGATGCGTTATTTCTTCTCCTAAAGTGTTTCCAATATATACTTATTTGTCTTTACTCTCCAACACTGTATTTCCTTATAACGTGGTATTCTTACATATTCTTTCGAGAGAAAACTCTCCTGTGCATTCTCTTTTGAGGCTACACGCTTAGACAAACACTCAACACCAAAGCTTTTCGAGTTACACCGTGTTGTTTAGTAAAAACAAGATAATTTTGCACGATGCGAGATTTCCTTAAAACGTGTTTTCTGACAAATTTTGATGAAAGAAAATTCTCCTGTGAGTTCTCTTTTGAGGGTACATGTTTAGACGTACATGTCACACCAAATCTTTTCGAGTTACAACGTGTTGTTTAGGAGATACAAGCTTATTTTTTACGATGCGTTACTTCTTCTCATAAATTGTGTCCAATACTTACTTATTTGTCTTTACTCTGCAACACTGTATTTCCTTATAACGCGGTATTCTTACATATTCTTTCGAGAGAAAACTCTCCTGTGCGTTCTCTTTTGAGGCTACACGCTTAGACATACACGCAGCACCAAAGCTTTTCGAGTTACAACGTGTTGTTTAGGAAAAAACAAGATAATTTCCACGATGCGGGATTTCCATAAAACGTGGTTTTCTGACAAATTTTGACGAAAGAAAATACTCCTGTAAGTTCACTTTTGAGGCTACACGTTTAGACGTACACGCCACACCAAGTCTTTTCGAGTTACATCGTGTTGTTTAGGAGATACAAGCTAATTTTGTACGATGCGTTATTTCTTCTCGTAAAGTGTTTCCAATATATACGTATTTGTCTTTACTCTGCAACACTGTATTTCCATATAACGTGGTATTCTTATATATTCTTTCGAGAGAAAACTCTCCTGTGCGTTATCTTTTGAGGCCACACGTTTAGACATACACGCAACACCAAAGCTTTTCGAGTTACAACGTGTTGTTTAGGAAAAACAAGATAATTTCGCACAATGCGGGATTTCCTTAAAACGTGGTTTTCTGTCAAATTTTGACGAAAGAAAATTCTCCTGTGGGTTCTCTTTTGAGGCTACACGTTTCAACTTACACGTCACACCAAATCCTTCGAGTTACAACGTTTTGTTTAGGAAATACAAGCTAATTTTGTACGATGTATTATTCCTTCTCGTAAAGTGTTTCCAATAAGTAAGTATCTGTCTTTACTCTGCAACACTGTATTTCCTTATAACGTGGTATTCTTACATATTCTTTCGAGAGAATACTCTACTGTGCATTCTCTTTTGAGGCTACATGCTTAGACATACACGCAACACCAAAGCTTTTCGAGTTACAACGTGTTGTTTAGGAAAAACAAGATAATTCTCATGATGCAGGACTTCCTTAAAACGTGGTTTTCTGAAAAAATTTTGACCAAGGAAAATTCTACTGTGGGTTCTCTTTTGAGGCTACGCATTTAGATGTAAACACCACACCAAATATTTTCGAGTTACAACGTGTTGGTTACACCAAAGCTTTTCGAGTTACAACATGTTGTTTAGGAAAAACAAGATAATTTCGCACGATGCGGGATTTCCTTAAAACGTGGTTTTCCGACATATTTTGACGAAAGAAAATTCTCCGGTGGGTTCTCTTTTGAGGCTACACGTTTCAACGTACACGCCACACAAAATCTTTTCGCGTTACACCGTGTTGTTTACGAAATACAAGCTAATTTTGTATGATGTATTATTCCTTCTCGTAAAGTGTTTCCAATATGTATGTATCTGTCTTTACTGTGCAACACTGTATGTCCTTATAACGTGGTATTCTTACATATTCTTTCGAGAGAATACTCTCCTGTGCGTTCTCTTTTGAGGCTACACGCTTAGACATACATGCAAAACCAAAGCTTTTCGAGTTACAACGTCTTATTTAGGAAAAACAAGATAATTTCGCACGATGCGGGATTTCCATAAAATGTGGTTTTCTGAAAAAATTTTGACCAACGAAAATTCTCCTGTGGGTTCTCCTTTGAGGCTACACCTTTAGATAAACACCACACCAAATCCTTTTGAGTTACAACGTGTTGTTTAGGAGATACAAGCTAATTTTTTACCATGTGTTATTTCTTCTCGTAAAGTGTTTCCAATACATACATATTTGTCTTTACTCTGCAACACTGTTTTTCCATATAACGTGGAATAACAAATAGTACAAAATTAGCTTGTATCTCCTAAACAACACGTTATAACTCAAAAGGTTTTGGTGTGGCCTGTACGTCTAAACGTGTACCCTCAAAAGAGAACCCATGTTTTAAGGAAATCCCGCATCGTGCGCAATTATCTTCTTTTTCCTAAACAACACGTTTTAACTCGAAAAGCTTTGGTGTTGCGTGTATGTCTAAGCGTGTAGCCTCAAAAAAGAACGCACAAAAGAGTTTTCTCTCGAAAGAGTATGTAAGAATACCACTTTATAAGGAAATACAGTGTCGCAGAGTAAAGGCAAATACATACGTATTGGAAACACTTTACGAGAAGAAATAACGCAATGTACAAAATTAGCTTGTATCTCCTAAACAACACGTTGTAACTCGAAAAGATTTGGTGTGGCCTGTACGTCTAAACGTGTAGCCTCAAAAGAGAACCCACAGGAGAATTTTCTTTCGTCAAAATTTTTCAGAAAACCACGTTTTAAGGAAATCCCGCTTTAAGGAAATCCTAAACAACACGTTGTAACTCGAAAAGCTTTGGTGTTGCGTGTCTGTTTAAGTGTGTAGCCTCAAAAGAGAATGCACAGGAGAGTTTTTTCTCGATAGAATTTGTAAGGATACCACGTTATAAGGAAATACAGTGTTGCAGAATAAAGACAAATACGTAAGTATTGGAAACACATAAACTTTACGAGATGAAATAAAGCATCGTACAAAATTAGCTTGTATCTCCTAAACAACACGTGGTAACTCAAAAAGATTTGGTGTGGCGTGCACGTCTAAATGTGTAGCCTCAACAGAGAACACACAGGAGAATTTTCTTACGTCAAAATTTGTCAGAAAACCACTTTTTAAGGAAATCCCGCATCGTGGGAAATTATCTTGTTTTTCCTAATCAACACGTTGTAACTCGAAAAGCTTTGGTGGTGCATGTATGTCTAAGCGTGTAGCCTCCAAAGAGAACGCACAGGATAGTTTTCTCTCGAAAGAATATGTAAGAATACCACGTTATAAGGAAATACAGTGTTGCAGAGTATAGACAAATATGTACTTATTGGAAACACTTTACGAAAAGAAATAACGCATCATGCAAACTTAGCTTGTATCTCCTAAACAACACGTTGTAACTCGAAAAGATTTGGTGTGGCATGAACGACTAAACGTGTAGCCTCAAAGGAGAACCCACAGGAGAGCTTTCTTTCGTCAAAATTTGTCAGAAAACCACGTTTTAAGGAAATCCTGCATCCTGCGAAATTATCTTGTTTTTCCTAAACAACATGTTGTAACTCGAAAAGCTTTGGTGTGGCGTATATGTCTAAGCGTGTAGCCTCAAAAGAGAACGCACAGGAGAGTTTTCCCCCGAAAGAATATGTAGGAATACCATGTTATAAGGAAATACAGTGTTGCAGAGTAAAGACAAATAAATACTTATTGGAAACACATAAACTTTACGAGAAGAAATAAGACATAGTACAAAATTAGCTTGTATATCCTAAACAACACGTTATAACTCGAAAGGATTTGGTGTTGCGTGTATGTCTAAGCATGTAGCCTCAAAAGACAATGCACAGGAGAGTTTTCTCTCGAAAGAATATGTAAGAATACCACGTTATAAGGAAACATATTGCTGCAGAGTAAAGACAAATACATACGTTTTGGAAACACATTATGAGAAGAAATAACGCATGGTACAAAATTAGCTTGTATCTCCGAAACAACACGTGGTAACTCAAAAAGATTTGGTGTGGCGTGCACATCTAAACGTGTAGCCTCAAAAGAGAACCCACAGTACAATTTTCTTTCGTCAAAATTTGTCAGAAAACCATGTTTTAAGGAAATCCCGCATCGTGCGAAATTATCTTGTTTTTCCTAATCAACAGGTTGTAACTCGAAAGGTTTTGGTGCTGCGTGTATGTCTAAGCGTGTAGCCTCCGAAGAGAACGCACAGGATAGTTTCTCTCGAAAGAGTATGTAAGAATACCACGTTATAAGGAAATACAGTGTTCCAGAGTATAGACAAATATGTACTTATTGGAAACACTTTAGGAGAAGAAATAACGCATCATGTAAAATTACCTTGTATCTCCTAAACAACACGTTGTAACTCGACAAGATTTGGTGTGGCGTGTATGTCTAAACGTGTAGCCTCAAAAGAGAACCCACAGGAGAGTTTTCTTTCGTCAAAATTTGTCAGAAAACCACGTTTAAGGAAATACAGCATCACGCGAAATTATCTTGTTTATCCTAAACATGTTGTCACTCGAAAAGCTTTGGTGGTGCGTTTATGTCTAAGCGTGTAACCTCAAAAGAGAACGCATAGGAGAGTTTTCTTCCGAAAGAATATGTAGGAATACCACGTTATAAGGAAATACAGTGTTGCAGAGTAAAGACAAATATATACTTATTGGAAACACTTAAGCTTTATGAGAAGAAATAACACATAGTACAAAATTAGCTTGTATCTCCTAAACAACACGTTATAACTCGAAAGGATTTGGTGTGGCGTGTACGTCTAAACGTGTAGTCTCAAAAGAGAACCCACAGGAGATTTTTCTTTCGTCAAAATTTGTCAGAAAACCACGTTTTAAGGAAATCCCGCATCAAGCGAAATTATCTTGTTTTTCCTAAACAACACGTTGTAACTCGAAAAGCTTTGGTGTTGGGTGAATGTCTAAGCGTGTAGCCTCCAAAGAGAACGCACAGGAGAGTTTTCTCTTGAAAGAATATGTAAGAATATCACGTTATAAGGAAATACAGTGTGGCAGAGTAGAGGCAAGTACATACGTATTGTAAACACTTAAACTTTACGAGAAGAAATAATTCATCGTAAAAAAATTAGCTTGTATCTCCTAAACAACAAGTTGTAACTCAAAAAGATTTGGTGTGGCGTGTACGTCTAAACGTGTAGCCTCAAAAGAGAACGCACAGGGGAGTTTTCTCCAGAAAGAATATGTAGGAATACCACGTTATAAGGAAATACAGTGTTGCAGAGTAAAGACAAATACATACTTATTGGAAACAGTTAAGCTTTACGAAAAGAAATAACACATAGTACAAAAGTAGCTTATATATCCTAAACAACACGTTATAACTCGATAGGATTTGGTGTGGCGTGTACATCTAAACGTGTAGCCTCAAAAGAGTACCCACAGGAGAATTTTCTTTCGTCAAAAGTTTTCAGAAAACCACGTTTTAAGGGAATCCCGCATCATGTGAAATTATCTTGTTTTTCCTAAACAACACATTGTAACTCGAAAAGCTTTGGTGTTGCGTGAATGTCTAGGCGTGTAGCCTCCAAAGAGAACGCACAGGAGAGTTTTCTCTCGAAAGAATATGTAAGAATACCACTTTATAAGGAAATACAGTGTGGCAGAGTAAAGACAAATACGTATGTAATGGAAGCACTTTATGAGAGAAATAACGCATCTTGCAAAATTAGCTTGTATGTCCTAAACAACACGTTGTAACTCGAAAAGGTTTGGTGTGGCGTGTACGTCTAAAAGTGTAGCCTCAAAAGAGAACCCACAGGAGAGTTTTCTTTCGTCAAAATTTGTCAGAAAACCACGTTTTAAGGAAATCCCGCATCGTGCGAAATTATCTTGTTTTTCCTAATCAACACGTTGTAACTCGAAAAGCTTTGGTGGTGCGTGTATGTCTAAGCGTGTAGCCTCCAAAGAGAACGCACAGGATAGTTTTCTCTCGAAAGAATATGTAAGAATACCACTTTATAAGGAAATACAGTGTTGCAGAATTTAGACAAATATGTACTTATTGGAAACACTTTAGGAGAAGAAATAACACATCATGCAAAATTAGCTTGTATCTCCTAAACAACACGTTGTAACTCGACAAGATTTGGTGTGGCGTGTATGTCTAAACGTGTAGCCTCAAAAGAGAAACCACAGGAGACTTTTCTTTCGTCTAAATTTGTCAGAAAACCACGTTTTAAGGAAATACCTCATCGTGCGAAATTATCTTGTTTTCCTAAACAACATGTAACTCGAAAAGCTTTGGTGGTGCGTGTATGTCTAAGCGTGTAGCCTCAAAAGAGAATGCACAGGAGAGTTTTCTTCCGAAAGAATATGTAGGAATACAACGTTATAAGGAAATACAGTGTTGCAGAGTAAAGACAAATGCATACTTATTGGAAACACTTAAGCTTTAGGAGACGAAATAACACATAGTAAAATTTAGTTTGTATACCCTAAACAACACGTTATAACTCGAAAGGATTTGGTGTGGCGTGTACGTCTAAATGTGTAGCCTCAAAAGAGAAACCACAGGAGAATTTTCTTTCATCAAAATTTGTCAGAAAACCACGTTTAAAGAAATCCCGCATCATGCGAAATTATCTTGTTTTTCCTAAAATACACGTTGTAACTCGAAAAGCTTTGGTGTTGCGTTAATGTCTAAGCATGTAGCCTCCAAAGAGATCACACAGGAGAGTTTTCTCTCGAAAGAATATATAAGAATACCACGTTATAAGGAAATACAGTGTTGCAGAGTAGAGGCAAATATATACATATTGGAAAAACTTAAACTTTACGAGAAGAAATAATTCATCGTTAAAAAATTAGCTTGTATCTCCGAAACAACAAGTTGTAACTCAAAAAGATTTGGTGTGGCGTGTACGTCTAAACGTGTATCCTCAAAAGAGAACGCACAGGAGAGTTTTCTCCTGAAAGAATATGTAGGAATACTACGTTATAAGGAAATACAGTGTTGCAGAGTAAAGACAAATACATACATATTGGAAACACTTAAGCTTTACGAGAAGAAATAACACATAGTACAAAATTAGCTTGTATATCCTAAACAACACGTTAGAACTCGAAAGGATTTGGTGTGGCGTGTACGTCTAAACATGAAGCCTCAAAAGAGAACCCACAGGAGAATTTTCTTTCGTCATAATTTGTCAGAAAACCACGTTTTAAGGAAATCCCGCATCATGCGAAATTATCTTGTTTTTCCTAAACAACACGTTGTACCTCGAAAAACTTTCGTGTTGCCTGAATGTCTAAGTGTGTAGCCTCCAAAGAGAACGCACAGGAGAGTTTTCTCTCGAAAGAATATGTAAGAATACCACGTTATAAGGAAATACAGTGTTGCAGAGTAGAGGCAAATACATACGTATTGGAAACACTTAACCTTTACGAGAAGAAATAATTCATTGTAAAAAAATTAGCTTGTATCTCCTAAACAACAAGTTGCAACTCAAAAAGATTTGGTGTGGTGTGTACGTCTAAACGTTTAGCTTCAAAAGAGAACCCACAGGAGAATTTTCTTTCGTCAAAATTTGACAGAAAACCACGTTTTAAGGAAATCCCGCATCGTGAGAAATTATCTTGTTCTTCCTAAACAACAAGTTGTAACTCGAAAAGCTTTGCTGTTGCGTGTATGTCTCAGCGTGTAGCCTCAAATGAGAACGCACAGGAGAGTTTTCTCTCGAAAAAATATGTAAGAATACCACGTTATAAGGAAATACAGTGTTGCAGAGTAAAGACAAATACTTATTGGAAAAACTTTATGAGAAGAAATAACGCATCATACAAAATTAGCTTGTATCTCCTAAACAAAACATTGTAACTCGAAAAGATTTGGTGTGGCGTGTACGTCTAAACGTGTAGCCTCAAAAGAGAACCCACAGGAGAATTTTTGTTCGTAAAATTTGTCAGAAATCCATGTTTTAAGGAAATCACTCATCGTGCGAAATTATCTTGTTTTTCCTAAACAACACGTTGTAACTCGAAAAGCTTTGATGTTGCGTGTATGTCTAAGCGTGTAGCCTCAAAGGAGAACGCACAGGAGAGTTTTCTCTCGAACGAACATGTAAGAATACCACATTATAAGGAAATACAGTTTTGCAGAGTAAAGACAAATACATATGTATTTGAAACACTCTATGAGAAGAAATAACGCATCGTAAAAAATTAGTTTGTATCTCCTAAACAACACGTTGTAACTCAAAAAGATTTGGTGTGGCATGTACGTCTAAACGTGCAGCGTCAAAAGAGAACCCACAGGATAATTTTCTTTCCTCAAAATTTGTCAGAAAACCACTTATTAAGGAAATCCCGCATCATGCGAAACTATCTTGTTTTTCCTAAACAACACATTGTAACTCGAATATCTTTGGAGTTGCGTGTATGTCTAAGCATGTAGCCTCAAAAGAGAACGCACAGGAGAGATTTCTCTCGAACGAGTATGTAAGAATACCACTTTATAAAGAAATACATTGTGGCAAATTAAAGATAAATACGTTCCTTTTGGAAACACTTAAACTTTACAAGAAGATATAAAGCATCGTAAAAAATTAGCTTGTATCTCCTAAAGAACACGTTGTAACTCGAAAACATTTGGTGTGGCGTGTACGTCTAAATGTTTAGCCTCAAATGAAAACCCACAGGAGAATTTTATTTCCTCAAAATTTGTCAGAAAACCACGTTTTAAGGAATTCCCGCATCGTGCGAAATTATCTTGTTTTTCCTAAACAACACGTTCTAACTCGAAATGCTTTGGTGTTGCGTGTATGTCTAAGCGTGTAGCCTCAAAAGAGAATGCACAGGAGAGTTTTCTCTCGAAAGAATATGTACGAATACCATGTTATAAGGAAATTCAGTGTTGTAGAGTAAAGACAAATACGTACGTATTGGAAACACTTTAGGAGAAGAAATAACGCATCGTAAAAATTAGCTTGTATCTCCTAAAGAACAGGTTGTAACTCGAAAGATTTGGTGTGGCGTGTAGGTCTAAACATGTAGCCTCAAAAGAGAATTCACAGGAGAATTTTCTTTCGTCAAAATTTGTCAGAAAACCACGTTTTAAAGAAATCCCGCATTGTGCGCATTTATCTTGTTTTTCATAAACAAAACATTGTAACTCGAAAAGGTTTGGTGTTGGGTGTATGTGTAAGCGTGTAGCCTCAAAAGAGAATGCACAGGAGAGTTTTCTCCCAAAGAATATGTAGGAATACCACGTTATAAGGAAATATATTGCTGCAGAGTAAAGACAAATACATACGTATTGGAAACATATTATGAGAAGAAATAATGCATGGTACAAAATTTGCTTGTATCTCCTAAACAACACGTGGTAACTCAAAAAGATTTGGTGTGGCGTGCACGTCTAAATGTGTAGCCTCAAAAGAGAACCCACAGCAGAATTTTCTTACGTCAAAATTTGTCAGAAAACCACATTTTAAGGAAATCCCGCATCATGCGAAATTATCCTGTTTTTCCTAATCAACACGTTGTAACTCGAAAAGCTTTGGTGGTGCGTGTATGTCTAAGCGTGTAGCCTCCAAAGAGAACGCACAGGATAGTTTTCTCTCGAAAGAATATGTAAGAATACCAGTTATAAGGAAATACAGTGTTGCAGAGTATAGACAAATATGTACTTATTGGAAACACTTTACGAAAAGAAATAACGCATCATGCAAAATTAGCTTGTATCTCCTGAACAACACGTTGCAACTCAAAAAGATTTGGTGTGGCGTGAACGACTAAACGTGTAGCCTCAAAGGAGAACCCACAGGAGGGTATTCTTTCGTCAAAATTTGTCAGAAAACCACGTTTTAAGGAAATCCTGCATCCTGCGAAATTATCTTGTTTTTCCTAAACAACATGTTGTAACTCGAAAAGCTTTGATGTTGCGTATATGTCTAAGCATGTAGCCTCACAAGAGAACGTACAGGAGAGTTTTCTCCCAAAGAATATGTAGGAATACCACGTTATAAGGAAATACAGTGTTGCAGAGTAAAGACAAATACTTACTTATTGGAAACACTTAAACTTTACGAGAAGAAATAAAACATAGTAAAAAGTTAGCTTGTATATCCTAAACAACACGTTATAACTTGAAAGGATTTGGTGTTGCGTGTATGTCTAAGCATGTAGCCTCAAAAGAGAATGCACAGAAGAGTTTTCTCCCGAAAGAATATGTAAGAATACCACATTATAAGGAAATATATTGCTACAGAGTAAAGACAAATACGTACGTATTGGAAACACATTATGAGAAGAAATAACGCATGGTACTAAATTAGCTTGTATCTCCGAAACAACACGTGGTAACTCAAAAAGATTTGGTGTGGCGTGTACATCTAAATGTGTAGCCTCAAAAGAGAACCAACAGGAGAATTTTCTTACGTCAAAATTTGTCAGAAAACCACGTTTTAAGGAAATCCCGCATCGTGCGAAATTATCTTGTTTTTCCTAATCAACACGTTGTAACTCGAAAAGCTTTGGTGGTGCGTGTATTTCTAAGCGTGTAGCCTCCAAAGAGAACGCACAGGATAATTTTCTCTCGAAAGAATATGTAAGAATACCACGTTATAAGGAAATACAGTGTTGCAGAGTATAGACAAATATGTACTTATTGGAAACACATTAGGAGAAGAAATAACGCATCATGTAAAATTAGCTTGTATCTGCTAAACAACACGTTGTAACTCGACAAGATTTGGTGTGGCGTGTATGTCTAAACGTGTAGCCTCAAAAGAGAACCCACAGGAGAGTTTTCTTTCGTCAAAATTTGTCAGAAAACCACGTTTTAAGGAAATACCGCATCGTGCGAAATTATCTTGTTTTTCCTAAACAACATGTTGCAACTCGAAAAGCTTTGGTGTTGCGTGTATGTCTAAGCGTGTAGCCTCAAAAGAGAACGCACAGGAGAGTTTTCTCTCGAAAGAATATGTAAGAATACCACGTTATAAGGGAATACAGTGTTGCAGAGTAAAAACAAATACATACTTATTGGAAACACTTAAGCTTTACGAGAAGAAATAACACGTAGTACAAAATTAGCTTGTATATCCTAAACAACACGTTATAATTCGAAAGGATTTGGTGTGGCGTGTACGTCTAAACGTGCAGCCTCAAAAAACCACCCACAGAAGAATTTTCTTTCGTCAAAATTTGTCAGAAAACCACGTTTTACGGAAATCCTGCATCATGCGAAATTATCTTGTTTTTCCTAAACAACACGTTGTAACTCGAAAAGCTTTGGTGTTGCGTGAATGTCTAAGCGTGTAGCCTCCAAAGAGAACACACAGGAGAGTTTTCTCTCGAAAGAATATGTAAGAATATCACGTTATAAGGAAATACAGTGTTGCAGAGTAGAGGCAAATACATACGTATTGGAAACACTTAAACTTTACGAGAATAAATAATTCATCTTTAAAAAATTAGCTTGTATCTCCTAAACAACAAGTTGTAACTCAAAAAGATTTGGTGTGGCGTGTACGTCTAAGGTGTAGCCTCAAAAGAGAAGGCACAGGGGAGTTTTCTCCCGAAAGCATATGTAGGAATACCACGTTATAAGGAAATACAGTGTTGCAGAGTAAAGACATATACATACTTATTAGAAACAGTTAAGCTTTACGAGAAGAAATAACACATAGTACAAAATTAGCTTGTATATCCTAAACAACACGTTATAACTCGAAAGGATTTGGTGTGGCGTGTGCGTCTAAACGTGTAGCCTCAAAAGAGAACCCACAGGAGAATTTTCTTTCCTCAACACTTTTCAGAAAACCACGTTTTAAGGGAATCCCGCATCATGCGAAATTATCTTGCTTTTCCTAAACAACATGTTGTAACTAGAAATGCTTTGGTGTTGCGTGAATATCTAAGCGTATAGCCTCCAAAGAGAACGCACAGGAGAGATTTCTCTCGAAAGAATATGTAAGAATACCATGTTATAAGGAAATACAGTGTGGCAGAGTAAAGTAAAATATGTACGTAATGGAAGCACTTTATGAGAGAAATAACGCATCTTGCAAAATTAGCTTGTATGTCCTAAACAACACGTTGTGACTCGAAAAAATTTGGTGTGGCCTGTACGTCTAAAAGTGTAGCCTCAAAAGAGAACCCACAGGAGAGTTTTCTTTCATCAAAATTTGTCAGAAAACCACGTTTTAAGGAAATCCTGCATCGTGCAAAATTATCTTGTTTTTCCTAATCAACACGTTGTAACTCGAAAAGCTTTGGTGGTGCGTGTATGTCTAAGCGTGTAGCCTCCAAAGATAATGCACAGGATAGTTTTCTCTCAAAGAATATGTAAGAATACCACGTTATAAGGAAATACAATGTTGCAGAATTTAGACAAATATGTACTTATTGGAAACATTTTAGGAGAAGAAATAACGCATCATGCAAAATTAGCTCGTATCTCCTAAACAACACGTTTTAACTCGACAAGATTTGGTGTGGCATGTATGTCTAAAGGTGTAGCCTCAAAAGAGAACCCACAGGAGAGTTTTCATTCGTCAAAATTTGTCAGAAAACCATGTTTTAAGGAAATACCGCATCGTGCGAAATTATCTTGTTTTTCCTAAACAACATGTTGTAACTCGAAAAGCTTTGGTGTTGCGTGTATGTCTAAGCATGTAGCCTCAAAGAGAAGGCACAGGAGTGTTTTCTTCCGAAAGAATACGTAGGAATACCACGTTATAAGGAAATACATTGTTGCAGAGAAAAGACAAATGCATACTTATTGGAAACACTTAAGCTTTACGAGAGGAAATAACACATAGTAAAAATTAGTTTGTATATCCTAAACAACAAGTTATAACTTGAAAAGATTAGGTGTGGCGTGTACGTCTAAACGTGTAGCCTCAAAAGAGAACCCACAGGAGAATTTTCTTTCATCAATATTTGTCAGAAAACCACGTTTTAAGGAAATCCCGCATCATGCGAAATTATCTTGTTTTTCCTAAACAACACGTTGTAACTCGAAAAGCTTTGGTGTTGCGTGTATGTCTAAGCGTGTAGCCTCAAAAGAGAACGCACAGGAGAGTTTTCTTCCAAAAGAATATGTAGGAATACCACGTTATATGGAAATACAGTGTTGCAGAGTAAAGACAAATGCATTCTTATTGGAAACACTTAAGTTTTACGAGAAGAAATAACACATAGTAAATATTACTTTGTATATCCTAAACAACACGTTATAACTCGAAAGGATTTGGTGTGGCGTGTACGTCTAAACGTGTAGCCTCAAAAGAGAACCCACAGAAGAATTTTCATTCATCAAAATTTGTCAGAAAACCACGTTTTAAGGAAATCCCGCATCATGCGAAATTATCTTGTTTTTCCTAAACAACACGTTGTAACTCAAAAAGATTTGGTGTTGCGTGAATATCTAAGCTTGTAGCCTCCAAAGAGAACGCACAGGAGAGTTTTCTCTCGAAAGAATATGTAAGAATACCACGTTATAAGGAAATACAGTGTTGCAGAGTAGAGGCAAATATATACATATTGGAAACACTTAAACTTTAAGAGAAGAAATAATTCATCGTTAAAAAATAAGCTTGTACCTCCTAAACAACAAGTTGTAACTCAAAAAGATTTGGTGTGGCGTGTACGTCTAAACGTGTAGCCTCAAAAGAGAACGCACAGGAGAGTTTTCTCCCGAAAGAATATGTAGGAACACTACGTTATAAGGAAATACAGTGTTGCAGAGTAAAGACAAATGCATACTTATTGGAAACACTTAAGCTTTACGAGAGGAAATAACACATAGTAAAAATTAGTTTGTATATCCTAAGAAAGAAAGTTCTCCTGTGCGTTGTCTTTTGAGGCTACAGGTTTAGACATACACGCCACACCAAATCTTTTCGAGTTATAACGTGTTGTTTAGGAGATACAAGCAAATTTTTTATGATGCGTTATTTCTTCTCCTAAAGTGTTTCCAATATGTACTTATTTGTCTTTACTCTGCAACACTGTATTTCCTTATAACGTGGTATTCTTACATATTCTTTCGAGAGAAAACTCTCCTGTGCATTCTCTTTTGAGGCTACACGCTTAGACAAACACTCAACACCAAAGCTTTTCGAGTTACACCGTGTTTTTTAGGAAAAACAAGATAATTTTGCACGATGCGAGATTTCCTTAAAACGTGTTTTCTGACAAATTTTGATGAAAGAAAATTCTCCTGTGAGTTCCCTTTTGAGGCTACACGTTTAGACGTACACGTCACACCAAATCTTTTCGAGTTACAACGTGTTGTTTAGGAGATACAAGCTAATTTTTTACGATGCGTTATTTCTTCTCGTAAAATGTGTCCAATACGTACTTATTAGTCTTTACTCTGCAACACTGTATTTCCTTATAACGTGGTATTCTTACATATTCTTTCGAGAGAAAACTCTCCTGTGCGTTCTCTTTTGAGGCTACACGCTTAGACATACACGCAGCACCAAAGCTTTCCGAGTTACAACGTGTTGTTTAGGAAAAACAAGATAATTTCCACGATGCGGGATTTCCATAAAACGTGGTTTTCTGACAAATTTTGACGAAAGAAAATTATCCTGTGAGTTCTCTTTTGAGGCTACACGTTTAGACATACACGCCACACCAAATCTTTTCGAGTTACATCGTGTTGTTTAGGAGATACAAGCTAATTTTGTACGATGCTTTATTACTTCTCGTAAAGTGTTTCCAATACCTACGTATTTGTCTTTACTCTGCAACACTGTATTTCCTTATAACGTGGTATTCTTATATATTCTTTCGAGAGAAATCTCTCCTGTGCATTCTCTTTTGAGGCCACTCGTTTAGACATACAGGCAACACCAAAGCTTTTCGAGTTACGAAGTGTTGTGCAGGAAAAACAAGATAATTTCGCACAATGCGGGATTTCCTTAATACGTGGATTCTGACAAATTTTGACGAAAGAAAATTCTCCTGTGTGTTCTCTTTTGAGGCTACATATTTAGACGTACACGCCACACCAAATCTTTTCGAATTACAACGTATTGTTTAGGAGATACAAGCTAATTTTGTACAATGCGTTAATTCTTCTCGTAAAGTGTTTCCAATACGTACATATTTGTCTTTACTCTGCAACACTGTATTTCTTAAAACGTGGTTTTCTTACATATTCTTTCAAGAGAAAACTATCCTGTGCATTCCCTTTTGAGACTACACACTTAGACATACAGGCAACAACAAAGCTTTTCGAGTTACAACGTGTTGTTTATGAAAAACAAGATAATTTCGCACGATGCGGGATTTCCTTAAAACGTGGTTTTCTGACAAATTTTGACGAAAGAAAATTCTCCTGTGGGTTCCCTTTTGAGGCTTCACGTTTAGACGTGCACGCCACACCAAATCCTTTCGAGTTACCACATGTTGTTTAGGAGATACAAGCTAATTTTGTACGCTGCGTTATTTCTTCTCATAAAGTGTTTCCAATACGTACGTATTTGTCTTTACTCTGCAACACTGTATTTCCTTATAACGTGATATTCTTACATATTCTGTCGAAAGAAAACTATCCTGTGCGTTCCCTTTTGAGGCTACACACTTAGACATACAGGCAACACCAAAACTTTTCGAGTTACAACGTGTTGTTTATGAAAAACAAGATAATTTCGCACGATGCGGGATTTCCGTAAAAAGTGGTGTTCTGACAAATTTTGACGAAAGAAAATTCTCCTGTTGGTTCTCTTTTGAGGCTACACGTTTAGACGTGCACGCCACACCAAATCTTTTCGAGTTACCACGTGTTGTTTAGGAGATACAAGCTAATTTTTTACGATGCGTTATTTCTTCTCGTAAAGTGTTTCCAATAAGTACGTATTTGTCTTTACTCTGCAACACTGTATTTCCTTATAACGTTGTATTCTTACATGTTCTTTCGAGAGAAAAATCTCCTGTGCCTTCTCTTAAGTGGCTACACGCATAGACATACATGCAGCACCAAAGCTTTTCGAGTTACAACGTGTTGTTTAGGAAAAACAAGATAATTTTGCACGATGCGGGATTTCCTTAAAACGTGGTTTTCTGACAAATTTTGACGAAAGAAAGTTCTCCTGTGGGTTCTCTTTTGAGGCTACACGTTTAGACGTATGAGCCACACCAAATCTTTTCGAGTTACAACGTGTTGTTTACGAGATACAAGCAAATTTTTTACGATGCGTTATTTCTTCTCCTAAAGTGTTTCCAATATGTACTTATTTGTCTTTACTCTGCAACACTGTATTTCCTTATAACGTGGTATTCTTACATATTCTTTCGAGAGAAAACTCTCCTGTGCGTTCTCTTTTGAGGCTACACGCTTAGACAAACACTCAACACCAAAGCTTTTCGAGTTACACCGTGTTGTTTAGTAAAAACAAGATAATTTTGCACGATGTGAGATTTCCTTAAAACGTGTTTTCTGACAAATTTGATGAAAGAAAATTCTCCTGTGAGTTCTCTTTTGAGGGTACATGTTTAGACGTACATGTCACACCAAATCTTTTCGAGTTACAACGTGTTGTTTAGGAGATACAGGCTAATTTTTTACGATGTGTTATTTCTTCTCATAAATTGTGTCCAATACTTACTTATTTGTCTTTACTCTGCAACACTGTATTTCCTTATAACGCGGTATTCTTACATATTCTTTCGAGAGAAAACTCTCCTGTGCGTTCTCTTTTGAGGCTACACGCTTAGACATACACGCAGCACCAAAGCTTTTAGAGTTACAACGTGTTGTTTAGGAAAAACAAGATAATTTCTACGATGCGGGATTTCCATAAAACGTGGTTTTCTGACAAATTTTGACGAAAGAAAATACTCCTGTAAGTTCACTTTTGAGGCTACACGTTTAGACGTACACGCCACACCAAATCTTTTCGAGTTACATCGTTTTGTTTAGGAGATACAAGCTAATTTTGTACGATGCGTTATTTCTTCTCGTAAAGTGTTTCCAATACATACGTATTTGTCTTTACTCTGCAACACTGTATTTCCTTATAACGTGGTATTCTTATATATTCTTTCGAGAGAAAACTCTCCTGTGCGTTATCTTTTGAGGCCACACGTTTAGACATACATGCAAGACCAAAGCTTTCGAGTTACAATGTGTTGTTTAGGAAAAACAAGATAATTTCGCACAATGCGGGATTTCCTTAAAACGTGGTTTTCTGACAAATTTTGACGAAAGAAAATTCTCCTGTGGGTTCTCTTTTGAGGCTACACGTTTCAACTTACACGTCACACCAAATCCTTCAAGTTACAACGTGTTGTTTAGGAAATACAAGCTAATTTTGTACGATGTATTATTCCTTCTCGTAAAGTGTTTCCAATAAGTAAGTATCTGTCTTTACTCTGCAACACTGTATTTCCTTATAATGTGGTATTCTTACATATTCTTTCGAGAGAATACTCTACTGTGCATTCTCTTTTGAGGCTACATGATTAGACATACACGCAACACCAAAGCTTTTCGAGTTACAACGTGTTGTTTAGGAAAAACAAGATAATTTCGCATGATGCAGGACTTCCTTAAAACGTGGTTTTCTGAAAAAATTTTGACCAAAGAAAATTCTCCTTTGGGTTCTCTTTTGAGGCTACGCATTTAGATGTAAACACAACACCAAATATTTTCGAGTTACAACGTGTTGTTTACACCAAAGCTTTTCGAGTTACAACGTGTTGTTTAGGAAAAACAAGATAATTTCGCACGATGCGGGATTTCCTTAAAACGTGGTTTTCCGACATATTTTGACGAAAGAAAATTCTCCTGTGGGTTCTCTTTTGAGGCTACACGTTTCAACGTACACGCCACACAAAATCTTTTCGCGTTACACCGTGTTGTTTGGGAAATACAAGCTAATTTTGTATGATGTATTATTCCTTCTCATAAAGTGTTTCCAATATGTATGTATCTGTCTTTACTGTGCAACACTGTATGTCCTTATAACGTGGTATTCTTACATATTCTTTCAAGAGAATACTCTCCTGTGCGTTCTCTTTTGAGGCTACACGCTTAGACATACACGCAACACCAAAGCTTTTCGAGTTACAACGTGTTGTTTAGGAAAAACAAGATAATTTCGCACGATGCGGGATTTCCAGAAAACGTGGTTTTCTGAAAAAATTTTGACCAACGAAAATTCTCCTGTGGGTTCTCTTTTGAGGCTACACCTTTAGATAAACACCACACCAAATCCTTTTGAGTTACAACATGTTGTTTAGGAGATACAAGCTAATTTTTTACCATGTGTTATTTCTTCTCGTAAAGTGTTTCCAATACGTACATATTTGTCTTTACTCTGCAACACTGTTTTTCCATATAACGTGGAATAACAAATAGTAAAAAATTAGCTTGTATCTCCTAAACAACACGTTATAACTCGAAAGGATTTGGTGTGGCTTGTACGTCTAAACGTGTACCCTCAAAAGAGAACCCACGTTTTAAGGAAATCCCGCATCGTGCGCAATTATCTTCTTTTTCCTAAACAACACGTTTTAACTCGAAAAGCTTTGGTGTTGCGTGTATGTCTAAGCGTGTAGCCTCAAAAGAGAACGCACAGGAGAGTTTTCTCTCGAAAGAGTATGTAAGAATACCACTTTATAAGGAAATACAGTGTCGCAGAGTAAAGGCAAATACATATGTATTGGAAACACTTTACGAGAAGAAATAACGCAACGTACAAAATTAGCTTGTATCTCCTAAACAACACGTTGTAACTCGAAAAGATTTGGTGTGGCCTGTACGTCTAAACGTGTAGCCTCAAAAGAGAACCCACAGGAGAATTTTCTTTCGTCAAAATTTTTCAGAAAACCACGTTTTAAGGAAATCCCGCTTTAAGGAAATCCTAAACAACACGTTGTAACTCGAAAAGCTTTGGTGTTGCTTGTATGTTTAAGCGTGTAGCCTCAAAAGAGAACGCACAGGAGATTTTTTTCTCGATAGAATTTGTAAGGATACCACGTTATAAGGAAATACAGTGTTGCAGAATAAAGACAAATACGTATGTATTGGAAACCCATAAATCCCGCATCATGCGAAATTATCTTGTTCTTCCTAAACAACATGTTGTAACTCGAAAAGCGTTGGTGTTGCGTATATGTCTAAGCGTGTAGCCTCAAATGAGAACGCACAGGAGAGTTTTCTCTTGAAAGAATATGTAAGAATACCACGTTGTAGAATAAAGACATATACTTACTTATTGGAAAAACTTTAGGAGAAGAAATAACGCATCGTACAAAATTAGCTTGTATCTCCTAAACAACACGTTGTAACTTAAAAAGATTTGGTGTGGCCTGTACGTCTAAACGTGTAGCCACAAAAGAGAACCCATAGAGGAATTTTCCTTGGTCAAAATTTGTCAGAAAACCACTTATTAAGGAAATCCCGCATCGTGCGTAATTATCTTGTTTTTCCTAAACAACACGTTGTAACTCGAAAAGCTTTGGTGTTGCGTGTATGTCTAAGTGCGTAGCCTCAAAGGGGAATGCCCAGGAGAGTTTTCTCTCGAAAGAATATGTAAGAATACCACGTTATAAGGAAATACAGTGTTGCAGAGTATAGACAAATACATACTTATTGGAAACACTTTACGAGAAGAAATAAAGCATCATGCAAAATTAGCTTGTATCTCCTAAGCAACACGTTGTAACTGGAAAAGATTTGGTGTGGTGTGTACGTCTAAACGTGTAGCCTCAAAAGAGAATCCACAGGAGAGTTTTCTTTGGTCAAAATTGGTCAAAAACCACGTTTTACGGAAATCCCGCATCGTGCGAAAATATCTTGTTTTTCCTAAACAACACATTGTAACTCGAAAAGCTTTGGTGTTGCGTGTATTTCTAAGCGTGTAGCCTCAAAAGAGAACGCACAGGAGAGTTTTCTCCCGAAAGAATATGTAAGAATACCACGTTATAAGGAAATATAGTGTTGCAGAGTAAAGACAAATACATACTTATTGGAAACACTTAAACTTTACGAGAAGAAATAACACATAGTAAAAAATTAATTTGTATCTCCTAAACAACACGTTATAACTCGAAAGGATTTGGTGTGGCGTGTATGTCTAAACGTGTACCCTCAAAAGAGAACCCACAGGAGAATTTTCTTTCTTCAAAATTTGTCAGAAAACCACGTTTTAAGGAAATCCCGCATCATGCGAAATTATCTTGTTTTTCCTAAACAACACGTTGTAACTCGAAAAGCTTTGGTGTTGCGTGTATGTCTAGGCGTGTATGTCTAGGCGTGTAGCCTCCAAAGAGAACGCACAGGAGAGTTTACTGTCGAAAGAATATGTAAGAATACCACGTAATAAGGAAATACAGTGTTGCAGAGTAAAGGCAAATTCATACGTATTGGAAACACTTAAACTTTACGAGAAGAAATAAGGCATCATAAAAAAAATTAGCTTGTATCTCCTAAACAACACGTTGTAACTCAAAAAGATTTGGTGTGGTGTGTACGTCTAAACGTGTAGCCTTAATAGAGAACCCACAGGAGAATTTTCTTTCATCAAAATTTGTCAGAAAACCACGTTTTAAGGAAATCCCGCATCGTGGGAAATTATCTTGTTCTTCCTAAACAACACATTGTAACTCGAAAAACTTTGGTGTTGCGTGTATGTCTAAGCGTGTAGCCTCAAATGAGAACGCACAGGAGAGTTTTCTCTCGAAAGAATATGTAAGAATACCACGTTATAAGGAAATACAGTGTTGCAGAGTAAAGACATATTTTTACTTATTAGAAATACTTTCCGAGAAGAAATAACCTATCGTACAAAATTAGCTTGTATCTCCTAAACAACACGTTGTACCTTAAAAAGATTAGGTGTGGCCTGTACGTCTAAACGTGTAGCCTCAAAAGAGAACCCATAGGAGAATTTTCCTTGGTCAAAATTTGTCAGAAAACCACTTATTAAGGAAATCCCGCATCGCGCGAAATTATATTGTTTTTCCTAATCAACACGTTGTAACGCGAAAAGCTTTGGTGTTGCCTGTATGTCTAAGCGTGTAGCCTCAAAGGGGAACACACAGGAGAGTTTTCTCTCGAAAGAATATGTAAGAATACCACGTTATAAGGAAATACAGTGTTGCAGACTAAAGGCAAATATGTACGTATTGGAAACACGTTATGAGAAGAAATAAAGCATCATAGAAAATTAGCTTGTATCTCCTAAACAACACGTTGTAACTGGAAAGGATTTGGTGTGGCGTGTACGTCTAAACGTGTAGCCTCAAAAGAGAACACACAGGACAATTTTCTTTCGTCAAAAATTTTCAGAAATCCACGTTTTAAGGAAATCCCGCATCGTGCGAAATTATGTTGTTTTTCCTAAACAACACATTGTAACTCGAAAAGCTTTGGTGTTGCGTGTATGACTAAGCGTGTAGCCTCAAAAGAGAACACACAGGAGAGTTTTCTCTCGAAAGAATATGTAAGAATACCACGTTATAAGGGAATACAGTGTTGCAGAGTAAAGACAAATACGTATGTATTGGAAACCCATAAACTTTACGAGATGAAATAAAGCATCGTAAAAAATTAGCTAGTATCTCCTAAACAACACGTTGTAACCCGAAAAGATTTGGTGTGGTGTGTACGTCTAAACGTTTAGCCTCAAAAGAGAACACATAGGACAATTTTCTTTCATCAAATTTTGTCAGAAAACCACGTTTTAAGGAAATCACGCATCGTGAGAAATTATCTAGATCTTCCTAAACAACACGTTTTAACTCGAAAAGCTTTGGTGTTGGGTGTATGTCTAAGCATGTAGCCCCAAAAGAGAAGGCAGAGGAGAGTTTTTTCTCGAAAGAATATGTAAGAATGACACGTTATAAGGAAATACAGTGTTGCAGAGTAAAGACAAATACTTATTTATTGGAAAAACTTTACAAGAAGAAATAACGCATCGTACAAAATTAGCTTGTATCGCCTAAACAACACGTTGTAACTTAAAAAAGATTTGGACTGGCCTGTACGTCTAAACGTGTAGTCTCAAAAGAGAACCCATAGGAGAATTTTCTTTGGTCAAAATATGTCAGAAAACCACGTATTAAGGAAATCCCTCATTGTGCGAAATTATCTGGTTTTTCCTAAACAACACGTTGTAACGCGAAAAGCTTTGGTGTTGCGTGTATGTCTAAGCGTGTAGCCTCAAAAAAGGATGCACAGGAGAGTTTTTTCTCGAAAGAATATGTAAGAATACCACGTTATAAGGAAATACAGTGTTGCAGACTAAAGCCAAATACGTACGTATTGGAAACACTTTACTAGAAGAAATAACGCATCGTACAAAATTAGCTTGTATCTCCTAAACAACACGTTGTAACTCGAAAAGATTTGGTGTGGCGTGTACGTCTAAACGTGTAGCCTCAAAAGAGAACCCACAGGAGAATTTTCTTTCGTCAAAATTTTTCAGAAACCACGTTTTAAGTAAATCCCGCATCATGCGAAATTATCTTGTTTTTCCTAAACAACACGTTGTAACTCGAAAGCTTTGGTGTTGCGTGTATGTCTAAGCGTGTAGCCTCAAAAGAGAATGCACAGGAGAGTTTTTTCTTGATAGAATTTGTAAGGATACCACGTTATAAGGAAATACAGTGTTGCAGAATAAAGACAAATACGTATGTATTGGAAACCCATAAACTTTACGAGATGAAATAAATCATCGTACAAAATGAGCTTGTATCTCCTACACAACACGTTGTAACTCGAAAAGATTTGTTGTGGCGTATACGTCTAAACATGTAGCCTCAAAAGAGAACCCACAGGAGAATTTTCTTTCATCAAAATTTGTCAGAAATCCACGTTTTAAGGAAATCCCGCATTGTGCGCAATTATCTTGTTTTTCATAAACAAAACATTGTAACTCTAAAAGCTTTGGTGTTGGGTGTATGTGCAAGTGTGTGGCCTCAAAAGAGAATGCACAGGAGAGTTTTCTCTCGAAAGAATATGTAAGAATACCACGTTATAAGGAAATACATTGCTGCAGAGTAGAGGCAAATACATACGTATTGGAAACATATTATGAGAAGAAATAATGCATGGTACTAAATTAGCTTGTATCTCCTAAACAACACGTGGTAACTCAAAAAGATTTGGTGTGGCGTGTACGTCTAAATGTGTAGCCTCAAAAGAGAACCCACAGGAGAATTTTCTTACATCAAAATTGTCAGAAAACCACATTTTAAGGAAATCCCGCATCGTGCGAAATTATCTTGTTTTTCCTAATCAACACGTTGTAACTCGAAAAGCTTTTGTCTTGAGTGTATGTCTAAGCGTGTGGCCTCCAAAGAGAACGCACAGGATAGTTTTCTCTCGAAAGAATATGTAAGATACCATGTTATAAGGAAATACAGTTTTGCAGAGTAAAGACAAATACTTATTTATTGGAAAAACTTTACGAGAAGAAATAACGCATCATAAAAAATTAGCTTGTATCTCCTAAACAACACGATGTAACTCAAAATGATTTGGTTTGGCATGTACGTCTAAACGTGTAGCCTCAAAAGAGAACCCACAGGAGAATTTTCTTTTGCCAAATTTGTCAGAAAACCATGTTTTATGGAAATCCCGCATCATGTTAAATTATCTTGTTTTTCCTAAACAACACGTTGTACCTCGAAAAGATTTGGTGTTGTGTGAATGTCTAAGCGTGTAGCCTCAAAAGAGAATGCACAGAAGAGTTTTCTCTCGAAAGAACATATAAGAATACAACATTATAAGGAAATACAGTTTTGCAGAGTAAAGACAAATACGTATGTATTTGAAACACTTTATGAGAAGAAATAACGCATCGTAAAAAATTAGTTTGTATCTCCTAAACAACACGTTGTAACTCGAAAAGATTTGGTGTGGCATGTACGTCTAAATGTGTAGCCTCAAAAGAGAACCCACAGGAGAATTTTCTTTCGTCAAAATTTGTCAGAAAACCACTTATTAAGGAAATCCCGCATCGTGCGAAACTATCTTGTTTTTCCTAAACAACACATTGTAACTCGAAAATCTTTGGTGTTGCGTGTATGTCTAAGCATGTAGCCTCAAAAGAGAAATCACCGGAGAGCTTTCTATCGAACGAGTATGTAAAAATACCACGTTATAAGGAAATACATTGTGACAAATTAAAAATAAATTAGTTCCTTTTGGAAACACTTAAACTTTACAAGAAGATAGAAAGCATCGTAAAAAATTAGCTTGTATCTCCTAACCAACACGTTGTAACTCGAAAACATTTGGTGTGGCGTGTACGTCTAAACGTGTAGCCTCAAAAGAGAACCCACAGGAGAATTTTCTTTCGTCAAAATTTTTCAGAAACCACGTTTTAAGTACATCCCGCATCGTGCGAAATTATCTTGTTTTTCCTAAACAACACGTTGTAACTCGAAAGCTTTGGTGTTGCGTGTATGTCTAAGCATGTAGCCGCAAAAGAGAATGCACAGGAGAGTTTTTTCTTGATAGAATTTGTAAGGATACCACGTTATAAGGAAATACAGTGTTGCAGAATAAAGACAAATACGTATGTATTGGAAACCCATAAACTTTACGAGATGAAATAAATCATCGTACAAAATGAGCTTGTATCTCCTACACAACACGTTGTAACTCGAAAAGATTTGTTGTGGCGTGTACGTCTAAACATGTAGCCTCAAAAGAGAACCCACAGGAGAATTTTCTTTCATCAAAATTTGTCAGAAATCCATGTTTTAAGGAAATCCCGCATTGTGCGCAATTATCTTGTTTTTCATAAACAAAACATTGTAACTCTAAAAGCTTTGGTGTTGGGTGTATGTGCAAGTGTGTGGCCTCAAAAGAGAATGCACAGGAGAGTTTTCTCTCGAAAGAATATGTAAGAATACCACGTTATAAGGAAATACATTGCTGCAGAGTAGAGGCAAATACATACGTATTGGAAACATATTATGAGAAGAAATAATGCATGGTACAAAATTAGCTTGTATCTCCTAAACAACACGTGGTAACTCAAAAAGATTTGGTGTGGCGTGTACGTCTAAATGTGTAGCCTCAAAAGAGAACCCACAGGAGAATTTTCTTACATCAAAATTTGAAAGAAAACCACATTTTAAGGAAATCCCGCATCGTGCGAAATTATCTTGTTTTTCCTAATCAACACGTTGTAACTCGAAAAGCTTTTGTCTTGAGTGTATGTCTAAGCGTGTAGCCTCCAAAGAGAACGCACAGGATAGTTTTCTCTCGAAAGAATATGTAAGATACCATGTTATAAGGAAATACAGTTTTGCAGAGTAAAGACAAATACTTATTTATTGGAAAAACTTTACGAGAAGAAATAACGCATCATAAAAAATTAGCTTGTATCTCCTAAACAACACGTTGTAACTCAAAAAGATTTGGTTTGGCATGTACGTCTAAACGTGTAGCCTCAAAAGAGAACCCACAGGAGAATTTTCTTTCGCCAAATTTGTCAGAAAACCATGTTTTATGGAAATCCCGCATCCTGTTAAATTATCTTGTTTTTCCTAAACAACACGTTGTACCTCGAAAAGCTTTGGTGTTGTGTGAATGTCTAAGCGTGTAGCCTCAAAAGAGAATGCACAGAAGAGTTTTCTCTCGAAAGAACATGTAAGAATACAACATTATAAGGAAATACAGTTTTGCAGAGTAAAGACAAATACGTAAGTATTTGAAACACTTTATGAGAAGAAATAACGCATCGTAAAAAATTAGTTTGTATCTCCTAAACAACACGTTGTAACTCGAAAAGATTTGGTGTGGCATGTACGTCTAAATGTGTAGCCTCAAAAGAGAACCCACAGGAGAATTTTCTTTCGTCAAAATTTGTCAGAAAACCACTTATTAAGGAAATCCCGCATCGTGCGAAACTATCTTGTTTTTCCTAAACAACACATTGTAACTCGAAAATCTTTGGTGTTGCGTGTATGTCTAAGCATGTAGCCTCAAAAGAGAAAGCACCGGAGAGCTTTCTCTCGAACGAGTATGTAAAAATACCACGTTATAAGGAAATACATTGTGACAAATTAAAAATAAATTAGTTCCTTTTGGAAACACTTAAACTTTACAAGAAGATAGAAAGCATCGTAAAAAATTAGCTTGTATCTCCTAACCAACACGTTGTAACTCGAAAACATTTGGTGTGGCGTGTACGTCTAAACGTTTAGCCTCAAATGAAAACCCACAGGAGAATTTTCTTTCCTCAAAATTTGTCACAGAACCACGTTTTAAGGAATTCCCGCATCGTGCGAAATAATCTTGTTTCTCCTAAACAACACGTTCTAACTCGAAATGCTTTGGTGTTGCGTGTATGTCTAAGCGTGTAGCCTCAAAAGAGAATGCACAGGAGAGTTTTCTCTCGAAAGAATATGTACGAATACCATGTTATAAGGAAATACAGTGTTGTAGAGTAAAGACAAATATGTAAGTATTGGAAACACTTTAGGAGAAGAAATAATGCATCGTACAAAATTAGCTTGTATCTCCTAAACAACACGTTGTAACTCGAAAAGATTTGGTGTGGCGTGTACGTCTAAACATGTAGCCTCAAAGGAGAACCCACAGGAGAATTTTCTTTCGTCAAAATTTGTCAGAAAACCACGTTTTAAGGAAATCCCGCATTGTGCGCAATTATCTTGTTTTTCATAAACAAAACATTGTAACTCGAAAAGCTTTGGTGTTGGGTGTATGTGTAAGCGTGTAGCCTCAAAAGAGAATGCACAGGAGAGCTTTCTCTCGAAAGAATATGTAAGAATACCACGTTATAAGGTAATATATTGCTGCAGAGTAAAGACAAATACATACGTATTGGAAACATATTATGAGAAAAAATAACGCATGGTACAAAATTAGCTTGTATCTCCTAAACAACACGTGGTAACTCAAAAAGATTTGGTGTGGCGTGTACGTCTAAATGTGTAGCCTCAAATGAGAACCCACAGGAGAATTTTCTTACGTCAAAATTTGTCAGAAAACCACATTTTAAGGAAATCCCGCATCGTGAGAAATTATCCTGTTTTTCCTAATCTACACGTTGTAACTCGAAAAGCTTTGTTGTTGCATGTATGTCTAAGCGTGTAGCCTCCAAAGAGAACGCACAGGGTAGTTTTCTCTCGAAAGAATATGTAGGAATACCACGATATAAGGAAATACAGTGTTGCAGAGTATAGACAAATATGTACTTATTGGAAACACTTTACGAGAAGAAATAACGCATCATGCAAAATTAGCTTGTATCTCCTAAACAACACGTTGTATCTCGAAAAGATTTGGTGTGGCGTGTACGTCTAAACGTGTAGCCTCAAAAGAGAACCCACAGGAGAATTTTCTTTCGTCAAAATTTGTCAGAAAACCACGTTTTAAGGAAATCCTGCATCGTGAGAAATTATCTTGTTCTTCCTAAACAACACGTTGTAACTCGAAATGCTTTGCTGTTGCGTGTATGTCTAAGCGTGTAGCCTCAAATGAGAATGCACAGGAGAGTTTTCTCTCAAAAATATGTAAGAATACTACGTTATAAGGAAATACAGTTTTGCAGAGTAAAGACAAATACTTATTTATTGGAAAAACTTTACGAGAAGAAATAACGCATCGTACAAAATTAGCTTGTATTTCCTAAACAACACGTTGTAACTTAAAAAGATTTGGTGTGGCCTGTACATCTAAACGTGTAGTCTCAAAAGAGAACCCATAGGAGAATTTTCTTTGGTCAAAATTTTCAGAAAACCACGTATTAAGGAAATCCTTCATCGTGCGAAATTATCTTGTTTTTTCCTAAACAACATGTTGTAACACGAAAAGCTTTGGTGTTGCATGTATATCAAAGCGTGTAGCCTCAAAAAAGAACGCACAGGAGAGTTTTCTCTTGAAAGGATATGTAAGAATACCACGTTATAAGGAAATACATTGTTGCTGAGTGAAGACAAATATGTATGTATTGGAAACCCATAAACTTTAAGAGATGAAAAAAAGCATCGTAAAAAATTAGCTTGTATCTCCTAAACAACACTTGTAACTCGAAAGGATTTGGTGTGGCGTGTACGTCTAAACGTGTAGCCTCAAAAGAGAACCCACAGGAGAATTTTCTTTCGTCAAAATTTTTCAGAAAACCACATTTTAAGGAAATCCCGCTTCGTGAGAAATTATCTAGTTGTTCCTAAACAACACGTTTTAACTTGAAAAGCTTTGGTGTTGGGTGTATCTGTAAGCATGTAGCCCCAAAAGAGAACGCACAGGAGAGTTTTCTCTCGAAAGAATATGTAAGAATACCACGTTATAAGGAAATACAGTGTGACAGAGTAAAGACAAATACATATGTAATGGAAGCACTTTATGAGAGAAATAACGCATCTTGCAAAATTAGCATGTATGTCCTAAACAACACGTTGTAACTCGAAAAGATTTGGTGTGGCGTGTACGTCTAAAAGTGTAGCCTCAAAAGAGAACCCACTGGAGAGTTTTCTTTCCTCAAAATTTGTCAGAAAACCACGTTTTAAGGAAATCCCGCATCATGCGAAATTATCTTGTTGTTCCTAAACAACACGTTGAAGCTAGAAAATCTTTGGTGTTGCTTGTATGCCTAAGCGTGTAGCCTCAAAAGAGAATGCACAGGAGAGTTTTCTCTTGAAAGAATATGTAAGAATACCACGTTATAAGGAAATATATTGCTGCAGAGTAAAGACAAATATGTACGTATTGGAAACACATTATGAGAAGAAATAACTCATGGTACAAAATTAGCTTGTATCTCCGAAACAACACGTGTAAACTCAAAAAGATTTGGTGTGGCGTGTACATCTAAACGTGTAGCCTCAAAAGAGAACCCACAGGAGAATTTTCTTTCATCAAAATTTGTCAGAAAACCACGTTTTAAGGAAATCCTGCATCGTGCAAAATTATCTTGTTTTTCCTAATCAACACACATTGTAGCTCGAAATGCTTTGGTGTTGCATGAATGTCTAAGCGTGTAGCCTCCAAAGAGAACGCACAGGAGAGTTTTCTCTCGAAAGAATATGTAAGAATACCACGTTATAAGGAAATACAGTGTTGCAGAGTAGAGGCAAATATATACATATTGGAAACACTTAAACTTTACGAGAAGAAATAATTCATCGTTAAAAAATTAGCTCGTATCTTCTAAACAACAAGCTGTATCTCAAAAAGTTTTGGTGTGGCGTGTACGTCTAAACGTGTAGCCTCAAAAGAGAACGCACAGGAGAGTTTTCTCCCGAAAGAATATGTAGGAATACTACGTTATAAGGAAATACAGTGTTGTAGAGTAAAGACAAATACATTCTTATTGGAAACACTTAAACTTTATGAGAAGAAATAACACATAGTACAAAATTAGCTTGTATATCCTAAACAACACGTTAGAACTCGAAAGGATTTGGTGTGGCGTGTACGTCTAAACGTGAAGCCTCAAAACAGAACCCACAGGAGAATTTTCTTTCGTCAAAATTTGTCAGAAAACCACGTTTTAAGGAAATCCCGCATCATGCGAAATTATCTTGTTTTTCCTAAACAACACGTTGTAACTCGAAAAGCTTTGGTGTTGCGTGAATGTCTAAGTATGTAGCCTCCAAAGAGAATGCACAGGAGAGTTTTCTCTCGAAAGAATATGTAAGAATACCACGTTATAAGGAAATACAGTCTTGCAGAGTAGAGGCAAATATATACGTATTGGAAACACTTAAACTTTACGAGAAGATACAATTCATCGTTAAAAAATTAGCTTGTATCTCCTAAACAACAAGTTGTAACTCAAAAAGATTTGGTGTGGCGTGTACGTCTAAATGTTTAGCCTCAAAAGAGAACCCACAGGAGAATTTTCTTTCGTCAAAATTCGTCAGAAAACCAAGTTTTAAGGAGATCCAGCATCGTGAGAAATTATCTTGTTCTTCCTAAACAACACGTTGTAACTCGAAAAGCTTTGGTGTTGCATGTATGTTTCAGCGTGTAGCCTCATATGAGAATGCACAGGAGAGTTTTCTCTCGAAAAAATATGTAAGAATACCACCTTATAAGGAAATACAGTGTTGCAGAGTAAAGACAAATACTTACTTATTGGAAAACTTTATGAGAAGAAATAACGCATCGTACCAAATTAGCCTGTATCTCCTAAACATCACGTTGAAACTTAAAAAGATTTGGTGTGACCTGTACGTCTAAACGTGTAGTCTCAAAAGAGAACCAATAGGAGAAATTTCTTTTGTCAAAATTTGTCAGAAAACCACGTATTAAGGAAATCCCTCATCGTGCGAAATTATCTTGTTTTTCCTAAACAACACGTTGTAATGCGAAAAACTTTGGTGTTGCGTGTATGTCTAAGCGTGTAGCCTCAAAAGTGGACGCACAGGAGAGTTTTCTCTCGAAAGAATATGTAAGAATACCACGTTATAAGGAAATACAGTGTTGCAGACTAAAGGCAAATACGTACGTATTGGAAACACTTTACGAGAAGAAATAACGCATCATACAAAATTAGCTTGATCTCCTAAACAACACATTGTAACTCGAAAAGTTTTGGTGTGGCGTGTACGTCTAAACGTGTAGCCTCAAAAGAGAACCCACAGGAGAATTTTTGTTTGTTAAAATTTGTCAGAAATCCATGTTTTAAGGAAATCACTCATCGTGCGAAATTATCTTGTTTTTCCTAAACAACACGTTGTTACTCGAAAAGTTTTGATGTTGCCTGTATGTCTAAGCGTGTAGCCTCAAAAGAGAACGCACAGGAGAGTTTTCTCTCGAAAGAACATGTAAGAATACCACATTATAAGGAAATACAGTTTTGCAGAGTAAAGACAAATACATATGTATTTGAAACACTCTATGAGAAGAAATGACGCATCGTAAAAGATTAGTTTGTATCTCCTAAACAACACGTTGTAACTCGAAAAGATTTGGTGTGGCATGTACGTCTAAACGTGTAGCCTCAAAAGAGAACCCACGGGAGAATTTTCTTTCTTCAAAATTTGTCAGTAAACCACTTATTAAGGAAATCCCCGCATCGTGCGAAATCATCTTGTTTTTCCTAAACAACATGTTGTAACTCGAAAAGTTTTGGTGTTGCGTGTATGTGTAAGCATGGAGCCTCAAAAGAGAAGGCACAGGAGAGTTTTCTCTCAAAAGAATAGGTAAGTATACCATGTTATAAGGAAATACAATTTTGCAGAGTAAAGACAAATAAGTACATATTGGAAACACTTTACGAGAAGAAATAACGCATCGTACAAAATTAGCTTGTATCTCCTAAACAACACGCTGTAACTCGAAAAGATTTGGTGTGACGTGTACGTCTAAACGTGTAGCCTCAAAAGAGAACCCACAGGAGAATTTTCTTTCATCAAAATTTGTCAGAAACCACGTTTTAAAGAAATCTCGCATCGTGCAAAATTATCTTGTTTTTCCTAAACAACAGGTTGTAACTGGAAAATCTTTGGTGTTGCCTGTATGTCTAAGCTTGTAGCCTCAAAAGAGAACTCACAGGAGAGTTTTCTCTCGAAAGAATATGTAAGAATACCACGTTATAAGGAAATACAGTGTTGCAGATTAAAAACAAATACGTACGTATTGGAAACACTTTAAGAGAAGAAATAACGCATCGTACAAAATTAGCTTGTATCTCCTAAACAACACGTTGTAACTCGAAAAGATTTGGTATGGCCTATATGTCTAAACATGTAGCCTCAAAAGAGAAGCCACAGGAGAATTTTCTTTCGTCAAAATTGGTCAGTAAACCACATTTTAAGGAAATCCAGCATCATGCGAAATTATCTTGTTTTTCCTAAACAACCGGTCGTAACTCAAAAAGCTTTGGTGTTGCGAGTATGTCTAAGCATGTAGCCTCAAAAGAGAAGGCATAGGAAGAGAGTTTTCCCTTAAAGAAAATGTAAGAATACCACGTTA
The DNA here is from genome assembly GCF_947179515.1 of Apodemus sylvaticus. Taxonomy (NCBI): domain Eukaryota; kingdom Metazoa; phylum Chordata; class Mammalia; order Rodentia; family Muridae; genus Apodemus; species Apodemus sylvaticus. Next base: position 367,417 of record NW_026263408.1, read on the forward strand.
AAAAGAAATACAGTGTTGCAGAGTAAAGACAAATACGTACATATTGGAAACACTTTACAAGAAGAAATAATGCATCGTAAAAAATTAGCTTGTATCTCCTAAACTACACGTTATAACTCGAAAAGATTTGGTGTGGCGTGTACATCTAAACGTGTAGCCTCAAAAGAGAACCCACAGGAGTATTTTCTTTCGTCAAAATTTTTTCAGAAAACCACGATTTTAGGAAATCCCGCATCGTGCGAAATTATCTTGTTTTTCCTAAACAACACGTTGTAACTCGTGTGCTTTGGTGTTGCATGTATGTCTAAGCATGTAGCCTTCAAAAGAGAACGCACAGGAGAGTTTTCTCTCGAGAGAATATGTAAGAATACCACGTTATAAGGAAATACAGTGTTGCAGAGTAAAGACAAATACGTTCGTATTGGAAACACTTTACGAGAAGAAATAACGCTTCGTACAAGCTTGTATCTCCTAAACAACACGTTTTAACTCGAAATGATTTGGTGTGGCGTGTACGTCTAAACGTGTAGCCTCAAAAGAGAACCCACAGGACAATTTTCTTTCGTCAAAATTTGTAAGAAAACCACGTTTTAAGGAAAGCCCGCATCATGCGAAATTATATTGTTTTTCCTAATCAACACGTGTAAATCAAAAAGATTTGGTTTTGCGTGTATGTCTAAGCATGTAGCCTCAAATGAGAAGGCACAGGAGAATTTTCTCTCGAAAGAATATGCAAGAATACCACGTTATAAGGAAATACAGTGTTGCAGAGTAAAGACAAATACGTACGTATTGGAAACACTTTACGAGAAGAAAGAATGCATCGTACAAAATTAGCATGTATCTCCTAAACTACACGTTATAACTCGAAAAGATTTGGTGTGACGTGTACATCTAAACGTGTAGCCTCAAAAGAGAACCCACAGGAGTATTTTCTTTGGTCAATTTTTTTTCAGAAAACCACGATTTTAGAAAATCCCACATCGTGCGAAATTATCTTGTTTTTCCTAAACAACACGTTGTAACTCGAAAAGCTTTGGTGTTGCGTGTATATCTAAGCGTGTAGCCTCAAAAGAGAACGCACAGGACAGTTTTCTCTCGAAAGAATATGTAAGAATACCACGTTATGAGGAAATACAATGTTGCAGAGTAAACACAAATATGTACATATTGGAAACACTTAAACTTTACGAGAAGAAATAATGCATCATAAAAAATTAGCTTGTAACTCCTAAACAGCACGTTGTAACTCGAAAAGATTTGGTGTGGTGTGTACATCTAAATGTGCAGCCTCAAAAGCGAACCCACAGGAAAATTTTCTTTCGTCAAAATTTGTCAGAAAACCACGTTTTAAGGAAATCCCACATCGTGCGAAATTATCTTGTTTTTCCTAAACATCACGGTGTCACTCGAAAATCTTTGGTGTTGCGTGTATTTCTAAGCGTGTATCCTCAAAAGAGAAGGCACAGGAGAGTTTTCTGTCAAAAGAATATGTAAGAATACCACGTTATTAGGAAATACAGTATTGCACACTAAAGAAAATACATACTTATTGGAAACACTTTACAAGAAGAAATAACGAATCGTACAACAAATAATGCATCGTAAAAAATTAGCTTGTATCTCCTAAACAACACGTGGTAACTCGAAAGGATTTGGTGTGGCGTGTACGTCTAAACGTGTAGACTCAAAAGAGAAACCACAGTATAATTTTCTTTCGTCAAAATTTGTGAGAAAACCACATTTTAAGGAAATCACGCATCGTGCGAAATAATCTTGATTTTCATAAACAACACGTTGTAACTCGAAAAGCTTTGGTGATGCCTGTATGTCTAAGTGTGTAGCCTCAAAAGGGAACGCACAGGATAGTTTTCTCTCAAAAGAATATGTAAGAATACCAAGTTATAAGGAAATACAGTGTTGCAGAGTAAAGAAAAATATGTACGTATTGGAAAACTTTACGAGAAGAAATAACGCATCGTACAAAATTAGCTTGTATCTCCTAAACAACACGTTGTAACTCGAAAAGATTTGGTGCGGCGTGTACGTCTAAATGTGTAGCTTCAAAAGAGAACCGACAGGAGAATTTTCTTTCGTTAAAATTTTTCAGAAAACCACGTTTTAAGGAAATCCCGCATCGTGCGAAATCATCTTCTTTTTCCTAAACAACAAGCTGTAACTCGAAAACCTTTGGTGTTGCGCGTATGTCTAAGCGTGGAGCCTCAAAAGAGAAGGCACAGGAGAGTTTTCTCTTGAAAGAATATGTAAGAATACCACGTTATAAGGAAATAAAATTTTGATGAGTAAAGACAAATATGTACGTATTGGAAACACTTTAAGAGAAGAAATAATGCATTGTACAACATTAGCTTGTATCTCCTAAACAACACGTTGTAGCTCGAAAAGATTTGGTGTGGCTCATACCTCCACACGTGTAGCCTCAAAAGAGAACCCACAAGAGAACTTTCTTTCGTCAAAATTTTTCAGAAAACCACGTTTTATGGAAATCTGGCATCGTGCGAAATAATCTTGTTTTTCCTAAACAACACATTGTAACTCAAAAAGCTTTGGCGTTGTGTGTTTGTGTAAGCATGGAGCCTCAAAAGGGAAGGCACAGGAGAGTTTTCTCTCGAAAGAATATGTAAGAATACCACGTTAAAAGGAAATACAATTTTGCAGAGTAAAGACAAATAAGTACATATTGGAAACACTTTACGAGAAGAAATAACGCATCATACAAAATTAGCTTGTATCTCCTAAACAACAACTTGTAACTCAAAAAGATTTGGTGTGAAGTGTACGTCTAAACGTGCAGCCTCAAAAGAGAACCCACAGGAGAATTTTCCTTCATCCAATTTGTCAGAAACCACGTTTTAATGAAATCTCGCACCGTGCGAAATTATCTTGTTTTTCCTAAACAACACGTTGTAACTCGAAAAGCTTTGGTGTTGCGTTTATGTCTAAGCGTGTCACCTCAAAAGAGAACGCACAGGAGAGTTTTCTCTCGAAAGAATATATAAGAATACCACGTTATAAGGAAATACAGTGTTGCAGAGTAAAGACAAATACGTACATATTGGATACACTTTACGAGAAGAAATAACGCATCGTACAAAATTAGCTTGTATCTCCTAAACAACACGTTGCAACTCGAAAAGATTTGGTGTGGCCCGTACCTCTACACGTGTAGCCTCAAAAGAGAACCCACAGGAGAACTTTCTTTCGTCAAAATATATCAGAAAACCATGTTTTATGGACATCTCGCATCCTGCGAAATTATCTTGTTTTTCCTAAACAACAAGTTGTAACTCGAAAAGCTGTGGGGTTGCATGTATGTCTAAGCATGTAGCCTCAAAAGAGAATGCACAGGAGAGTTTTCCCTCGAAAGAATATGTAAGAATACCACGTTATAAGGAAATACAGTGTTGCAGAGTAAAGACAAATACGTACGTATTGGAAACACTTTATGAGAAGAAATAACGCATCGTACAAAATTTGCTTGTATCTCCTAAACAACACGTTGTAACTAGAAAAGATTTGGTGTGGCTCGTACGTCTACACGTGTTGACTCAAAAGAACACCAACAGGGGAACTTTCTTTCGTCAAAATTTGTCAGAAAACCACGTTTTAAGGTAATCCCGCATCGTGCAAAATTATCTTGTTTTTCCTAAACAACACGTTGTAACTCGAAAAGCTTTGGTTTTGCGTGTATGTCTAAAGGCGTGGCCTCAAAAGAGAACGCACAGGAGAGTTTTCTCTCGAAAGAATCTGTAAGAATACCACGTTATAAGGAAATACAATTTTGCAGAGTAAAGACAAATAAGTACATATTGGAAACACTTTAGTAAAAGAAATACTGCTTCATACAAAATTAGCTTGTATTTCCTAAACAACACGTTGTAACTCGAAAAGATCTGGTGTGACATGTACGTCTAAACCTGTAGCCTCAAAAGAGAACACACAGGAGAATTTTCTTTCATCAAAATTTGTCAGAAACCACGTTTTAAGGAAATCTTGCATCGTGCGAAATTATCTTGTTTTTCCTAAACAACATGTTGTATCTCGAAAAGCTTTGCTGTTGGGTGTATGTCTAAGCGTGTAGCCTCACAAGAGAACGCACAGGAGAGTTTTCTCTCGAAAGAATATGTAAGAATACCACGTTATAAGGAAATACAGTGTTGCAGAGTAAAGACAAATACGTACGTATTGGAAACACTTTAAGAGAAGAAATAATGCATCGTAAAAAAATAGCTTGTATCTTCTAAACAACACGTTGTAACTCGAAAAGATTTGTTTTGGCTCCTACGACTACACGTGTAGCCTCAAAAGAGAATGCACAGGAGAACTTTCTTTGGTCAAAATTTTTCAGAAAACCACGTTTTATGGAAATCTCGCATCGTGCGAAATTATCTTGTTTTTCCTAAACAAAACGTTGTAACTCGAAAAGCTTTGGCGTTGCGTGTATGCCTAAGCATGTAGCCTCAAAAGAGAACACACAGGAGAGTTTTCCCTCGAAAGAATATGTAAGAATACCACGTTATAGGGAAATACAATGTTGCAGAGTAAAGAGAAATAAGTACGTATTGGAAACACTTTACGAGAAGAAATAACGCATCATAAAAAATTAGCTTGTATCTCCTAAACAACACGTGGTAACTCGAAAGGATTTGGTGTGGCGTGTACGTCTAAACGTGTAGACTCAAAAGAGAAACCACAGTATAATTTTCTTTCGTCAAAATTTGTGAGAAAACCACATTTTAAGGAAATCACGCATCGTGCGAAATAATCTTGATTTTCATAAACAACACGTTGTAACTCGAAAAGCTTTGGTGATGCCTGTATGTCTAAGTGTGTAGCCTCAAAAGGGAACGCACAGGATAGTTTTCTCTCAAAAGAATATGTAAGAATACCAAGTTATAAGGAAATACAGTGTTGCAGAGTAAAGAAAAATATGTACGTATTGGAAAACTTTACGAGAAGAAATAACGCATCGTACAAAATTAGCTTGTATCTCCTAAACAACACGTTGTAACTCGAAAAGATTTGGTGCGGCGTGTACGTCTAAATGTGTAGCTTCAAAAGAGAACCGACAGGAGAATTTTCTTTCGTTAAAATTTTTCAGAAAACCACGTTTTAAGGAAATCCCGCATCGTGCGAAATCATCTTCTTTTTCCTAAACAACAAGCTGTAACTCGAAAACCTTTGGTGTTGCGCGTATGTCTAAGCGTGGAGCCTCAAAAGAGAAGGCACAGGAGAGTTTTCTCTTGAAAGAATATGTAAGAATACCACGTTATAAGGAAATAAAATTTTGATGAGTAAAGACAAATATGTACGTATTGGAAACACTTTAAGAGAAGAAATAATGCATTGTACAACATTAGCTTGTATCTCCTAAACAACACGTTGTAGCTCGAAAAGATTTGGTGTGGCTCATACCTCCACACGTGTAGCCTCAAAAGAGAACCCACAAGAGAACTTTCTTTCGTCAAAATTTTTCAGAAAACCACGTTTTATGGAAATCTGGCATCGTGCGAAATAATCTTGTTTTTCCTAAACAACACATTGTAACTCAAAAAGCTTTGGCGTTGTGTGTTTGTGTAAGCATGGAGCCTCAAAAGGGAAGGCACAGGAGAGTTTTCTCTCGAAAGAATATGTAAGAATACCACGTTAAAAGGAAATACAATTTTGCAGAGTAAAGACAAATAAGTACATATTGGAAACACTTTACGAGAAGAAATAACGCATCGTACAAAATTAGCTTGTATCTCCTAAACAACAACTTGTAACTCAAAAAGATTTGGTGTGAAGTGTACGTCTAAACGTGCAGCCTCAAAAGAGAACCCACAGGAGAATTTTCCTTCATCCAATTTGTCAGAAACCACGTTTTAATGAAATCTCGCACCGTGCGAAATTATCTTGTTTTTCCTAAACAACACGTTTTAACTCGAAAAGCTTTGGTGTTGCGTTTATGTCTAAGCGTGTCACCTCAAAAGAGAACGCACAGGAGAGTTTTCTCTCGAAAGAATATATAAGAATACCACGTTATAAGGAAATACAGTGTTGCAGAGTAAAGACAAATACGTACATATTGGATACACTTTACGAGAAGAAATAACGCATCGTACAAAATTAGCTTGTATCTCCTAAACAACACGTTGCAACTCGAAAAGATTTGGTGTGGCCCGTACCTCTACACGTGTAGCCTCAAAAGAGAACCCACAGGAGAACTTTCTTTCGTCAAAATATATCAGAAAACCATGTTTTATGGACATCTCGCATCCTGCGAAATTATCTTGTTTTTCCTAAACAACAAGTTGTAACTCGAAAAGCTGTGGGGTTGCATGTATGTCTAAGCATGTAGCCTCAAAAGAGAATGCACAGGAGAGTTTTCCCTCGAAAGAATATGTAAGAATACCACGTTATAAGGAAATACAGTGTTGCAGAGTAAAGACAAATACGTACGTATTGGAAACACTTTATGAGAAGAAATAACGCATCGTACAAAATTTGCTTGTATCTCCTAAACAACACGTTGTAACTAGAAAAGATTTGGTGTGGCTCGTACGTCTACACGTGTTGACTCAAAAGAACACCAACAGGGGAACTTTCTTTCGTCAAAATTTGTCAGAAAACCACGTTTTAAGGTAATCCCGCATCGTGCAAAATTATCTTGTTTTTCCTAAACAACACGTTGTAACTCGAAAAGCTTTGGTTTTGCGTGTATGTCTAAAGGCGTGGCCTCAAAAGAGAACGCACAGGAGAGTTTTCTCTCGAAAGAATCTGTAAGAATACCACGTTATAAGGAAATACAATTTTGCAGAGTAAAGACAAATAAGTACATATTGGAAACACTTTAGTAAAAGAAATACTGCTTCATACAAAATTAGCTTGTATCTCCTAAACAACACGTTGTAACTCGAAAAGATCTGGTGTGACATGTACGTCTAAACCTGTAGCCTCAAAAGAGAACACACAGGAGAATTTTCTTTCATCAAAATTTGTCAGAAACCACGTTTTAAGGAAATCTTGCATCGTGCGAAATTATCTTGTTTTTCCTAAACAACATGTTGTATCTCGAAAAGCTTTGCTGTTGGGTGTATGTCTAAGCGTGTAGCCTCACAAGAGAACGCACAGGAGAGTTTTCTCTCGAAAGAATATGTAAGAATACCACGTTATAAGGAAATACAGTGTTGCAGAGTAAAGACAAATACGTACGTATTGGAAACACTTTAAGAGAAGAAATAATGCATCGTAAAAAAATAGCTTGTATCTTCTAAACAACACGTTGTAACTCGAAAAGATTTGTTTTGGCTCCTACGACTACACGTGTAGCCTCAAAAGAGAATGCACAGGAGAACTTTCTTTGGTCAAAATTTTTCAGAAAACCACGTTTTATGGAAATCTCGCATCGTGCGAAATTATCTTGTTTTTCCTAAACAAAACGTTGTAACTCGAAAAGCTTTGGCGTTGCGTGTATGCCTAAGCATGTAGCCTCAAAAGAGAACACACAGGAGAGTTTTCCCTCGAAAGAATATGTAAGAATACCACGTTATAGGGAAATACAATGTTGCAGAGTAAAGAGAAATAAGTACGTATTGGAAACACTTTACGAGAAGAAATAACGCATCATAAAAAATTAGCTTGTATCTCCTAAACAACACGTGGTAACTCGAAAGGATTTGGTGTGGCGTGTACGTCTAAACGTGTAGACTCAAAAGAGAAACCACAGTATAATTTTCTTTCGTCAAAATTTGTGAGAAAACCACATTTTAAGGAAATCACGCATCGTGCGAAATAATCTTGATTTTCATAAACAACACGTTGTAACTCGAAAAGCTTTGGTGATGCCTGTATGTCTAAGTGTGTAGCCTCAAAAGGGAACGCACAGGATAGTTTTCTCTCAAAAGAATATGTAAGAATACCAAGTTATAAGGAAATACAGTGTTGCAGAGTAAAGAAAAATATGTACGTATTGGAAAACTTTACGAGAAGAAATAACGCATCGTACAAAATTAGCTTGTATCTCCTAAACAACACGTTGTAACTCGAAAAGATTTGGTGCGGCGTGTACGTCTAAATGTGTAGCTTCAAAAGAGAACCGACAGGAGAATTTTCTTTCGTTAAAATTTTTCAGAAAACCACGTTTTAAGGAAATCCCGCATCGTGCGAAATCATCTTCTTTTTCCTAAACAACAAGCTGTAACTCGAAAACCTTTGGTGTTGCGCGTATGTCTAAGCGTGGAGCCTCAAAAGAGAAGGCACAGGAGAGTTTTCTCTTGAAAGAATATGTAAGAATACCACGTTATAAGGAAATAAAATTTTGATGAGTAAAGACAAATAAGTACATATTGGAAACACTTTACGAGAAGAAATAACGCATCTTACAAAATTAGCTTGTATCTCCTAAACAACACGTTGTAACTCGAAAAGATTTGGTGTGACGTGTATGTCTAAACGTGTACCCTCAAAAGAGAACCCACAGGAGAGTTTTCTTTCATCAAAATTTGTCAGAAACCACGTTTTAAGGAAATCTCGCATCGTGCGAAATTATCTTGTTTTTCCTAAACAACACGTTGTAACTCGAAAAGCTTTGGTGTTGCATGTATGTCTAAGCTTGTAGCCTCAACAGAGAACGCAAAGGAGAGTTTTCTCTCGAAAGAATATGTAAGAATATCACGTTATAAGGAAATACAGTGTTGCAGAGTAAAGATAAACACGTACGTATTGGAAACACTTTACTAGAAGAATTAACGCATAGTAAAAAATTAACATGTATCTCCTAAACAAAACGTTGTAACTCAAAAAGATCTGGTGTGGCGTGTATGTCTAAACGTGTAGCCTCAAAAGAGAACCCACAGTGAATTTTCTTTCTTCAAAATTTTTGAGAAAACCACGTTTTAAGGAAATCCTGCATCGTGCGAAATCATCTTCTTTTTCCTAAACAACATGTGGTAACCCGAAAAGCTTTAGTGTTGCGTGTATGTCTAAACGTGGAGCCTCAAAAGAGAAGGCACAGGAGAGTTTTCTCTCGAACGAATATGTAAGAACACCACGCTATTAGGAAATACAATTTTGCAGAGTAAAGACAAATATGTACATATTGAGAACACTTTACTAGAAGAAATAATGCATTATTAAAAATTAGCTTTTATCTCCTAAACAACACGTTGTAACTCGAAAAGATTTGGTTTGGCATGTAAGTCTAAACGTGTAGCCTCAAAAGAGAACCAACAGGGGAATTTTCTTTCATCAAAATTTGTCAGAAAACCATGTTTTAAGGAAATCCCGCATCGTGCGAAATTATTTGTTTTTCCTAAACAACACGTTGTAACTCGAAAAGCTTTGGTGTTGCGTGTATGTCTAAGCGTGTAGTCTCAAAAGAGAATGCACAGGAGAGTTTTCTCTCGGAAGAACATGTAAGAATACCACGTTATAAGGAAATACAGTGTTGCAGAGTAAAGACAAAAACGTACATATTGGAAACACTTTACGAGAAGAAATAACGCATCATAAATTATTAACTTGTATCTCCTAAACAACAAGTGGTAACTCGAAAAGATTTGGTTTGGCGTGTACGTCTAAAAGTGTAGCCTCAAAGACAACGAACAGGAGAATTTTCTTTCGTCAAAATTTGTGAGAAAACCACGTTTTAAGGAAATCCTGCATCCTGCAAAATTATCTTGTTTTTCCTAAACAACACGTTGTAATTCAAAAAAGCTTTGGTGTTGCGTGTATATCTAAGCTTGTAGCCTCAAAAGAGAACGCACAGTAGAGTATTCTCTCGAAACAATATGTGAGAATACCACGTTATAAGGAAATACAGTGTTGCAGACTAAAGACAAATACGTAAGTATTGGAAAAAACTTTACGAAAAGATATAATGCATCATACAAAATTAGCTTGTATCTCCTAAACAACACGATGTAACTCGAAAGGATTTGGTGTGGCATGTACGGCTAAACGTGTAGCCTCAAAAGAGAAACCACAGGAGGATTTTCCTTCGTCAAAATTTGTCAGAAACCCACGTTTTATGGAAATCCCGCATCGTGCGAAATTATCTTGTTTCTCCTAAACAACACGTTGTAATTCGAAAAGCTTTGGTGTTGCATGTATGTCTAAGCATGTGGCCTCAAAAGAGAATTCACGGGAGAGTTTCTGTCGAAAGAATATGTAAGAATACCACGTTATAAGGAAATACAGTGTTGCAGCATAAAGACAAATACGTACGTATTGGAAACACTTTACGAGAAGAAATAACGCATCCTACAAAATTAGCTTGTATCTCCTAACCAACACGTTGTAACTCGAAAAGATTTCGTGTGGCGTGTACGTCTAAACGTGTAGCCTCAAAAGAGAACCCACAAGAGAATTTTCTTTCGTCAAAATTTGTTAGAAAACCATGTTCTAAGGAAATACCTCATCGTGCGAAATTACCTTGTTTTTCCTAAACTACACGTTGTAACTCGAAAAGCTTTGGTGTTGCGTGTATGTCTAAGCGTGTAGCCTCAAAAGAGGACACAGGAGAGTTTTCTCTCGAAAGAATATGTAGGAATACCACGTTATAAGGAAATACAGTGTTGCAGAGTAAAGATAAATAGGTAGTAATTGTAAATACTTTACGAGAAGAAATGACGCATGGTACAAAATTAGCTTGTATCTCCTAAACAACACGTTGTAATTCGAAAATATTTGGTGTGGCGTGTGCGTCTAAACGTGTAGCCTCAAAAGAGAACCCACAGGAGAATTTTCTTTCTTCAAAATTTGTCAGAAAACCACGTTTTAAGGAAATCCCTCATCGTGCGAACTTATCTTGTTTTTCCTAAACAACACGTTGTAACTCGAAAAGCTTTGGTGTTCGTGTATGTCTAAGCATGTAGCCTCAAAAGAGAATGCACAGGAGAGTTTTCTCTCGATAGAATATATAAGAATACCACGTTATAAGGAAATACAGTGTTGCAAAATAAAGACAAATACGTACGTATTGGAAACACTTTACGAGAAGAAATAATGCATCGTACAAAATTAGCTTGTTTCTCCTAAAGAACACGTTGTAACTCGAAAATATTTGGCGTGGTGTGTACGTCTAAACATGTAGCCTCAAAAGAGAACCCACAGGAGAAATTTCTTTCGTCAAAATTTGTCAGAAAACCACGTTTTAAGGAAATCCCGCATCATGCGAAATTATCTTGTTTTTCCTAAACAACACGTTGTAACTCGAAAAGCTTTGGTGTTTCGTGTATGTCTAAGCATGTAGCCTCAAAAGAGAAGGCACAGGAGAGTTTTCTCTCAAAATAATATGCAAGAATACCACGTTATAAGGAAATACAGTGTTGCACAATAAAGACAAATATGTATGTATTGGAAACACTTTAGGAGAAGAAATAACGTATCTTACAAAATTAGCTTGTATCTCCAAAACAACACGTTGTAACTCGAAAAGATTTGGTGTGGCATATTCCTCTAAACGTGTAGCCTCAAAAGAGAACCCACAGGAGAATTTTCTTTGGTCAAAATTTGTCAGAAAACCAGGTTTTAACGAAATCCCATATCGTGCGAAATTATCTTGTTTTTCCTAAACAACACGTTGTAACTAGAAAATCTTTGGTGTTGCGTGTATGTCTAAGCGTGTAGCCTCAAAGAGAACACACAGGAGAGTTTTCTCTCGAAAGAATATGTAAGAATACCACGTTATAAGGAAATACAGTGTTGCAGAGTAAAGACAAATACGTACTTATTGGAAACAGTTTGCGAGAAGAAATAACGCATCATAAAATATTTGCTTGTATCTTCTAAACAACACGTTGTAACTCGAAAAGATTTGGTGTGGCGTGTACGTCTAAACATGTAGCCTCAAAAGAGAACTTATAGGAGAATTTTCTTTCGTCAAAATTTTTCAGAAAATCACATTTTAAGGAAATCCCGCATCGTGCGAAATTATCTTGATTTTCCTAAACAACACCTTGTAACTCGAACAGCTTTCGTGTTGCGTGTATGTCTAAGTGTGTAACCTCAAAAGAGAAGGCACAGGAGAGTTTTCTCTCGAAAGAATATGTAAGAATACCACGTTAATAGGAAATACAGTGTTGCAGAGTAAAGACAAATACGTACCTATTGGAAACACTTTACGAGAAGAAATAACGCATCGTACAAAATTAGCTTGTATCTCCTAAACAACACGTTGTAACTCGAAAAGATTTGGTGTGGCGTGTACTTCTAAACATGTAGCCTCAAAAGAGAACCCATAGGAGAATTTTCTTTCGTCAAAATTTTTCAGAAAATCACGTTTTAAGGAAATCCCGCATCGTGCGAAATTATCTTGTTTTTCCTAAACAACTCGTTGTAACTCGAAAAGCTTTCGTGTTGCGTGTATGCCTAAGTGTGTAGCCTCAAAAGAGAAGGCACAGGAGAGTTTTCTCTCGAACGAATATATAAGAATACCACATTATAAGGAAATACAGTTTTGCAGAGTAAAGACAAATACATATGTATTGGAAACACTTTAAGAGAAGAAATAGCGCATCGTACAAAATTAGCTTGTATCTCCTAAACAACACGTTGTAACTCGGAAAGATTTGGTGTGGCGTGTACGTCTAAACGTGTAGCCTCAAAAGAGAACCCATAGGAGAATTTTCTTTCCTCAAAATTTTTCAGACAATCACGTTTTAAGGAAATCCCACATCTTGCGAAATTATCTGGTTTTTCCTAAACCACACGTTGCAACTCAAAAAACTTTGGTGTTGCGCATATGTCTAAGTGTGTAGCCTCAAAAAAGAAGGCACAGGATAGTTTTCTCTTGAAAGAATATGTAAGAACACCAAGTTATAAGGAAATACAGTGTTGCAGAGTAAAGACAAATACATACGTATTGGAAACACTTTACGAGAAGAAATAACGCATCATACAAAAGTAGCTTCTATCTCCTAAACAACACGTTGTAACTCGAAAGGAATTGGTGTGGCGTGTACGTCTAAACGTGTAGCCTCATAAGAGAACCCATAGGAGAATTTTCTTTCGTCAAAATTTTTCAGGATTTCCATAAAACCTGGTTTTCTGACAAATTTTGACCAAAGAAAATTCTCCTGTGGGTTCTCTTTTGAGGCTACACGTTTAGAAATGCACGCCACACCAAATCTTTTCGAGTTACAGCGTGTTGTTTAGGAGATACAAGCTAATTTTTACAATGCACTATTTCTTATTGTAAAGTGTTTCCAATGCGTAGGTATTTCTCTTTACTCTGCAACACTGTATTTCCTCATAACGTGGTATTCTTACATATTCTTTCGCAGGAAACTGTCCTGTGCGTTCTCCTTTGAGGCTACAAGCTTAGACATACACGCAACACCAAAGCTTTTCGAGTTACAACGTGTTGTTTAGGAAAAACAAGATAATTTCGCATGATGTGGGATTTCCGTAAAACATGGTATTCTGAAAAATTTTGACGAAAGAAAATTCTCCTGTGGGTTCCCTTTTGAGGCTACACGTTTAGATGCAAACGTCACATCAAATCTTTTCGAGTTACAACGAGTTGTTTAGGAGGTACAAGCTAATTTTGTACCATGCGTTATTTCTGCTCGTAACGTGTTTCCAATACGTAAGTATTTGTCATTACTCTGCAACACTGTATTTCCTTATACTGTGGTATTCTTACATATTCTTTCGAGAGAAAACTCTCCTGTGCATTGTCTTTTGAGGCTACATGCTTAGACATACAAGCAACACCAAAGCTTTTCGAGTTACAACGTGTTGTTTAGGAAAAACAAGATAATTTCGCACGATGCGGGATTTCCTTAAAACGTGGCTTGCTGACAAATTTTGACCAAAGAAAATTCTCCAGTGGCTTCTCTCTTGAGGCTACACCTTTAGACTTACATGCCAAACAAAATCTTTTCGAGTTACAAGGTGTTGTTTAGGAGATACAAGCTAATTTTGTACAAATGCGTTATTTCTTCTCGTAAAGTTTTTCCAATATGTACGTATTTTTCTTTACTCTGCAACACTGTATTTCCTTATAATGTGGTTTTCTTACATATTCTTTCGAGAGAAAACTCTCCTGTGCGCTCTCTTTTGAGGCTACATTCTTAGACATACACGCAACACCAAAGCTTTTCAAGTTGCAACGTGTAGTTTAGGAAAAACAAGATAATTTCGCACGATGCGTGATTTCCTTAGAAAATGTTTTTCAGACAAATTTTGACGGAAGAAAATTCTCCTGTGGGTTCTCTTTTGAGGCTACACGTTTAGACGTACACACCACACCAAATATTTTCGAGTTACAACGTGTTGTTTAGGAGATGCAAGCTAATTTTGTACGATGCGTTATTTCTTCTCATAAAGTGTTTTCTATGCGTACATATTTGTCTTTATTCTGCAACACTGTATTTCCTTATAACTTGGTAGTCTTACATATTCTTTCGAGAGAAAACTCTTTTGTAATATGCGTTATTTCTTCTCATAAAGTATTTACAATAACTACTTATTTATCTTTACTCTGCAACACTGTATTTACTTATAACGTGGTATTCTTACATATTCTTTCGAGAGAAAACTCTCCTGTGCATTCTCTTTTGAGGCTACACGCATAGACGTACACGCAACACCAAAGCTTTTCGAGTTACAATGTGTTGTTTAGGAAAAACAAGATAATTTTGCACGATACGGGATTTCCTTAATACATGGTTTTCTGACAAATTTTGACGAAAGAAAATTCTCCTGTGGGTTCTCTTTTGAGGCTACACGTTTAGACGTACACGCCACACCAAATCTTTCGAGTTACAAAGTGTTGTTTAGGAGATAAAAGCTTAATTTTTACGATGCTTTATTTCTTCTCATAAAGTGTTTCCAATACGTACATATTTGTCTTTACTCTGCAACAGTGTATTTCCTTATAACATTGTATTCTTACATATTCTTTCGAGAGAAAACTCTCCTGTGCATTGTCTTTTGAGGCTACACGCTTAGACATACAGGCAAAACCAAAGCTTTTCGAGTTACAACGTGTTGTTTAGGAAAAACAAGATAATTTCGCACAATGAGGGATTTCATTAAAACGTGATTTCTGAAAAATTTTGACGAAAGAAAATTCTCCTGTCGGTCCTCTTTTGAGGCTACACGTTTAGACGTACATGCCACACCAAATATTTTCGAATTCCAACGTGTTGTTTAGGAGATACAATCTAATTTTGTACCATGCGTCATTTCTTCTCGTAAAGTATTTACAATAACTACCTATTTATCTTTACTCTTCAACACGGTATTTCCTTATAACGTGGTATTCTTACATATTCTTTCGAGAGAAAACTCTCCTGTGCGTTCTCTTTTGAGGCTACATGCTTAGACATACACGCAACACCAAAGCTTTTCGAGTTACAACGTGTTGTTTAGGAAAAACAAGATAATTTCGCACGATGCGGGATTTCCTTAAAACGTGGTTTTCTGTCAAATTTTGACCAAAGAAAATTCTCCTTTGGGTTCTCTTTTGAGGCTACACATTTAGACGTACACGCCACACCAAATCCTTTCGAGTTACAAGGTGTTGTTTACGAGATACTAGCTAATTTTGTACGATGCGTTATTTCTTCTCATAAAGTTTTTCCAATACGTACGTATTTTTCTTTACTCTGCAACACTGTATTTCCTTATAACGTGGTATTCTTACATATTCTTTCGAGAGAATACTCTCCTGTGCGCTCTCTTTTGATGCTACATGCTTAGACATACACGCAACACCAAAGCTTTTCGAGTTACATTGTGCTGTTTAGGAAAAACAAGATAATTTCGCACGATGAGGGATTACCTTAAAACGTGGTTTTCTGAAAAATTTTGACGAAAGAAAATTCTCCTGTGGGTTCTCTTTTGAGGCTACACATTTAGACATACACGCCACACCAAATATTTTCGAATTACAACGTGTTGTTTAAGAGATACAAGCTAATTTTGTACCATGCGTTATTTTTTCTCGTAAAGTATTTACAATAACTACCTATTGATCTTTACTCTGCAACACTGTATTTCCTTATAACATGGTATTCTTACATATTCTTTCGAGAGAAAACTCTCCTGTGCGTTCTCTTTTGAAGCTACACTCTTAGACATACACGCAACACCAAAGCTTTACGAGTTCCAAAGTATTGTTTAGGAAAAACAATATAATTTCGCACGATGAGGGATTTCCTTAAAACGTGATTTTCTGACAAATTTTGACCAAAGAAAATTCTCCTGTGGGTTCTCTTTTGAGGCTACACATTTGACGTACACGCCACACCAAATCCTTTCGAGTTACAAGGTGTTGTTTAGGAGATACAAGCTAATTTTGTAGGATGCGTTATTTCTTCTCGTAAAGTTTTTCCAATACGTACGTATTTTTCTTTACTCTGCAACACTGTATTTCCTTATAACGTGGAATTCTTATATATTCTTTCGAGAGAAAACTCTCCTGTGCGTTCTCTTTTGAGGCTAAACACTTAGACATACACGCAAAACCAAAGCTTTTCGAGTTAAAACGTGTTGTTTAGGAAAAACCAGATAATTTCGCACGATGCGGGATTTCCTTAAAACGTGGTTTTCTGACAAATTTTGACCAAAGAAAATTCTCTTGTGGGTTCTCTTTTGAGGCTACACGTTTGACATACACGCCACACCAAATCCTTTCGAGTTACAAGGTGTTGTTTAGGAGATACAAGCTAATTTTGTAGGATGCGTTATTTCTTCTCGTAAAGTTTTTCCAATATGCACGTATTTTTCTTTACTCTGCAACACTGTATTTCCTCATAACGTGGTATTCTTACATATTCTTTCGAGAGAAAACTCTCCTGTGCGCTCTCTTTTGAGGCTACATGCTTAGTCATACACGCAACACCAAATCTTTTCGAGTTAGAACGTATTGTTTAGGAGATACAAGCTAATTTTCAATGATGCATTATTTCTTCTCGTAACGTTTAAGTGTTTCCAAAAGGTACGTATTTTTCTTTACTTTGCAACACTGTATTTCCTTATGACATGGTATTCTTACATATTTTGTCGAGAGAAAACTCTCCTGTGCGTTCTCTTTTGAGGCTACACGCTTAGACATACACGCAACACCAAAGATTTTCGAGTTACAACGTGCTGTTTAGGAGATACAAGCTAATTTTGAATGATGCGTTATTTCTTATCCTAAAGTGTTTCCAAAACGTACGTATTTGTCTTTCCTCTACAACACTGTATTTCCTTATAACATGGTATTCGTACATATTCTTTCGAGACAAAACTCTCCTGTGCATTCTCTTTTGAGGCTACACGCTTAGACATACACGCAACACCAATGCATTTCGAGTTAGATCGTGTTGTTTATGAAAAACAAGATAATTTCGCAAGATGCGGGAATTCCTTAAAACGTGGTTTTCTGACAAATTTTGACGAAAGAAAATTCTCCTGTGGGTTTTCATTTGAGGCTACACGCTTAGACGTACATGCCACACCAAATCTTTTCGAGTTACAACGTGTTGTTTAGGAGATACAAGCTAATTTTGTACGATGCGTTATTTCTTCTCCTAAAGTGTTTCCAATACGTACGTATTTGTCTTTACTCTACAACATTGTATTTCCTTATAACATGGTATTTGTACATATTCTTTCATGAGAAAACTCTCCTGTGCGTTCTCTTTTGAGGCTAGACGCTTAGACATACACGCAACACCAAAGCATTTCGAGTTAGAACATGTTGTTTAGGAAAAACAAGATAATTTCGCAAGATGCGGGAATTCTTTAAAATGTAGTTTTCTGACAAATTTTGACGAAAGAAAATTCTCCTGTGGGTTTTCATTTGAGGCTACACATTTAGACGTACACGCCACACCAAATCTTTTCGAGTTACAACGTGTTGTTTAGGAGATACAAGCTAATTTTTTACGATGCTTTATATCTTCTCGTAAAGTTTAAGTGTTTCCAAAAGCTACATATTTATCTTTAATTTGCCACACTGTATTTCCTTATAACGTGGTATTCTTACATACTCGTTCGAGAGAAATCTCTCCTGTGCGTTCTCTTTTGAGGCTACATGCTTAGACATACATGCAACATCAAAAATTTTCGAGTTACAATGTGTTGTTTAGGAAAAACAAGATAGTTTCGCACGATGCGAGATTTCCTTAATAAGTGGTTTTCTGACAAATTTTGACGAAAGAAAATTCTCCTGTGGGTTCTCCTTTGAGGCTACA
This sequence comes from Apodemus sylvaticus, assembly GCF_947179515.1. Lineage (NCBI taxonomy): Eukaryota > Metazoa > Chordata > Mammalia > Rodentia > Muridae > Apodemus > Apodemus sylvaticus. The sequence goes on from NW_026263408.1 coordinate 385,611, forward strand.
CGTTTAGACGTACACGCCACACCAACTCTTTTCGAGTTACAATGTGTTGTTTAGGAGATACAAACTAAATTTTACGATGCGTTATTTCTTCTCGTAAAGTGTTTCAAATACATACGTATTTGTCTTTATTCTGCAAAATTTTATTTCCTTATAATGTGGTATTCTTACATGTTCTTTCGAGAGAAAACTCTCCTGTGAGTTCTCTTTTGAGGCTACACGCTTAGACATACATGCAACATCAAAGCTTTTCGAGTTACAACGTGTTGTTTAGGAAAAACATGATAATTTCTCACGATGAGTGATTTCCTTAAAACATGGTTTTCTGACAAATTTTAACGAAAAACAATTCTCCTGTGGGTTCTCTTTTGAGGCTACACGTTTAGACGTACACGCCACACCAAATCTTTTCGAGTTACAACATGTTGTTTAGGAGATACAAGCTAATTTTGTACGATGCATTATTTCTTCTCGTAAAGTGTTTCCAATACGTACTAATTTGTCTTTACTCTGCATCACTGTATTACCTTATAACGTGGTATTCTTACATATTCTTTCGAGAGAAAAGTCTCCTGTGCGTTCTCTTTTGAGGCTACATGATTAGACATACACGCAACACCAAAGTTTTCGAGTTACAACGTGTTGTTTAGGAAAAACAAGATAATTTCGCACGATGCGGGATTTCCTTAAAACGAGGTTTTCTGACAAATTTTGACCAAAGAAAATTCTCCTGTGTGTTCTCTTTTGAGGCTACACGTTTAGACGTACACGCCACACCAAATCTTTTCGAGTAACAACATGTTGTTTAGGAGATACGAGCTAATTTTTTGCGATGCATTCTTTCTTCCTGTGCCTTCTCTTTTGAGGCTACATGCTCATAAATGCGCGCAACACCAAAGCTTTTCGAGTTACAACGTGTTGTTTAAGAGATACAAGCTAATTTTGTACTATGCTTTACTTCTCGTAAAGTTTAAGTGTTTCCAAAAGGTACGTATTTGTCTTTACTTTGCAGCACTGTATTTTCTTATAACGTGTTATTCTTATATATTCTTTCGAGAGAAAACTCTCCTGTGCGTTCTCTTTTCTGACAAATTTTAACGAAAGAAAATTCTCCTGTGGCTTCTCTTTTGAGGCTACACGTTTAGACGTACATGCCAAACCAAATCTTTTCGAATTACAAAGTGTTGTTTAGGAGACACAAGCTAATTTTGTACGATGCGTTATTTCTTCTTGTAAAGTGTTTCCAATAGGTACATATTTGTCTTTACTCTGCAACACTGTATTTCCTTATAATGTGCGGGATTTCCTTAAAACATGGTTTTCTGACAAATTTTGACCTAACACAATTCTCCTGTGGGTTCTCTTTTGAGGCTACACGTTTAGACGTACATGCCACACCAAATCTTTTCGGTTACAACGTGTTGTTTAGGAGATACAAGCTAATTTTTTATGATACGTTATTTCTTCTCGTATAGTGTTTCCAATACGTACATGTTTGTCTTTACTCTGAAACACTGTAATTCCTTATAACGTGGTTTTCTTACATATTCTTTCGAGAGAAAACTCTCCTGTGCATTCTCTTTTGAGGCTACACACTTAGACATACATGCAACACCAAAGCTTTTCGAGTTACAACGTGTTGTTTAGGAAAAACAAGATAATTTCGCACAATGCGGGATTTCCTTAAAACGTGGTTTTCTGAAAAATGTTGACAAAAGAAAATTTTCCTGTGAGTTCCCGTTTGAGGCTAGACGTTTAGACGTACACGCCACACCAAATCTTTTCGAGTTACAAAATGTTGTTTAGGAGATACAAGCTAATTTTTGCGATGCGTTATTTCTTCTCATAAAGTGTTTCCAATATGTATGTATTTGTCTTTACTCTGCAACACTGTATTTCCTTATAACGTGGTATTCTTATATATTCTTTCCAGAGAAAACTCTCCTGTGCCTTCTCTTTTGAGGCTACACGCTTTGAAATGCACGCAACACCAAAGCTTTTCGAGTTACAAAGTGTTGTTTAAGAGATACAAGCTAATTTTGTACGATGCGTTATTTCTTCTCGTAAAGTTTAAGTGTTTCCAATATGTACATATTTGTCTTTATTCTACAACACTGTAATTCCTTATAACATGGTATTCTTACTTATTCATTCGAGAGAAAACTCTCCTCTGCGTTCTCTTTTGAGGCTACACGCTTAGACATACACGCAACACCAAAGCTTTTCGAGTTACGACGTGTTGTTTAGGAAAAACAAGAATATTTCGCACTATGCAGGATTTCCTTAAAACGTGGTTTTCTGACAAATTTTGACGAAACAAAATTCTCCTGTGGGTTCTCTTTTGAGGCTACACGTTAAGATGTACACGCCACACCAAATGTCTTCAAGTTACAGCGTGTTGTTTAGGAGATTCAAGCTAATTTTGTACGATGCATTATTTCTTCTCCTAAAGTGTTTCCAATACGTACATATTTGTCTTTACTCTGCAACACTTTATATCCTTATAACATGGTATTCTTACATATTATTTTGAGAGAAAACTCTCCTGTGCCTTCTCTTTGGAGGCTACACACTTAGACATACACGCAACACGAAAGCTTTTCGAGTTACAACGTGTCGTTTAGGAAAAAAAAGATAATTTTGCACGATGCGGGATTTCCTTAAAACGTGATTTTCTGAAAAATTTTGATGAAAGAAAATTCTCCTATGGGTTCTCCTTTGTGGCTACACGTTTAGACGTACACGCCACACCAATTCATTTCGAGTTACAACGTGTTGTTTAGGAGATACAAGCTAATTTTGTAAGCCGCATCGTGAAAAATTATCGTGTTTTTCCTGAACAACACGTTGTAACTCGAAAAGCTTTGGTATTGCGTGTATGTGTGAGCATGTAGCCTCAAAAGAGAAGGCATAGGAGAGTTTTCTCTCGAAAGAACATGTAAGAATACAACATTATAAGGAAATACAGTGTTGCAGAGTAAAGACAAATACGTACGTATTGGAAACACTTTACGAGAAGAAATAACGCATCGTACAAAATTAGCTGTATCTCCAAAACAACACGTGGTAACTCGAAAGGATTTGGTGTGGCGTGTACCTCTAAAAGTGTAGCCTCAAAAGAGAACCGACAGGAGAATTTTCTTTCGTCAAAATTTGTCAGAAAACCACGTTTTAAGGAAATCCCGCATCGTGCGAAATTATCTTGTTTTTCATAAACAACACGTTGTAACTCGAAAAGCTCTGGCGTTGCCTATATGTCTACGCGTGTAGCCTCAAAAGAGAACGCACAGGAGAGTTTTCCCTCAAAAGAATATGTAAGAATACCACGTTATATGGAAATACAGTGTTGCAGAATAAAGACAATTAAGTACGTATTGGAAACACTTTACAAGAAGAAATAACGCATCGTACAAAATTTGCTTGTATCTCCTAAACAACAAGTTGTACCTCGAAAAGATTTGGTGTGGCTCGTAGGTCTAAACTTGTAGCCTCAAAAGACAACCCACAGGAGAACTTTCTTTCGTCAAAATTTGTCAGAAAACCACGTTTTAAGGAAATCCCGCATAGTGCAAAATTATCTTGTTTTTCCTGAACAACACGTTGTAACTCGAAAAGCTTTGGTGTTGCGTGTATGTGTGAGCATGTAGCCTCTAAAGAGAATTCACAGGAGAGTTTTCTTTTGAAAGAACATGTAAGAATTCAACATTATAAGAAAATACAGTGTTGCAGTGTAAAGACAAATACGTACGTTTGGAAACACTTTACGAGAAGAAATAACGCACCGTACAAAATTAGCTTGTATCTCCTAAACAACACGTGGTAACTCGAAAGGATTTGGTGTGGCGTGTACCTCTAAACGTGTAGCCTCAAAAGAGAACCCACAGGAGAATTTTCTTTCGTCAAAATTTGTCAGAACACCACGTTTTAAGGAAATCCCGCATCGTGGGAAATTATCTTGTTTTTCATAAACAACACGTTGTAACTCGAAAAGCTTTGGTGTTGTCTGTATGTCTAAGTGTGTAGCCTCAAAGGGGAATGCACAGGATAGTTTTCTATCGAAAGAATATGTAAGAATACCACGTTATAACGAAATAAAATGTTGCAGAGTAAAGACAAATACGTATGTATTGGAACCACTTTATGAGAATAATTAACACATCGTAAAAAATTAGCTTGTATCTCCTAAACAACACGTTGTAACTCGACAAGATTTGGTGTGGCCTGTACGTCTAAATGTGTAGCCTCAAAAGAGAACCCACAGGAGAATTTTCTTTCGTCAAAATTTTTCAGAAAACCTCGTTTTAAGGAAATCCCGCATTATGCGAAATCATCTTCTTTTTAATAAACAACATGTTGTAACTCGAAAAGCTTTGGTGGTGCGTGTATGTGTAAGCGTGTAGCCTCAAAAGAAAAGGCACAGGAGAGTTTTCTCTCGGAAGAATATGTAAGAATACTACGTTATAAGGAAATACAATTTTGCAGAGTAAAGACAAATAAGTACTTATTGGAAACACTTTATGAGAAGAAATAACGCATCGTACAAAATTGGCTTGTATCTCCTAAACAACACGTTGTAATTCGAAAAGATTTGGTGTGACGTGTACGTCTAAACATGTAGTCTAAAAAGAGAACCCACAGGAGAACTTTCTTTCGTCAAAATTTTTCAGAAAACCACGTTTTATGGAAATCTCGCATCGTGCGAAATTATCTTGTTTTTCCTAAACAACACTTTGTAACTCGAAAAGCTTTGGTGTTGCGTGTATGTCTAAGCATGTAGCCTCAAAAGAGAACGCACAGGAGAGTTTTCCCTCGAAACAATATGTAAGAATACCACGTTATAAGGAAATACAGTGTTGCAGATTAAAGACAGATAAGTACTTATTGGAAACACTTTACAAGAAGAAATAACACATCGTAAAAAATTAGCTTGTATCTCTTAAACAACACGTTGTAACTCGAAAAGATTTGGTGTGGCGTGTACGTCTAAACGTGTAGCCTCAAAAGAGAACCCACAGGAGAATTTTCTTTCGTTAAAATTTTTCAGAAAACCACGTTTTAAGGAAATCCTGCATCGTGCGAAATCATCTTCTTTTTCCTAAAAAACATGTTGCAACTCGAAAAGCTTTAGTGTTGCGTGTATTCTAAGCGTGGAGCCTCAAAAGAGAAGGCACAGGAGCATTTTCTCTCAAAAGAATATGTAAGAATACCACGTTATAAGGTAATACAATTTTGCAGAGTAAAGACAAATAAGTACATATTGGAAACACTTTACGAGAAGAAATAACGCATCATACAAAATTAACTTGTATCTCCTAAACAACACGTTGTATCTCGAAAAGATTTGGTGTGACGTGTATGTCTAAACGTGTAGCCTCAAAAGAGAACCCACAGGAGAATTTTCTTTCATCAAAATTTGTCAGAAACCACGTTTTAAGGAAATCTCGCATCGTGGGAAATTATCTTGTTTTTCCTAAACAACACGTTGTAAGTCGAAAAGCTTTGGCGTTGCGTGTATGTCTAAGCATGTAGCCTCAAAAGAGAACGCACAGGAGAGTTTTCCCTCGAAAGAATATGTAAGAATACCACGTTATAAGGAAATACAGTTTTGCAGATTAAAGACAAATAAGAACGTATTAGAAAAACTTTCCAAGAAGAAATAACGCATCGTACAAAATTTGCTTGTATCTCCTAAACAAGAAGTTGTAACTCGAAAAGATTTGGTGTGGCATGTATGTCTAAACGTGTAGCCTCAAAACACGACGCACAGGAGAACTTTCTTTCGTCAAAATTTGTCAGAAACCACGTTTTAAGGAAATCCAGCATCGTGAAAAATTATCTTGTTTTTCCTAAACAACACGTTGTAATTCGAAAAGCTTTGGTATTGCGTGTATGTGTGAGCATGTAGCCTCTAAAGACAATGCACAGGAAAGTTTTCTCTCGAAAGAACATGTAAGAATACAACATTATAAGGAAATACAGTGTTGCAGAGTAAAGACAAATACGTACGTATTGGAAACACTTTACGAGAAGAAATAATGCATCATACAAAATTAGCTGTATCTCCTAAACAACACGTGGTAACTCGAAAGGATTTTGTGTGGCGTGTACCTCTAAACGTGTAGCCTCAAAAGAGAACCCACAGGAGAATTTTCTTTCGTCAAAATTTGTCAGAAAACCACGTTTTAAGGAAATCCCGCATCGTGCGAAATTATCTTGTTTTTCATAAACAACATGTTGTAACTCGAAAAGCTTTGGCGTTGCCTATATGTCTAAGCATGTAGCCTCAAAAGAGAACGCACAGGAGAGTTTTCCCTCAAAAGAATATGTAAGAATACCACGTTATATGGAAATATTGTGTTGCAGAGTAAAGACAATTAAGTACGTATCGGAAACACTTTACAAGAAGAAATAACGCATCGTACAAAATTTGCTTGTATCTCCTAAACAACAAGTTGTAACTCGAAAAGATTTGGTGTGGCATGTACGTCTAAACCTGTAGCCTCAAAAGACAACCCACAGGAGAACTTTCTTTCGTCAAAATTTGTCAGAAAACCACGTTTTAAGGAAATCCCGCATAGTGCAAAATTATCTTGTTTTTCCTGAACAACACGTTGTAACTCGAAAAGCTTTGGTGTTGCGTGTATGAGTGAGCATGTAGCCTCTAAAGAGAATGCACAGGAGAGTTTTCTCTCGAAAGAACATGTAAGAATTCAACATTATAAGGAAATACAGTGTTGCAGTGTAAAGACAAATACGTACGTTTGGAAACACTTTACGAGAAGAAATAACGCATCGTACAAAATTATCTTGTATCTCCTAAACAACACGTGGTAACTCGAAAGGATTTGGTGTGGCATGTACCTCTAAACGTGTAGCCTCAAAAGAGAACCCACAGGAGAATTTTCTTTCGTCAAAATGTGTCAGAACACCACGTTTATGGAAATCCCGCATCGTGCGAAATTATCTAGTTTTTCATAAACAACACGTTGTAACTCGAAAAGCTTTGGTGTTGCCTGTATGTCTAAGTGTGTAGCCTCAAAGGGGAACACACAGGATAGTTTTCTATCGAAAGAATATGTAAGAATACCACGTTATAAGGAAATACAATGTTGCAGAGTAAAGACAAATGCGTATGTATTAGAAACATTTTACGAGAATAATTAACACATCGTAAAAAATTAGCTTGTATCTCCTAAACAACACGTTGTAACTCGACATGATTTGGTGTGTCCTGTATGTCTAAATGTGTAGCCTCAAAAGAGAACCCACAGGAGAATTTTCTTTCGTCAAAATTTTTCAGAAAACCTCGTTTTAAGGAAATCCCGCATTATGCGAAATCATCTTCTTTTTCCTAAACAACATGTTGTAACTCGAAAAGCTTTGCTGTTGCTTGTATGTGTAAGCGTGGAGCCTCAAAAGAGAAGGCACAGGAGAGTTTTCTCTCGAAAGAATATGTAAGAATACCACGTTATAAGGAAATACAATTTTGCAGAGTAACGATAAATAAGTACTTATTGGAAACACTGTATGAGAAGAAATAACTCATCGTACAAGTTTAGCTTGTATCTCCTAAACAACACGTTGTAACTCGAAAAGATTTGGTGTGACGTGTACGTCTAAACATGTAGCCACAAAAGAGAACCCACAGGAGAACTTTCTGTGGTCAAAATTTTTCAGAAAACCACGTTTTATGGAAATCTCGCATCGTGCGAAATTATCTTGTTTTTCCTAAACAACACTTTGTAACTCGAAAAGATTTGGCGTTGCGTGTATGTCTAAGAATGTAGCCTCAAAAGAGAACGCACAGGAGAGTTTTCCCTCGAAAGAATATGTAAGAATACCACGTTATAAGGAAATACAGTGTTGCAGAGTAAAGACAGATAAGTACTTATTGGAAACACTTTACAAGAAGAAATAACGCATCGTACAAAATTTGCTATTATCTCCTAAACAACAAGTTGTAACTCGAAATATTTGGTGTGGCTCGTACGCCTAAATGTGTAGCCTCAAAAGAGAAGACACAGGAGAATTTTCTTTCATCAAAATTTGTCTGAACACCAAGTTTTAAGGAAATCCCGCATCGAGCGAAATTATCTTGTTTTTCATAAACAACAGGTTGTAACTCGAAAAGCTTTGGTGTTGCCTGTATGTCTCAGTGTGTAGCCTCAAAAGGGAACACACAGGATAGTTTTCTCTCGAAAGAATATGCAAGAATACCACGTTATAAGGAAATACAGTGTTGCAGAGTAAAGACAAATACGTACGTATTGGAAACACTTTACGAGAAGAAATAACGCATCGTACAAAATTAGCATGTATCTCCTAAACAACACGTGTTAACTCGAAAGGATTAGGTGTGGCGTGCACGTCTAAACGTGAAGCCTCAAAAGAGAACCCACAGAGTAATTTTCTTTCATCAAAATTTGTCAGAAAATCATGTTTTAAGGAAATCAGGCATCGTGCGAAATTATCTTGTTTTTTATAAACAACTCGTTGTAACTCGAAAAGCTATGGTGTTGCCTCTATGTCTAAGTGTTTAGCCTCAAAAGGGAACGCACAGGATAGTTTTCTCTCGAAAGAATATGTAAGAATATCACGTTATAAGGAAATACAATGTTGCAGAGTAAAGACAAATACGTACATATTGGAAACACGTTACGAGAAGAATTAACACATTATAAAATATTAGCTTGTCTCTCCTAAACAACATGTTGTAACTCGAAAAGATTTGGTGGCATGTACGTTTAAATATGTAGCCTCAAAAGAGAACCCACAGGAGAATTTTCTTTCGTAAAAAAATTTCAGAAAACCAAGTTTTAAGGAAATCCCGCATCGTGCGAAATCATCTTCTTTTTCCTAAACAACATGTTTTAACTCGAAAAGCTTTGGTGTTGCGTGTTTGTCTAATCGTGTAGCCTCAAAAGAGAATGCACAGGAGAGTTTTCCCTCGAAAGAATATGTAAGAATACCATGTTTTAAGGAAATACAGTGTTGCAGAGTAATGACAAATATGTACGTTTTGGAAACACTTTACGAGAAGAAATAACACATCGTACAATATTTGCTTGTATCTCCTAAACAACACGTTGTAACTCAAAAATAGTTGGTGTGGCTCGTACGTCTACACGTGTAGCCTCAAAAGAGAACCCACAGGAGAACTTTCTTTCGTCAAAATTTGTCAGAAAACCACGTTTTAAGGAAATCCCGCATCGTACAAAATTATTTTGTTTTTCCTAAACAACACGTTGTAATTCGAAAAGCTTTAGTGTTGCGTGTATGTCTGAGCATATAGCCTCTAAAGAGAATGCACAGGAGAGTTTTCTCTCGAAAGAACATGTAAGAATACAACGTTATAAGGAAATACAGTGTTGCAGAGTAAAGACAAATATGTACGTATTGGAAACACTTTACGAAAAGAAATAACGCATCATACAAAATTAGCTTGTATCTCCTAAACAACACGTGGTAACTCGAAATGATTTGGTGTGGCATGCACGTCTAAACGTGTAGCCTCAAAAGAGAAGCCACAGGAGAATTTTCCTTCTTCAAAATTTGTCAGAAAACCACGTTTTAAGGAAATCCTGCATCGTGCGAAATTATCTTGTTTTCCATAAACAACACGCTGTAACTCGAAAAGCTTTGGTGTTGCCTGTACGTCTAAGTGTGTAGCCTCAAAATGGAATGCACAGGATCGTTTTCTCTCGGAGGAACATGTAAGAATACCACGTTATAAGGAAATATAATGTTGCAAAGACAAATAGGTACTTATTGGAAACACTTTATGAAAATAATTAACACATCGTAAAAAATTAGCTTGTATGTCCTAAGCAACACATTGTAATTCGAAAAGATTTGGTGTGGCTCATACCTCTACACGTGTAGCCTCAAAAGAGAACCCACAGGAGAACTTTCATTCGTCAAAATTTTTCAGAAAACCACCTTCTATGGAAATCTCGCATCGTGCTAAATTATCTCGTTTTTCCTAAACAACACATTGTAACTCGAAAAGCTTTGGCATTGCGTGTTTGTCTAAGCGTGTCGCCTCAAAGAGAACGCACATGAGAGTTTTCCCTAGAAATAATACGTAAGAAAACCACGTTATAAGGAAATACAGTGTTGCAGATTAAAGACAAATAAGTACGTATTGAAAACACTTTACGAGAAGAAATAATGCATCGTACAAAATTAGCTTGTATCTCCTAAACAACACGTGGTAACTTGAAAGGATTTGGTGTGGCGTGTACGTCTAAACGTGTAGCCTCAAAAGAGAACCCACAGGAGAATTTTCTTTCTTCAATATTTTTCAGAAAACCACTTTTTAAGGAAATCCCGCATTGTGCGAAATCATCTTCTTTTTCCTAAATAACATGTTGTAACTCAAAAAGCTTTGGTGTTGCGTGTATGTGTAAGCGTGGAGCCTCAAAAGAGAAGGCACTGGAGAGTTTTCTCTCGAAAGAATATGTAAGAATACCACGTTATAAGGAAATACAATTTTGCAGAGTAAAGACAAATAAGGACATATTGGAAACACTTTATGAGAAGAAATAACGCATCTTACAATATTAGCTTGTATCTCCTAAACAACACGTTGTAACTCGAAAATATTTGGTGTGACGTGTACATCTAAAAGTGTAGCCTCAAACGAGAACCCACAGGAAAATTTTCTTTCATCAAAATTTTTCAGAAAACCACGTTTTATGGAAATCTCGCATCGTGCGAAATTATCTTGTTTTCCTAAACAACACGTTGTAACTCGAAAAGCTTTGGCGTTGCATATTTGTCTAAGTGTGTAGCCTCAAAAGAGAACGCACAGGCGAGTTTTCTCTCGAAAGAATATGCAAGAATACCATGTTATAAGGAAATACATTGTTGCAGAGTAAAGACAAATACTACTGGAAACACTTTAAGAGAAGAAATAAAGCATCATAAAAAATTAGCTTGTATCTCCTAAACAACACGTTGTAACTCGAGTAGATTTGGTGTGGCTCCTACCTCTACACGTGTAGCCTCAAAAGATAACCCACAGGAGAACTTTCTTTGGTCAAAATTTTTCAGAAAACCACGTTTTATGGAAATCTCGCATAGTGCGGAATTATCTTGTTTTTCCTAAACAACACATTGTAACTCGAAATGCTTTGGCGTTTCGTGTATGTCTAAGCGTGTAGCCTCAAAAGAGAACGCACAGGAGAGTTTTCTCTCCAAAGAATATGTAAGAATACCACTTTATAAGGGAATACAGTGTTGCAGAGTAAAGACAACTACGTAAGTATTGGAAACACTTTAAGAGAAGAAATAACACATCGTACAAAATTAGCTTGTATCTCCTAAACAACACGTGGTAACTCGAAAAGATTTGGTGTGGCTCGTACTTCTACACGTGTAGCCTCAAAAGAGAACAGACAGGAGACATTTCTTTCGTCAAAATTTTTCAGAAAACCACGTTTTATGGAAATCCTGCATCGTGCGAAATTATCTTGTTTTCCTAAACAACACGTTGTAACTCGAAAAGCTTTGGCGTTGCGTATTTGTCTAAGAGTGTAGCCTCAAAAGAGAACGCACAGGCAAGTTTTCTCTCGAAAGAATATGTAAGAATACCATGTTATAAGGAAATACATTGTTGCAGAGTAAAGACAAATACTACTGGAAACACTTTAAGAGAAGAAATAACGCATCGTGCAAAATTAGCTTGTATCTCCTAAACAACACGTTGTAACTCGAATAGATTTGGTGTGTCTCGTACCTCTACATGTGTAGCCTCAACAGAGAACCCACAGGAGAACTTTCTTCCCTCAAAATTTTTCAGAAAACCACGTTTTATGGAAATCTCGCATCGTGCGTAATTATCTTGTTTTTCCTAAACAACACATTGTAACTCGAAAAGCTTTGGCGTTGCTTGTATGTCTAAGCGTGTAGCCTCTAAAGAGAACGCACAGGAGAGTTTTCTCTCGAAAGAATATGTAAGAATACAAAGTTATAAGGAAATACAGTGTTGCAGAGTAAAGACAAATACGTACATGTTGGAAACACTTAATGAGAAGAAATAACGTATCTTAAAATATTAGCTTGTATCTCCTAAACCACACGTGGTAACTCGAAAGGATTTGGTGTGGCGTGTACGTCTAAACGTGTAGCCTCAAAAGAGAACCCACTGAAGAATTTTCTTTCGTCAAAATTTTTCAGAAAACTACGTTTTAAGGAAATCCCGCATCGTGCGAAATTATCTGGTTTTTCATAAACAACACGTTGTAACTCAGAAAGCTGTGGTGTTGCCTGTATGTCTAAGTGTGTAGACTAAAAAGGGAACACACAGGATAGTTTTCTCTCAAACGAATATGTAAGAATACCACGTTATAAGGAAATACAGTGTTGCAGAGTAAAGACAAATAAGAACGTATTGGAAACACTTTAAGAGAAGAAGTAACTCATCTTACAAAATTACCTTGTATCTCCGTAACAACACGTTGTAACTCGAAAAGATTTGGTGTGCCGTGTACGTCTAAACGTGTAGCCTCAAAAGAGAACCCACAGGAGAATTTTCTTTCGTCAAAATTTTTCAGAAAGCCACGTTTTAAGGAAATCCCGCATCGTGCGAAATCATCTTCTTTTTCCTAAACAACATGTTGTAACTCGAAAAGCTTTGCTGTTGCGTGTATGTGTAAGCGTGGAGCCTCAAAAGAGAAGGCACAGGAGAGTTTTCTCTCGAAAGATTATGTAAGAATACCACGTTATAAGGAAATACAATTTTGCAGAGTAAAGACAAATAAGTACATATTGGAAACACTTTACAAGAAGAAATAACGCATCGTACAAAATTAGCTTGTGTCTCCTAAACAGCACGTTGTAACTCGAAAAGATTTGGTGTGACGTGTACGTCTAAGCGTGTAGCATCAAAAGGGAACCCACAAGAGAATTTTCTTTCATCAAAATTTGTCAGCAACCACGTTTTAAGGAAATCTCGCATCATGAGAAATTATCTTGTTTTTCCTAAACAACACGTTGTAACTCGAAAAACTTTGGTGTTGCGTGTATGTCTAAGCATGTAGCCTCAAAACAGAATGTAAAGGAGAGTTTTTTCTCGAAAGAATATGTAAGAATACCACGTTATAAGGAAATACAGTGTTGCAGAGTAAAGACAAATACGTACATATTGGAAACACATTACGAGAAGAAATAACGCATCGTACAAAATTAGCTTGTATCTCCTAAACAACACGTTGTAACTGGAAAAGATTTGGTGTGGCTTCTACGTCTAAACGTGTAGCCTCAAAAGAGAACACACAGGAGAATTTTCTTTCTTCAAAATTTTTCAGAAAGCCACGTTTTAAGGAAATCCCGCATCGTGCGAAATCACCTTCTTTTTCCTAAAAAACATGTTGTAACTCGAATACCTTTAGTGTTGCGTGTATGTCTAAGCGTGGAGCCTCAAAAGAGAAGGCACAGGAGAGTTTTCTCTCGAAAGAATATGTAAGAATACCACGTTATAAGGAAATACAATTTTTCAGAATAAAGACAAATAAGTACATATTGGAAACTCTTTACAAGAAGAAATAACGCATCATACAAAATTAGCTTGTATCTCCTAAACAACACGTTGTAACTCAAAAGGATTTGGTGTGACGTGTACGTCTAAATGTATAGCCTCAAAAGAGAACCCACAGGTGAATTTTCTTTCATCAAAATTTGTCAGAAACCACGTTTTAAGGAAATCTCGCATCGTGCGAAATTATATTGTTTTTCCTAAATAACATGTTCTTACTCGAAAAGGTTTGGTGTTGCGTGAATGTCTAAGTGTGTAACCTCAAAAGAGAACGCACAGGATAGTTTTCTCTCGAAAGAATATGTAAGAATACCACGTTATAAGGAAATACAATGTTGCAGAGTAAAGGCAAATACGTATGTATTGGAAACACATTACGAGAAGAATTAACGCATCGTAAAAAATTAGGTTTTATCTCCTAAACAAGATGTTGTAACTCGAAAAGATTTGGTGTTGCATGCACGTCTAAACGTGTAGCCTCAAAAGAGAACCTACAGGAGAATTTTCTTTCTTCAAATTTTTTCAGAAAACCACGTTTTAAGGAAATCCCGCATCGTGGGAAATCATCTTCTTTTTCTAAACAACATGTTGTAACTCAAAAAGCTTTGGTGTTGCGTGTATGTGTAAGCGTGGAGCCTCAAAAGAGAAGGCACAGGAGAGTTTTCTCTCGAAAGAATATGTAAGAATACCACGTTATAAGGAAATACAATTTTGCAGAGTAAAGAAAAATAAGTACATATTGGAAACACTTTACCAGAAGAAATAACGCATCGTACAAAATTAGCTTGTATCTCCTAAACTTCACGAGGTAACTCGAAAGGATTTGGTGTGGCGTGTACGTCTAAATGTGTAGCCCCAAAAGAGAACACACAGGAGAATTTTCTTTTTTCAAAATTTTTCAGAACACCACGTTTTAAGGAAATCCCGCATCGTGTGAAATCATCTTCCTTTTCCTAAACAACATGTTGTAACTCGAAAAGCATTGGTGTTGCGTGTATGTGTAAGTGTGTAGCCTGAAAAGAGAAGGCACAAGAGAGTTTTCTCTCAAAAGAATATGTAGGAATACCATGTTATAAGGAAATACAATTTTGCAGAGTAAAGACAAATAAGTACATATTGGAAACACTTTACGAGAAGAAATAACGCATCGTTCAAAATTACCTTGTATCTCCTAAACAACACGTTGAAACTCGAAAAGATTTGGTGTGACGTATACGTCTAAAAGTGTAGCCTCAAACGAGAACCCACAGGAGAATTTTCTTTCATCAAAATTTGTCAGAAACCACGTTTTAAAGAAATCTTGCAACGTGCGAAATTATCTTGTTTTTCCTAAACAACACGTTGTAACTCGAAAAGCTTTGGTGTTGCGTGTATGTCTAAGCGTGTAGCCTCAAAAGAGAAGGCACAGGAGACTTTTCTCTCGAAAGAATATGTAAGAATACCACGTTATAAGGAAATACCATGTTGAAGAGTAAAGACAAATACTATTGGAAACACTTTAAGAGAAGAAGTAACGCATCGTAAAAAATTAGCTTCTATCTCCTAAACAACACGTTGTAACTCGAAAAGATTTGGTGTGGCTTGTACCTCTACACGTGTAGCCTCAAAAGAGAACCCACAGGATAACTTTCTTCCCTCAAAATTTTTCAGAAAACCACGTTTTATGGAAATCTCGCATCGTGCGAAATTATCTTGTTTTTCCTAAACAACACATTGTAACTCGAAATGCTTTGGCGTTGCGTGTATGTCTAAGCGTGTAGCCTCTAAAGAGAACGCACAGGAGAGTTTTCTCTCGAAAGAATATGTAAGAATACAACTTTATAAGGAAATACAGTGTTGCAGAGTAAAGACAAATACGTACGTATTGGAAACACTTTATGAGAAGAAATAATGCATCGTACAAAATTAGCTTGTATCTCCTAAACAACACGTGGTAACTCGAAAGGATTTGGTGTGGCGTGTACGTCTAAATGTGTAGCCTCAAAAGAAAACACACTGAAGAATTTTCTTTCGTCAAAATGTTTCAGAAAACCACGTTTTAAGGAAATCCCGCATTGTGAGAAATTATCTTGTTTTTCATAAACAACACATTGTAATTCGAAAAGCTTTGGTGTTGCCTGTATGTCTAAGTGTGTAGCCTAAAACGGGAAAGCACGGGATAGTTTTCTCTCAAAAGAATATGTAAGAATACCACGTTATAAGGAAATACAGTGTTGCAGAGTAAAGACAAATATCTACGTATTGGACACACTTTACAAGAAGAAGTAACGCATCCTAAATATTAGCTTGTATCTCCGAAACAACACGTTGTAACTCGAAAAGATTTGGTGTGGCATGTAGGTCTAAACGTGTAGCCTCAAAAGAGAACCCACAGGAGAATTTTATTTCTTCAAAATTTTTCAGAAAACCAGGTTATAAGGAAATCCCGCATCATGCGAAATCATCTTGTTTTCCTAAACAACATGTTGTAACTCGAAAAGCTTTGGTGTTGCGTGTATGTCTAAGTGTGTAGCCTCAGAAGAGAAGGCACAGGAGAGTTTTCTCTTGAAAGATTATGTAAGAATACCACGTTAAGGAAATACAATTTTTCAGAGTAAAGACAAATAAGTACATATTGGAAACACTTTACGAGAAGAAATAACGCATCATAAAATATTAGCTTGTATCTCCTAAACAACACATTGTAACTCGAAAAGATTTGGTGTGACATGTACGTCTAAACATGTAACCTCAACAGAGAACCCACAGGAGAATTTTCTTTCATCAAAATTTGTCAGAAACCACGTTTTAAGGAAATCTCGTATCGTGCGAAATTGTTGCGTGTATGTCTAAGCATGTAGCCTCAAAAGAGAATGCACAGGAGAGATTTCTCTCGAACGAGTATGTAAGAATACCACGTTATAAGGAAATACATTGTGGCAAATTAAAGATAAATACGTTCCTTTTGGAAACACTTAAACTTTACAAGAAGATATAAAGCATCGTAAAAAATTAGCTTGTATCTCCTAAAGAACACGTTGTAACTCGAAAACATTTGGTGTGGCGTGTACGTCTAAACGTTTAGCCTCAAATGAAAACCCACAGGAGAATTTTATTTCCTCAAAATTTGTCAGAAAACCACGTTTTAAGGAATTCCCGCATCGTGCGAAATTATCTTGTTTTTCCTAAACAACACGTTCTAACTCGAAATGCTTTGGTGTTGCGTGTATGTCTAAGCGTGTAGCCTCAAATGAGAATGCACAGGAGAGTTTTCTCTCGAAAGAATATGTACGAATACCATGTTATAAGGAAATACAGTGTTGTAGAGTAAAGACAAATACGTACGTATTGGAAACACTTTAGGAGAAGAAATAACGCATCGTACAAAATTAGCTTGTATCTCCTAAACAACACGTTGTAACTCGAAAAGATTTGGTGTGGCGTGTACGTCTAAACATGTAGCCTCAAAAGAGAACACACAGGAGAATTTTCTTTCGTCAAAATTTTTCAGAAAACCACGTTTTAAGGAAATCCCGCATTGTGCGCAATTATCTTGTTTTGCATAAACAAAACATTGTAACTCGAAAAGCTTTGGTGTTGGGTATATGTGTAAGCGTGTAGCCTCAAAAGAGAATGCACAGGAGAGTTTTCTCTCGAAAGAATATGTAAGAATACCACGTTATAAGGAAATATATTGCTGCAGAGTAAAGACAAATACATACGTATAGGAAACATATTATGAGAAGAAATAATGCATGGTACAAAATTTGCTTGTATCTCCTAAACAACACGTGGTAACTCAAAAAGATTTGGTGTGGCGTGCACGTCTAAATGTGTAGCCTCAAAAGAGAACCCACAGGAGAATTTTCTTACGTCAAAATTTGTCAGAAAACCACTTTTTAAGGAAATCCCGCATCGTGCGAAATTATCCTGTTTTTCCTAATCAACACGTTGTAACTCGAAAAGCTTTGGTGGTGCGTGTATGTCTAAGCGTGTAGCCTCCAAAGAGAACGCCCAGGATAGTTTTCTCTCGAAAGAATATGTAAGAATACCACGTTATAAGGAAATACAATGTTGCAGAGTATAGACAAATATGTACTTATTGGAAACACTTTACGAGAAGAAATAACGCATCATGCAAAATTAGCTTGTATCTCCTAAACAACAAGTTGCAACTCGAAAAGATTTGTTGTGGCGTGTACGACTAAACGTGTAGCCTCAAAGGAGAACCCACAGGAGGGTTTTCTTTCGTCAAAATTTGTCAGAAAACCACGTTTTAAGGAAATCCTGCATCGTGCGAAATTATCTTGTTTTTCCTAAACAACATGTTGTAACTCGAAAAGCTTTGATGTTGCATATATGTCTAAATGTGTAGCCTCAAAAGAGAAGGCAGAGGAGAGTTTTCTCTCGAAAGAATGTGTAAGAATACCATGTTATAACGAAATACAGTTTTGCAGAGTAAAGACAAATACGTACTTATTGGAAACACTTTACTAGAAGAAATAACGCATCATACAAAATTAGCTTGTATCTCCAAAACTACACGTTGTAATTCGAAAAGAATTGTTGTGGCGTGTACGTCTTAACGTGTAGCATCAAAAGAGAACCCAAAGGAGAATTTTCTTTTGTCAAAATTTTTCAGAAAATCACGTTTTAAGGAATTCCCGCATCGTGCGAAATTATCTTGTTTTTCCTAAACAACACGTTGTAACTCGAAAAGCTTTGGTGTTGCGTGAATGTCTAAGCGTGTAGCCTCAAAAGAGAATGCACAGGAGAGTTTTCTCTCGAAAGAATATGTAAGAATACCACGTTATAAGGAAATACAGTGTTGCAGAGTAAAGACAAATACATACGTATTCGAACCACTTTACGAAAAGAAATAACGCATCATACAAAATTAGCTTGTATCTCTTAAACAACACGTATTGTATTTCCTTATAACGTGGTATTCTTATATATTCTTTCGAGAGAAAACTCTCCTGTGCCTTCTCTTTTGAGGATCCACGCTTACCCATACACGCAACACCAAATCTTTTCGAGTTACAACATGTTGTTTAGGAAAAAGAAGATGATTTCGCACGATGCAGGATTTCCTTAAAACGAGGTTTTCTGTAAAATTTTGACGAAAGAAAATTCTCCTGTGGGTTCTCTTTTGAGGCTACACGTTTAGACGTACATGCCACACCAAATCTTTTCGAGTTACAACATGTTGTTTCAGAGATACAAGCATAATTTTGTAAGATGCGTTACTTCTTCTCGTAAAGTGTTTCCAATATGTAAGTACTTGTCTTTACTCTGCAACACTGTATTTCCTTATAACGTGGTATTCTTATATATTCTTTCAAGAGAAAACTATCCTGTGCGTTCCCTTTTTAGGCTACACACTTAGACATACAGGCAACACCAAAGCTTTTCGAGTTACAACGTGTTGTTTATGAAAAACAAAATAATTTCGCACGATGCGGGATTTCCTTAAAACGTAGTTTTCTGAAACATTTTGACGAAAGAAAATTCTTCAGTGGGTTCTCTTTTAAGGCTACACGTTTAGACGTACACGCCACACCAAATCCTTTCGATTTACCACGTGTTGTTTAGGAGATACAAGCTAATTTTGTATGATTCGTTATTTCTTCTCGTAAAGTGTTTCCAATAAGTACGTATTTGTCTTTACTCTGCAACACTGTATTTCCTTATAACGTTGTATTCTTACATATTCTTTCAAGAGAAAACTCTCCTGTGCGTTCTCTTTAGAGGCCATACGCTTAGACATACACGCAACGCCAAAGCTTTTCGAGTTACAATGTGTTGTTTAGGAAAAACAAGATAATTTCACAGGATGCGAGATTTCCATAAAACGTGGTTTTCTGAAAAATTTTGACGAAACAAAGTTCTCCTGTGGGTTCTCTTTTGAGACTACACGTGTAGAGGTACGAGTCACACCAAATCTTTTCGAGTTACAACTTGTTGTTTAGGAGATACAAGCTAATTTTTTCGTTGCCTTATTTCTTCTCTTAAAGTGTTTCCAATAGTGTTTGTCTTTACTCTGCAACACAGTATTTCCTTATAACGTGGTATTCTTACATATTCTTTCGAGTGAAAACTCTCCTGTGTGCTCTCTTTTGAGGCTACACGCTTAGACATACACGCAACACCAAAGCTTTTCGAGTTACAACGTGTTGTTTAGGAAAAACAAGATAATTTCGTACGATGCGAGATTTCCTTAAAACTTGGTTTCTGACAAATTTTGATGAAAGAAGATTCTCCTGTGGGTTCTCGTTTGAGGCTACACTTTTAGACTTACACGTCACACCAAATCTTTTCCAGTTACAACGTGTTGTTTAGGAGATACAAGCTAATTTTGTATGATGCATTATTTCTTCTCGTAAAGTGTTTCCAATATGTACTTATTTGTCTTTACTCTGCAAATTTGTATTTCCTTATAACGTGATATTCTTACATCTTCTTTCGAGAGAAAATTCTCCTGTGCCTTCTCTTTTGAGGCTACACGCTTACACATACACGCAACACAAAAGCTTTTCGAGTTACAACGTGTTGTTTAGGAAAAACAAGATAATTTCGTACGATGTGAGATTTCCTTAAAACGTGGTTTCTGACAAATTTTGATGAAAGAAGATTCTCCTGTCGGTTCTCATTTGAGGCTACACTTTTAGACTTACAGGTCACAACAAATCTTTTCGAGTTACAACGTGTTGTTTAGGAGATACAAGCTAATTTTGTACGATGTGTTATTTCTTCTCGTAAAGTGTTTCCAATATGTACTTATTTGTCTTTACTCTGCAAAATTGTATTTCCTTATAACGTGATATTCTTACATATTCTTTCGAGAGAAAATTCTCCTGTGCCTTCTCTTTTGAGGCTACACGTTTACACATACACGCAACACCAAAGCTTTTCGAGTTACAACATGTTGTTTAGGAAAAAGAAGATGATTTCGCACGATGCGGCATTTCCTTAAAACGAGGTGTTCTGAAAAATTTTGAAGTAAGAAAATTCTCCTGTGGGTTCTCTTTTGAGGATACACATTTAGACGTACATGCCACACCAAATCCTTTCGAGTTACCACGTGTTGTTTAGGAGATACAAGCTAATTTTGTACGATGCGTTATTTCTTCTTGTAAAGTGTTTCCGATACGTACTTATTTGTCTTTACTCTGCAACACTGTATTTCCTTATAACGTGGTATTCTTACATATTATTTTGAGGGAAAACTCTCCTGTGCGTTCTCTTTTGAGGCTACATGCTTAGACAAACATGCAACGCCAAAGTTTTTCGAGTTACAATGTGTTGTTTAGGAAAAACAAGATAATTTGGCATGATGCGAGATTTCCATAAAACGTGGTTTTCTGACAAATTTTGACCAAAGAAAATTCTCCTGTGGGTTCTCTTTTGAGGCTACACGTTTAGATGTACACGCCACACCAAATCCTTTCGAGTTACCACGTGTTGTTTAGGAGATACAAGCTAATTTTGTATGATGCGTTATTTCTTCTCGTAAAGTGTTTCCAATATGTACGTATTTGTCTTTACTCTGCAACACTGTATTTCCTTATAACCTTGTATTCTTACATGTTCTTTCGAGAGAAAACTCTCCTGTGCATTCTCTTTAGAGGCTACATGCTCAGACATACACGCAACACCAAAGCTTTTCGAGTTACAACGTGTTGTTTAGGAAAAACAAGATAATTTTGCACGATACGGGATTTCCTTAAACGTGGTTTTCTGACAAATTTTGAAGAAAGAAAGTTCTCCTGTGGGTTCTCTTTTGAGGCTAAACGTGTAGACATAAGAGCCACACGAAATATTTTTGAGTTACAACGTGTTGTTTAGGAGATACAAGCAAATATTGTACAATGCGTTATTTCTTCTCATATAGTGTTTCCAATACGTACTTATTTGTCTTTACTCTGCAACACTGTATTTCCTTATAACGTGGTATTCTTACATATTTTTTCGAGGGAAAACAATCCTGTGCATTCTCTTTTGAGGTTACACGCTTAGACAAACACGCAACGCCAAAGCTTTTGGAGTTACAACGTGTTGTTTAGGAAAAACAAGATAATTTCGCACGATACGAGATTTCCCTTAAACGTGGTTTTCTGAAAAATTTTGACGAAACAAAGTTCTCCTGTGGGTTCTCTATTGAGGCTGCACGTGTAGAGGTACGAGCCACACCAAATCTTTTCGAGTTACTGCGTGTTGTTTAGGAGATACAAGCTAATTTTCTAGGATGCGATATTTCTTCTCTTAAAGTGTTTCCAATACGTACGTAGTTGTCTTTACTCTGCAACACTGTATTTCCTTATAACGTGGTATTCTTACATATTCTTTCGAGGGAAAACAATCCTGTGCATTCTCTTTTGAGGTTACACTCTTAGACAAACACGCAACGCCAAAGCTTTTGGAGTTACAACGTGTTGTTTAGGAAAAACAAGATAATTTCGCACGATACGAGATTTCCCTTAAACGTGGTTTTCTGAAAAATTTTGACGAAACAAAGTTCTCCTGTGGGTTCTCTATTGAGGCTGCACGTGTAGAGGTACGAGCCACACCAAATCTTTTCGAGTTACTACGTGTTGTTTAGGAGATACAAGCTAATTTTCTAGGATGCGATATTTCTTCTCTTAAAGTGTTTCCAATACGTACGTAGTTGTCTTTACTCTGCAACACTGTATTTCCTTATAAGGTGGTATTCTTACATATTCTTTCGAGAGAAACCTCTCCTGTGCGTTCTCCTTTGAGGCTACACGCGTAGACATCCACGCAACACCAAAGCTTTTCGAGTTACAATGTGTTGTTTAGGAAAAACATGATAATTCCGCACGATGCGAGACTTCCTTAAAACGTGGTTTCTGACAAATTTTGATGAAAGAAAATTCTCCTGTGGGTTCTCGTTTGAGGCTACACTTTTAGACGTACACGTCACAACAAATCTTTTTGAGTTACAACGTGTTGTTTAGGAGATACAAGATAATTTTGTAAGATGCGCTATTTCTTCTCGTAAAGTGTTTCCAATATGTACTTATTGGTCTTTACTCTGCAAAATTGTATTTCCTTATAATGTGGTATTCTTACATATTCTTTCGAGAGAATACTCTCCAGTGCCTTCTCTTTTGAGGCTCCACGCTTACACATACACGCAACACCATAGCTTTTCGAGTTACAACATGTTGTTTGGGAAAAAGAAGATGATTTCGCACGATGCGGGATTTCCTTAAAACGTGGTTTTCTGAAAAATTTTGAATAAAGAAAATTCTCCTGTGGGTTCTCTTTTGAGGCTACACGTTTAGACGTACACGCCACACCAAATCCTTTCGAGTTACCACGTGTTGTTTAGGAGATACAAGCTAATTTTTTACGATGCATTATTTCTTCTCGTAAAGTGTTTCCAATATGTACTTATTTGTCTTTAATCTGCGACACTGTATTTCCTTATAACATAGTATTCTTACATATTATTTCGAGGGAAAACTCTCCTGTGCGTTCTCCTTTGAGGGGACACGCTTAGACAAACACGCAACGCCAAAGCTTTTCGAGTTACAATGTGTTGTTTAGGAAAAACAAGATAATTTAGCACGATGCGAGATTTACATAAAATGTGGTTTTCTGAAAAATTTTGACGAAAGAAAGTTCTCCTGTGGGTTCTCTTTTGTGGCTACTCGTGTAGAGGTACGAGCCACACCAAATCTTTTCGAATTACAACGTGTTGTTTAGGAGATATAAGCTAATTTTTTACGATGCGTTAATTCTTCTCGTAAAGTGTTTCCAATAAGTACATATTTGTCTTTACACTGCAACATTATATTTCCTTATAACGTGGTATTCTTACATATTCCTTCGAGGGAAAACTATCCTGTGCGTTCCCTTTTGAGGCTACACACTTAGACATACAGGCAACACCAAAGCTTTTCGAGTTACAACGTGTTGTTTATGGAAAACAAGATAATTTTGCACGATGCGGGATTTCCTTAAAACGTGGTTTTCTGACAAATTTTGATGAAAGAAAATTCTCCTGTGGCTTCTCTTTTGAGGCTACACGTTTAGACGTGCACGCCACACCAAATCCTTTCGAGTAACCACGTGTTTTTTAAGAGATACAAGCTAATTTTGTATGATGCGTTATTTCTTTTCGTAAAGTGGTTCCAATACGTATGTATTTGTCTTTACTCTGCAACAGTGTATTTCCTTATAACGTTGTATTCTTACATGTTCTTTCGAGAGAAAACTCTCCTGTGCATTCTCTTTAGAGGCTACATGCTCAGACATACACGCAACACCAAAGCTTTTCGAGTTACAACGTGTTGTTTAGGAAAAACAAGATAATTTTGCACGATGCGGGATTTCCTTAAAACATGGTTTTCTGACAAATTTTGACTAAAGAAAGTTCTCCTGTGGGTTCTCTTTTGAGGCTACACGTGTAGCCGTACGAGCCACACCAAATAATTTTGAGATACAACGTGTTCTTTATGAGATACAAGCAAATATTGTACGATGCGCTATTTCTTCTCATAAAGTGTTTCCAATACATACATATTTGTCTATACTCTGCAACACTGTATTTCCTTATAACATGGTATTCTTACATATTCTTTCAAGGGATAATTCTCCTGTGCATTCTCTTTTTAGGCTACCCGATTAGACAAACACGCAACACCAAAGCTTTTCGAGTTACAACATGTTGTTTAGGAAAAAGAAGATGATTTCGCACGATGCGGGATTTAGTAAAAACCTGGTTTTCTGAAAAATTTTGACGAAAGAAAATTCTCCTGTGGGTTCTCTTTTGAGGCTACATATTTAGACGTACACGTCACACCAAATCCTTTTGAGTTACAACGTGTTGTTTAGGGCATACAAGCTAATTTTTTTATAATGCGTTAATTCTCGTAAAGTGTTTCCAATACGTACGTATTTGTCTTTACTCTGCAACACTGTATTTCCTTATAACGTGGTATTCTTACATATTCTTTCGAGAGAAAACTATTCTGTGCATTCCCTTTTGAGGCTAAACACTTAGACATACAGGCAACACCAAAGCTTTTTGAGTTACAATGTGTTGTTTATAAAAAACAAGATAATTTCGCACGATGCCTGATTTCCTTAAAACATGGTCTTCTGACAAATTTTGATGAACGAAAATTATTCTGTTGGTTCTCTTTTGAAGCTTCACGTTTAGACGTGCACGCCACACCTAATCCTTTCGAGTTGCCACGTGTTGTTTAGGAGATACAAGCTAATTTTGTAAGATGCTTTATTTCTTCTCCTAAACTGTTTCCAATACGTACGTATTTGTCTTTACTCTGCAACACTGTATTTCCTTATAATGTGCTATTCTTACACATTCTTTCGAGAGAAAACTATCCTGTGCCTTCCCTTTTGAGGCTACACACTTAGACATACAGGCAACACCAAAGCTTTTCAAGTTACAACGTGTTGTTTATGAAAAACATGATAATTTCGCACGATGCGGGATTTCCTTAAAACTTGGTGTTCTGACAAATTTTGACTAAAGAAAATTCTCCTGTGGGTTCTCTTATGAGGCTACACGTTTAGACGTGCACGCCACACCAAATCCTTTTGAATTACCATGTGTTGTTTAGGAGATAAAAGCTAATTTTCTAAGATGCGTTATTTCTTCTTATAAAGAGTTTCCAATATGTACATATTTGTCTTTACTCTGCAACACTGTATTTCCTTATAACATTGTATTCTTACATGTTCTTTCGAGAGAAAACTCTCCTGTGCATTCTCTTTAGAAGCTACACGCTTAGATATACACGCAACACCAAAGCTTTTCGAGTTACAACGTGTTGTTTAGGAAAAACAAGATAATTTTGCACGATGCGGGATATCATTAAAACGTGGTTTTCTGACAAATTTTGACTAAAGAAAGTTCTCCTGTGCATTGTCTTTTGAGGCTACAGGTTTAGACGTACACGCCACACTAAATCTTTTCGAGTTACAACTTGTTGTTTAGGAGATAAAAGCAATTATTTTCGATGCGTTATTTCTTCTTGTAAAGTGTGTCGAATACGTAATTAATTGTCTTTACTCTGCAACACTGTATTTCCTTATAACGTGGTATTCTTACATATTCTTTTGAGGGAAAACTCTCCTGTGCGTTCTCTTTTGGGCTACACGCTTAGACATACACGCAACGCCAAAGCTTTTCTAGTTACAACATGTTGTTTAGGAAAAACAAGATAATTTCGCACGATGCGAGATTTCCATAAAACGTGGTTTTCTGAAAAATTTTGAGGGAAGAAAGTTCTCCTGTGGATTCTCTTTTGAGGCTACATGTTTAGACGTACACGTCACACCAAATCTTTTCGAGTTACAACGTGTTGTTTAGGAGATACAAGCTAATTTTTTACGATGCGTTATTTTTTCTCATAAAGTGTTTCCAATAAGTACTTATTTGTCTTTACTCTGCAAAATTGTATTTCCTTATAACGTGGTATTCTTGCATATTCTTTCGAGAGAAAACTCTCCTGTGCCTTCTCTTTTGAGGCTCCACACTTACACATACACGCAACACCAAAGCTTTTCGAGTTACAACATGTTGTTTAGGAAAAAGAAGATGATTTCGCATGATGCGGTATTTCCTTAAAACGTGGTTTTCTGAAAAATTTTGACACAAGAAAATTCTCCTGTGGGTTCTCTTTTGAGGCTACACGTTTAGACGTACATGCCACACCAAATCTTGCTGAGTTACAACGTGTTGTTTAGGAGATACAAGCTAATTTTTTACGATGTGTTTATTCTTCTCGTAAAGTGTTTCCAACACATACGCATTTGTCTTTACTCTGCAACATTGTATATCCTTATAACGTGGTATTCTTACATGTTCTTTCGATAGAAAACTATCCTCTGCGTTCCCTTTTGAGGCTACACACTTAGACATACAGGCAACATCAAAGCTTTTCGAGTTACAACGTGTTGTTTATGAAAAACAAGATAATTTCGCACGATGCGGGATTTCCTTAAAACGTGGTGTTCTGACAAATTTTGACGAAAGAAAATTCTCCTGTGGGTACTCTTTTGACGCTACACGTTTAGAGGTACACGCCACACCAAATCCTATCGAGTTACTACGTGCTGTTTAGGAGATACAAGCTAATTTTGTACGATGCTTTATTTCTTCTCGTAAAGTGTTTCCAAACTTACGTATTTGTCTTTACTCTGCAACACTGTATTTCCTTATAATGTTGAATTCTTACATGTTCTTGCGAGAGAAAACTTTCCTGTGCATTCTCTTTAGAGGCTACATGCTCACACATACACGCAACACCAAAGCTTTTCGAGTTTCAATTGTTGTTTAGGAAAAACAAGATAATTTTGCACGATGCAGATATCCTTAAAACGTGGTTTTCTGACAAATTTTGACGAAAGAAAGTTCTCCTGTGCATTGTCTTTTGAGGCTACAGGTTTAGACATACATGCCACACCAAATCTTTTTGAGTTACAACCTGTTGTTTAGGAGATACAAGCAAATTTTTTATGATGCGTTATTTCTTCTTGTAAAGTGTTTCCAATACATAAGTATTTGTCTTTACTCTACAACACTGTATTTCCTTATAACGTGGTATTCTTACATATTCTTTCAAGAGAAAACTCTCCTGTGAGTTCTCTTTTGATGCTACACGCTTAGACATACACGCAACACCAAAGCTTTTCGAGTTACAACGTGTTGTTTAGGAGATACAAGTTAATTTTGTACGATGCGTTATTTCTTCTCATAAAGTGTTTCCAATATGTACTTAATTGTCTTTACTCTGCAACACTGTATTTCCTTATAACATGGTATTCTTACATATTCTTTCGAGGGAAAACTCTCCTGTGCATTCTCTTTTGGGCTACACGCTTAGACATACACGCAACGCCAAAGCTTTTCGAGTTACAACGTGTTGTTTAGGAAAAACAAGATAATTTCGCACGATGCGAGATTTCCAAAAAACGTGGTTTTCTGAAAAAATTTGACGAAAGAAAGTTCTCCTGTGGGTTCTCTTTTGAGGCTACACGTTGAGACATACACGTCACACCAAATCTTTTCAAGTTACAACGTGTTGTTTAGGAGATACAAGCTAATTTTGTATGATGCGTTATTTCTTCTCATAAAGTGTTTCCAATAAGTACTTATTTGTCTTTACTCTGCAAAATTGTATTTCCTTATAACGTGGTATTCTTGCATATTCTTTCGAGAGAAAACTCTCCTGTGCTTTCTCTTTTGCGGCTCCACACTTACACATACACGCAACACCAAAGCTTTTCAAGTTACAACATGTTGTTTAGGAAAAAGAAGATGATTTCGCATGATGCGGGATTTCCTTAAAACGTCGTTTTCTGAAAAATTTTGACAAAAGAAAATTCTCCTGTGGGTTCTCTTTTGAGGCTACACATTTAGACGTACATGTCACACCAAATCTTGTCGAGTTACAACGTGTTGTTTAGGAGATACAAGCTAATTTTTTACGATGTGTTTATTCTTCTCGTAAAGTGTTTCCAACACATACGTATTTGTCTTTACTCTGCCACATTGTATATCCTTATAACGTGGTATTCTTACATATTCTTTTGATAGAAAACTATCCTGTGCGTTCCCTTTTGAGGCTACACACTTAGACATACAGGCAACATCAACGCTTTTCGAGTTACAACTTGTTGTTTATGAAAAACAAGATAATTTCCACGATGCGGGATTTCCTTAAAACGTGGTGTTCTGACAAATTTTGACGAAAGAAAATTCTCCTGTGG
Source organism: Apodemus sylvaticus (assembly GCF_947179515.1). Classification (NCBI taxonomy): domain Eukaryota; kingdom Metazoa; phylum Chordata; class Mammalia; order Rodentia; family Muridae; genus Apodemus; species Apodemus sylvaticus. Next base: position 413,893 of record NW_026263408.1, read on the forward strand.
GTACTCTTTTGACGCTACACGTTTAGAGGTACACGCCACACCGAATCCTATCGAGTTACCACGTGTTGTTTAGGAGATACAAGCTAATTTTGTACGATGCTTTATTTCTTCTCGTAAAGTGTTTCCAAACTTACGTATTTGTCTTTACTCTGCAACATTGTATTTCCTTATAATGTTGAATTCTTACATGTTCTTGCGAGAGAAACTTTCCTGTGCATTCTCTTTAGAGGCGACATGCTCACACATACACGCAACACCAAAGCTTTTCGAGTTACAACGTGTTGTTTAGGAAAAACAAGATAATTTTGCACGATGCAGATATCCTTAAAACGTGGTTTTCTGACAAATTTTGACGAAAGAAAGTTCTCCTGTGCATTGTCTTTTGAGGCTACAGGTTTAGACGTACATGCCACACCAAATCTTTTTGAGTTACAACTTGTTGTTTAGGAGATGCAAGTTAATTTTGTACGATGCGTTATTTCTTCTCGTAAAGTGTTTCCAATACATAAGTATTTGTCTTTACTCTGCAACACTGTATTTCCTTATAACGTGGTATTCTTACATATTCTTTCGAGGGAAAACTCTCCTGTGCATTCTCTTTTGGGCTACACGCTTAGACATACACGCAACACCAAAGCTTTTCGAGTTACAACGTGTTGTTTAGGAAAAACAAGATAATTTCGCACGATGCGAGATTTCCATAAAACGTGGTTTTCTGAAAAAATTTGACGAAAGAAAGTTCTCCTGTGGGTTCTCTTTTTTTTTCTTTTTTTTTATTCGATATAATTTATTTACATTTCAAATGATTTCCCCTTTTCTAGCCCCCCACTCCCCGAAAGTCCCTTAAGTCCCCTTCTCTTTCCCTGTCCTCCCACCCACCCCTTCCCATTTCCCTGTTCTGGTTTTGCCGAATACTGTTTCACTGAGTCTCTCCAGAACCAGGGGCCAGTCCTCCTTTCTCCTTGTACCTCATTTGATGTGTGGATTATGTTTCGGGTATTCCAGTTTTCTAGGTTAATAACCACATATTAGTGAGTGCATACCATGATTCACCTTTTGAGTCTGGGTTACCTCACTTAGTATAATGTTCTCTAGCTCCATCCATTTGCCTAAGAATTTCATGAATTCATTGTTTCTAATGGCTGAATAGTACTCCATTGTGTAGATATACCACATTTTTTGTATCCACTCTTCTGTTGAGGGATACCTGGGTTCTTTCCAGCATCTGGCAATTATAAATAGGGCTGCTATGAACATAGTAGAGCATGTATCCTTATTATATGGTGGGGAATCCTCTGGGTATATGCCCAGGAGTGGTATAGCAGGATCTTCTGGAAGTGAGGTGCCCAGTTTTCGGAGGAACCGCCAGACTGATTTCCAGAGTGGTTGTACCAATTTGCAGCCCCACCAGCAGTGGAGGAGTGTTCCTCTTTCTCCACACCCTCTCCAACACCTGCTGTCTCCTGAATTTTTAATCTTAGCCATTCTGACTGGTGTAAGATGAAATCTCAGGGTTGTTTTGATTTGCATTTCCCTAATGACTAATGAAGTTGAGCATTTTTTAAGATGCTTCTCCGCCATCCGAAGTTCTTCAGGTGTGAATTCTTTGTTTAACTCTGTACCCCATTTTTTAATAGGATTGTTCGGTTTTCTGGAGTCTAACTTCTTGAGTTCTTTATATATATTGGATATTAGCCCTCTATCTGATGTAGGATTGGTGAAGATCTTTTCCCAATTTGTTGGTTGCCGATTTGTCCTCTTGATGGTGTCCTTTGTCTTACAGAAACTTTGTATCTTTATGAGGTCCCATTTGTCAATTCTTGCTCTTAGAGCATACGCTATTGGTGTTCTGTTCAGAAACTTTCTCCCTGTACCGATGTCCTCAAGGGTCTTCCCCAGTTTCTTTTCTATTAGCTTCAGAGTGTCTGGCTTTATGTGGAGGTCCTTGATCCATTTGGATTTGAGCTTAGTACAAGGAGACAAGGATGGATCAAGTCGCATTCTTCTGCATGCTGACCTCCAGTTGAACCAGCACCATTTGTTGAAAAGGCTATCTTTTTTCCATTGGATGTTTTCAGCCTCTTTGTCGAGGATCAAGTGGCCATAGGTGTGTGGTTTCATTTCTGGATCTTCATGGGTTCTCTTTTGAGGCTACACGTTGAGACATACACGTCACACCAAATCCTTTCAAGTTACAACGTGTTGTTTAGGAGATACAAGCTAATTTTGTACGATGCGTTATTTCTTCTCCTAAAGTGTTTCCAATAAGTACTTATTTGTCTTTACTCTGCAAAATTGTATTTCCTTATAACGTGGTATTCTTGCATATTCTTTCGAGAGAAAACTTTCCTGTGCCTTCTCTTTTGAGGCTCCTCACTTACACATACACGCAACACCAAAGCTTTTCGAGTTACAACCTGTTATTTAGGAAAAAGAAGATGATTTCGCATGATGCGGGATTTCCTTAAAACGTGGTTTTCTGAAAAATTTTGAAGAAAGAAAATTCTCCTGTGGGTTCTCTTTCGAGGCTACACGTTTAGACGTACATGCCATACCAAATCTTTTCGAGTTACAATGTGTTGTTTAGGAGATACAAGCTAATTTTTTCGATGCGTTAATTCGTCTCGTAAAGTGTTTCCAGTACGTATTTGTCTTTACTCTGCAACATTGTATTTCCTTATAACGTGGTATTCTTACATATTCTTTCGAAATAAAACTATCCTGTGCGTTCTCTTTTGAGGTTATACGCTTAGACACACACGCAACACCAAAGCTTTTCGAGTTACAATGTGTTGTTTAGGAAAAACAAGATAATTTCGCACGATGCGAGATTTCCTTAAAACCTGGTTTCTGACAAATTTTGATGAAAGAAAATTCTCTTGTGGGTTCTCTGTTGAGGCTACACCTTTAGACGTACATTTCACACCAAATCTTTTCGAGTTACAACGTGTTGTTTAGGAGATACAAGCTAATTTTTTACGATGTGTTATTTCTTCTCGTAAAGGGTTTCCAATATGTACTTATTTGTCTTTACTCTGCAAAATTGTATTTCCTTATAACGTGGTATTCTTACATAATCTTTCGAGAGAAAACTCTCCTGTGCCTTCTCTTTTGAGGCTCCACGCTTACACATACACGCAACACCAAAGCTTTTCGAGTTACAACATGTTGTTTAGGAAAAAGAAGATGATTTCGCACGATGCGGGATTTCCTTGAAGTGTGGTTTTCTGAAAAATTTTGACGAAAGAAAATTCTCCTGTGGGTTCTCTTTTGAGGCTACACGTTTAGACGAACATGCCACACCAAATCTTTTCGAGTTACAACGTGTTGTTTCAGAGATACAAGCTAATTTTGTAGGATGTGTTAATTATTCTCATAAAGTGTTTCCAAGACTTACATATTTGTCTTTACTCTGCAACACTGTATTTCCTTATAACGTGGTATTCTTACATATTCTTTCGAGAGAAAACTATCCCGTGCTTTCACTTTTGCGGCTACACACTTAGACAAAGAGGCAACACCAAACCTTTTCGAGTTACAACGTGTTGTTTATGAAAAACAAGATAATTTCGCACGATGCAGGATTTCCTTAAAACGTAGTTTTCTGAAAGATTTGACGAAAGAAAATTCTTCAGTGGGTTTTCTTTTGAGGCTACATGTTTAGACGTACACGCCACACCAATTCCTTTCAAGTTACCACGTGTTGTTTAGGAGATACAAGCTAATTTTGTATGATGCGTTATTTCTTCTCGTAAAGTGTTTCCAATATGTACGTATTTGTCTTTACTCTGCAACACTTTATTTCCTTATAACGTGGTATTCTTACATATTCTTTGGAGAGAAAACTCTACTGTGCGTTCTCTTTAGAGGCTACACACTTAGACATACACGCAACGCCAAAGCTTTTCGAGTTACAATGTGCTGTTTAGGAAAAACAAGATAATTTCGCACGATGTGAGATTTCCATAAAACGTGGTTGTCTGAAAAATGTTGACGAAAGAAAGTTCTCCTGTGGATTTTCTTTTGAGGCTACACATGTAGAGGTACGAGCCACACCAAATCTTTTCGAGTAACAACGTGTTGTTTAGGAGATACCAGCTAATTTTGTACGATGCATTATTTCTTCTCTTCAAGTGTTTCCAATACTATTTGTCTTTACTCTGCAACACTGTATTTCCTTATAACGTGGTATTTTTACATATTCTTTCGAGAGAAAACTCTCCTGTGAGTTCTCTTTTGAGGCTACACACTTAGACATACACGCAACACCAAAGGTTTTCGAGTTAAAACGTGTTGTTTAGGAAAAACAAGATAATTTCGCACGATGCGAGATTTCCTTAAAACGTGGTTTCTGACAAATTTTGATGAAATAAAATTCTCCTGTGGGTTCTCTTTTGAGGCTACACTTTTAGACGTACACGTCACACCAAATCTTTTCAAGTTACAACGTTTTGTTTAGGAGATACAAGGTAATTTTGAACGATGCGTTATTTCTTCTCGTAAAGTGTTTCCAATATGTATTTATTTGTCTTTACTCTGCAAAATTGTATTTCCTTATAACGTGGTATTCTTACATACTCTTTCGAGAGAAAACTCTCCTTTGCCTTCTCTTTTGAGGCTCCACGCTTACACATACATGCAACACCAAAGCTTTTCGAGTTACAACATGTTGTTTAGGAAAAAGAAGATGATTTCGCACGATGCGGGATTTCCTTAAAACGTGATTTTCTGAAAATTTTTGAAGAAATGAAATTCTCCTGTAGGTTCTCTTTTGAGGCTACACGTTTAGACGTACATGCCACACCAAATCTTTTCGAGTTACAACGTGTTGTTTAGGAGATTCAAGCTAATTTTTTACGATGCGTTAATTCTTCTCGTGAAGTGTTTCCAATACGTACGTATTTGTCTTTACTCTGCAACATTGTATTTCCTTATAACGTGGTATTCTTACATATTCTTTCTAGAGAAAACTATCCTGTGCGTTCTCTTTTGAGGTTACACACTTAGACATACACGCAACACCAAAGATTTTTGAGTTATAACGTGTTATTTAGGAAAAACAAGATAATTTCGCACGATGCGATATATCCTTAAAACGTGGTTACTGACAAATTTTGATGAAAGAAAATTCTCTTGTGGGTTCCCTTTTGAGGCTACACGCTTAGACGTACACGTCACACCAAATCTTTTCGAGTTACAACGTGTTGTTTAGGAGATACAAGCTAATTTTTTACGATGCGTTATTTCTTCTTGTAAAGTGTTTCCAATATGTACTTATTTGTCTTTACTCTGCAAAATTGTATTTCCTTATAACGTGGTATTCTTACATATTCTTTCAAGAGAGAACTCTCCTGTGCCTTCTCTATTGAGGCTCCACGCTTACACATACACGCAACACCAAAGCTTTTCGAGTTACAACATGTTGCTTAGGAAAAAGAAGATGATTTCGCACGATGCGGGATTTCCTTAAAACGTAGTTTTCTGAAAAATTTTGAAGAAAGAAAATTCTCCTGTGGGTTCTCTTTTGAGGCTACACATTTAGACGTACATGGAACACCAAATCTTTTCGAGTTACAACATGTTGTTTTGGAGATACAAGCTAATTTTGTAAGATGTGTTACTTCTGCTCGTAAAGTTTCCCAATACGTACTTATTTGTCTTTACTCTGCAACACTGTATTTCCTTATAACATGGTATTCTTATATATTCTTTTGAAGGAAACGTCTCCTGTGCGTTCTCTTTTGGGCTACACTCTTAGACATACACACAACACCAAAGCTTTTCGAGTTACAACGTGTTGTTTATGAAAAAGAAGATAATTTCACACGATGCGGGATTTCCTTAAAACGTGGTTTTCTGACAAATTTTGACGAAAGAAAATTCTCCTGTGGGTTCTCTTTTGAGGCCTCACGTTTAGAAGTGCATGCCACACCAAATCCTTTCGAGTTACCACGTGTTGTTTAGGAGATACAAGCTAATTTTTTACGATGCGTTATTTCTTCTCGTAAAGTGTTTCCAATAAGTAAGTATTTGCCTTTACTCTGAAACACTGTATTTCCTTATAACGTGGTATTCTTACATGTTCTTTGGAGAGAAAAATCTCCTGTGCGTTCTCTTAAGTGGCTACACGCATAGACATACACGCAACACCAAAGCTTTTCGAGTTACGTGTTGTTTAGGAAAAACAAGATAATTTCGCACGATGCGGGATATCCTTAAAACATGGTTTTCTGACAAATTTGACGAAAGAAAATTCTCTTGTGGGTTCTCTTTTGAGCGTACACATTTAGACGTACAAGCCACACCAAATCCTTTCGAGTTATAACGTGTTGTTTAGGAGATACAAGCTAATTTTGTACTATGTGTTATTTCTACTCGTTAAGTTTAAGTGTTTCCAATAAGTATGTATTTGTCTTTACTCTGCAACACTGTATTTCCTTATAACGTGGTATTCCTACATATTCTTTCGGGAGAAAACTCTCCTGTGCGTTCTCTTTTGAGGCTACACGCTTAGACATACACGCAACACCAATGCTTTTCGAGTTACAACATGTTGTTTAGGAAAAACAAGATAATTTCGCACGATGCGGGATTTCCTTAAAACGTGGTTTTTGACAAATTTTGACAAAAGAAAACTCTCCTGTGGGTTGTCTTTTGAGGCTACACGTTTAGACGTACACGCCACACCAAATCTTTTCGAGTTACAGCGTGTTGTTTAGGAGATACAAGCTAATTTTGCATGATGCGTTATTTCTTCTTGTAGAGTGTTTCCAATAAGTACGTATTTGTCTTTACTCTGCAACACTGTATTTCCTTATCACGTGGTATTCTTACATATTCTTTCGAGAGAAAACTATCCTGTGCGTTCTCTTTGGAAGCTACACGCTTAGACATACACGCAACACCAAAGCTTTTCGACTTACAACGTGTTGATTAGGAAAAACAAGATAATTTCGCCCGATACGGGATTTCCTTAAAACGTGGTTTTCTGACAAATTTTGACGTAAGAAAATTCTCCTGTGGGTTCTCTTTTGAGGCTACATGTTCAGACGTACATGCCACACCAAATCTTTTTGAGTTACCACGTGTTGTTTTGGAGATACAAGCTAATTTTGTACCATGTGCTATTTCTTCTCATAATGTGTTTCCAACAAGTACGTATACGTCTTTACTCTGCAGCAATATGTTTCCTTATAACGTGGTATTCTTACATATTCTTTCGAGAGAAAACTCTCCTGTGCATTCTCTTTTGAGGCTGCACGCTTAGACATACACCCTACACCAAAGATTTTCGAGTTAAAACGTGTTGTTTAGGAAGAACAAGATAATTTTTCACGATGCGGGATTTCCTTAAAACGTGGTTTTCTGAAAAATTTTGATGAAAGAAAATTCTCCTGTGGGTTCTCTTTTGAGGCTACACGTTTAGACGTACACGCCACACCAAATCTTTTCGAGTTACAACGTGTTGTTTAGGAGATACAAGCTAATTTTGTACGATGCTTTATTTCATCTCGTAAAGTTTATGGGTTTCCAATACATACGTATTTGTCTTTACTCTGCAACACTGTATTTCCTTATAACGTGGTATCCTTACAAATTCTATCGAGAAAAAACTCTCCTGTGCGTTCTCTTTTGAGGCTACACGCTTAGACATACACGCAACACCAAAGCTTTTCGAGTTACAACGTGTTGTTTAGGAAAAACAAGATAATTTCGCACGATGCGGGATTTCCTTAAAACGTGGTTTTCTGAAAAGTTTTGATGAAAGAAAATTCTCCTGTGGGTTCTCTTTTGAGGCTACACGTTTAGACGTACATGCCACACCAAATCTTTTCGAGTTACAACTTGTTGTTTAGGAGATACAAGCTAATTTTGTACTATGCGTTATTTCTTCTCGTAAAGTTTTTCCAATACGTATTTGTCTTTACTCTACAACACTGTGTTTCCTAATAACGTGGTATTCTTACATATTATTTCGAGACAAAACTCTCCTTTGCATTTTCTTTTGAGGCTACACGCTTAGACATACATGCAACAACAAAGCTTTTCGAGTTACAACGTGTTGTTTCCGAAAAAAAAAGATAATTTCGCACGATGCGGGATTTCCATAAAACGTGGTTTTCTGACAAATTTTGACGAAAGAAAATTCTCCTGTGGGTTCTCTTTTGAGGCTACACGTTTAGATGTACACACCACACCAAATCTTTTTGAGATACAACGTGTTGTTTAGGAGATACAAGCTAATTTTTTTAGATGCGTTATTTCTTCTCGTAAAGTTTAAGTATTTCCAATACGTATGTATTTGCCTTTACTCTGCAACGCTGTATTTCTTTATAACGTGGTATTCTTACATATTCTTTCGAGAGAAAACTCTCCTGTGCGTTCTCTTTGGAGGCTACACGCTTAGACATACATGCAACACCAAAGCTTTTCGAGTTACAACGTGTTGTTTAGGAAAAACAAGATAATTTCGCATGATGCGCGATTTCCTTAAAACTTGGTTTTCTGACAAATTTTGAAGGAAAGAAAATTCTCCCGTGGGTTCTCTTTTGAGGGTACACATTTAGACGTACAAGCCACACCAAATCCTTTCGAGTTATAACGTGTTGTTTAGGAGATACAAGCTAATTTTGTACTATGTGTTATTTCTACTCGTTAAGTTTAAGTGTTTCCAATAAGTATGTATTTGTCTTTACTCTGCAACACTGTATTTCCTTATAATGTGGTATTCCTACATATTCTTTCGGGAGAAAACTCTCCTGTGCGTTCTCTTTTGAGGCTACACGCTTAGACATACACGCAACACCAATTCTTTTCTAGTTACAACATGTTGTTTAGGAAAAACAAGATAATTTCGCACGATGCGGGATTTCCTTAAAACGTGGTTTTTGACAAATTTTGACAAAAGAAAACTCTCCTGTGGGTTCTCTTTTGAGGCTACACGTTTAGACCTACACGCCACACCAAATCTTTTCGAGTTACAGCGTGTTGTTTAGGAGATACAAGCTAATTTTACATGATGCGTTATTTCTTCTCGTAAAGTGTTTCCCATAAGTACGTATTTGTCTTTACTCTGCAACACTTTATTTCCTTATAACATGGTTTTCTTACATATTCTTTTGAGAGAAAACTATCCTGTGCGTTCTCTTTGGAGGCTACACGCTTAGACATACACGCAACAGCAACGCTTTTCGAGTTACAACGTGTTGATTAGGAAAAACAAGATAATTACGCACGATGCGGGATTTCCTTAAAACGTGGTTTTCTGACAAATTTTGAGGTTAGAAAATTCTCCTGTGGGTTCTCTTCTGAGGCTACACTCTCAGATGTACATGCCACACCAAATCTTTTTGAGTTACCACGTGTTGTTTCGGAGATACAAGCTAATTTTGTACCATGCGTTATTTCTTCTCATAATGTGTTTCCATTAAGTACGTGTATGTCTTTACTCTGCAGCAATATATTTCCTTATAACGTGGCATTCTTACATATTCTTTCGAGAGAAAACTCTCCTGTGCATTCTCTTTTGAGGCTGCATGCTTAGACATACACGCAACACCAAAGCTTTTCTAGTTACAACGTGTTGTTTAGGAAAAACAAGATAATTTCGCAAGATGCGGGATTTCCTTAAAACGTGGTTTTCTGACAAATTTTGACGAAAGAAAACTCTCCTGTGGGTTCTCTTTTGAGGCTACACTTTTAGACGAACACGCCACACTAAATCTTTTTGAGTTACAACGTGTTGTTTAGGACATACAAGCTAATTTTGCAAGATGCGTTATTTCTCTCATAAAGTGCTTCCAATACGTACGTATTTGTCTTTACTCTGCCACACTGTATTTCCTTATAACGTGGTATTCTTACATATTCTTTCGAGAGAAAACTCTCCTGTGCGTTCTCTTTTGGGGCTACACGCTTAGACATACACCAAACACCAAAGCTTTTCGAGTTACAACGTGTTGTTTAGGAAAAACAAGATAATTGCGCACGATGCGGGATTTCCTTAAAACGTGGTTTTCTGGAAAATTTTGACGAAAGAAAATTCTCCTGTGGGTTCTCTTTTGAGGCTACACGTTTAGATGTACAGGCTACACACCAAATCTTTTTAAGTTACAACGTGTTGTTTAGGAGATACAAGCTAATTTTTTACGATGCGTTATTTCTTCTCCTAAAGTTTTTCCAATACGTATTTGTCTTTACTCTACAACACTGTGTTTCATAATAACGTGGTATTCTTACATATTCTTTCGAGAAAAAACTCTCCTTTGCATTCTCTTTTGAGGCTACACGCTTAGACATACACGCAACAACAAAGCTTTTTGAGTTACAACGTGTTGTTTCGAAAAAACAAGATAATTTCGCACGATGCGGTATTTCCATAAAACGTGGTTTTCTGACAAATTTTGAAGAAAGAAAATTCTCCTGTGGGTTCTCTTTTGAGGCTACACATTTAGACTTACACGCCACACCAAATCCTTTCGAGTTACAACGTGTTGGTTAGGAGATACAAGCTAATTTTTTAAGATGCGTTATTTCTTCTCGTAAAGGTTAAATGTTTCCAATACGTATGTATTTGCCTTTACTCTGCAACACTGTATTTCCTTATAACGTGGTAATCTTGCATATTCTTTTGAGAGAAAAACTCTCCTGTGCGTTCTCTTTAGAGGCTACATGCTTAGACATACACGCAACACCAAAGCTTTTCGAATTACAACCTGTTTTAAGTAAATCCCGCATTGTGAGAAATTATCTTGTTTTTCTGACACAACACATTGTAACTCGAAAAGCTTTGGTGTTGCGTGTATGTCTAAACGTGTGGCCTCAAAAGAGAACGCACAGGAGAGTTTTCTCTCGAAAGAATATATAAGAATACCACGTTATAAGGAAATACAGTGTTGCAGAGTAAAGACAATTACGTATGTATTGGAAACACTTTACGAGAAGAAATAACGCATCGTACAAAATTAGCTTGTATCTCCTAAACAACACGATGTAACTCGAAAAGATTTGGTGTGGCGTGTACGTCTAAACGTACAGCCTCAAAAGAGAACTCACAGGAGAATTTTCTTTCGTCAAAATTTGTCAGAAAACCACGTTTTATGGAAATCCCGCATCGTGGAAATTATCTTGTTTTTCCTAAACAACACGTTGTAACTCGAACAGCTTTGGTGCTGCGTGTATGTCTAAGCGTGTAGCCTCAAAAGAGAACACACAAGAGAGTTTTCTCTCGAAAGAATATGTAAGAATACCACGTTATAAGGAAATACAGTGTTGCAGAGTAAAGACAAATAAGTACTTATTGGACACACTTTACGAGAAGAAATAACGCATCTTAAAAAATTAGCTTGTATCTCCTAAATAACACGTTGAAACTCAAAAAGATTTGGTGTGGCGTGTACATCTAAATGTGTAGCCTCAAAAGAGAACCCACAGGAGAATTTTCTTTCGTCAAAATTTGTCAGAAAACCAAGTTTTTAGGAAATCCCGCATCTTGCAAAATTATCTTGTTCTTCCTTAACAACACGGTGTAACTCGAAAAGCTTTGGTGTTGCGTATATGTCTAAGCGTGTAGCCTCAAATGTGAACGCACAGGAGAGTTTTTTCTTGAAAGAATATGTAAGAATACCACATTATAAGGAAATACAGTGTTGCAGAATAAAGACATATACTTACTTATTGGAAACACTTTAGGAGAAGAAATAACGCATCGTACAAAATTAGCTTGTATCTCCTAAACAACACGGTGTAACTTAAAAAGATTTGGTGTGGCCTGTACGTCTAAACGTGTAGCCTCAAAAGAGAACCCATAGAGGAATTTTCCTTGGTCAAAATTTGTCAGAAAACCACTTATTAAGGAAATCCCGCATCGTGCGTAATTATCTTGTTTTTCCTAAACAACACGTTGTAACTTGAAAAGCTTTGGTGTTGCGTGTATGTCTAAGTGCGTAGCGTCAACGGGGAACGCACAGGAGAGTTTTCTCTCGAAAGAATATGTAAGAATACCGCGTTATAAGGAAATACAGTGAAGCAGAATATAGACAAATACGTACTTATTGGAAACACTTTACGAGAAGAAATAAAGCATCATGCAAAATTAGCTTGTATCTCCTAAAGAACACGTTGTAACTGGAAAAGATTTGGTGTGGTGTGTACGTCTAAACGTGTAGCCTCAAAAGAGAACCCACAGGAGACTTTTCTTTGGTCAAAATTTGTCAAAAACCACTTTTTACGGAAATCCCGCACCGTGCGAAAATATCTTGTTTTTCCTAAACAACACTTTGTAACTCGAAAGGATTTGGTGTTGCGTGTATTTCTAATCGTGTAGCCTCAAAAGAGAATGCACAGGAGAGTTTTCTCCCGAAAGAATATGTAGGAATACCACGTTTTAAGGAAATACAGTGTTGCAGAGTAAAGACAAATACATACTTATTGGAAACACTTAAACTTTACGAGATGAAATAACACATAGTACAAAATTAGCTTGTATCTCCTAAACAACACGTTATAACTCGAAAGGATTTGTTGTCGCGTGTACGTCTAAACGTGTACCCTCAAAAGAGAACCCACAGGAGAATTTTATCCTGTGCGTTCTCTTTTGAGGCTACACGCTTAGACATACACGCAACACCAAAGCTTTTCGAGTTACAACGTGTTGTTTAGGAAAAACAAGATAATTTCGCACGATGCGAGATTTCCTTAAAACCTGGTTTCTGACAAATTTTGATGAAATAAAATTCTCCTGTGGGTTCTCTTTTGAGGCTACACTTTTAGACATACACGCCACACCAAATCTTTTCGAGTTACAACGTGTTGTTTAGGAGATACAAGCTAATTTTGTACGATGCGTTATTTCTTCTTGTAAGTGTTTCCAATATGTACTTATTTGTCTATACTCTGCAAAATTGTATTTCCGTATAACGTGGTATTCTTACATATTCTTTCGAGAGAAAATTCTCCTGTGCCTTTTCTTTTGAGGCTCCACGCTTACACATACACGAAACACCAATGCTTTTCAAGTTACAACATGTTGTTTAGGAAAAAGAAGATGATTTCACACGATGCGGGATTTCCTTAAAACGTGGTTTTTTGAAAAATTTTGAAGAAAGAAAATTCTCCTGTAGGTTCTCTTTTGAGGCTACACGTTTAGACGTACATGCCACACCAAATCTTTTCGAGTTACAACGTGTTGTTTAGGAGATACAAGCTAATTTTTTAAGATGCGTTAATTCTTCTCGTAAAGTGTTTCCAATAAGTACGTATTTGTCTTTACTCTGCAACATTGTATTTCCTTATAACGTGGTATTCTTACATATTCTTTCAAGAGAAAACTATCCTGTGCATTCTCTTTTGAGGTTACACACTTAGACATACAGGCAACATCAAAGCTTTTTGAGTTATAACGTGTTATTTAGGAAAAACAAGATAATTTCGCATGATGCGAGATTTCCTTAAAACGTGGTTTCTGACAAATTTTGATGAAAGAAAAGTCTCTTGTGGGTTCCCTTTTGAGGCTACACGCTTAGACGTACACGTCACACCAAATCTTTTCGAGTTACAACGTGTTGTTTAGGAGATACAAGCTACTTTTTTACGATGCGTTATTTCTTCTTGTAAAGTCATTTCAATATGTACTTATTTGTCTTTACTCTGCAAAATTGTATTTCCTTATAACGTGGTATTCTTATATAATCTTTCGAGAGAAAACTCTCCTGTGCCTTCTCTTTTGAGGCTTCATGCTTACACATACACGCAACACCAAAGCTATTCGAGTTACAACATGTTGTTTAGGAAAAAGAAGATGATTTCGCACGATGCAGGATTTCCTTAAAACGTGGTTTTCTGAAAAATTTTGACGAAAGAAAATTCTCCTGTGGGTTCTCTTTTGAGGCTACACGTTTAGACGTACACGGCACACCAAATCTTTTCGAGTTACCACGTGTTGTTTCGGAGATACAAGCTAATTTTGTAAGATGTGTTACTTCTGCTCGTAAAGTTTTCCAATAAGTACTTATTTGTCTTAACTCTACAACAGTGTATTTCCTTATAACGTTGTATTCTTACATATTCTTTCGAGAGAAAACTCTCCTGTGTGTTCTCTTTAGAGGCTACACGCTTAGACATACACGCAACGCCAAAGCTTTTCGAGTTACAATGTGTCGTTTAGGAAATACAAGATAATTTTGCACGTTGCGAGATTTCCATAAAACGTGGTTGTCTGAAAAATTTTGACGAAAGAAAGTTATCCTGTGGGTTCTCTTTTGAGGCTACACGTGTAGAGGTACGAGCCACACCAAATCTTTTCGAGTTACAACGTGTTGTTTAGGAGATACAAGCTAATTTTGTACGATGTGTTATTTCTTCTCTTAAAGTGTTTCCAATACGTACGTAGTTCTCTTTACTCTGCAACACTTTATTTCCTTATAATGTGGTATTCTTACATATTCTTTCGAGAGAAAACTCTCCTGTGCGTTCTCTTTTGAGGCTACACGCTTAGACATACACGCAACACCAAAGCTTTTCGAGTTACAACGTGTTGTTTAGGAAAAACAAGATAATTTCGCACGATGCGAGATTTCCTTAAAACGTGGTTTCTGACAAATTTTGATGAAAGAAAATTCTCCTGTGTGTTCTCGTTTGAGGCTACACTTTTAGACGTACACGTCACACCAAATCCTTTCGAGTTACAACGTGTTGTTTAGGAGATACAAGATAATTTTGTAAGATGTGTTATTTCTTCTCGTAAAGTGTTTCCAATATGTACTTATTTGTCTTTACTCTGCAAAATTGTATTTCCTTATAACGTGGTATTCTTACATATTCTTTGGAGTGAAAACTCTCCAGTGCCTTCTCTTTTGAGGCTCCACGCTTACACATACACGCAACACCATAGCTTTTCGAGTTACAACATGTTGTTTAGGAAAAAGAAGATGATTTCGCACGATGCGGGATTTCCTTAAAATGTGGTTTTCTGAAAAATTTTGAATAAAGAAAATTCTCCTGTGGGTTCTCTTTTGAGGCTACACGTTTAGACGTACACGCCACACCAAATCCTTTCAAGTTACCACGTGTTGTTTAGGAGATACAAGCTAATTTTGTACGAAGCATTATTTCTTCTCCTAAAGTGTTTCCAATACGTACTTATTTGTCTTTAATCTGCAACACTGTATTTCCTTATAACATGGTAATCTTACATATTATTTCGAGGGAAAACTCTCCTGTGCGTTCTCTTTTGAGGGGACACGCTTAGACAAACATGCAACGCCAAAGCTTTTCGAGTTACAATGTGTTGTTTAGGAAAAACAAGATAATTTAGCACGATGCGAGATTTCCATAAAACGTGGTTTTCTGAAAAATTTTGACGAAAGAAAGTTCTCCTGTGGGTTCTCTTTTGAGGCTACACGTGTAGAGGTATGAGCCACACCAAATCTTTTCGAATTACAACGTGTTGTTTAGGAGATATAAGCTAATTTTTTACGATGTGTTAATTCTTCTCATAAAGTGTTTCCAATAAGTACATATTTGTCTTTACACTGCAGCATTATATTTCCTTATAACGTGGTATTCTTACATATTCCTTCGAGAGAAAACTATCCTGTGCGTTCCCTTTTGAGGCTACACACTTAGACATACAGGCAACACCAAAGCTTTTCGAGTTACAACGTGTTGTTTATGGAAAACAATATAATTTTGTACGATGCGGGATTTCCTTAAAACGTGGTTTTCTGACAAATTTTGACGAAAGAAAATTCTCCTGTGGCTTCTGTTTTGAGGCTACACGTTTAGACGTGCACGCCACACCAAATCCTTCCGAGTTACAACATGTTGTTTAAGAGATACAAGCTAATTTTTTATGATGCGTTATTTCTTTTCGTAAAGTGGTTCCAATACATATGTATTTGTCTTTACTCTGCAACACTGTATTTCCTTATAACGTTGTATTCTTACATGTTCTTTCGAGAGAAAACTCTCCTGTGCATTCTCTTTAGAGGCTACATGCTCAGACATACACGCAACACCAAAGCTTTTCGAGGTACAACGTGTTGTTTAGGAAAAACAAGATAATTTTGCACGAAGCGGGATTTCCTTAAAACGTGGTTTTCTGACAAATTTTGACGAAAGAAAGTTCTCGTGTAGGTTCTCTTTTGAGGCTACACGTGTAGACGTACGAGCCACACCAAATATTTTTCAGTTACAACGTGTTGTTTAGGAGACACAAGCAAATATTGTATGATGCGTTATTTCTTCTCGTAAAGTGTTTCCAATACGTACATATTTGTCTTTACTCTGCAACACTGTATTTCCTTATAACATGGTATTCTTACATATTTTTTCGAGGGAAAACTCGCCTGTGCATTCTCTTTTGAGGCTACACGATTAGACAAACACGCAACACCAAAGATTTTCGAGTTACAACGTGTTGTTTAGGAAAAAGAAGATGATTTCGCATGATGCGGGATTTCCTAAAAACCTGGTTTTCTGAAAAATTTTGACGAAAGGAATTTCTCCTGTGGGTTCACTTTTGAGGCTACATATTTAGACGTACTCGTCACACCAAATCTTTTCGAGTTACATTGTGTTGTTTAGGAGATACAAGCTAATTTTTTATAATGCGTTAATTCTCGTAAAGTGTTTCCAATACGTACGTATTTGTCTTTACTCTGCAACACTGTATTTCCTTATAACGTGGTATTCTTACATATTCTTTCGAGAGAAAACTATCCTGTGCATTCCCTTTTGAGGCTAAACACTTAGACATACAGGCAACACCAAAGCTTTTTGAGTTACAACGTGTTGTTTATAAAAAACAAGATACTTTCGCACGACGCCGGATTTCCTTAAAACATGGTTTTCTGACAAATTTTGACGAAAGAAAATTATTCTTTTGGTTCTCTTTTGAGGCTTCACGTTTCGACGTGCACGTCACACCTAATCCTTTCGAGTTACCACGTGTTGTTTAGGACATACAAGCTAATTTTGTACGATGCTTTATTTCTTCTCGTAAAGTGTTTCCAATACGTACGTATTTGTCTTTACTCGGCAACACTGTATTTCCTTATAACGTGGTATTCTTACACATTCTTTCGAGAGAAAACTATCCTGTGCGTTCCCTTTTGAGGCTACACACTTAGACATACAGGCAACACCAAAGCTTGTCAAGTTACAACGTGTTGTTTATGAAAAACAAGATAATTTCGCACGATGCGTGATTTCCTTAAAACTTGGTGTTCTGACAAATTTTGACGAAAGAAAATTCTCCTGTGGGTTCTCTTTTGAGGCTACACGTTTAGACGTGCACGCCACACCATATCCTTTTGAATTACCACGTGTTGTTTAGGAGATACAAGCTAATTTTGTACGATGCATTATTTATTCTCGTAAAGTGTTTCCAATATTTACGTATTTGTCTTTACTCTGCAACACTGTATTTCCTAATAACATTGTATTCTTACATGTTCTTTCGAGAGAAAACTCTCCGGTGCGTTCTCTTTAGAGGCTACACGCTTAGACATACACGCAACACCAAAGCTTTTCGAGTTACAACGTGTTGTTTAGGAAAAACAGGATAATTTTGCACGATGCGGGATATCCTTAAAACGTGGTTTTCTGACAAATTTTGACGAAAGAAAGTTCTCCTGTGCGTTGTCTTTTGAGGCTACAGGTTTAGACGTACACGCCACACCAAATCTTTTCGAGTTACAACTTGTTGTTTAGGAGATACAAGCAAATTTTGTTCGATGCGTTATTTCTTCTTGTAAAGTGTGTCCAATATGTACTTAATTGTCTTTACTCTGCAACACTGTATTTCCTTATAACGTGATATTCTTACATATTCTTTCGAGGAAAAACTCTCCTGTGCGTTCTCTTTTGGGCTACACGCTTAGACATACACGCAGCACCAAAGCTTTTCGAGTTACAACGTGTTGTTTAGGAAAAACAAGATAATTTCGCACAATGCAGGACTTCCTTAAAACGTGGTTTTCTGAAAAAATTTTGACCAAAGAAAATTCTCCTGTGGGTTCTCTTTTGATGCTACACGTTTAGATGTAAACACCACACCAAATCTTTTCGAGTTACAACGTGTTGTTTACACCAAAGCTTTTCGAGTTACAACGTGTTGTTTAGGAAAAACAAGATAATTTCGCACGATGCGGGATTTCCTTAAAACGTGGTTTTCTGACATATTTTGACGAAAGAAAATTCTCCTGTAGGTTCTCTTTTGAGGCTACACGTTTCAACGTACATGCCACACAAAATCTTTTCGCGTTACAACGTGTTGTTTAGGAAATACAAGCTAATTTTGTACGATGTATCATTCCTTCTCGTAAAGTGTTTCCAATATGTATGTATCTGTCTTTACTCTGCAACACTGTATGTCCTTATAACGTGGTATTCTTACATATTCTTTCGAGAGAATACTCTCTTGTGCGTTCTCTTTTGAGGCTACACGCTTCGACATACATGCAAAACCAAAGCTTTTCGAGTTACAACGTGTTGTTTAGGAAAAACCAGATAATTTCACACGATGCCGGATTTCCTTAAAACGTGGTTTTCTGAAAAAATTTTGACGAAAGAAAATTCTCCTGTGGGTTCTCTTTTGAGGCTACACCTTTAGATGTAAACACCACACCAAATCGTTTCGAGTTACTACGTGTTGTTTAGGAGATACAAGCTAATTTTTTCCCATGCATTATTTCTTCTCGTAAAGTGTTTCAAATACGTACATAATTGTCTTTACTCTGTAACACTGTTTTTCCATATAACGTAGTATTCCTACATATTCTTTTGAGAGAAAACTCTCCTGTGCGTTCTCTTTTGAGGCTACATTCTCAGACATACACCCAATACCAAAGCTTTTTGAGTTACAACGTGTTGTTTAGGAAAAACAAGATAATTTCGCACGATGTGGGATTTCCTTAAAACGTGGTTTTCTGACAAATTTTGACCAAAGAAAATTCTACTGTGGGTTCTCTTATAAGGCTACACTTTTAGACGTACACGCCACACCAAATCTTTTCGAGTTACGACGTGTTGTTTAGGAGAAACAAGCTAATTTTGTACGATGCAATATTTCGTCTGGTAAAGTGTTTCCAATACATATGTAATTGTCTTTATTCTGCAACACTGTATTTCCTTATAACTTGGTATTCTTACATATTCTTTCGAGAGAAAACTCTCCTGTGCGTTCTCTTTTGAGGCTACACGCTTAGACTTACACGCTACACCAAAGCTTTTCGAGTTACAACTTGTTGTTTAGGAAAAACAAGATAATTTCGCACGATGCGGGATTACCTTAAAATGTGGTTTTCTGACAAATTTTGACCAAAGAAAATTCTCCAGTGTATTCTCTTTAGATGCTACACGTTTAGAGGTACATGCCACACCAAATCTTTTCGAGTTACAACGTGCTTTTTAGTAAATACAAGCTAATTTTGTACGATGCATTATTTCTTCTCGTAAAGTGTTTCCAATATGTATGCATCTGTCTTTACTCTGCAACACTATATTTCCTTATAACGTGGTATTCTTTCATATTCTTTCTAGAGAAAACTCTCCTGTGCGTTCACTTTTGAGGCTACACGCTTAGACATACACGCAGAACCAAAGCTATTTGAGTCACAACGTGTTGTTTAGGAAAAACAAGATAATTTCGCACGATGGGGGATTTCCTTAATACGTGGTTTTCTGACAAATTTTGACGAAAGAAAATTCTCCTGTGGGATCTCTTTTGAGGCTACACGCCACACCAGATCTTTTCGAGTTACAACGCCTTGTTTAGGAGATACAAGCTAATTTTGTACGATGCGTTATTTCTTCTCGTAAAGTGTTTCCAATACGTACGTATTTGTCTTTACTCTGCAACACTGTATTTCCTTATAACGTGGTATTCTTATATATTCTTTCGAGAGAAAACTCTCCTGTGCTTTCTCTTTGAGCTGACACGTTTAGATATACACGCAACACCAAAGCTTTTCGAGTTAAAACGTGTTGTTAGGGAAACACAAGATAATTTCGCACGATGCGGGATTTCCTTAAAACGTGGTTTTCTGACAAATTTTGACGAAAGAAAATTCTCCTGTGGGTTCTCTTTTGAGGCTACACATTTCAACGTACATGCCACACCAAATCTTTTCGAATTACAGCGTGTTGTTTAGGAAATACAAGCTAATTTTGTACGATGTATTATTCCTTCTCGTAAAGTGTTTCCAATACGTATGTATCTGTCTTTACTCTGCAACACTGTATTTCCTTATAACGTGGTATTCTTACATATTCTTTCGAGAGAATACTCTACTGTGCATTCTCTTTTGAGGCTACACGCTTAGACATACACGCAACACCAAAGCTTTTCGAGTTACAACGTGTTGTTTAGCAAAAACAAAATAATTTCGCACGATGCGGGATTTCCTTAAAACGTGGTTTTCTGAAAAAATTTTGATGAAAGAAAATACTCCTGTGGGTTCTCTTTTGAGGCTACACGTTTAGATGTAAACACCACATCAAATCCTTTTGAGTCACAACGTGTTGTTTAGGAGATACAAGCTAATTTTATACCATGCGTTATTTCTTCTCGTAAAGTATTTCCAATACGTACATATTTGTCTTTACTCTGCAACACTGTATTTCCATATATCGTGGTTTTCTTACATATTCTTTCGAGAGAAACCTCTCCTGTGCGTTCTCTTTTGAGGCTACATGCTTAGACATACACGCAACACCAAAGCTTTTCGAGTTACAACGTGTTGTTTTGGAAAAACAAAATAATTTCTCACGATGCGGGATTTCCTTAAAACGTGGTTTTCTGAAAAATTTTGACGAAAGAAAATACTCCTGTGGGTTCTCTTTTGAGGCTACACGTTTAGACGTACACGCCACATGAAATCCTTTTGAGTCACAACGTGTTGTTTAGGAGATACAAGCTAATTTTGTAGATGCGTTATTTCTTCTCGTTAAGAGTTTCCAATACGTACATATTTGTCTTTACTCTGCAACACTGTATTTCCATATATCGTGGTTTTCTTACATATTCTTTCGAGAGCAACCTCTCCTGTGCGTTCTCTTTTGAGGCTACACGCTTAGACATACACGCAGCACCAAAGCTTTCCGAGTTACAACGTGTTGTTTAGGAAAAACAAGATAATTTCCACGATGCGGGATTTCCATAAAACGTGGTTTTCTGACAAATTTTGACGAAAGAAAATTCTCCTGTGAGTTCTCTTTCGAGGCTACACGTTTAGACGTACACACCACACCAAATCTTTTCGAGTTACATCGTGTTGTTTAGGAGATACAAGCTAATTTTGTACGATGCGTTATTACTTCTCGTAAAGTGTTTCCAATATATACGTATTTGTCTTTACTCTGCAACACTGTATTTCCTTATAACGTGGTATTCTTATATATTCTTTCGAGAGAAATCTCTCCTGTGCATTCTCTTTTGAGGCCACAAGTTTATACATACACGCAACACCAAAGCTTTTCGAGTTACGAAGTGTTGTGTAGGAAAAACAAGATAATTTCGCACAATGCGGGATTTCCTTAATACATGGATTCTGACAAATTTTGACGAAAGAAAATTCTCCTGTGTGTTCTCTTTTGAGGCTACATATTTAGACGTACACGCCACACCAAATGTTTTTGAATTACAACGTATTGTTTAGGAGATACAAGCTAATTTTGTACAATGCGTTAATTCTTCTCGTAAAGTGTTTCCAATACGTACATATTTGTCTTTACTCTGCAACACTGTATTTCTTAAAACGTGGTTTTCTTACATATTCTTTCAAGAGAAAACTATCCTGTGCATTCCCTTTTGAGGCTACATACTTAGACATACAGGCAACAACAAAGCTTTTCGAGTTACAACGTGATGTTTATGAAAAACAAGATAATTTCGCACGATGCGGGATTTCCTTAAAACGTGGTTTTCTGACAAATTTTGACGAAAGAAAATTCTCCTGTGGGTTCTCTTTTGAGGCTTCACGTTTAGACGTGCACGCCACACGAAATCCTTTCGAGTTACCACGTGTTGTTTAGGAGATACAAGCTAATTTTGTACGCTGCATTATTTCTTCTCATAAAGCGTTTCCAATACGTACGTATTTGTCTTTACTCTGCAACACTGTATTTCCTTATAACGTGGTATTCTTACATATTCTGTCGAGAGAAAACTATCCTATGCGTTCCCTTTTGAGGCTACACACTTAGACATACAAGCAACACCAAAACCTTTCGAGTTACAACGTGTTGTTTATGAAAAACTAGATAAGTTCACACGATGTGGGATTTCCTTAAAACGTGGTGTTCTGACAAATTTTGACGAAAGAAAATTATCCTGTTGGTTCTCTTTTGAGGCTACACGTTTAGACGTGCACGCCACACCAAATCTTTTCGAGTTACCACGTGTTGTTTAGGAGATACAAGGTAATTTTTTACGATGTATTATTTCTTCTCGTAAAGTGTTTCCAATAAGTACGTATTTGTCTTTACTCTGCAACACTGTATTTCCTTATAACGTTGTATTCTTACATGTTCTTTCGAGAGAAAAATCTCCTGTGCCTTCTCTTAAGTGGCTACACGCATAGACATACACGAAGCACCAAAGCTTTTCGAGTTACAACGAGTTGTTTAGGAAAAACAAGATAATTTTGCACGATGCGGGATATCCTTAAAACGTGGTTTTCTGACAAATTATGACGAAAGAAAGTTCTCCTGTGGGTTCTCTTTTGAGGCTACACGTTTAGACGTATGAGCCACACCAAATCTTTTCGAGTTACAACGTGTTGTTTACGAGATACAAGCAAATTTTTTACGATGCGTTATTTCTTCTCCTAAAGTGTTTCCAATATATACTTATTTGTCTTTACTCTGCAACACTGTATTTCCTTATAACGTGGTATTCTTACATATTCTTTCGAGAGAAAACTCTCCTGTGCATTCTCTTTTGAGGCTACACGCTTAGACAAACACTCAACACCAAAGCTTTTCGAGTTACACCGTGTTGTTTAGTAAAAACAAGATAATTTTGCACGATGCAAGATTTCCTTAAAACGTGTTTTCTGACAAATTTTGATGAAAGAAAATTCTCCTGTGAGTTCTCTTTTGAGGGTACATGTTTAGACGTACATGTCACACCAAATCTTTTCGAGTTACAACGTGTTGTTTAGGAGATACAAGCTTATTTTTTACGATGCGTTACTTCTTCTCATAAATTGTGTCCAATACTTACTTATTTGTCTTTACTCTGCAACAAGTTGTAACTCAAAAAGATTTGGTGTGGCGTGTACGTCTAAACGTGTAGCCTCAAAAGAGAACGCACAGGGGAGTTTTCTCCAGAAAGAATATGTAGGAATACCACGTTATAAGGAAATACAGTGTTGCAGAGTAAAGACAAATACATACTTATTGGAAACAGTTAAGCTTTACGAGAAGAAATAACACATAGTACAAAAGTAGCTTATATATCCTAAACAACACGTTATAACTCGATAGGATTTGGTGTGGCGTGTACATCTAAACGTGTAGCCTCAAAAGAGTACCCACAGGAGAATTTTCTTTCGTCAAAAGTTTTCAGAAAACCACGTTTTAAGGGAATCCCGCATCATGCGAAACTATCTAGTTTTTCCTAAACAACACATTGTAACTCGAAAATCTTTGGAGTTGCGTGTATGTCTAAGCATGTAGCCTCAAAAGAGAACGCACAGGAGAGATTTCTCTCGAACGAGTATGTAAGAATACCACGTTATAAAGAAATACATTGTGGCAAATTAAAGATAAATACGTTCCTTTTGGAAACACTTAAACTTTACAAGAAGATATAAAGCATCGTAAAAAATTAGCTTGTATCTCCTAAAGAACACGTTGTAACTCGAAAACATTTGGTGTGGCGTGTACGTCTAAATGTTTAGCCTCAAATGAAAACCCACAGGAGAATTTTATTTCCTCAAAACTTGTCAGAAAACCACGTTTTAAGGAATTCCCGCATCGTGCGAAATTATCTTGTTTTTCCTAAACAACACGTTCTAACTCGAAATGCTTTGGTGTTGCGTGTATGTCTAAGCGTGTAGCCTCAAAAGAGAATGCACAGGAGAGTTTTCTCTCGAAAGAATATGTACGAATACCATGTTATAAGGAAATTCAGTGTTGTAGAGTAAAGACAAATACGTACTTATTGGAAACACTTTAGGAGAAGAAATAACGCATCGTAAAAATTAGCTTGTATCTCCTAAAGAACACGTTGTAACTCGAAAGATTTGGTGTGGCGTGTAGGTCTAAACATGTAGCCTCAAAAGAGAACCCACAGGAGAATTTTCTTTCGTCAAAATTTGTCAGAAAACCACGTTTTAAAGAAATCCCGCATTGTGCGCATTTATCTTGTTTTTCATAAACAAAATATTGTAACTCGAAAAGCTTTGGTGTTGGGTGTATGTGTAAGCGTGTAGCCTCAAAAGAGAATGCACAGGAGAGTTTTCTCCCAAAGAATATGTAGGAATACCACGTTATAAGGAAATATATTGCTGCAGAGTAAAGACAAATACATACGTATTGGAAACATATTATGAGAAGAAATAATGCATGGTACAAAATTTGCTTGTATCTCCTAAACAACACGTGGTAACTCAAAAAGATTTGGTGTGGCGTGCACGTCTAAATGTGTAGCCTCAAAAGAGAACCCACAGCAGAATTTTCTTACGTCAAAATTTGTCAGAAAACCACATTTTAAGGAAATCCCGCATCGTGCGAAATTATCCTGTTTTTCCTAATCAACACGTTGTAACTCGAAAAGCTTTGGTGTTGCGTGTATGTCTAAGCGTGTAGCCTCCAAAGAGAACGCACAGGATAGTTTTCTCTCGAAAGAATATGTAAGAATATCAGTTATAAGGAAATACAGTGTTGCAGAGTATAGACAAATATGTACTTATTGGAAACACTTTACGAGAAGAAATAACGCATCATGCAAAATTAGCTTGTATCTCCTGAACAACACGTTGCAACTCGAAAAGATTTGGTGTGGCGTGAACGACTAAACGTGTAGCCTCAAAGGAGAACCCACAGGAGGGTTTTCTTTCGTCAAAATTTGTCAGAAAACCACGTTTTAAGGAAATCCTGCAACCTGCGAAATTATCTTGTTTTTCCTAAACAACATGTTGTAACTCGAAAAGCTTTGATGTTGCGTATATGTCTAAGCATGTAGCCTCAAAAGAGAACGTACAGGAGAGTTTTCTCCCAAAGAATATGTAGGAATACCACGTTATAAGGAAATACAGTGTTGCAGAGTAAAGACAAATACATACTTATTGGAAACACTTAAACTTTACGAGAAGAAATAAAACATAGTAAAAAATTAGCTTGTATATCCTAAACAACACGTTATAACTTGAAAGGATTTGGTGTTGCGTGTATGTCTAAGCATGTAGCCTCAAAAGAGAATGCACAGAAGAGTTTTCTCCCGAAAGAATATGTAAGAATACCACATTATAAGGAAATATATTGCTACAGAGTAAAGACAAATACGTACGTATTGGAAACACATTATGAGAAGAAATAACGCATGGTACTAAATTAGCTTGTATCTCCGAAACAACACGTGGTAACTCAAAAAGATTTGGTGTGGCGTGTACATCTAAATGTGTAGCCTCAAAAGAGAACCAACAGGAGAATTTTCTTACGTCAAAATTTGTCAGAAAACCACGTTTTAAGGAAATCCCGCATTGTGCGAAATAATCTTGTTTTTCCTAATCAACACGTTGTAACTCGAAAAGCTTTGGTGGTGCGTGTATTTCTAAGCATGTAGCCTCCAAAGAGAACGCACAGGATAGTTTTCTCTCGAAAGAATATGTAAGAATACCACGTTATAAGGAAATACAGTGTTGCAGAGTATAGACAAATATGTACTTATTGGAAACACTTTAGGAGAAGAAATAACGCATCATGTAAAATTAGCTTGTATCTGCTAAACAACACGTTGTAACTCGACAAGATTTGGTGTGGCGTGTATGTCTAAACGTGTAGCCTCAAAAGAGAACCCACAGGAGAGTTTTCTTTCGTCAAAATTTGTCAGAAAACCACGTTTTAAGGAAATACCTCATCGTGCGAAATTATCTTGTTTTTCCTAAACAACATGTTGCAACTCGAAAAGCTTTGGTGTTGCGTGTATGTCTAAGCGTGTAGCCTCAAAAGAGAACGCACAGGAGAG
The DNA here is from genome assembly GCF_947179515.1 of Apodemus sylvaticus. Taxonomy (NCBI): domain Eukaryota; kingdom Metazoa; phylum Chordata; class Mammalia; order Rodentia; family Muridae; genus Apodemus; species Apodemus sylvaticus. The sequence goes on from NW_026263408.1 coordinate 440,087, forward strand.
TTTTCTCTCGAAAGAATATGTAAGAATACCACGTTATAAGGGAATACAGTGTTGCAGAGTAAAGACAAATACATACTTATTGGAAACACTTAAGCTTTACGAGAAGAAATAACACGTAGTACAAAATTAGCTTGTATATCCTAAACAACACGTTATAATTCGAAAGGATTTGGTGTGGCGTGTATGTCTAAACGTGCAGCCTCAAAAAACCACCCACAGAAGAATTTTCTTTCGTCAAAATTTGTCAGAAAACCACGTTTTACGGAAATCCCGCATCATGCGAAATTATCTTGTTTTTCCTAAACAACACGTTGTAACTCGAAAAGCTTTGGTGTTGCGTGAATGTCTAAGCGTGTAGCCTCCAAAGAGAACACACAGGAGAGTTTTCTCTCGAAAGAATATGTAAGAATATCACGTTATGAGGAAATACAGTGTTGCAGAGTAGAGGCAAAAACATACGTATTGGAAACACTTAAACTTTACGAGAATAAATAATTCATCTTTAAAAAATTAGCTTGTATCTCCTAAACAACAAGTTGTAACTCAAAAAGATTTGGTGTGGCGTGTACGTCTAAGGTGTAGCCTCAAAAGAGAACGCACAGGGGAGTTTTCTCCCGAAAGCATATGTAGGAATACCACGTTATAAGGAAATACAGTGTTGCAGAGTAAAGACATATACATACTTATTAGAAACAGTTAAGCTTTACGAGAAGAAATAACACATAGTACAAAATTAGCTTGTATATCCTAAACAACACGTTATAACTCGAAAGGATTTGGTGTGGCGTGTGCGTCTAAACGTGTAGCCTCAAAAGAGAACCCACAGGAGAATTTTCTTTCCTCAACACTTTTCAGAAAACCACGTTTTAAGGGAATCCCGCATCATGCGAAATTATCTTGCTTTTCCAAAACAACATGTTGTAACTAGAAAAGCTTTGGTGTTGCGTGAATATCTAAGCGTATAGCCTCCAAAGAGAACGCACAGGAGAGATTTCTCTCGAAAGAATATGTAAGAATACCACGTTATAAGGAAATACAGTGTGGCAGAGTAAAGTAAAATATGTACGTAATGGAAGCACTTTATGAGAGAAATAACGCATCTTGCAAAATTAGCTTGTATGTCCTAAACAACTCGTTGTGACTCGAAAAGATTTGGTGTGGCCTGTACGTCTAAAAGTGTAGCCTCAAAAGAGAACCCACAGGAGAGTTTTCTTTCGTCAAAATTTGTCAGAAAACCACGTTTTAAGGAAATCCTGCATCGTGCAAAATTATCTTGTTTTTCCTAATCAACGCGTTGTAACTCGAAAGCTTTGGTGGTGCGTGTATGTCTAAGCCTGTAGCCTCAAAAGAGAACGCACAGGAGAGATTTCTCTCGAACGAGTATGTAAGAATACCACGTTATAAGGAAATACATTGTGGCAAATTAAAGATAACTACGTTCCTTTTGGAAACACTTAAACTTTACAAGAAGATATAAAGCATCGTAAAAAATTAGCTTGTATCTCCTAAAGAACACGTTGTAACTCGAAAACATTTGGTGTGGCATGTACGTCTAAACATTTAGCCTCAAATGAAAACCCACAGGAGAATTTTCTTTCCTCAAAATTTGTCAGAAAACCACGTTTTAAGGAATTCCCGCATCATGAGAAATTATCTTGTTTTTCTTAAACAACACGTTCTAACTCGAAATGCTTTGGTGTTGCGTGTATGTCTAAGCGTGTAGCCTCAAAAGAGAATGCACAGGAGAGTTTTCTCTCGAAAGAATATGTACGAATACCATGTTATAAGGAAATACAGTGTTGTAGAGTAAAGACAAATACGTACATATTGGAAACACTTTAGGAGAAGAAATAACGCATCGTACAAAATTAGCTTGTATCTCCTAAACAACACGTTGTAACTCGAAAAGATTTGGTGTGGCGTGTACGTCTAAACATGTAACCTCAAAAGAGAACCCACAGGAGAATTTTCTTTGGTCAAAATTTGTCAGAAAACCACGTTTTAAGGAAATTCCGCATTGTGCGCAATTATCTTGTTTTTCATAAACAAAACATTGTAACTCGAAAAGCTTTGGTGTTGGGTGTATGTGTAAGCGTGTAGCCTCAAAAGAGAATGCACAGGAGAGTTTTCTCTCGAAAGAATATGTAAGAATACCACGTTATAAGGAAATATATTGCTGCAGAGTAAAGACAAATACATACGTATTGGAAACATATTATGAGAAGAAATAATGCATGGTACAAAATTTGCTTGTATCTCCTAAACAACACGTGGTAACTCAAAAAGATTTGGTGTGGCGTGCACGTCTAAATGTGTAGCCTCAAAAGAGAACCCACAGGAGAATTTTCTTACGTCAAAATTTGTCAGAAAACCACTTTTTAAGGAAATCCCGCATCGTGGGAAATTATCTTGTTTTTCCTAATCAACACGTTGTAACTCGAAAAGCTTTGGTGGTGCGTGTATGTCTAAGCGTGTAGCCTCCAAAGAGAACGCAAGGGATAGTTTTCTCTCGAAAGAATATGTAAGAATACCACGTTATAAGGAAATACAGTGTTGCAGAGTATAGACAAATATGTACTTATTGGAAACACTTTACGAAAAGAAATAAAGCATCATGCAAACTTAGCTTGTATCTCCTAAACAACACGTTGTAACTCGAAAAGATTTGGTGTGGCATGAACGACTAAACGTGTAGCCTCAAAGGAGAACCCACTGGAGAGTTTTCTTTCGTCAAAATTTGTCAGAAAACGACGTTTTAAGGAAATCCTGCATCCTGCGAAATTATCTTGTTTTTCCTAAACAACATGTTGTAACTCGAAAAGCTTTGGTGTTGCGTATATGTCTAAGCGTGTAGCCTCAAAAGAGAACGCACAGGAGAGTTTTCTCCCGAAAGAATATGTAGGAATACCACTTTATAAGGAAATACAGTGTTGCAGAGTAAAGACAAATAAATACTTATTGGAAACACTTAAACTTTACGAGAAGAAATAAAACATAGTACAAAATTAGCTTGTATATCCTAAACAACACGTTATAACTCGAAAGGATTTGGTGTTGCGTGTATGTCTAAGCATGTAGCCTCAAAAGACAATGCACAGGAGAGTTTTCTCTCGAAAGAATATGTAAGAATACCATGTTATAAGAAAACATATTGCTGCAGAGTAAAGACAAATACATACGTTTTGGAAACACATTAAGAGAAGAAATAACGCATGGTACAAAATTAGCTTGTATCTCCGAAACAACACGTGGTAACTCAAAAATATTTGGTGTGGCGTGTACATCTAAACGTGTAGCCTCAAAAGAGAACCCTCAGGAGAATTTTCTTACGTCAAAATTTGTCAGAAAACCACGTTTTAAGGAAATCCTGCATCGTGCGAAATTATCTTGTTTTTCCTAATCAACATGTTGTAACTAGAAAAGCTTTGGTGGTGTGTGTATGTCTAAGCGTGTAGCCTCCAAAGAGAACGCACAGGATAGTTTTCTCTCGAAAGAATATGTAAGAATACCACGTTATAAGGAAATACAGTGTTGCAGAATTTAAACAAATATGTACTTATTGGAAACACTTTAGGAGAAGAAATAACGCATCATGTAAAATTAGCTTGTATCTCCTAAACAACACGTTGTAACTCGACAAGATTTGGTGTGGCATGTATGTCTAAACGTGTAGCCTCAAAAGAGAACCCACAGGAGAATTTTCTTTCATCAATATTTGTCAGAAAACCACGTTTTAAGGAAATCACGCATCATGCGAAATTATCTTGTTTTTTCTAAACAACACGTTGTAACTCGAAAAGCTTTGGTGTTGCGTGGATGTCTAAGCGTGTAGCCTCAAAAGAGAACGCATAGGAGAGTTTTCTTCCGAAAGAATATGTAGGAATACCACGTTATAAGGAAATACAGTGTTGCAGAGTAAAGACAAATACATACTTATTGGAAACACTTAAGCTTTACGAGAAGAAATAACACATAGTAAAAAATTAGCTTGTATATCCTAAACAACACGTTATAACTCGAAAGGATTTGGTGTGGCGTATACGTCTAAACGTGTAGCCTCAAAAGAGAACGCACAGGAGAATTTTCTTTCTTCAAATTTGTCAGAAAACCACTTATTAAGGAAATCCCGCATCATGCGAAACTATCTTGTTTTTCCTAAACAACACATTGGAACTCGAAAATCTTTGGTGTTGCGTGTATGTCTAAGCATGTAGCCTCAAAAGAGAACGCACAGTAGAGATTTCTCTCGAACGAGTATGTAAGAATGCCACGTTATAAGGAAATACATTGTGGCAAATTAAAGATAAATACGTTCCTTTTGGAAACACTTAAACTTTACAAGAAGATATAAAGCATCATAAAAAATTAGCTTGTATCTCCTAAAGAACACGTTGTAACTCGAAAACATTTGGTGTGGCATGTACGTCTAAACATTTAGCCTCAAATGAAAACCCACAGGAGAATTTTCTTTCCTCAAAATTTGTCAGAAAACCACGTTTTAAGGAATTCCCGCATCATGAGAAATTATCTTGTTTTTCCTAAACAACACGTTCTAACTCGAAATGCTTTGGTGTTGCGTGTATGTCTAAGCGTGTAGCCTCAAAAGAGAATGCACAGGAGAGTTTTCTCTCGAAAGAATATGTACGAATACCATGTTATAAGGAAATACAGTGTTGTAGAGCAAAGACAAATACGTACATATTGGAAACACTTTAGGAGAAGAAATAACGCATCGTACAAAATTAGCTTGTATCTCCTAAACAACACGTTGTAACTCGAAAAGATTTGGTGTGGCGTGTACGTCTAAACATGTAGCCTCAAAAGAGAACCCACAGGAGAATTTTCTTTCGTCAAAATTTGTCAGAAAACCACGTTTTAAGGAAATTCCGCATCGTGCGCAATTATCTTGTTTTTCATAAACAAAACATTGTAACTCGAAAAGCTTTGGTGTTGGGTGTATGTGTAAGCGTGTAGCCTCAAAAGAGAATGCACAGGAGAGTTTTCTCTCGAAAGAATATGTAAGAATACCACGTTATAAGGAAATATATTGCTGCAGAGTAAAGACAAATACATACGTATTGGAAACATATTATGAGAAGAAATAATGCATGGTACAAAATTTGCTTGTATCTCCTAAACAACACGTGGTAACTCAAAAAGATTTGGTGTGGCGTGCACGTCTAAATGTGTAGCCTCAAAAGAGAACCCACAGGAGAATTTTCTTACGTCAAAATTTGTCAGAAAACCACTTTTTAAGGAAATCCCGCATCGTGTGAAATTATCTTGTTTTTCCTAATCAACACGTTGTAACTCGAAAAGTTTGGTGGTGCGTGTATGTCTAAGTGTGTAGCCTCCAAAGAGAACCCAAGGGATAGTTTTCTCTCGAAAGAATATGTAAGAATACCACGTTATAAGGAAATACAGTGTTGCAGAGTATCGACAAATATGTACTTATTGGAAACACTTTACGAAAAGAAATAACGCATCATGCAAACTTAGCTTGTATCTCCTAAACAACACGTTGTAACTCGAAAAGATTTGGTGTGGCATGAACGACTAAACGTGTAGCCTCAAAGGAAAACCCACAGGAGAGTTTTCTTTCGTCAAAATTTGTCAGAAAAAAAAGTTTTAAGGAAATCCTGCATCCTGCGAAATTATCTTGTTTTTCCTAAACAACATGTTGTAACTCGAAAAGCTTTGGTGTTGCGTATATGTCTAAGCGTGTAGCCTCAAAAGAGAACGCACAGGAGAGTTTTCTCCCGAAAGAATATGTAGGAATACCACGTTATAAGGAAATACAGTGTTGCAGAGTAAAGACAAATAAATACTTATTGGAAACACTTAAACTTTACGAGAAGAAATAAAACATAGTACAAAATTAGCTTGTATATCCTAAATAACACGTTATAACTCGAAAGAATTTGGTTTTGCGTGTATGTCTAAGCATGTAGCCTCAAAAGAGAATGCACAGGAGAGTTTTCTCTCGAAAGAATATGTAAGAATACCATGTTATAAGGAAACATATTGCTGCAGAGTAAAGACAAATACATACGTTTTGGAAACACATTAAGAGAAGAAATAACGCATGGTACAAAATTAGCTTGTATCTCCGAAACAACACGTGGTAACTCAAAAATATTTGGTGTGGTGTGTACATCTAAACGTGTAGCCTCAAAAGAGAACCCACAGGAGAATTTTCTTACGTCAAAATTTGTCAGAAAACCACGTTTTAAGGAAATCCCGCATCATGCGAAATTATCTTGTTTTTCCTAATCAACACGTTGTAACTCGAAAAGCTTTGGTGGTGCGTGTATGTCTAAGCGTGTAGCCTCCAAAGAGAACGCACAGGATAGTTTTCTCTCGAAAGAATATGTAAGAATACCACGTTATAAGGAAATACAGTGTTGCAGAGTATAGACAAATATGTACTTATTGGAAACACTTTAGGAGAAGAAATAACGCATCATGTAAAATTAGCTTGTATCTCCTAAACAACACGTTGTAACTCGACAAGATTTGGTGTGGCATGTATGTCTAAACGTGTAGCCTCAAAAGAGAACCCACAGGAGAGTTTTCTTTCGTCAAAATTTGTCAGAAAACCACGTTTTAAGGAAATACCGCATCGTGCGAAATTATCTTGTTTATCCTAAACAACATGTTGTAACTCGAAAAGCTTTGGTGGTGCGTGTATATCTAAGCGTGTAGCCTCAAGAGAGAACGCACAGGAGAGGTTTCTTCCGAAAGAATATGTAGGAATACCACCTTATAAGGAAATACAGTGTTGCAGAGTAAAGACAAATACATACTTATTGGAAACACTTAAGCTTTACGAGAAGAAATAACACATAGTACAAAATTAGCTTGTATATCCTAAACAACACGTTATAACTCGAAAGGATTTGGTGTGGCGTGTACGACTAAACGTGTAGCCTCAAAAGAGAACCCACAGGAGAATTTTCTTTCGTCAAAATTTGTCAGAAAACCACGTTTTAAGGAAATCCCGCATCATGCGAAATTATCTTGTTTTTTCTAAACAACACGTTGTAACTCGAAAAGCTTTGGTGTTGGGTGAATGTCTAAGCGTGTAGCCTCCAAAGAGAACGCATAGGAGAGTTTTCTCTCGAAAGAATATGTAAGAATATCACGTTATAAGGAAATACAGTGTGGCAGAGTAGAGGCAAGTACATACGTATTGGAAACACTTAAACTTTACGAGAAGAAATAATTCATCGTAAAAATATTAGCTTGTATCTCCTAAACAACAAGTTGTAACTCAAAAAGTTTTGGTGTGGCGTGTACGTCTAAAAGTGTAGCCTCAAAAGAGAACGCAGAGGGGAGTTTTCTCCCGAAAGAATTTGTAGGAATACCACGTTATAAGGAAATACAGTTTTGCAGAGTAAAGACAAATACATACTTATTGGAAACAGTTAAGCTTTACAAGAAGAAATAACACATAGTACAAAATTAGCTTGTATATCCTAAACAACAGGTTATAACTCGATAGGATTTGGTGTGGCGTGTACATCTAAACGTGTAGCCTCAAAAGAGAACCCACAGGAGAATTTTCTTTCGTCAACACTTTTCAGAAAACCACGTTTTAAGGGAATCCCGCATCATGCGAAATTATCTTGTTTTTCCTAAACAACACGTTGTAACTCGAAAAGCTTTGGTGTTGGGTGAATGTCTAAGCGTGTAGCCTCCAAAGAGAACGCACAGGAGAGTTTTCTCTCGAAAGAATATGTAAGAATACCACGTTATAAGGAAATACAGTGTGGCAGAGTAAAGAAAATACGTAAGTAATGGGAGCACTTTATGAGAGAAATAACGCATCTTGCAAAACTAGCTTGTATGTCCTAAACAACACGTTGTAACTCGAAAAGATTTGGTGTGGCGTGTACGTCTAAAAGTGTAGCCTCAAAAGAGAACCCACAGGAGAGTTTTCCTTCGTCAAAATTTGTTAGAAAACCACGTTTTTAGGAAATCCCTCATCGTGGGAAATTATCTTGTTTTTCCTAATCAACACGTTGTAACTCGAAAATCTTTGGTGGTGCTTGTATGTCTAAGCGTGTAGCCTCCAAAGAGAATGCACAGGATAGTTTTCTCTCGAAAGAATATGTAAGAATACCACGTTATAAGGAAATACAGTGTTGCAGAATTTAGATAAATATGTACTTATTGGAAACACTTTAGGAGAAGAAATAACCCATCATGCAAAATTAGCTTGTATCTCCTAAACAACACGTTGTAACTCGACAAGGTTTGGTGTGGCGTGTATGTCTAAACGTGTAGCCTCAAAAGAGAACACACAGGAGAGTTTTCTTTCGTCAAAATTTGTCAGAAAACCACGTTTTAAGGAAATACCGCATCGTGCGAAATTATCTTGTTTTTCCTAAACCACATGTAACTCGAAAAGCTTTGGTGGTGCGTGTATGTCTAAGCGTGTAGCCTCAAAAGAGAACGCACAGGAGAGTTTTCTTCCGAAAGAATATGTAGGAATACCACGTTATAAGGAAATACAGTGTTGCAGAGTAAAGACAAATGCATACTTATTGGAAACACTTAAGCTTTACGAGACGAAATAACACATAGTAAAAATTAGTTTGTATATCCTAAACAACACGTTATAACTTGAAAAGATTAGGTGTGGCGTGTACGTCTAAACGTGTAGCCTCAAAAGAGAACCCACAGGAGAATTTTCTTTCATCAATATTTGTCAGAAAACCACGTTTTAAGGAAATCCCGCATCATGCGAAATTATCTTGTTTTTCCTAAACAACACGTTGTAACTCGAAAAGCTTTGGTGTTGCGTGTATGTCTAAGCGTGTAGCCTCAAAAGAGAACGCAGAGGAGAGTTTTCTCCCAAAAGAATATGTAGGAATACCACGTTATATGGAAATACAGTGTTGCAGAGTAAAGACAAATGCATTCTTATTGGAAACACTTAAGTTTTACGAGAAGAAATAACACATAGTAAATATTAGTTTGTATATCCTAAACAACACGTTATAACTCGAAAGGATTTGGTGTGGCGTGTACGTCTAAACGTGTAGCCTCAAAAGAGAACCCACAGAAGAATTTTCTTTCATCAAAATTTGTCAGAAAACCACGTTTTAAGGAAATCCCGCATCATGCGAAATTATCTTGTTTTTCCTAAACAACACGTTGTACCTCGAAAAGCTTTGGTGTTGCGCGAATGTCTAAGCGTGTAGCCTCCAAAGAGAACGCACAGGAGAGTTTTCTCTCAAAAGAATATGTAAGAATACCACGTTATAAGGAAATACAGTGTTGCAGAGTAGAGGCAAATATATACATATTGGAAACACTTAAACTTTAAGAGAAGAAATAATTCATCGTTGAAAAATAAGCTTGTACCTCCTAAACAACAAGTTGTAACTCAAAAAGATTTGGTGTGGCGTGTACGTCTAAACGTGTAGCCTCAAAAGAGAACGCAAAGGAGAGTTTTCTCCCAAAAGAATATGTAGGAATACTACGTTATAAGGAAATACAGTGTTGCAAAGTAAAGACAAATGCATACTTATTGGAAACACTTAAGCTTTACGAGAGGAAATAACACATAGTAAAAATTAGTTTGTATATCCTAAACAACACGTTTTAACTTGAAAGGATTAGGTGTGGCGTGTACGTCTAAACGTGTAGCCTCAAAAGAGAACCCACAGGAGAATTTTCTTTCATCAATATTTGTCAGAAAACCACGTTTGAAGGAAATCACGCATCATGCGAAATTATCTTGTTTTTCCTAAACAACACGTTGTAACTCGAAAAGCTTTGGTGTTGCGTGTATGTCTAAGCGTGTAGCCTCAAAAGAGAATGCACAGGAGAGTTTTCTTCCGAAAGAATATGTAGGACTACCACGTTATAAGGAAATACAGTGTTGCAGAGTAAAGACAAATACATACTTATTGGAAACACTTAAGCTTTACGAGAAGAAATAACACATAGTAAAAAATTAGCTTGTATATCCTAAACAACACGTTATAACTCGAGAGGATTTGGTGTGGCGTGTACGTCTAAACGTGTAGCCTCAAAAGAGAACCCACAGGAGAATTTTCTTTCGTCAAAATTTGTCAGAAAACCACTTATTAAGGAAATCCCGCATCATGCGAAACTATCTTGTTTTTCCTAAACAACACATTGGAACTCGAAAATCTTTGGTGTTTCGTGTATGTCTAAGCATGTAGCCTCAAAAGAGAACGCACAGGAGAGATTTCTCTCGAACGAGTATGTAAGAATACCACGTTATAAGGAAATACATTGTGGCAAATTAAAGATAAATACGTTCCTTTTGGAAACACTTAAACTTTACAAGAAGATATAAAGCATCGTAAAAAATTAGCTTGTATCTCCTAAAGAACACGTTGTAACTCGAAAACATTTGGTTTGGCGTGTACGTCTAAACATTTAGCCTCAAATGAAAACCCACAGGAGAATTTTATTTCCTCAAAATTTGTCAGAAAACCACGTTTTAAGGAATTCCCGCATCATGAGAAATTATCTTGTTTTTCCTAAAAAACACGTTGTAACTCGAAAAGCTTTGGTGTTGCGTAAATGTCAAAGCGTGTAGCCTCCAAAGAGAACGCACAGGAGAGTTTTCTCTCGAAAGAATATGTAAGAATACCACGTTATAAGGAAATACAGTGTTGCAGAGTAGAGGCAAATATATACATATTGGAAACACTTAAACTTTACGAGAAGAAATAATTCATCGTAAAAAAATTAGCTTGTATCTCCTAAACAACAAGTTGTAACTCAAAAAGATTTGGTGTGGCGTGTACGTCTAAACGTGTAGCCTCAAAAGAGAACGCACAGGGGAGTTTTCTCCCGAAAGAATATGTAGGAATACCACGTTATAAGGAAATACAGTGTTGCAGAGTAAAGACAAATACATACTTATTGGAAACAGTTAAGCTTTACGAGAAGAAATAACACATAGTACAAAATTAGCTTCTATATCCTAAACAACAGGTTATAAATCGATAGGATTTGGTGTGGCGTGTACATCTAAACGTGTAACCTCAAAAGAGAACCCACAGGAGAATTTTCTTTCGTCAACACTTTTCAGAAAACCACGTTTTAAGGGAATCCCGCATTGTGCGCAATTATCTTGTTTTTCATAAACAAAACATTGTAACTCGAAAAGCTTTGGTGTTGGGTGTATGTGTAAGCATGTAGCCTCAAAAGAGAATGCACAGGAGAGTTTTCTCTCGAAAGAATTTGTAAGAATACCAAGTTAAAAGGAAATATATTGCTAAAGAGTAAAGACAAATACATACGTATTGGAAACATATTATGAGAAGAAATAATGCATGGTACAAAATTTGCTTGTATCTCCTAAACAACACGTGGTAACTCAAAAAGATTTGGTGTGGCGTGCACGTCTAAATGTGTAGCCTCAAAAGAGAACCCACAGGAGAATTTTCTTACGTCAAAATCTGTCAGAAAACCACTTTTTAAGGAAATCCCGCATCGTGGGAAATTATCTTGTTTTTTCTAATCAACACGTTGTAACTCGAAAAGCTTTGGTGGTGCGTGTATGTCTAAGCGTGTAGCCTCCAAAGAGAACGCAAGGGATAGTTTTCTCTCGAAAGAATATGTAAGAATACCACGTTATAAGGAAATACAGTGTTGCAGAGTGTAGACAAATATGTACTTATTGGAAACACTTTACGAAAAGAAATAACACATCATGCAAACTTAGCTTGTATCTCCTAAACAACACGTTGTAACTCGAAAAGATTTGGTGTGGCGTGAACGACTAAACGTGTACCCTCAAAGGAGAACCGACGGGAGAGTTTTCTTTCATCAAAATTTGTCAGAAAACCACGTTTTAAGGAAATCCTGCATCCTGCGAAATTATCTTGTTTTTCCTAAACAACATGTTGTAACTCGAAAAGCTTTGGTGTTGCGTATATGTCTAAGCGTGTAGCCTCAAAAGAGAACGCACAGGAGAGTTTTCTCCCGAAAGAATATGTAGGAATACCACGTTATAAGGAAATACAGTGTTGCAGAGTAAAGACAAATAAATACTTATTGCAAACACTTAAACTTTACGAGAAGAAATAAAACATAGTACAAAATTAGCTTGTATATCCTAAACAACACGTTATAACTCGAAAGGATTTGGTGTTGCGTGTATGTCTAAGCATGTAGCCTCAAAAGAGAATGCACAGGAGAGTTTTCTCTCGAAAGAATATGTAAGAATACCACGTTATAAGGAAACATATTGCTGCAGAGTAAAGACAAATACATACGTTTTGGAAACACATTATGAGAAGAAATAACGCATGGTACAAAATTAGCTTGTATCTCCGAAACAACACGTGGTAACTCAAAAAGATTTGATGTGGGTTGTACATCTAAACGTGTAGCCTCAAAAGAGAACCCACAGGAGAATTTTCTTACGTCAAAATTTGTCAGAAAACCATGTTTTAAGGAAATCCCGCATCGTGCGAAATTATCTTGTTTTTCCTAATCAACACGTTGTAACTCGAAAAGCTTTGGTGGTGCGTGTATGTCTAAGCGTGTAGCCTCCAAAGAGAATGCACAGGATAGTTTTCTCTCGAAAGAATATGTAAGAATACCACGTTATAAGGAAATACAGTGTTGCAGAGTATAGACAAATATGTACTTATTGGAAACACTTTAGGAGAAGAAATAACGCATCATGAAAATTAGCTTGTATCTCCTAAACAACACGTTGTAACTCGACAAGATTTGGTGTGGCGTGTATGTCTATACGTGTAGCCTCAAAAGAGAACCCACAGGAGAGTTTTCTTTTGTGAAAATTTGTCAGAAAACCACGTTTTAAGGAAATACCGCATCGTGCGAAATTATCTTGTTTATCCTAAACAACATGTTGTAACTCGAAAAGCTTTGGTGGTGCGTGTATGTCTAAGCGTGTAGCCTCAAAAGAGAACGCACAGGAGAGTTTTCTCTCGAAGGAATATGTAAGAATACCACGTTATAAGGAAATACAGTGTTGCAGAGTAAAGACAAATACATACTTATTGGAAACACTTAAGCTTTACGAGAAGAAATAACACATAGTACAAAATTAGCTTGTATATCCTAAACACCACGTTATAACTCGAAAGGATTTGGTGTGGCGTGTACGTCTAAACGTGTAGCCTCAAAAGAGAACCCACAGGAGAATTTTCCTACGTCAAAATTTGTCAGAAAACCATGTTTTAAGGAAATCCCGCATCATGCGAAATTATCTTGTTTTTCCTAAACAACACGCTGTAACTCGAAAAGCTTTGGTGTTGGGTGAATGTCTAAGCGTGTAGCCTCCAAAGAGAACGCACAGGAGAGTTTTCTCTCGAAAGAATATGTAAGAATATCACGTTATAAGGAAATACAGTGTGGCAGAGTATAGACAAATATGTATTTATTGGAAACACTTTAGGAGAAGAAATAACGCATCATGTAAAATTAGCTTGTATCTCCTAAACAACACGTTGTATCTCGACAAGATTTGGTGTGGCGTGTATGTCTAAAGGTGTAGCCTCAAAAGAGAACCCACAGGAGAGTTTTCTTTCGTCAAAATTTGTCAGAAAACCACGTTTTAAGGAAATACCGCATCGTGCGAAATTATCTTGTTTATCCTAAACAACATGTTGCAACTCGAAAAGCTTTGGTGGTGCGTGTATGTCTAAGCGTTTTGCCTCAAAAGAGAATGCACAGGAGAGTTTTCTTCTGAAAGAATATGTAGGAATACCACGTTATAAGGAAATACAGTGTTGCAGAGTAAAGACAAATACATACTTATTGGAAACACTTAAGCTTTACGAGAAGAAATAACACATAGTACAAAATTAGCTTGTATATCCTAAACAACACGTTATATCTCGAAAGGATTTGGTGTGGCGTGTACGTCTAAACGTGCAGCCTCAAAAGAGAACCCACAGGAGAATTTTCTTTCATCAAAATTTGTCAGAAAACCACGTTTTAAGGAAATCCCGCATCATGCGAAATTATCTTGTTTTTCCTAAACAACACGTTGTAACTCAAAAATCTTTGGTGTTGCGTGAATGTCTAAGTGTGTAGCCTCCAAAGAAAACGCACAGGAGAGTTTTCTCTCGAAAGAATATGTAAGAATATCACGTTATAAGGAAATACAGTGTTGCAGAGTAGAGGCAAATACATACATATTGGAAACACTTAAACTTTACGAGAAGAAATAATTCATCTTAAAAAAATTAGCTTGTATCTCCTAAACAACAAGTTGTAACTCAAAAAGATTTGGTGTGGCGTGTATGTCTAAATGTGTAGCCTCAAAAGAGAACGCACAGGAGAGTTTTCTCTCGAAAGAATATGTAAGAATACCACGTTATAAGGAAATACAGTGTTGCAGAGTAGAGGCAAATACATACGTATTGGAAACACTTAAACTTTACGAGAAGAAATAATTCATTGTAAAAAAATTAGCTTGTATCTCCTAAACAACAAGTTGCAACTCAAAGAGATTTGGTGTGGCGTGTACGTCTAAATGTTTAGCCTCAAAAGAGAACCGACAGGAGAATTTTCTTTCGTCAAAATTTGTCAGAAAACCACGTTTTAAGGAAATCCCGCATCGTGAGAAATTATCTTGTTCTTCCTAAACAACACGTTGTAACTCGAAAAGCTTTGCTGTTGCGTGTATGTCTCAGCGTGTAGCCTCAAATGAGAACGCACAGGAGAGTTTTCTCTCGAAAAAATATGTAAGAGTACCATGTTATAAGGAAATACATTGTTGCAGAGTAAAGACAAATACTTACTTTTTGGAAAAACTTTATGAGAAGAAAGAACGCATCGTACAAAATTAGCTTGTATCTCCTAAACAACACATTGTAACTCGAAAAGATTTGGTGTGGCGTGTACATCTAAACGTGTAGCCTCAAAAGAGAACCCACAGGAGAATTTTTGTTCGTAAAATTTGTCAGAAATCCATGTTTTAAGGAAATCACTCATCGTGCGAAATTATCTTGTTTTTCCTAAACAACAGGTTGTAACTCGAAAAGCTTTGATGTTGCGTGTATGTCTAAGCGTGTAGCCTCAAAAGAGAACGCACAGGAGAGTTTTCTCTCGAAAGAACATGTAAGAATACCACATTATAAGGAAATACAGTTTTGCAGAGTAAAGACAAATACGTATGTATTTGAAACACTCTATGAGAAGAAATAACGCATCGTAAAAAATTAGTTTGTATCTCCTAAACAACACGTTGTAACTCGAAAAGATTTGGTGTGGCATGTACGTCTAAAC
Organism: Apodemus sylvaticus; assembly: GCF_947179515.1. Lineage (NCBI taxonomy): Eukaryota > Metazoa > Chordata > Mammalia > Rodentia > Muridae > Apodemus > Apodemus sylvaticus. The sequence continues at coordinate 455,348 of NW_026263408.1, forward strand.
GTTTAGCCTCAAAAGAGAACCCACAGGAGAATTTTCTTTCGTCAAAATTTGTCAGAAAACCACTTATTAAGGAAATCCTGCATCATGCGAAACTAACTTGTTTTTCCTAAACAACACATTGTAACTCGAAAATCTTTGGTGTTGCGTGTATGTCTAAGCATGTAGCCTCAAAAGAGAACGCATAGGAGAGATTTCTCTCGAACGAGTATGTAAGAATACCACGTTATAAGGAAATACATTGTGGCAAATTAAAGATAAATACGTTCCTTTTGGAAACACTTAAACTTTACAAGAAGATATAAAGCATCGTAAAAAATTAGCTTGTATCTCCTAAAGAACACGTTGTAACTCGAAAACATTTGGTGTGGCGTGTACGTCTAAACGTTTAGCCTCAAATGAAAACCCACAGGAGAATTTTATTTCCTCAAAATTTGTCAGAAAACCACGTTTTAAGGAATTCCCGCATCGTGCGAAATTATCTTGTTTTTCCTAAACAACACGTTCTAACTCGAAATGCTTTGGTGTTGCGTGTATGTCTAAGCGTGTAGCCTCAAAAGAGAATGCACAGGAGAGTTTTCTCTCGAAAGAATATGTACGAACACCATGTTATAAGGAAATACAGTGTTGTAGAGTAAAGACAAATACGTACATATTGGAAACACTTTAGGAGAAGAAATAACGCATCGTACAAAATTAGCTTGTATCTCCTAAACAACACGTTGTAACTCGAAAAGATTTGGTGTGGCGTGTACGTCTAAACATGTAGCCTCAAAAGAGAACCCACAGGAGAATTTTCTTTCGTCAAAATTTTCAGAAAACCAAGTTTTAAGGAAATCCCGCATTGTGCGCAATTATCTTGTTTTTCATAAACAAAACATTGTAACTCGAAAAACTTTGGTGTTGGGTGTAAGTGTAAGCGTGTAGCCTCAAAAGAGAATACACAGGAGAGTTTTCTCTCGAAAGAATATGTAAGAATACCACGTTATAAGGAAATATATTGCTGCAGAGTAAAGACAAATACATACGTATTGGAAACATTATGAGAAGAAATAATGCATGGTACAAAATTTGCTTGTATCTCCTAAACAACACGTGGTAACTCAAAAAGATTTGGTGTAGCGTGCACGTCTAAATGTGTAGCCTCAAAAGAGAACCCACAGGAGAATTTTCTTACGTCAAAATTCGTCAGAAAACCACATTTTAAGGAAATCCCGCATCGTGCGAAATTATCCTGTTTTTCCTAATCAACACGTTGTAACTCGAAAAGCTTTCGTGGTGCGTGTATGTCTAAGCGTGTAGCCTCCAAAGAGAACGCACAGGATAGTTTTCTCTCGAAAGAATATGTAAGAATACCACGTAATAAGGAAATACAGTGTTGCAGAGTATAGACAAATATGTACTTATTGGAAACACTTTACGAGAAGAAATAACGCATCATGCAAAATTAGCTTGTATCTCCTAAACAACACGTTTCAACTCGAAAAGATTTGTTGTGGCGTGTACGACTAAACGTGTAGCCTCAAAGGAGAACCCACAGGAGGGTTTTCTTTCGTCAAAATTTGTCAGAAAACCACGTTTTAAGGAAATCCTGCATCGTGCGAAATTATCTTGTTTTTCCTAAACAACATGTTGTAACTCGATAAGCTTTGATGTTGCATATATGTCTAAGGGTGTAGCCTCAAAAGAGAACGTACAGGAGAGTTTTCTCCCGAAAGAATATGTAGGAATACCACGTTATAAGGAAATACAATGTTGCAGAGTAAAGACAAATACATACTTATTGGAAACACTAAGCGTGTAGCCTCCAAAGAGAACGCACAGGATAGTTTTCTCTCGAAAGAATATGTGAGAATACCACGTTATTAGGAAATACAGTGTTGCAGAGTATAGACAAATATGTACTTATTGGAAACAACATGTTGCAACTCGAAAAGCTTTGGTGTTGCGTGTATGTCTAAGCGTGTAGCCTCAAAAGAGAACGCACAGGAGAGTTTTCTCTCGAAAGAATATGTAAGAATACCACGTTATAAGGGAATACAGTGTTGCAGAGTAAAGACAAATACATACTTATTGGAAACACTTAAGCTTTACGAGAAGAAATAACACGTAGTACAAAATTAGCTTGTATATCCTAAACAACACGTTATAATTCGAAAGGATTTGGTGTGGCGTGTACGTCTAAACGTGCAGCCTCAAAAAAGAACCCACAGAAGAATTTTCTTTCGTCAAAATTTGTCAGAAAACCACGTTTTAAGGAAATCCCGCATCGTGAGAAATTATCTTGTTCTTCCTAAACAACACGTTGTAACTCGAAAAGCTTTGCTGTTGCGTGTATGTCTCAGCGTGTAGCCTCAAATGAGAACGCACAGGAGAGTTTTCTCTCGAAAAAATATGTAAGAGTACCATGTTATAAGGAAATACATTGTTGCAGAGTAAAGACAAATACTTACTTTTTGGAAAAACTTTATGAGAAGAAAGAACGCATCGTACAAAATTAGCTTGTATCTCCTAAACAACACATTGTAACTCGAAAAGATTTGGTGTGGCGTGTACATCTAAACGTGTAGCCTCAAAAGAGAACCCACAGGAGAATTTTTGTTCGTAAAATTTGTCAGAAATCCATGTTTTAAGGAAATCACTCATCGTGCGAAATTATCTTGTTTTTCCTAAACAACAGGTTGTAACTCGAAAAGCTTTGATGTTGCGTGTATGTCTAAGCGTGTAGCCTCAAAAGAGAACGCACAGGAGAGTTTTCTCTCGAAAGAACATGTAAGAATACCACATTATAAGGAAATACAGTTTTGCAGAGTAAAGACAAATACGTATGTATTTGAAACACTCTATGAGAAGAAATAACGCATCGTAAAAAATTAGTTTGTATCTCCTAAACAACACGTTGTAACTCGAAAAGATTTGGTGTGGCATGTACGTCTAAACGTTTAGCCTCAAAAGAGAACCCACAGGAGAATTTTCTTTCGTCAAAATTTGTCAGAAAACCACTTATTAAGGAAATCCTGCATCATGAGAAACTAACTTGTTTTTCCTAAACAACACATTGTAACTCGAAAATCTTTGGTGTTGCGTGTATGTCTAAGCATGTAGCCTCAAAAGAGAACGCATAGGAGAGATTTCTCTCGAACGAGTATGTAAGAATACCACGTTATAAGGAAATACATTGTGGCAAATTAAAGATAAATACGTTCCTTTTGGAAACACTTAAACTTTACAAGAAGATATAAAGCATCGTAAAAAATTAGCTTGTATCTCCTAAAGAACACGTTGTAACTCGAAAACATTTGGTGTGGCGTGTACGTCTAAACGTTTAGCCTCAAATGAAAACCCACAGGAGAATTTTATTTCCTCAAAATTTGTCAGAAAACCACGTTTTAAGGAATTCCCGCATCGTGCGAAATTATCTTGTTTTTCCTAAACAACACGTTCTAACTCGAAATGCTTTGGTGTTGCGTGTATGTCTAAGCGTGTAGCCTCAAAAGAGAATGCACAGGAGAGTTTTCTCTCGAAAGAATATGTACGAACACCATGTTATAAGGAAATACAGTGTTGTAGAGTAAAGACAAATACGTACATATTGGAAACACTTTAGGAGAAGAAATAACGCATCGTACAAAATTAGCTTGTATCTCCTAAACAACACGTTGTAACTCGAAAAGATTTGGTGTGGCGTGTACGTCTAAACATGTAGCCTCAAAAGAGAACCCACAGGAGAATTTTCTTTCGTCAAAATTTTCAGAAAACCAAGTTTTAAGGAAATCCCGCATCGTGCGCAATTATCTTGTTTTTCATAAACAAAACATTGTAACTCGAAAAACTTTGGTGTTGGGTGTAAGTGTAAGCGTGTAGCCTCAAAAGAGAATACACAGGAGAGTTTTCTCTCGAAAGAATATGTAAGAATACCACGTTATAAGGAAATATATTGCTGCAGAGTAAAGACAAATACATACGTATTGGAAACATTATGAGAAGAAATAATGCATGGTACAAAATTTGCTTGTATCTCCTAAACAACACGTGGTAACTCAAAAAGATTTGGTGTAGCGTGCACGTCTAAATGTGTAGCCTCAAAAGAGAACCCACAGGAGAATTTTCTTACGTCAAAATTCGTCAGAAAACCACATTTTAAGGAAATCCCGCATCGTGCGAAATTATCCTGTTTTTCCTAATCAACACGTTGTAACTCGAAAAGCTTTCGTGGTGCGTGTATGTCTAAGCGTGTAGCCTCCAAAGAGAACGCACAGGATAGTTTTCTCTCGAAAGAATATGTAAGAATACCACGTAATAAGGAAATACAGTGTTGCAGAGTATAGACAAATATGTACTTATTGGAAACACTTTACGAGAAGAAATAACGCATCATGCAAAATTAGCTTGTATCTCCTAAACAACACGTTTCAACTCGAAAAGATTTGTTGTGGCGTGTACGACTAAACGTGTAGCCTCAAAGGAGAACCCACAGGAGGGTTTTCTTTCGTCAAAATTTGTCAGAAAACCACGTTTTAAGGAAATCCTGCATCGTGCGAAATTATCTTGTTTTTCCTAAACAACATGTTGTAACTCGATAAGCTTTGATGTTGCATATATGTCTAAGGGTGTAGCCTCAAAAGAGAACGTACAGGAGAGTTTTCTCCCGAAAGAATATGTAGGAATACCACGTTATAAGGAAATACAATGTTGCAGAGTAAAGACAAATACATACTTATTGGAAACACTAAGCGTGTAGCCTCCAAAGAGAACGCACAGGATAGTTTTCTCTCGAAAGAATATGTGAGAATACCACGTTATTAGGAAATACAGTGTTGCAGAGTATAGACAAATATGTACTTATTGGAAACAACAGGTTGCAACTCGAAAAGCTTTGGTGTTGCGTGTATGTCTAAGCGTGTAGCCTCAAAAGAGAACGCACAGGAGAGTTTTCTCTCGAAAGAATATGTAAGAATACCACGTTATGAGGGAATACAGTGTTGCAGAGTAAAGACAAATACATACTTATTGGAAACACTTAAGCTTTACGAGAAGAAATAACACGTAGTACAAAATTAGCTTGTATATCCTAAACAACACGTTATAATTCGAAAGGATTTGGTGTGGCGTGTACGTCTAAACGTGCAGCCTCAAAAAAGAACCCACAGAAGAATTTTCTTTCGTCAAAATTTGTCAGAAAACCACGTTTTCTGGAAATCCCGCATCATGCGAAATTATCTTGTTTTTCCTAAACAACACGTTGTAACTCGAAAAGCTTTGGTGTTGCGTGAATGTCTAAGCGTGTAGCCTCCAAAGAGAACGCACAGGAGAGTTTTCTCTCGAAAGAATATGTAAGAATATCACGTTATAAGGAAATACAGTGTTGCAGAGTAGAGGCAAATACATACGTATTGGAAACACTTAAACTTTACGAGAATAAATAATTCATCTTTAAAAAATTAGCTTGTATCTCCTAAACAACAAGTTGTAACTCAAAAAGATTTGTTGTGGCGTGTACGTCTAAGGTGTAGCCTCAAAAGAGAACGCACAGGGGAGTTTTCTCCCGAAAGCATATGTAGGAATACCACATTTTAAGGAAATACAGTGTTGCAGAATAAAGGCAAATACATACGTATTGGAAACACTTAAACATTACGAGACGAAATAACGCATCGTAAAAAAATTAGCTTGTATCTCCTAAACAACAAGTTGGAACTCAAAAAGATTTGGTGTCGCGTGTATGTCTAAACGTGTAGCCTCAAAAGAGAACCCACAGGACAATTTTCTTTCTTCAAAATTTGTCAGAAAACCACGTTTTATGGAAATCCCGCATCGTGAGAAATTATCTTGTTCTTCCTAAACAACACGTTGTAACTCGAAAAGCTTTGCTGTTGCTTGTATGTCTAAGCGTGTAGCCTCAAATGGGAATGCACAGGAGAGTTTTCTCTCGAAAAAATATGTAAGAATACCATGTTATAAGGAAATACAGTGTTGCTGAGTAAAGACAAATACTTACTTATTGGAAAAACTTTACGAGAAGAAATAACGCATCGTACAAAATTAGCTTGTATCTCCTAACCAACACGTTGTAACTTAAAAAGATTTTGTGTGGCCTGTACGTCTAAACGTGTAGTCTCAAAAGAGAACCCATAGTAGAATTTTCTTTGGTCAAAATTTGTCAGAAAACCACGTATTAAGGAAATTCCTAATCGTGCGAAATTATCTTGTTTTTCCTAAACAACACGTTTTAACGCGAAAAGCTTTGGTGTTGCGTGTATGTCTAAGTGTGTAGCCTCAAAAGAGGACACACAGGAGAGTTTTCTCTCGAAAGAAGATATAAGAATACCACGTTATAAGGAAATACAGTGTTGCAGACTAAAGGCAAATACGTACGTATTGGAAACACTTTAGAGAAGAAATAACGCATCTTACAAAATTAGCTTCTAGTTCCTAAACAACACGTTGTACTTACTTCTCTTAAAGAGTTTCCAATAGGTACGTATTTGTCTTTACTCTGCAACACTGTATTTCCTTATAACGTGGTATTCTTACATATTCTTTCGAGAGAAAACTCTCCTGTTCTTTCTCTTTTGAGGCTACAAGCTTAGACATACATGCAACACCAAAGCTTTTCGAGTTACAACGTGTTGTTTAGGAAAAACAAGATAATATCGCAGGATGTGAGATTTCCTTAAAACGTGGTTTCCGACAAATTTTGATGAAAGAAAGTTCTCCTGTGGGTTCTCTTTTGAGGCTACACGTTTAAACGTACACCTCACACCAAATCTTTTCGAGTTACAAGGTGTTGTTAGGAGATACAAGCTAATTTTTTATGATGAGTTATTTCTTCTCATAAAGTGTTTCCAATATGTACTTATTTGTCTTTACTCTGCAAAAGTGTATTTCCTTATAACGTGGCATTCTTAAATATTCTTTCGAGAGAAAACTCTTCTGTGCCTTCTCTTTTGAGGATCCACGCTTACCCATACACGCAACACCAAATCTTTTCGAGTTACAACATTTTGTTTAGGAAAAAGAAGATGATTTCGCACGATGCAGGATTTCCTTAAAACGAGGTTTTCTGAAAAATTTTGTCGAAAGAAAATTCTCCTGTGGGTTCTCTTTTGAGGCTACACGTTTAGACGTACATGCCACACCAAATCTTTTCGAATTACAACATGTTGTTTCGGAGATACAAGCATAATTTTGTAAGATGCGTTACTTCTTCTCGTAAAGTGTTTCCAATATGTAAGTACTTGTCTTTACTCTGCAACACTGTATTTCCTTATAACGTGGTATTCTTATATATTCTTTCAAGAGAAAACTATCCTGTGCGTTCCCTTTTTAGGCTACACACTTAGACATACAGGCAACACCAAAGCTTTTCGAGTTACAACGTGTTGTTTATGAAAAACAAGATAATTTCGCACGATGCGGGATTTCCTTAAAACGTAGTTTTCTGAAACATTTTGACGAAAGAAAATTCTTCAGTGGGTTCTCTTTTGAGGCTACACGTTTAGACGTACACGCCACACCAAATCCTTTCGATTTACCACGTGTTGTTTAGGAGATACAAGCTAATTTTGTATGATTCGTTATTTCTTCTCGTAAAGTGTTTCCAATAAGTACGTATTTGTCTTTACTCTGCAACACTGTATTTCCTTATAACGTTGTATTCTTACATATTCTTTCAAGAGAAAACTCTCCTGTGCGTTCTCTTTAGAGGCCATACGCTTAGACATACACGCAACGCCAAAGCTTTTCGAGTTACAATGTGCTGTTTAGGAAAAACAAGATAATTTCACAGGATGCGAGATTTCCATAAAACGTGGTTTTCTGAAAAATTTTGACGAAACAAAGTTCTCCTGTGGGTTCTCTTTTGAGACTACACGTGTAGAGGTACGAGTCACACCAAATCTTTTCGAGTTACAACTTGTTGTTTAGGAGATACAAGCTAATTTTTTACGTTGCCTTATTTCTTCTCTTAAAGTGTTTCCAATAGAATTTGTCTTTACTCTGCAACACTGTATTTCCTTATAACGTGGTATTCTTACATATTCTTTCGAGCGAAAACTCTCCTGTGTGCTCTCTTTTGAGGCTACAGGCTTAGACATACACGCAACACCAAAGCTTATCGAGTTACAACGTGTTGTTTAGGAAAAACAAGATAATTTCGTACGATGCGAGATTTCCTTAAAACTTGGTTTCTGACAAATTTTGATGAAAGAAGATTCTCCTGTGGGTTCTCATTTGAGGCTACACTTTTAGACTTACACGTCACACCAAATCTTTTCCAGTTACAACGTGTTGTTTAGGAGATACAAGCTAATTTTGTACGATGCATTATTTCTTCTCGTAAAGTGTTTCCAATATGTACTTATTTGTCTTTACTCTGCAAAATTGTATTTCCTTATAACGTGATATTCTTACATCTTCTTTCAAGAGAAAATTCTCCTGTGCCTTCTCTTTTGAGGCTACACGCTTACACATACACGCAACACAAAAGCTTTTCGAGTTACAACGTGTTGTTTAGGAAAAACAAGATAATTTCGTACGATGTGAGATTTCCTTAAAACGTGGTTTCTGACAAATTTTGATGAAAGAAGATTCTCCTGTGGGTTCTCGTTTGAGGCTACACTTTTAGACTTACACGTCACACCAAATCTTTTCGAGTTACAACGTGTTGTTTAGGAGATACAAGCTAATTTTTTACGATGCGTTATTTCTTCTCGTAAAGTGTTTCCAATATGTACTTATTTGTCTTTACTCTGCAAAATTGTATTTCCTTATAACGTGATATTCTTACATCTTCTTTCGAGAGAAAATTCTCCTGTGCCTTCTCTTTTGAGGCTACACGCTTACACATACACGCAACACAAAAGCTTTTTGAGTTACAACGTGTTGTTTAGGAAAAACAAGATAATTTCGTACGATGTGAGATTTCCTTAAAACGTGGTTTCTGACAAATTTTGATGAAAGAAGATTCTCCTTTGGGTTCTCCTTTGAGGCTACACTTTTAGACTTACACGTCACACAAAATCTTTTCGAGTTACAACGTGTTGTTTAGGAGATACAAGCTAATTTTTTACGATGCGTTATTTCTTCTCGTAAAGTGTTTCCAATATGTACTTATTTGTCTTTACTCTGCAAAATTGTATATCCTTATAACGTGATATTCTTACATATTCTTTAGAGAGAAAATTCTCCTGTGCCTTCTCTTTTGAGGCTACACGTTTACACATACACGCAACACCAAAGCTTTTCGAGTTACAACATGTTGTTTAGGAAAAAGAAGATGATTTCGCACGATGTGGCATTTCCTTAAAACGAGGTGTTCTGAAAAATTTTGAAGTAAGAAAATTCTCCTGTGGGTTCTCATTTGAGGCTACACATTTAGACGTACATGCCACACCAAATCCTTTCGAGTTACCACCTGTGGTTTAGGAGATACAAGCTAATTTTGTACGATGCGTTATTTCTTCTTGTAAAGTGTTTCCGATACGTACTTATTTGTCTTTACTCTGCAACACTGTATTTCCTTATAACGTGGTATTCTTACATATTATTTCGAGGAAAAACTCTCCTGTGCGTTCTCTTTTGAGGCTACACGCTTAGACAAACATGCAACGCCAAAGTTTTTCGAGTTACAATGTGTTGTTTAGGAAAAACAAGATAATTTGGCATGATGCGAGATTTCCATAAAACGTGGTTTTCTGACAAATTTTGACGAAAGAAAATTCTCCTGTGGGTTCTCTTTTGAGGCTACACGTTTAGATGTACACACCACACCAAATCCTTTCGAGTTACCACGTGTTGTTTAGGAGATACAAGCTAATTTTGTATGATGCGTTATTTCTTCTCGTAAAGTGTTTCCAATATGTACGTATTTGTCTTTACTCTGCAACACTGTATTTCCTTATAACGTTGTATTCTTTCATGTTCTTTCGAGAGAAAACTCTCCTGTGCATTCTCTTTAGAGGCTACATGCTCAGACATACACGCAACACCAAAGCTTTTCGAGTTACAACGTGTTGTTTAGGAAAAACAAGATAATTTTGCACGATGCGGGATTTCCTTAAAACGTGGTTTTCTGACAAATTTTGAAGAAAGAAAGTTCTCCTGTGTGTTCTCTTTTGAGGCTAAACGTGTAGACATACGAGCCACACGAAATATTTTTGAGTTACAACGTGTTGTTTAGGAGATACAAGCAAATATTGTACAATGCGTTATTTCTTCTCATATAGTGTTTCCAATATGTACTTATTTGTCTTTACTCTGCAACACTGTATTTCCTTATAACGTGGTATTCTTACATATTCTTTCGAGGGAAAACAATCCTGTGCATTCTCTTTTGAGGTTACACGCTTAGACAAACACGCAACGCCAAAGCTTGTGGAGTCACAACGTGTTGTTTAAGAAAAACAAGATAATTTCGCACGATACGAGATTTCCATTAAACGTGGTTTTCTGAAAAATTTTGACGAAACAAAGTTCTCCTGTGGGTTCTCTATTGAGGCTGCACGTGTAGAGGTACGAGCCACAGCAAATCTTTTCGAGTTACTACGTGTTGTTTAGGAGATACAAGCTAATTTTCTAGGATGGGATATTTCTTCTCTTAAAGTGTTTCCAATACGTACGTAGTTGTCTTTACTCTGCAACACTGTATTTCCTTATAACGTAGTATTCTTACATATTCTTTCGAGAGAAAACTCTCCTGTGCGTTCTCTTTTGAGGCTACACACGTAGACATACAGGTAACACCAAAGCTTTTCGAGTTACAACGTGTTGTTTAGGAAAAACAAGATAATTTCGCACGATGCGAGACTTCCTTAAAACGTGGTTTCTGACAAATTTTGATGAAAGAAAATTCTCCTGTGTGTCCTCGTTTGAGGCTACACTTTTAGACGTACACGTCACACCAAATCCTTTCGAGTTACAACGTGTTGTTTAGGAGATACAAGCTAATTTTGTAAGATGCGTTATTTCTTCTCGTAAAGTGTTTCCAATATGTACTTATTTGTCTTTACTCGGCAAAATTGTATTTCCTTATAACGTGGTATTCTTACATATTCTTTGGAGTGAAAACTCTCCTGTGCTTTCTCTTTTGAGGCTCCACGCTTACACATACACGCAACACCATAGCTTTTCGAGTTACAACATGTTGTTTAGGAAAAAGAAGATGATTTTGCACGATGCGGGATTTCCTTAAAATGTGGTTTTCTGAAAAATTTTGAATAAAGAAAATTCTCCTGTGGGTTCTCTTTTGAGGCTACACGTTTAGACGTACACGCCACACCAAATCCTTTCAAGTTACCACGTGTTGTTTAGGAGATACAAGCTAATTTTGTACGAAGCATTATTTCTTCTCGTAAAGTGTTTCCAATACGTACTTATTTGTCTTTAATCTGCTACACTGTATTTCCTTATAACATGGTATTTTTACATATTATTTCGAGGGAAAACTCTCCTGTGCGTTCTCTTTTGAGGCTACACGCTTAGACAAACATGCAACGCCAAAGCTTTTCGAGTTACAATGTGTTGTTTAGGAAAAACAAGATAATTTGGCATGATGCGAGATTTCCATAAAACGTGGTTTTCTGACAAATTTTGACGAAAGAAAATTCTCCTGTGGGTTCTCTTTTGAGGCTACACGTTTAGATGTACACGCCACACCAAATCCTTTCGAGTTACCACGTGTTGTTTAGGAGATACAAGCTAATTTTGTATGATGCGTTATTTCTTCTCGTAAAGTGTTTCCAATATGTACGTATTTGTCTTTACTCTGCAACACTGTATTTCCTTATAACGTTGTATTCTTTCATGTTCTTTCGAGAGAAAACTCTCCTGTGCATTCTCTTTAGAGGCTACATGCTCAGACATACACGCAACACCAAAGCTTTTCGAGTTACAACGTGTTGTTTAGGAAAAACAAGATAATTTTGCACGATGCGGGATTTCCTTAAAACGTGGTTTTCTGACAAATTTTGAAGAAAGAAAGTTCTCCTGTGTGTTCTCTTTTGAGGCTAAACGTGTAGACATACGAGCCACACGAAATATTTTTGAGTTACAACGTGTTGTTTAGGAGATACAAGCAAATATTGTACAATGCGTTATTTCTTCTCATATAGTGTTTCCAATATGTACTTATTTGTCTTTACTCTGCAACACTGTATTTCCTTATAACGTGGTATTCTTACATATTCTTTCGAGGGAAAACAATCCTGTGCATTCTCTTTTGAGGTTACACGCTTAGACAAACACGCAACGCCAAAGCTTTTGGAGTCACAACGTGTTGTTTAGGAAAAACAAGATAATTTCGCACGATACGAGATTTCCATTAAACGTGGTTTTCTGAAAAATTTTGACGAAACAAAGTTCTCCTGTGGGTTCTCTATTGAGGCTGCACGTGTAGAGGTACGAGCCACACCAAATCTTTTCGAGTTACTACGTGTTGTTTAGGAGATACAAGCTAATTTTCTAGGATGGGATATTTCTTCTCTTAAAGTGTTTCCAATACGTACGTAGTTGTCTTTACTCTGCAACACTGTATTTCCTTATAACGTAGTATTCTTACATATTCTTTCGAGAGAAAACTCTCCTGTGCGTTCTCTTTTGAGGCTACACACGTAGACATACAGGTAACACCAAAGCTTTTCGAGTTACAACGTGTTGTTTAGGAAAAACAAGATAATTTCGCACGATGCGAGACTTCCTTAAAACGTGGTTTCTGACAAATTTTGATGAAAGAAAATTCTCCTGTGTGTCCTCGTTTGAGGCTACACTTTTAGACGTACACGTCACACCAAATCCTTTCGAGTTACAACGTGTTGTTTAGGAGATACAAGCTAATTTTGTAAGATGCGTTATTTCTTCTCGTAAAGTGTTTCCAATATGTACTTATTTGTCTTTACTCGGCAAAATTGTATTTCCTTATAACGTGGTATTCTTACATATTCTTTGGAGTGAAAACTCTCCTGTGCTTTCTCTTTTGAGGCTCCACGCTTACACATACACGCAACACCATAGCTTTTCGAGTTACAACATGTTGTTTAGGAAAAAGAAGATGATTTTGCACGATGCGGGATTTCCTTAAAATGTGGTTTTCTGAAAAATTTTGAATAAAGAAAATTCTCCTGTGGGTTCTCTTTTGAGGCTACACGTTTAGACGTACACGCCACACCAAATCCTTTCAAGTTACCACGTGTTGTTTAGGAGATACAAGCTAATTTTGTACGAAGCATTATTTCTTCTCGTAAAGTGTTTCCAATACGTACTTATTTGTCTTTAATCTGCTACACTGTATTTCCTTATAACATGGTATTTTTACATATTATTTCGAGGGAAAACTCTCCTGTGCGTTCTCTTTTGAGGCTACACGCTTAGACAAACATGCAACGCCAAAGTTTTTCGAGTTACAATGTGTTGTTTAGGAAAAACAAGATAATTTGGCATGATGCGAGATTTCCATAAAACGTGGTTTTCTGACAAATTTTGACGAAAGAAAATTCTCCTGTGGGTTCTCTTTTGAGGCTACACGTTTAGATGTACACGCCACACCAAATCCTTTCGAGTTACCACGTGTTGTTTAGGAGATACAAGCTAATTTTGTATGATGCGTTATTTCTTCTCGTAAAGTGTTTCCAATATGTACGTATTTGTCTTTACTCTGCAACACTGTATTTCCTTATAACGTTGTATTCTTTCATGTTCTTTCGAGAGAAAACTCTCCTGTGCATTCTCTTTAGAGGCTACATGCTCAGACATACACGCAACACCAAAGCTTTTCGAGTTACAACGTGTTGTTTAGGAAAAACAAGATAATTTTGCACGATGCGGGATTTCCTTAAAACGTGGTTTTCTGACAAATTTTGAAGAAAGAAAGTTCTCCTGTGTGTTCTCTTTTGAGGCTAAACGTGTAGACATACGAGCCACACGAAATATTTTTGAGTTACAACGTGTTGTTTAGGAGATACAAGCAAATATTGTACAATGCGTTATTTCTTCTCATATAGTGTTTCCAATATGTACTTATTTGTCTTTACTCTGCAACACTGTATTTCCTTATAACGTGGTATTCTTACATATTCTTTCGAGGGAAAACAATCCTGTGCATTCTCTTTTGAGGTTACACGCTTAGACAAACACGCAACGCCAAAGCTTTTGGAGTCACAACGTGTTGTTTAGGAAAAACAAGATAATTTCGCACGATACGAGATTTCCATTAAACGTGGTTTTCTGAAAAATTTTGACGAAACAAAGTTCTCCTGTGGGTTCTCTATTGAGGCTGCACGTGTAGAGGTACGAGCCACACCAAATCTTTTCGAGTTACTACGTGTTGTTTAGGAGATACAAGCTAATTTTCTAGGATGGGATATTTCTTCTCTTAAAGTGTTTCCAATACGTACGTAGTTGTCTTTACTCTGCAACACTGTATTTCCTTATAACGTAGTATTCTTACATATTCTTTCGAGAGAAAACTCTCCTGTGCGTTCTCTTTTGAGGCTACACACGTAGACACACAGGTAACACCAAAGCTTTTCGAGTTACAACGTGTTGTTTAGGAAAAACAAGATAATTTCGCACGATGCGAGACTTCCTTAAAACGTGGTTTCTGACAAATTTTGATGAAAGAAAATTCTCCTGTGTGTCCTCGTTTGAGGCTACACTTTTAGACGTACACGTCACACCAAATCCTTTCGAGTTACAACGTGTTGTTTAGGAGATACAAGCTAATTTTGTAAGATGCGTTATTTCTTCTCGTAAAGTGTTTCCAATATGTACTTATTTGTCTTTACTCGGCAAAATTGTATTTCCTTATAACGTGGTATTCTTACATATTCTTTGGAGTGAAAACTCTCCAGTGCTTTCTCTTTTGAGGCTCCACGCTTACACATACACGCAACACCATAGCTTTTCGAGTTACAACATGTTGTTTAGGAAAAAGAAGATGATTTTGCACGATGCGGGATTTCCTTAAAATGTGGCTTTCTGAAAAATTTTGAATAAAGAAAATTCTCCTGTGGGTTCTCTTTTGAGGCTACACGTTTAGACGTACACGCCACACCAAATCCTTTCAAGTTACCACGTGTTGTTTAGGAGATACAAGCTAATTTTGTACGAAGCATTATTTCTTCTCGTAAAGTGTTTCCAATACGTACTTATTTGTCTTTAATCTGCTACACTGTATTTCATTATAACATGGTATTTTTACATATTATTTCGAGGGAAAACTCTCCTGTGCGTTCTCTTTTGAGGGGACACGCTTAGACAAACATGCAACGCCAAAGTTTTTCGAGTTACAATGTGTTGTTTAGGAAAAACAAGATAATTTGGCATGATGCGAGATTTCCATAAAACGTGGTTTTCTGACAAATTTTGACGAAAGAAAATTCTCCTGTGGGTTCTCTTTTGAGGCTACACGTTTAGATGTACACGCCACACCAAATCTTTTCGAGTTACCACGTGTTGTTTAGGAGATATAAGCTAATTTTTTACGATGCGTTAATTCTTCTCATAAAGTGTTTCCAATAAGTACATATTTGTCTTTATACTGCAGCATTATATTTCCTTATAACGTGGTATTCTTACATATTCCTTCGAGAGAAAACTATCCTGTGCGTTCCCTTTTGAGGCTACACACTTAGACATACAGGCAACACCAAAGCTTTTCGAGTTACAACGTGTTGTTTATGGAAAACAAGATAATTTTGTACGATGCGGGATTTCCTTAAAACGTGATTTTCTGACAAATTTTGACGAAAGAAAATTCTCCTGTGGCTTCTGTTTTGAGGCTACACGTTTAGACGTGCATGCCACACCAAATCCTTTCGAGTTACAACGTGTTGTTTAAGAGATACAAGCTAATTTTGTATGATGCGTTATTTCTTTTCGTAAAGTGGTTCCAATACATATGTATTTGTCTTTACTCTGCAACACTGTATTTCCTTATAACGTTGTATTCTTACATGTTCTTTCGAGAGAAAACTCTCCTGTGCATTCTCTTTAGAGGCTACATGCTCAGACATACACGCAACACCAAAGCTTTTCGAGTTACAACGTGTTGTTTAGGAAAAACAAGATAATTTTGCACGAAGCGGGATTTCCTTAAAACGTGGTTTTCTGACAAATTTTGACGAAAGAAAATTCTCCTGTAGGTTCTCTTTTGAGGCTACACGTGTAGACGTACGAGCCACACCAAATATTTTTCAGGTACAACGTGTTGTTTAGGAGACACAAGCAAATATTGTACGATGCGTTATTTCTTCTCGTAAAGTGTTTCCAATACGTACGTATTTGTCTTTACTCTGCATCACTGTATTTCCTTATAACGTGGTATTCGTACATATTCTTTCGAGAGAAAACTCTCCTGTGTGTTCTCTTTTGAGGCTACACGATTAGACAAACACGCAACACCAAAGCTTTTCGAGTTACAACGTGTTGTTTAGGAAAAAGAAGATGATTTCGCATGATGCGGGATTTCCTGAAAACCTGGTTTTCTGAAAAATTTTGACGAAAGAAAATTCTCCTGTGGGTTCACTTTTGAGGCTACATATTTAGACGTACACGTCACACCAAATCTTTTCGAGTTACATTGTGTTGTTTAGGAGATACAAGCTAATTTTTTATAATGCGTTAATTCTCGTAAAGTGTTTCCAATACATACGTATTTGTCTTTACTCTGCAACACTGTATTTCCTTATAACGTGGTATTCTTACATATTCTTTCGAGAGAAAACTATCCTGTGCATTCCCTTTTGAGGCTAAACACTTAGACATACAGGCAACACCAAAGCTTTTTGAGTTACAACGTGTTGTTTATAAAAAACAAGATACTTTCGCAAGATGCCGGATTTCCTTAAAACATGGTTTTCTGACAAATTTTGACGAAAGAAAATTATTCTGTTTGTTCTCTTTTGAGGCTTCACGTTTCGACGTGCACGTCACACCTAATCCTTTCGAGTTACCACGTGTTGTTTAGGAGATACAAGCTAATTTTGTACGATGCTTTATTTCTTCTCATAAAGTGTTTCCAATACGTACGTATTTGTCTTTACTCTGCAACACTGTATTTCATTATAACGTGGTATTCTTACACATTCTTTCGAGAGAAAACTATCCTGTGCGTTCCCTTTTGAGGCTACACACTTAGACATACAGGCAACACCAAAGCTTGTCAAGTTACAACGTGTTGTTTATGAAAAACAAGATAATTTCGCACGATGCGTGATTTCCTTAAAACTTGGTGTTCTGACAAATTTTGACGAAAGAAAATTCTCCTGTGGGTTCTCTATTGAGGCTACACGTTTAGACGTGCACGCCACACCATACCCTTTGGAATTACCACGTGTTGTTTAGGAGATACAAGCTAATTTTGTACGATGCATTATTTATTCTCGTAAAGTGTTTCCAATATTTACGCATTTGTCTTTACTCTGCAACACTGTATTTCCTTATAACATTGTATTCTTACATGTTCTTTCGAGAGAAAACTCTCCAGTGCGTTCTCTTTAGAGGCTACACGCTTAGACATACACGCAACACCAAAGCTTTTCGAGTTACAACGTGTTGTTTAGGAAAAACAGGATAATTTTGCACGATGCAGGATATCCATGAAACGTGGTTTTCTGACAAATTTTGACGAAAGAAAGTTCTCCTGTGCGTTGTCTATTGAGGCTACAGGTTTAGACGTACACGCCACACCAAATCTTTTCCAGTTACAACTTGTTGTTTAGGAGATACAAGCAAATTTTATTCGATGCGTTATTTCTTCTTGTAAAGTGTGTCCAATATGTACTTAATTGTCTTTACTCTGCAACACTGTATTTCCTTATAACGTGGTATTCTTACATATTCTTTCGAGGGAAAACTCTCCTGTGCGTTTTTTTTTTTTTTTTTGGGCTACACGCTTAGACATACACGCAACGCCAAAGCTTTTCGAGTTACAGCGTGTTGTTTAGGAAAAACAAGATAATTTCGCACGATGCGAGATTCCATAAAACGTGGTTTTCTGAAAAATTTTGACTGAAGAAAGTTCTCCTGTGGGTTCTCTTTTGAGGCTACATGTTTAGACGTACACGTCACACCAAATCTTTTCGAGTTACAACGTGTTGTTTAGGAGATACAAGCTAATTTCATACGATGCGTTATTTCTTCTCGTAAAGTATTTCCAATATGTACTTAATTGTCTTTACTCTGCAACACTGTATTTCCTTATAACGTGGTATTCTTACATATTCTTTCGAGGGAAAACTCTCCTGTGCGTTTTTTTTATTTTTTTGGGCTACACGCTTAGACATACACGCAACGCCAAAGCTTTTCGAGTTACAGCGTGTTGTTTAGGAAAAACAAGATAATTTCGCAAGATGCGAGATTTCCATACAACGTGGTTTTCTGACAAATTTTGATGGAAGATAATTCTACTGTGGGTTCTCTTTTGAGGCTACACGTTTAGACGTACACGTCACACCAAATCTTAACGAGTTACAACGTGTTGTTTACAAGATACAAGCTAATTTTGTATGATGCGTTATTTCTCCTCATAAAGTGTTTCCAATAAGTACTTATTTGTCTTTACTCTGCAAAATTATATTTCCTTATAACGTGGTATTCTTACATATTCTTTTGAGGGAAAACTCTCCTGTGTGTTCTCTTTTGAGGCTACATGCTTAGACATACACGCAACGACAAAGCTTTTCAAGTTACAACGTGTTGTTTAGGAAAAACAAGATAATTTTGCACGATGCGAGATTTCCTTAAAACGTGGTTTCTGATAAATTTTGATGAAAGAAAATTCTCCTGTGGGTTCTCTTTTGAGGCTACACGTTTAGACATACACGTCACACCAAATCTTTTCGAGTTACAACGTGTTGTTTAGGAGATACAAGTTAATTTTGTACGATGCGTTATTTCTTCTCGTAAAGTGTTTCCAATATGTACTTATTTGTCTTTACTCTGCAAAATTGTATTTCCTTATAACGTGGTATTCTTACATATTCTTTCGAGAGAAAACGCTCCTGTGCCTTCTCTTTTGAGGCTCCACGCTTACACATACATGCAACACCAAAGATTTTCGAGTTACAATATGTTGTTTAGGAAAAAGAAGATGATTTCGCACGATGCGGGATTTCCTTAAAACGTGGTTTTCTGAAAAAAATTTGACGAAAGAAAATTCTCCTGTGGGTTCTCTTTTGAGGCTACATGTTTAGACGTACACGCCACACCAAATCTTTTCGAGTTACAAAGTGTTGTTTAGGAGATACAAGCTAATTTTGTAAGATGCGTCAATTCTTCTCATAAAGTGTTTCCAATACGTACGTATTTGTCTTTATTCTGCAACACTGTATTTCCTTATAACGTGGTATTCTTACTTATTCTTTCGAGAGAAAACTATCCTGTGCGTTCCCTTTTGAGGCTACACACTTAGACATACAGGCAACACCAAAGCTTTTCGAGTTTCAACGTGTTGTTTATGAAAAACAAGATTATTTCGCACGATGCGGGATTTCCTTAAAACATGGTTTTCTGACAAATTTTGATGAAAGTAAGTTCTCCTGTGAGTTCTCTTTTGAGACTCCACGTTTAGACATACACGCCACACCAAATCCTTTCGAGTTACCATGTGTTGCTTAGGAGATACAAGCTAATTTAGTACGATGCATTATTTCATCACTTAACGTGTTTCCAATACATTCTTATTTGTCTTTACTCTGCTACACTGTATTTCCTTATAACGTGGTATTCTTACATATTCTTTCGAGAGAAAACTCTCCTGTGCATTCTCATTTGAGGCTACAAGATTAGACATACACGCAACACCAAAGCTTTTCGAGTTACAACGTGTTGTTTCGGAAAAACAAGATAATTTCGCACGATGCGAGATTTCCTTAAAACGTGGTTTCTGACAAATTTTGATGAAAGAAAATTATCCTGTGGGTTCTCTTTTGAGGCTACACGTTTAGACATACACGTAACACCAAATCTTTTCGAGTTACAACGTGTTGTTTAGGACACACATGTTAATTTTGTACGATGCGTTATTACTTCTCGTAAAGTGTTTCCAATATGTACTTATTTGTATTTACTCTGCAAAATTGTATTTCCTTATACCATGGTATTATTACATATTCTTTCGAGGGAAAACTCTCCTGTGCCTTCTCTTTTGAGGCTCCATCCTTACACATACACGCAACACCAAAGCTTTTCGAGTTACAACATGTTGTTTAGGAAAACGGAGATGATTTTGCACGATGCGGGATTTCCTTAAAACGTGGTTTTCTGACAAATTTTGACGAAAGAAAGTTCTCCTGTGGGTTCTCTTTTGAGGCTACACGTGTAGAGGTATGAGCCACACCAAATCTTTTCGAGTTACAACGTGTTGTTTAGGAGATACAAGCAAATTTTTTACGATGCGGTATTTCTTCTCCTAAAGTGTTTCCAATATGTACTTATTTGTCTTTACTCTGCAACACAGTATTTCCTTATAACGTGGTATACTTACATATTCTTTCGAGAGAAAACTCTCCTGTGCGTTCTCTTTTTAGGCTACACGCTTAGACAAACACTCAGCACCAAAGCTTTTCAAGTTACACTGTGTTGTTTAGGAAAAGCAATATAATTTTGCACGATGCGAGATTTCCTTAAAACGTGTTTTCTGACAAATTTTGATGAAAGAAAATTCTCCTGTGAGTTCTCTTTTGAGGCTACACGTTTAGACGTACATGTCACACCAAATCTTTTCGAGTTACAACGTGTTGTTTAGGAGATACAAGCTAATTTTTTACGATGCGTAATTTCTTCTCGTAAAGTGTGTCCAATACGTACTTATTTGTCTTTACTCTGCAAAATTGTATTTCCTTATAACGTGGTATTCTAACATATTCTTTCGAGAGAAAACTCCCCTGTGCATTCTCTTTTGAGGCTCCACGCTTACCCATACACGCAACACCAAAGCTTTTCGAATTACAACATGTTGTTTAGGAAAAAGAAGATGATTTCGCATGATGCGGGATTTCCTTAAAACGTGGTTTTCTGAAATATTTTGACGAAAGAAAATTCTCCTGTGGGTTCTCTTTTGAGGCTACATGTTTAGATGTACACGCCACACCAAATCCTTTCGAGTTACAACGGGTTGTTTAGGAGATACAAACTAATTTTGTACGATGTGTTAATTCTTCTCATAAAGTGTTTCCAATACGTACGTATTTGTCTTTACTCTGCAACACTGTATTTCCTTATAACGTGGTATTCTTACATATTCTTTCGAGAGAAAACTATCCTCTGCGTTCCCTTTTGAATCTACACACTTAGACATACAGGCAACACCAAAGCTTTTCGAGTTACAACGTGTTGTTTCTGAAAAACAAGATTATTTCGCATGATGCGGGATTTCCTTAAAACGTGGTTTTCTGACAAATTTTGACGAAAGAAAATTATCCTGTGGGTTCTCTTTTGAGGCTCCACGTTTAGACGTACACGCCACACCAAATCCTTTCGAGTTACCACGTGTTGTTTAGGAGATACAAGCTAATTTTGTACGATGCGTTATTTTCTGACAAATTTTGACGAAAGAAAATTATCCTGTGGGTTCTCTTTTGAGGCTCCACCATTAGAAGTACACGCCACACCAAATACTTTCGAGTTACAATGTGTTGTTTAGGAGATACAAGCTAATTTTGTACGATGCGTTATTTCTTCTCATAAAGTGTTTCCAATATTTACTTATTTGTCTTTACTCTGCAACACTGTATTTCCTTATAACGTTGTATTCTTACATGTTCTTTTGAGAGAAATCTCTCCTGTGCGTTCTCTTTAGAGGCTACAGGCTTAGACATACACGCAACACCAAAGCTTTTCGAGTTACAACATGTTGTTTAGGAAAAACAAGATAATTTTGCACGATGCGGGATTTTCTTAAAACGAGGTTTTCTGACAAATTTTGACGAAAGAAAGTTCTCCTGTGGGTTCTCTTTTGAGGCTACACATGCAGACATTTGAGCCACACCAAAACTTTTTGAGTTACAACGTGTTGTTTAGGAGATACAAGCAAATTATTTAGGATGCGTTATTTCCTCTCGTAAAGTGTTTCCAATAAGTACTTATTTGTCTTTACTCTGCAACACTGTATTTCCTTCTAACGTGGTATTCTTACATATTCTTTCGAGAGAAAACTCTCTTGTGCGTTCTCTTTTTGAGGCTACACGCTTAGACAAACACTCAACACCAAAGCTTTTCGAGTTACAACGTGTTGTTTAGGAAAAACAAGATTATTTCGCACGATGTGAGATTTCCTTAAAACGTGTTTTCTGACAAATTTTGATGAAAGAAAATATTCGTGTGGGTTCTCTTTTGAGGCTACTCATATATACGTACACGTCACACCAAATCTTTTCGAGTTACAACGTGTTGTTTAGGATGCGTTATTTCTTCTCGTAAAGTGTTTCTAATACGTACTTATTTGTCTTTACTCTGCAAAATTGTATTTCCTTATAACGTGGTATTCTTACATATTCTTTCGAGAGAAAACTCTCCTGTGCTTTCTCTTTTGAGTCTCCACGCTTACACATAAACGCAACACCAACGCTTTTCGAGTTACAACATGTTGTTTAGGAAAAAGAAGATGATTTCGCATGATGCGGGATTTCCTTAAAACGTGGTTTTCTGAAAAAATTTGACGAAAGAAAATTCTCCTGTGGGTTCTCTTTTGAGGCTCCATGTTTAGATGTACATGCCACACCAAATCTTTTCGAGTTACAATGTGTTGTTTAAGAGATGCAAGCTAATTTTGTACGATGCATTAATTCTTCTCATAATGTGTTTCCAATACATACGTATTTGTCTTTACTTTGCAACACTGTATTTCCTTATAACGTGGTATTCTTACATATTCTTTTGAGAGAAAACTATCCTGTGCATTCCCTTTTGAGGCTACACACTTAGACATACAGGCAACACCAAAGCTTTTCGAGTTAGAACGTGTTGTTTATGAAAAACAAGATAATTTCGCACGATGCGGGATTTCCTTAAAACGTGGTTTTCTGACAAATTTTGACGAAAGAAAATTCTCCTGTGGGTTCTCTTTTGAGGCTTCACGTTTAGACGTGCACGCCACACCAAATCCTTTCGAGTTACCACGTGTTGTTTAGGAGATACAAGCTAATTTTGTATGATGCGTTATTTCTTCTCGTAAAGTATTTTCAATAGGTACGTATTTGTCTTTATTCTGCAACACTGTATTTTCTTACAATGTGGTATTCTTACATATTCTGTCGAGAGAAAACTATCCTGTGCGTTCCCTTTTGAGGCTACACA
Organism: Apodemus sylvaticus; assembly: GCF_947179515.1. NCBI lineage: Eukaryota > Metazoa > Chordata > Mammalia > Rodentia > Muridae > Apodemus > Apodemus sylvaticus. The sequence goes on from NW_026263408.1 coordinate 478,634, forward strand.
CTTAGACATACAGGCAACACCAAAGCTTTTCGAGTTACAACGTGTTGTTTATGAAAAACAAGATAATTTCGCATGATGCGGGATTTCCTTAAAACGTGGTGTTCTGACAAATTTTGACAAACGATTATTCTCCTGATGGTTCTCTTTTGAGGCTACACGTTTAGAAGTGCATGCCACACCAAATCTTTTCGAGTTGCCACGTGTTGTTTAGGAGATACAAGCTAATTTTGTACGATGCGTTATTTCTTCTCGTAAAGTGTTTCCAATAAGTACGTATTTGTCTTTACTCTGCAACACTGTATTTCCTTATAACGTTGTATTCTTACATGTTCTTTGGAGAGAAAAGTCTCCTGTGCGTTCTCTTTAGAGGCTACATGCATAGACATACACGCAACACAAAAGCTATTCGATTTACAACGTGTTGTTTAGGAAAAACAAGATAATTTTGCACGATGCGGGATATCCTTAAAACGTGGTTTTCTGAGAAATTTTGACGAAAGAAAGTTCTCCTGTGGGTTCTCTTTTGAGGCTACACGTTTAGATGTACGAGCCACACCAAATCTTTTCGTGTTGCAACGTGTTGTTTACGAGATTCCAGCAACTTTTTTACGATTCGTTATTTCTTCTCGTAAAGTGTTTTCAATACGTACTTATTTGTCTTTACTCTGCAACACTGTATTTCCTTATAACGTGGTATTCTTACATATTCTTTCGAGAGAAAAATCTCCTGTGCATTCCCTTTTGAGGCTACACTCTTAGACAAAAACTCAACACCAAAGCTTTTCGGGTTACACCGTTTTTTTTAGGAAAAACAAGATAATTTTGCACGATGTGAGATTTCCTTAAAACGTGTTTTCTGACAATTTTGATGAAAGAAAATTCTCCTGTGGGTTCTCTTTTGAGGCTACATGTTTAGATGTACACGCCACACCAAATCCTTTCGAGTTACAACGGGTTGTTTAGGAGATACAAACTAATTTTGTACGATGTGTTAATTCTTCTCATAAAGTGTTTCCAATACGTACGTATTTGTCTTTACTCTGCAACACTGTATTTCCTTATAACGTGGTATTCTTACATATTCTTTCGAAAGAAAACTATCCTCTGCGTTCCCTTTTGAATCTACACACTTAGACATACAGGCAACACCAAAGCTTTTCGAGTTACAACGTGTTGTTTCTGAAAAACAAGATTATTTCGCATGATGCGGGATTTCCTTAAAACGTGGTTTTCTGACAAATTTTGACGAAAGAAAATTATCCTGTGGGTTCTCTTTTGAGGCTCCACGTTTAGACGTACACGCCACACCAAATCCTTTCGAGTTACCACGTGTTGTTTAGGAGATACAAGCTAATTTTGTACGATGCGTTATTTTCTGACAAATTTTGACGAAAGAAAATTATCCTGTGGGTTCTCTTTTGAGGCTCCACGTTTAGAAGTACATGCCACACCAAATACTTTCGAGTTACAACGTGTTGTTTAGGAGATACAAGCTAATTTTGTACGATGCGTTAATTCTTCTCATAAAGTGTTTCCAATATTTACTTATTTGTCTTTACTCTGCAACACTGTATTTCCTTATAACGTTGTATTCTTACATGTTCTTTCGAGAGAAATCTCTCCTGTGCGTTCTCTTTAGAGGCTACAGGCTTAGACATACACACAACACCAAAGCTTTTCGAGTTACAACATGTTGTTTAGGAAAAACAAGATAATTTTGCACGATGCGGGATTTTCTTAAAACGAGGTTTTCTGACAAATTTTGACGAAAGAAAGTTCTCCTGTGGGTTCTCTTTTGAGGCTACACATGCAGACATTTGAGCCACACCAAAACTTTTCGAGTTACAACGTGTTGTTTAGGAGATACAAGCAAATTATTTAGGATGCGTTATTTCCTCTCGTAAAGTGTTTCCAATAAGTACTTATTTGTCTTTACTCTGCAACACTGTATTTCCTTCTAACGTGGTATTCTTACATATTCTTTCGAGAGAAAACTCTCTTGTGCGTTCTCTTTTTGAGGCTACACGCTTAGACAAACACTCAACACCAAAGCTTTTCGAGTTACAACGTGTTGTTTAGGAAAAACAAGATTATTTCGCACGATGTGAGATTTCCTTAAAACGTGTTTTCTGACAAATTTTGATGAAAGAAAATTTTCCTGTGGGTTCTCTTTTGAGGCTACACATTTATACGTACATGTCACACCAAATCTTTTCGAGTTACAACGTGTTGTTTAGGATGCGTTATTTCTTCTCGTAAAGTGTTTCCAATACGTACTTATTTGTCTTTACTCTGCAAAATTGTATTTCCTTTTAACGTGGTATTCTTACATATTCTTTCGAGAGAAAACTCTCCTGTGCTTTCTCTTTTGAGTCTCCACGCTTACACATAAACGCAACACCAACGCTTTTCGAGTTACAACATGTTGTTTAGGAAAAAGAAGATGATTTCGCATGATGCGGGATTTCCTTAAAACGTGGTTTTCTGAAAAAATTTGACGAAAGAAAATTCTCCTGTGGGTTCTCTTTTGAGGCTCCATGTTTAGATGTACATGCCACACCAAATCTTTTCGAGTTACAACGTGTTGTTTAAGAGATGCAAGCTAATTTTGTACGATGCATTAATTCTTCTCATAAAGTGTTTCCAATACGTACGTATTTGTCTTTACTTTGCAACACTGTATTTCCTTATAACGTGGTATTCTTACATATTCTTTTGAGAGAAAACTATCCTGTGCATTCCCTTTTGAGGCTACACACTTAGACATACAGGCAACACCAAAGCTTTTCGAGTTAGAACGTGTTGTTTATGAAAAACAAGATAATTTCGCACGATGCGGGATTGCCTTAAAACGTGGTTTTCTGACAAATTTTGACGAAAGAAAATTCTCCTGTGGGTTCTCTTTTGAGGCTTCACGTTTAGACGTGCACGCCACACCAAATCCTTTCGAGTTACCACGTGTTGTTTAGGAGATACAAGCTAATTTTGTATGATGCGTTATTTCTTCTCGTAAAGTATTTTCAATAGGTACGTATTTGTCTTTATTCTGCAACACTGTATTTCCTTATAACGTGGTATTCTTACATATTCTGTCGAGAGAAAACTATCCTGTGTGTTCCCTTTTGAGGCTACACACTTAGACATACAGGCAACACCAAAGCTTTTCGAGTTACAACGTGTTGTTTATGAAAAACAAGATAATTTCGCACGATGCGGGATTTCCTTAAAACGTGGTGTTCTGACAAATTTTGACAAACGAAAATTCTCCTGTTGGTTCTCTTTTGAGGCTACACGTTTAGAAGTGCATGCCACACCAAATCTTTTCGAGTTGCCACGTGTTGTTTAGGAGATACAAGCTAATTTTGTACGATGCGTTATTTCTTCTCGTAAAGTGTTTCCAATAAGTACGTATTTGTCTTTACTCTGCAACACTGTATTTCCTTATAACGTTGTATTCTTACATGTTCTTTGGAGAGAAAAGTCTCCTGTGCGTTCTCTTTAGAGGCTACATGCATAGACATACACGCAACACAAAAGCTTTTCGATTTACAACGTGTTGTTTAGGAAAAACAAGATAATTTTGCACGATGCGGGATATCCTTAAAACGTGGTTTTCTGAGAAATTTTGACGAAAGAAAGTTCTCCTGTGGGTTCTCTTTTGAGGCTACACGTTTAGATGTACGAGCCACACCAAATCTTTTTGAGTTGCAACGTGTTGTTTACGAGATTCCAGCAAATTTTTTTCGATTCGTTATTTCTTCTCGTAAAGTGTTTTCAATACGTACTTATTTGTCTTTACTCTGCAACACTGTATTTCCTTATAATGTGGTATTCTTACATATTCTTTCGAGAGAAAAATCTCCTGTGTGTTCCCTTTTGAGGCTACACTCTTAGACAAAAACTCAACACCAAAGCTTTTCGGGTTACACCGTGTTGTTTAGGAAAAACAAGATAATTTTGCACGATGTGAGATTTCCTTAAAACGTGTTTTCTGACAATTTTGATGAAAGAAAATTCTCCTGTGGGTTCTCTTTTGAGGCTACATGTTTAGACGTACATGTCACACAAAATCTTTTCGAGTTACAACGAGTTGTTTAGGAGATACAAGCTAATTTTGTACGATGCGTTATTTCTTCTCGTAAAGTGTTTCCAATATGTACTTATTTGTCTTTACTCTGCAATATTGTATTTCCTTATAACGTGGTATTCTTACATATTCTTTCGAGAGAAAACTCTCCTGTGCATTCTCTTTTGAGGCTCCACGCTTACAAATACACGCAACACCAAAGCGTTTCGAATTACAACATGTTGTTTAGGAAAAAGAAGATGATTTCGCATGATGCGGGATTTCCTTAAAACGTGGTTTTCTGAAAAATTTTGAAGAAAGAAAAATCTCCTGTTGGTTCTCTTTTGAGGCTACATGTTTAGATGTACACGCCACACCAAATCCTTTCGAGTTACAACGTGTTGTTTAGGAGATACAAGCTAATTTTGTACGATGCGTTAATTCTTCTCATAAAGTGTTTCCAATATGTACGTATTTGTCTTTACTCTGCAACACTGTATTTCCTGATAACATGGTATTCTTACATATTCTTTCGAGACCAAACTATCCTATGCGTTCCCTTTTGAGGCTACACACATAGACATACAGGCAACACCAAAGCTTTTCGAGTTACAACCTGTTTTTTATGAGAAACAAGATTATTTCACATGATGCGGGATTTCCTTAAAACGTGATTTTCTGACAAATTTTGACAAAAGAAAACTCTCCTGTGGGTTCTCTTTTGAGGCTCCACGTTTAGACGTACACGCCACACCAAATCCTTTCGAGTTACCACGTGTTGCTTAGGAGATACAAGCTAATTTTGTACGAAGCGTTATTTCTTCTCCTAAAGTGTTTCCAATACTTACTTATTTGTCTTTACTCTGCAACACTGTATTTCCTTTTAACGTTGTATTCTTACATGTTCTTTCGAGAGAAAACTCTTTTGTGCGTTCTCTTTAGAGGCTACAGGCTTAGACACACAAGCAACACCAAAGCTTTTCTAGTTACAACGTGTTGTTTGGGAAAAACTAGATAATTTTGCACTATGCGGGATTTCCTTAAAACCTGGTTTTCTGACAAATTTTGACGAAAGAAAGTTCTCCTGTGGGTTCTCTTTTGAGGCTACACATGCAGACATACGAGCCACACGAAATCTTTTCGAGTTACAACGTGTTGTTTAGGAGATACAAGCAAATTTTTTACGATGTGTTATTTCTTCTCGTTAAATGTTTCCAATATGTACTTATTTTTCTTTACTCTGCAACACTGTATTTCCTTATAACGTGGTATTCTTACATATTCTTTCGAGAGAAAACTCTCCTGTGCGTTCTCTTTTGAGGCTACACGCTTAGACAAACACTCAGCACCAAAGCTTTTCGAGTTACAACGTGTTGTTAAGGAAAAACAAGATAATTTCGCACGATGTGAGATTTCCTTAAAACGTGTTTTCTGACAAATTTTGATGAAAGAAAATTCTTCTGTGGGTTCTCTTTTGAGGCTACACGTTTAGACGTACATGTCACACCAAATCTTTTCGTGTTACAATGTGTTGTTAAGGAGATACAAGCTAATATTTAAGGATGCGTTATTTCTTCTCATAAAGTGTTTCCAATATGCACTAATTTGTCTTTACTCTGCAAAATTGTATTTCCTTATAACGTGGTATTCTTACATATTCTTTCGAGAGAAATCTCTCCTGTGCCTTCTCTTTTGAGTCTCCACCCTTACACATACACGCAACACCAATGCTTTTCGAGTTACAACATGTTGTTTAGGAAAAAGAAGATGATTTTGCACGATGCGGGATTTCCTTAAAACGTGGTTTTCTGAAAAATTTTGAGGAAAGAAAATTCTCCTGTGGGTTCTCTTTTGAGGCTCCATGTTTACATGTACACGCCACACCAAATCTTTTCGAGATATAACGTGTTGTTTAAGAGATACAAGCTAATTTTGTATGATGCGTTAATTCTTCTCATAAAGTGTTTCCAATACGTACATATTTGTCTTTACTCTGCAACACTGTATTTCCTTATACCGTGGTATTCTTACATATTCTTTCGAGAGAAAAGTATCCTGTGCGTTCCCTTTTGAGGCTACACACTTAGACATACAGGCAACACCAAAGCTTTTCGAGTTACAACGTGTTGTTAATGAAAAACAAGATTAATTCGCACGATGCGGGATTTCCTTAAAACGTGGTTTTCTGACAAATTTTGATGAATGAAAATTCTACTGTGGGTTCTCTTTTGAGGCTCCACGTTTAGACGTACACGCCACACCAAATCCTTCGAGTTATCACGTGTTGCTTAGGAGATACAAGCTAATTTTTTATGATGCGTTATTTCTTCTCATAAAGTGTTTCCAATACTTATGTATTTGTCTTTCCTCTGCAACACTGTATTTCCTTATAACGTTGTCTTCTTACAATTTCTTTTGAGAGAAAACTCTCCTGTGCGTTCTCTTTAGAGGCTACAGGCTTAGACACACACGCAACACCAAAGCTTTTCAAGTTACAACGTGTTGTTTAGGAAAAACAAGATAATATTGCACAATGCGGGATTTCCTTAAAACGTGGTTTTCTGACAAATTTTGACGAAAGGAAGTTCTCCTGTGGTTTCTCTTTTGAGGCTACACTTGTAGACGTACGAGCCACACCAAATGTTTTCAAGTTACAACGTGTTGTTTAGGAGATACAAACAAATTTTGTACGATGCATTATTTCTTCTCGTAAAGTGTTTCCAATACGTACTTATTTGTCTTTAGTCTGCAACATTGTATTTCCTTATAACGTGTTATTCTTACATATTCTTTCGAGGGAAAACACTCCTGTGCGTTCTCTTTTGAGGCTACACGCTTAGACAAATACGCAACGCCAAAGCTTTTCGAGTTACAACGTGTGGTTTAGGAAAAACAAGATAATTTCGCACTATGCGAGATTTCCATAAAACGTGGTTTTCTGAAAAATTTTGATGAAAGAAAGTTCTCCTGTCGGTGCTCTTTTGAGGCTACACGTGTAGAGGTACGAGCCATACCAAATCTTTTCGTGTTACAACGTGTTGTTTAGGAGATACAAGCTAATTTTGTACGATGCCTTATTTCTTCTCTTAAAGTGTTTCCAATAGGTATGTATTTGTCTATACTCTGCAACAGTGTATTTCCTTATAACGTTGTATTCTTACATATTCTTTCGAGAGAAAACTCTCCTGTGCGTTCTCTTTTGAGGCTACACGCTTAGACATACACGCAACACCAAAGCTTTTCTATTTACAACGTGTTGTTTAGGAAAAACAAGATAATTTCGCATGATGCGAGATTTCTTTAAACGTGGTTTCTGACAAATTTTGATGAAAGAAAATTCTCCTTTGGGTTCTCTTTTGAGGCTACACGTTTAGACATACACGTCACACCAAATCTTTTCGAGTTACAACGTGTTGCTTAGGAGATACAAGTTAATTTCGTACGAAGTGTTATTTCTTCTCCTAAAGTGTTTCCAATATGTACTTATTTTTCTATTCTCTGCAAAATTGTATTTCGTTATAACGTGGTATTCTTACATATTCTTTCAAGAGAAAACTCTCCTGTGCATTCTCTTTTGAGGCTACACGCTTAGACATACACGCAACACCAAAGCTTTTCGAGTTACAACGTGTTGTTTAGGAAAAACAAGATAATTTCGCAGGATGCGAGATTTCCTTAAAACGTGGTTTCTGACAAATTTTGATGAAAGAAAATTCTCCTGTGGGTTCTCTTTTGAGGCTACACGTTTCGACGTACACATCACACCAAATCTTTTCGAGTTACAACATGTTGTTTAGGAGATACAAGCTAATTTTTTTCGATGCATTATTTCTTCTCATAAAGTGTTTCCAATATGTACTTATTTGTCTTTACTCTGCAAAATTGTATTTCCTTATAACGTGGTATTCTTACATATTCTTTCAAGAGAAAACGCTCCTGTGCCTTCTCTTTTGAGGCTCCACGCTTACACATACACGCAACACCAAAGCTTTTCAAGTTACAACATGTTGTTTAGGAAAAAGAAGATGATTTCGCATGATGCGGGATTTCCTTAAAACATGGTTTTCTGACAAATTTTTATGAAAGAAAATTCTCCTGTGGGTTCTCTTTTGAGGCTACATGTTTAAATGAACACGCCACACCAAATCTTTTAGAGTTACAACGTGTTGTTTAAGAGATACAAGCTAATTTTGTACGATGCGTTAATTCTTCTCCTAAAGTGTTTCCAATATGTACTTATTTGTCGTTACTCTGCAAAATTGTATTTCCTTATAACGTGGTGTTCTTACATATTCTTTTGAGAGAAAACTCTCCTGTGCCTTCTCTTTTGAGGCTCCACGCTTACACATACACGCAACACCAAAGCTTTTCGAGTTACAACATGTTGTTTAGGAAAAAGAAGATGATTTCGCATGATGCGGGATTTCCTTAAAACGTGGTTTTCTGAAAAATTTTGACGAAAGAAAATTCTCCTGTGTGTTCTTTTTTGAGGCTACATGTTTAGATGTACACGCCACACCAAATCTTTTCGAGTTACAACGTGTTGTTTAGGAGATACAAGCTAATTTTGTAAGATGTGTTAATTCTTCTCATAAAGTGTTTCCAATACGTACGTTTTAGTCTTTACTCTGCAACACTGTATTTCCTTATAACGTGGTAATCTTACATATTCTTTCGAGAGAAAACTATCCTGTGCGTTCCCTTTTGAGGCTACACACTTAGACATACAGGCAACACCAAAGCTTTTCGAGTTAGAACGTGTTGTTTATGAAAAACAAGATAATTTCGCACGATGCGGGACTTCCTTAAAACATGGTGTTGTGACAAATTTTGACGAAAGAAAATTCTCCTGTGTGTTCTCTTTTGAGGCTACACGTTTAGACGTGCACGCCACCCCAAATCCTTTCGAGTTACCACGTGTTGTTTAGGAGGTACAAGCTAATTTTTTACGATGCGTTATTTCTTCTCTTAAAGTGTTTCCAATACGTACACATTTGTCTTTACTCTGCAACACTCTATTTCCTTATAACGTTGTATTCTTACATGTTCTTTCGAGAGAAAACTCTCCTGTGCATTCTCTTTAGAGGCTACATGCTTAGACATACACGCAACACCAAAGCTTTCCGAGTTTCAACGTGTTGTTTAGGAAATCAAGATAATGTTGCACGATGCGGGATTTCCTTAAAACGTGGTTTTCTGACAAATATTGACGAAAGAAACTTCTTCTGTGGGTTCTCTTTTGAGGCTACACGTTTAGACGTACGAGCCACACCAAATCTTTTCAAGTTACAACGTGTTGTTTAGGAGATACAAGCAAATTTTTTACGATGCGTTATTTCTTCTTGTAAAGTGTTTCCAATACGTACTTATTTGTCTTTACTCTGCAACACTGTATTTCCTTATAACGTGGTATTCTTAGTATTCTTTCGAGGGAAAACTCTCCTGTGTGTTCTCTTTTCAGGCTACACGCTCAGACATACACGCAACACCAAAGCTTTTCGAGTTACAGCGTGTTGTTTAGGAAAAACAAGATAATTTCGCACGATGCGAGATTTCCTTAAAACGTGGTTTCTGACAAATTTTGATGAATGAAAATTCTCCTGTGGGTTCTCTTTTGAGGCTACACGTTTAGACGTACACGTCACACCAAATCTTTTAGAGTTACAACATGTTGTTTAGGAGATACAAGCTAATTTTGTACGATGCATTAATTCCTCTGGTAAAGTGTTTCCAATACTTATGTATTTGTCTTTACTCTGCAACACTCTATTTCCTTATAACGTTGTATTCTTACATATTCGTTCGAGAGAAAACTCTCCTGTGCGTTCTCTTTAGAGGCTACAGGCTTAAACATACACGCAACACCTAAGCTTTTCGAGTTACAACGTGCTGTTTAGGAAAAAGTAGATAATTTTGCACGATGCGGGATTTCCATAAAACGTTGTTTTCTGACAAATTTTGAAGAAAGAAAGTCCTCCTGTGGGCACTCTTTTGAGGCTGCACGTGTAGACATACGAGCCACACCAAATCTTTTCGAGTTACAACGTGTTGCTTAGGAAATACAAGCAAATTTTGTACGAAGCATTATTTCTTCTCGTAAAGTGTTTCCAATACGTACTTATTTGTCTTTACTCTGCAACACTGTATTTCCTTATAACGTGGTATTCTTACATATTCTTTCGAGGGAAAACTCTCCTGTGCGTACTCTTTTGAGGCTACATGCTTAGACAAACACGCAACGCCAAAGCTTTTCGAGTTACAACGTGTTGTTTAGGAAAAACAAGATAATTTCGCACGATGCGAGATTTCCATAAAACGTGGTTTATTGAAAAATTTTGACTAAAGTAAGTTCTCCTGTAGGTTCTCTTTTGAGGCTACACGTGTAGAGGTATGAGCCACACCAAATATTTTCGAGTTACAACATTTTGTTCAGGAGATACAAGCTAATTTTGTACGATGCGTTATTTCTTCTCTTAAAGTGTTTCCAATACGTACGTATTTGTCTTTACTCTGCAACACTGTATTTCCTTATAAAGTGGTATTCTTAAATATTCTTTCAAGAGAAATTTATCCTATGCGTTCTCTTTTGAGGCTACATGCTTAGACATAAACGCAACCCCAAAGCTTTTCGAGTTACAACGTGTTGTTTAGGAAAAACAAGATAATTTCCCACGATGCGAGATTTCTTTAAAACGTGGTTTCTGACAAATTTGATGAAAGAAAATTCTCCTGTGGGTTCTCTTTTGAGGCTACACATTTAGACATACACGTCACACCAAATCTTTTCGAGTTACAACGTGTTGTTTAGGAGATACAAGTAAATTTTTTACGATGCGTTATTTCTTCTCCTAAAGTGTTTCCAATATGTACTTATTTGTCTTTACTCTGCAAAATTGTATTTCCTTATAACGTGGTATTCTTACATATTCTTTCGAGAGAAAACTCTCCTGTGCCTTCTCTTTTGAGGCTCCATGCTTACACATACACGCAACACCAAAGCTTTTCGAGTTACAACATGTTGTTTAGGAAAAAGAAGATGATTTCGCACGATGCAGGATTTACTTAAAACGTGGTTTTCTGAAAAATTTTGACGAAAGAAAATTCTCCTGTGGGTTCTCTTTTGAGGCTACAGGTTTAGAAGTACACGCCACGCCAAATCTTTTCGAGTTACAACGTGTTGTTTAGGAGATACAAGCTAATTTTTGACGTTGCCTTAATTCTTCTCGTAAAGTGTTTCCAATACGTACGTATTTGTCTTTACTCTGCAACACTGTATTTCCTTATAACGTGGTATTCTTACATATTCTTTCGAGAGAAAACTATCCTTTGCATTCCCTTTTGAGGTTACACACTTAGACATACAGGCAACACCAAAGCTTTTCGAATTACAACGTGTTGTTTATGAAAAACAAGATAATTTCGCACATTGCGGGATTTCCTTAAACCCTTGTGTTCTGACAAATTTTGACGAAAGAAAATTCTCCTGTGGGTTCTCTTTTGATGCTACACTTTTAGACATGCACTCCACACGAAATCCTTTCGAGTTACCACGTGTTGTTTAGAAGATACAAGCTAATTTTGTACGATGTGTTATTTCTTCTCGTAAAGTGTTTCCAATACGTACGTATTTGTCTTTGTCTGCAACACTGTATTTCCTTATAACGTGGTATTCTTACATATTCTTTCGAGCGAAAACTCTCCTGTGAGTTCTCTTTTGAGGCTACACGTTTAGACATACACACAACACCAAAGCTTTTCGAGTTACAACGTGTTGTTTAGGAAAAACTAGATAATTTCGCATGATGCGAGATTTCCATACACGTGGTTTTCTGAAAAATTTGACGAAAGAAAGTTCTCCTGTGGGTTCTTATTTGATGCGACACTTGTAGAGGTACGGGCCACACCAAATCTTTTCGAGTTACAAAGTGTTGTTTAGGAGATACAAGCTAATTTTTTATGATGCGTTATTTCTTCTCTTAAAGTTTTTCCAATACGTAAGTAGTTGTCTTTACTCTACAACACTGTATTTCTTTATAACGTGGTATTCCTACATATTCTTTCGAAAGAAAACTCTCCTGTGCGTTCTCTTTTGAGGCTACACGCTTAGACATACACGCAACCCCAAAGCTTTTCGATTCACAACGTGTTGTTTAGGAAAAACAAGATAATTTCGCACGATGCGAGATTTCCGTAAACGTGGTTTCTGACAAATTTTGATGAAAGAAAATTCTCCTGTGGGTTCTCTTTTGAGGATACACGTTTAGACGTACACGTCACACCAAATATTTTCGAGTTACAACGTGTTGTTTAGGAGATACAAGCTAATTTTTTACGATGCATTATTTCTTCTCATAAAGTGTTTCCAATATGTACTTATTTATCTTTACTCTGCAAAATTGTATTTCCTTTTAAGGTGGTATTCTTACATATTCTTTAGAGAGAAAACTCTCCTGTGCCTTCTCTTTTGAGGCTCCACGCTTACACATACACGCAATAACAAAGCTTTTCGAGTTACAACATGTTGTTTAGGAAAAAGAAGATGATTTTGCATGATGCGGGATATCCTTAAAATTTTCTGAAAAATTTTGACGAAAGAAAATTCTCCTGTGGGTTCTCTTTTGATGCTACATGTTTAGACGTACACGCCACACCAAATCTGTTCGAGTTACAACGTGTTGTTTAGGAGATACAAGCTACTTTTTTACAATGCGTTAATTCTTCTCATAAAGTGTTTCCAAGTAGTACGTGTTTGTCTTTACTCTCAACATTGTATTTCCTTATAACGTGGTCTTCTTACATATTCTTTCGATAGAAAACTGTCCTGTGCGTTCCCTTTTGTGGCTACACACTGAGATATACAGGCAACACCAAAGCTATTCAAGTTACAACATGTAGTTTAGGAAAAAGAAGATGATTTCGCAAGATGCGGGATTTCCTTAAAACGTGGTTTTCTGAAAAATTTTGACGAAAGAAAATTCTCCTGTGGGTTCTCTTTTGTGGCTACACGTTTAGACGTACACGCCACACCAAAGCTTTTCGAGTTACAACGTGCTTCTTAGGAAATACAAGCTAATTTTTTACGATGCATTATTTCTTCTCGTAAAGTGTTTCAAATACGTATGTATCTATCTTTACTCTGCCACACTGTATTTCCTTATAACGTGGTATTCTTACTTATTCTTTCGAGAGAAAACTCTCCTGTGCGTTCTCTTTTGAGTCTACACGCTTAGACATACACGCAGCACCAAAGCTTTTCGAGTTACAACGTGTTGTTTAGAAAAACAAGATAATTTCCAGGATGCGGGATTTCCATAAAACGTGGTATTCTGACAAATTTTGACGAAAGAAAATTCTCCTGTGAGTTCTCTTTTGAGGCTACAGATTTAGACGTACACGCCATATCAAATCTTTTCGAGTAACATCGTGTTGTTTAGGAGATACAAGCTAATTTTGTACGATGCGTTATTTCTTCTCGTAAAGTGTTTCCAATACATACATATTTGTCTTTACTCTGCAACACTGTATTTCCTTAAAATGTGGTATTCTTATATATTCTTTCGAGAGAAAACTCTCCTGTGCGTTCTCTTTTGAGGCCACACGTTTAGACATACACGCAACACCAAAGCTTTTCGAGTTACAACGTGTTTTTTAGGAAAAGCAAGATAATTCCGCACAATGCGGGATTTCCTTAAAACGTGGTTTTCTGAAAAAAATTTGAGGAAAGAAAATTCTCCTGAGGGTTCTCTTTGATGCTACACGTTTAGATGTAAACACCACACCAAATCTTTTCGAGTTACAACGTGTTGTTTACACCAAAGCTTTTCGAGTTACAACGTGTTGTTTAGGAAAAACAAGATAATTTCGCACGATGTGGGATTTCCTTAAAACGTGGTTTTCTGACATATTTTGACGAAAGAAAATTCTCCTGTGGGTTCTCTTTTGAGGCTACACGTTTCAACGTACACGCCACACAAAATCTTTTCGCGTTACAACGTTTTGTTTAGGAAATACAAGCTAATTTTGTACGATGTATCATTCCTTCTCGTAAAGTGTTTCCAATATGTATGTATCTGTCTTTACTCTGCAACACTCTATGTCCTTATAACGTGGTATTCTTACATATTCTTTCGAGAGAATACTCTCTTGTGCGTTCTCTTTTGAGGCTACACGCTTAGACATACATGCAAAACCAAAGCTTTTCGAGTTACAACGTGTTGTTTAGGAAAAACCAGATAATTTCACACGATACCGGATATCCTTAAAACGTGGTTTTCTGAAAAAATTTTGACGAAAGAAAATTCTCCTGTGGGTTCTCTTTTGAGGCTACACCTTTAGATGTAAACACCACACCAAATCCTTTCGAGTTACTACGTGTTGTTTAGGAGATACAAGCTAATTTTTTCCCATGCATTATTTCTTCTCGTAAAGTGTTTCAAATACGTACATAATTGTCTTTACTCTGTAACACTGTTTTTCCATATAACGTAGTATTCCTACATATTCTTTCGAGAGAAAACTCTCCTGTGCGTTCTCTTTTGAGGCTACATTCTTAGACATACACCCAATACCAAAGCTTTTTGAGTTACAACGTGTTGTTTAGGAAAAACAAGATAATTTCGCACGATGTGGGATTTCCTTAAAACGTGGTTTTCTGACAAATTTTGACCAAAGAAAATTCTACTGTGGGTTCTCTTATAAGGCTACAATTTTAGACGTACACGCCACACCAAATCTTTTCGAGTTACGACGTGTTGTTTAGGAGAAACAAGCTAATTTTGTACGATGCGGTATTTCGTCTGGTAAAGTGTTTCCAATACATATGTAATTGTCTTTATTCTGCAACACTGTATTTCCTTATAACTTGGTATTCTTACATATTCTTTCGAGAGAAAACTCTCCTGTGCATTCTCTTTTGAGGCTACACGCTTAGACATACACGCTACACCAAAGCTTTTCGAGTTACAACTTGTTGTTTAGGAAAAACAAGATAATTTCGCACGATGCGGGATTTCCTTAAAATGTGGTTTTCTGACAAATTTTGACCAAAGAAAATTCTCCAGTGTATTCTCTTTAGATGCTACACGTTTAGAGGTACATGCCACACCAAATCTTTTCGAGTTACAACGTGCTTTTTAGTAAATACAAGCTAATTTTGTACGATGCATTATTTCTTCTCGTAAAGTGTTTCCAATATGTATGCATCTGTCTTTACTCTGCAACACTGTATTTCCTTATAACGTGGTATTCTTTCATATTCTTTCTAGAGAAAACTCTCCTGTGCGTTCTCTTTTGAGGCTACACGCTTAGACATACACGCAGCACCAAAGCTATTTGAGTCACAACGTGTTGTTTAGGAAAAACAAGATAATTTCGCACGATGAGGGATTTCCTTAATACGTGGTTTTCTGACAAATTTTGACGAAAGAAAATTCTCCTGTGGGTTCTCCTTTGAGGCTACACGCCACACCAAATCTTTTCGAGTTACAACGCGTTGTTGTAAACACCACATCAAATCCTTTTGAGTCACAACGTGTTGTTTAGGAGATACAAGCTAATTTTATACCATGCGTTATTTCTTTTCGTAAAGTGTTTCCAATACGTACATATTTGTCTTTACTCTGCAACACTGTATTTCCATATATCGTGGTTTTCTTACATATTCTTTCGAGAGAAACCTCTCCTGTGCGTTCTCTTTTGAGGCTACATGCTTAGACATACACGCAACACCAAAGCTTTTCGAGTTACAACGTGTTGTTTTGGAAAAAAAAAATAATTTCTCACGATGCGGGATTTCCTTAAAACGTGGTTTTCTGAAAAATTTTGACGAAAGGAAATACTCCTGTCGGTTCTCTTTTGAGGCTACACGTTTAGACGTACACGCCACACGAAATCCTTTTGAGTCACAACGTGTTGTTTAGGAGATACAAGCTAATTTTGTAGATGCGTTATTTCTTCTCGTTAAGTGTTTCCAATACGTACATATTTGTCTTTACTCTGCAACACTGTATTTCCATATATCGTGGTTTTCTTACATATTCTTTCGAGAGAAACCTCTCCTGTGCATTCTCTTTTGAGGCTACATGCTTAGACATACACGCAACACCAAAGCTTGTCGAGTTACAACATGTTGTTTTGGAAAAACAAAATAATTTCGCACGATGCGGGATTTCCTTAAAACGTGGTTGTCTGACAAATTTTGACGAAAGAAAATTCTCCTGTGGGTTCCCTTTTGAGGCTACATGTTTAGACGTACACGCCACACCAAATCTTTTCGAGTTACAACGTGTTGTTTAGGAGATACAAGCTAATTTTGTACGATACATTATTTCTTCTCGTAAAGTGTTTCCAATAAGTACCTATTTGTCTTTACTCTGCAACAGTGTATTTCCTTATAACGTGGTATTCTTACATATTCTTTCGAGAGAAAACTCTTCTGTGCGTTCTCTTCTGAGGCTACACGCGTAGACATACACGCAACACAAAAGCTTTTTGAGTTACAACGTGTTGTTTAGGAAAAACAAGATAATTTTGCACGATGCGGGATTTCCTTAAAAGGTGGTTTTCTGACAAATTTTGACGAAAGAAAATTCTCCTGTGGGTTCTCTTTTGAGGCTACACGTTTAGATGTAAAGACCACACCAAATCTTTTCGAGTTACAACGTGTTGTTTAGGAGGTACAAGCTAATTTTTTACCATGAGTTTTTTCCTCTCGTAAAGTGTTTCCATACGTACATATTTGTCTTTACTCTGCAACACTGTATTTCCATATAACGTGGTATTCTTATATATTCTTTCGAGAGAAAACTCTCCTGTGCGTTCTCTTTTGAGGCTACACGCTTAGACATACACGCAACACCAAAACTTTTCGAGGTACAAGGTGTTGTTTAGGAAAAACAAGATAATTTCGCACGATGCGGGATTTCCATAAAACGTGGTTTTCTGGAAAATTTTGACGAAAGAAAATTCTCCTGTGGGTTCACTTTTGAGGCTACACGTTTAGATGTAAACGCCACAACAAATCTTTTCGAGTTACAACGTGTTGTTTAGGAGATACAAGCTAATGTTTTACCATGCGAGAAGAAATACCGAATGTTGCAGAGTAAAGACAAATACATAAGTATTGGAAACACTTTATGAGAAGAAATAATGCATCGTACAAAATTAGCTTGTATCTCCTAAACAACACGTTGTAACTCGAAAAGAATTGGTGTGGCATGTATGTCTAAAGGTGTAGCCTCAGAAGAGATCCCATAGGAGAATTTTCTTTCATCAAAATTTTTCAGAAAATCACGTTTTCAGGAAATCCCGCATCGTGCGAAATTATCTTGTTTTTCCTAAACAACACGTTGTAACTCGAAGAGCTTTGGTGTTGCATGTATGTCTTAGTGTGTAGCCTCAAAAGGGAACACACAGGATAGTTTTCTCTCGAAAGAATATGTAAGAATACCATGAATAAGGAAATACAGTGTTGCAGAGTAAAGACAAATACTTACGTATAGGAAACACTTTACTAGAAGAATTAACGCGTCTTACAAAATTAGCGTGTATCTCCTTAACAACACGTTGTAACTCGAAAAGATTTGGTGTGGCATGTATAACTAAACGTGTAGCCTCAAATGAGAACCCACAGGAGAATTTTCTTTCGTCAAAATTTTTCAGAAAACCACGTTTTAAGGAAATCCCGCATCATGCCAAATCATCTTCTTTTTCCTAAACAACATGTTGTAACTCGAAAAGCTTTGGTGTTGCGTGTAGGTCTAAGCGTGGAACCTCAAAAGAGAAGGCACAGGAGAGTTTTCTCTCGAAAGAACACGTAAGAATTCAACGTTATAAGGAAATACAGTGTCGAAGAGTAAAGACAAATACATATGTATTGGAAACACTTTGCAAGAAGAAATAACGCATCGTACAAAATTAGCTTGTATCTCCTAAACAACACGTGGTAACTCGAAAGGATTTGGTGTGACGTGTACGTCTAAATGCGTAGCCTCAAAAGAGAACCCACAGGAGAATTTTCTTTCGTCAAAATTTGTCAGAAAACCACGATTTAAGGAAATCCTGCATCGTGCGAAGTTATCTTGATTTTCATAAACAACACGTTGTAACTCGAAACGCTTTGGTGTTGCCTGTATGTCTAAGTGTGTAGCCTCAAAAGGGAATGCCCAGGATAGTTTTCTCTCGAAAGATTATGTAAGAATACCACGTTATAAGGAAATACAGTGTGGCAGAGTAAAGACAAATACGTACATATTGGAAACACTTTACGAGAAGAATTAGCGCATCATAAAAAATTAGCTTATATCTCCTAAACAACACGTTGTAATTCGAAAAGATTTGGTGTGGCGTGTACGTCTAAACGTGTAGCCTCAAAAGAGAACACACAGGAGAATTTTCTTTCGTTAAAATTTTTCAGAAAACCACGTATTTAGGAAATCCCGCATCGTGCAACATCATCTTCTTTTTCCTAAACAACATGTTGTAACTCGAAAAGCTTTAGTCTTGCGTGTATGTCTAAGCACGGAGCCTCAAAAGAGAAGGCACAGGAGAGTTTTCTCTCGAAAGAATATGTAAGAATACCACGTTATAAGGAAGTGCAATTTTGCAGAGTAAAGTCAAATAAGTACATATTGGAAACACTTTACGAGAAGAAATAACGCATCATTAAAAATTAGCTTGTATCTCCTAAACAACACGTTGTAACTCGAAAAGATTTGGTGTGACGTGTACGTCTAAACGTGTAGCCTCAAAAGAGAACCGACAGGAGAATTTTCTTTCATCAAAATTTGTCAGAAACCACGTTTTAAGGAAATCTCGCATCGTACGAAACTATCTTGTTTTCCCTAAACAACACGTTGTAACTCGAAAAGCTCTGGCGTTATGTGTATGTCTAAGCATGTAGCCTCAAAGGAGAACGCACAGGAGAGTTTTCTCTCAAAAGAATATGTAAGAATACCAAGTTATAAGGAAATACAGTGTTGCAGAGTAAAGACAAACACGTACGTATTGGAAACACTTTACGAGAAGAATTAAAGCACAGTACAAAATTAGCTTGTATTTCCTAAACAACACGTTGTAACTCGAAAAGATTTGGTGTGGCGTGTACGTCTAAACGTGTACCCTCAAAAGAGAACCCACAGGAGAATTTTCTTTCGTTAAAATTTTTCAGAAAACCACGTTTTAAGGAAATCCCGCATGGTGCCAAATCATCTTCTTTTTCCTAAACAACATGTTGTAACTCGAAAAGCTTTGGTGTTGCCTGTATGTCTAATCGTGGAGCCTCAAAAGAGAACGCTCAGGAGAGTTTTCTCTCGAAAGAATATGTAAGAATACCACGCTATAAAGAAATACAATTTTGCAGAGTAAAGGCAATTAAGTACATATTGGAATCACTTTACGAGAAGAAATAACGCATCATACAAAATTAGCTTGTATCTCCTAAACAACACGTTGTAACTCGAAAAGATTTGGTGTGACGTGTACGTCTAAACGTGTAGCCTCAAAAGAGAACCCACAGGAGAATTTTCTTTCATCAAAATTTGTCAGAAACCACGTTTTATGGAAATCTCGCATCGAGCGAAATTATCTATTTTTTCCTAAACAACACGTTTTAACTCGAAAAGCTCTGGTGTTGAGTGTTTGTCTAAGCATGTAGCCTCAAAAGAGAACGCACAGGAGAGTTTTCTCTCGAAAGAATATGTAAGAATACCACGTTATAAGGAAATACAGTGTTGCAGAGTAAAGACAAACACGTACGTATTGGAAACACTTTACGAAAAGAATTAATGCATAGTACAAAATTAGGTTGTATCTCCTAAACAACAAGTTGTAACTCGAAACTTTTGGTGTGGTGTGTACGTCTAAACGTGTAGCCTCAAAAGAGAACCCACAGGAGAATTTTCTTTCTTCAAAATTTTTCAGAAAACCACGTTTTAAGGAAATTCCGCATCGTGCGAAATCACCTTCTTTTTCCTAAACAACATGTTGTAACTAGAAAAGCATTGGTGTTGCGTGTATGTGTAAGCGTGGAGCCTCAAAAGAGAAGGCACAGGAGAGTTTTCTCTCGAGAGAATATGTAAGAATACCACGTTATAAGGAAATACAATTTTGCAGAGTAAAGACAAATAAGTACATATTGGAAACACTTTAGGAGAAGAATTAACGCATCGTACAAAATTAGCTTGTATCTCCAAAACAACACATTGTAACTCGAAAAGATTTGGTGTGGCGTGTTCATTTAAACATGTAGCCTCAAAAGAGAACCCACAGGAGAATTTTCTTTCTTCAAAATTTGTCAGAAAACCACGTTTTAAGGAAATCCCGTATCGTGCGAAATCATCTTCTTTTTGCTAAACAAAACGTTATAACTCGAAAAGCTTTGGTGTTGCGTGTATGTGTAAGCATGGAGCCTCTAAAGAGAACGCACAGGAGAGTTTTCTCTCGAAAGAAATTGTAAGAATACAACATTATAAGGAAATACAGTGTTGCAGAGTAAAGACAAATACGTACGTATTGGAAAAACTTTACGAGAAGAAATATTGCATCGTACAAAATTTGCTTGTACCTCCTAAACAACACGTGGTAATTCGAAAGGATTTGGTGTGGTGTGTACGTCTAAACGTGTAGCCTCAAAAGAGAACCCACAGGAGAATTTTCTTTCTTCAAAATTTGTCAGAAAACCACGTTTTAAGGAAATCCCGCATCGTGCGAAATTATCTTGTTTTTCATAAACAACACGTTGTACCTCGAAAAGCTTTGGTGTTGCCTGTATATCTAAGTGTGTAGCCTCAAAAGGGAGCGCACAGGATAGTTTTCTCTCGAAAGAATATGTAAGAATACCACGTTATAAGGAAATACAGTGTTGCAGAGTAAAGACAAATACTTACATATTGGAAAAACTTTACGAGAAGAATTAACGCATAGTACAAAATTAGCTTGAATCTCCTAAACAACACATTGTTACTCGAAAAGATTTGCTGTAGCGTGTACGTCTAAACGTGTAGGCTCAAAAGAGAACCCACAGGAGAATTTTCTTTCGTAAAAATTTTTCAGAAAACCACGTTTTAAGGAAATCCCGCATTGTGCGAAATCATCTTTTTCCTAAACAACATGTTGTAACTCGAAAAGCATTGGTGTTGCGTGTATGTCTAAGTGTGGAGCCTGAAAAGAGAAGGCACAGAAGAGTTTTCTCTCGAAAGAATAAGTAAGAATACCACATTATACGGAAATACAATTTTGCAGAGTAAAGACAAATAAGTACAAATTGGAAATATGTTAAGGGAAGAAATAACGCATCGTACAAAATTAGCTTGTATCTCCTAAACAACACGTTGTAACTCGAAAAGATTTGGTGTGAGGTGTACGTCTAAACGTGTAGCCTCAAAAGAGAACCCACTGGAGAATTTTCTTTCATCAAAATTTGTCAGAAACCACATTTTAAGGAAATCTCGCATCGTGCGAAATTATCTTATTTTTCCTAAACAACACATTGTAACTCGAAAACCTTTGCTGTTGCGTGTATGTCTAAGCATGTAGCCTCAAAAGAGAACACCCAGGAGAGTTTTCTCTCGAAAGAATATGTAAGAATACTACGTTATAAGGAAATACAGTGTTGCAGAGTAAAGACAAATACTTACATATTGGAAACACTTTAAGAGAAGAAATAACGTGTCGTACAAAATTAGTTTGTATCTCCTAAACAACACGTTGTAACTCGAAAAGATTTGGTGAGGCTCGTACGTCTACACGTGCAACCTCAAAAGAGAAACCACAGGAGAATTTTCTTTCTTCAAAATTTGTCAGAAAACCACGTTTTAAGGAAATCCCGCATTGTGCGAAATTATCTTGTTTTTCATAAGCAACACGTTGTACCTCGAAAAGCTTTGGTGTTGCCTGTATATCTAAGTGTGTAGCCTCAAAAGGGAACGCACAGGATAGTTTTCTCTCGAAAGAATATGTAAGAATACCACGTTATAAGGAAATACAGTGTTGCAGAGTAAAGACAAATACTTACATATTGGAAAAACTTTACGAGAAGAATTAACGCATAGTACAAAATTAGCTTGAATCTCCTAAACAACACATTGTTACTCGAAAAGATTTGCTGTAGCGTGTACGTCTAAACGTGTAGCCTCAAAAGAGAACCCACAGGAAAATTTTCTTTCGTCAAAATTTTTCAGAAAACCACGTTTTAAGGAAATCCTGCATCGTGCGAAATCATCTTTTTCCTAAACAACATGTTTTAACTCGAAAAGCTTTGGTGTTGCGTGTATGTGTAAGTGTGGAGACTGAAAAGAGAAGGCACAGAAGAGTTTTCTCTCGAAAGAATATGTAAGAATACCACATTATAAGGAAATACAATTTTGCAGAGTAAAGACAAATAAGTACAAATTGGAAATATTTTACGGGAAGAAATAACGCATCGTACAAAATTAGCTTGTATCTCCTAAACAACACGTTGTAACTCGAAAAGATTTGGTGTGAGGTGTACGTCTAAACGTGTAGCCTCAAAAGAGAACCGACAGGAGAATTTTCTTTCATCAAAATTTGTCAGAAACCACGTTTTAAGGAAATCTCGCATCGTGCGAAATTATCTTATTTTTCCTAAACAACACATTGTAACTTGAAAACCTTTGCTGTTGCGTGTATGTCTAAGCATGTAGCCTCAAAAGAGAACACCCAGGAGAGTTTTCTCTCGAAAGAATATGTAAGAATACTACGTTATAAGGAAATACAGTGTTGCAGAGTAAAGACAAATACGTACATATTGGAAACACTTTAAGAGAAGAAATAACGTGTCGTAAAAAATTAGCTTGTATCTCCTAAACAACACGTTGGAACTCGAAAAGATTTGGTGAGGCTCATACGTTTACACGTGTAGCCTCAAAAGAGAACCCACAGGAGAACTTTCTTTCGCCAAAATTTGTCAGAAAACCACTTTTTATGGAAATCCCGCATCGTGCAAAATTATCTTGTTTTTCCTCAACAACACGTTGTAACTCGAAAAGCTTTGGTGTTGCGTGTATGTCTAAGCGTGTAGCCTCTAAAGAGAACGCACAGGAGAGTTTTCTCTCGAAAAAACATGTAAGAATACAACGTTATAAGAAAATACAGTTTTGCAGTGTAAAGGCAAATACGTATGTATTGGAAACACTTTACGAGAAGAAATAATGCATCTTACAAAATTATCTTGTATCTCCTAAACAACACGTGGTAACTCGAAAGGATTTGGTGTGGTGTGTACGTCTAAACGTGTAGCCTCAAAAGAGAACCTACAGGAGAATTTTCTTTCGTTAAAATTTTTCAGAAAACCACGTATTAAGGAAATCCCGCATCGTGCGAAATCATCTTCTTTTTCCTAAACAACATGTTGTAACTCGAAAAGCTTTAGTGTTGCGTGTATGTCTAAGCGTGGAGCCTCAAAAGAGAAGGCACAGGAGAGTTTTCTTTCAAAAGAATAGGTAAGAATACCACGTTATAAGGAAATACAGTGTTGTAGAGTCAACAAAAATACATATGTATTGGAAACACTTTAGGAGAAGAAATAACGCATCATACAAAATTAGCTTGTATCTCCTAAACAACACGTTATAACTCGAAAAGATTTGGTGTGATGTGTACATCTAAACGTGTAGCCTCAAAAGAGAACCCACAGGAGAATTTTCTTTCATCAAAATTTGTCAGAAACCACGTTTTAAGAAAATCTCGCATCGTGCGAAATTATCTTGTTTTTCCAAACAACACGTTGTAAATCGAAAAGCTTTGGGGTTGCGTGTATTTCTAAGCGAGTAGCCTCAAAAGAGAACGCACAGAAAAGTTTTCTCTCGAAAGAATATGTTGGAATACCACCTTATAAGGAAATACGGTGTTGCAGAGTAAAGACAACTAAGTACGTATTGGAAACACTTTAAGAGAAGAAATAACGCATCGTACAAAATTAGCTTGTATCTCCTAAACAACACGTTGTAACTCGAAAAGATTTGGTGTGGCTCGTACCTCTACACGTGTAGTCTCAAAAGAGAACCCACAGGAAAACTTTTTTCGTCAAAATTTTTCAGAAAACCACGTTTTATGGAAATCTCGCATCGTGCGAAATAATCTTGTTTTTCCTAAACAACACGTTGTAACTCGAAAAGCCTTGGTGTTGCGTGTATGTCTAAGCGTGTAGCCTCAAAAGAGAATGCACAGGAGAGTTTTTCCTCGAAAGAATATGTAAGAATACCACGTTATAAGGAAATACAGTGTTGCAGAGAAAGACAAATACGTACGTTTTGGAAACACTTTACGAGAAGAAATAAGACATCATGCAAAATTAGCTTGTATCTCCTAAACAAAACGTGGTAACTCGAAAGTATTTGGTGTGGCGTGCACGTCTATACGTTTAGCGTCAAAAGAGAACCCACAGGAGAATATTCTTTTGTCAAAATTTGTCAGAAAACCATGTTTTAAGGAAATCCCACATCGTGCGAAATTATCTTTTTATTCATAAACAACACGTTGTAACTCGAAAAGCTTTGGTGTTGCCTGTATGTCTAAGTGTATAACCTCAAAAGGGAACGCACAGGATAGTTTTCTCTCGAAAGAATATGTAAGAATACCACGTTATAAGGAAATACAGTGTTGCAGAGTAAAGACAAATACTTACGTATTGGAAACACCTTACGAGAAGAATTAACGCATCTTACAAAATTAGCTTGTATCTTCTAAACAACAGGTTGTAACTCGAAAAGATTTGGTGTGGCGTGTACGTCTAAACGTATAGCCTCAAAAGAGAACCCACAGGAGAATTTTCTTTCGTCAAAATTTTTCAGAAAACTACGTTTTAATGAAATCCTGCATCGTGCGATATCATCTTCTTTTTCCTAAACAACATGTTGTAACTCGAAAAGCTTTCATGTTGCGTGTATGTGTAAGCATGGAGCCTCAAAAGAGAAGGCACAGGAGGGTTTTCTCTCGAAAGAATATGTAAGAATACCACGTTATTAGGAAATACAATTTTGCAGAGTAAAGACAAATAAGTATATATTGGGAACACTTTTCGAGAAGAAACAAAGCATCGAACAAAATTAGCTTGTATCTCCTAAACAACACGTGGTAACTCGAAAAGTTTTGGTTTGGCGTGTACGTCTAAACGTGTAGCCTCAAAAGAGAACACAAGGGGGAATTTTCTTTCGTCAAAATTTGTCAGAAAACCACGTTTTAAGGAAATCCCGCATCCTCCGAAATTATCTTGTTTTTCCTAAACAACACGTTGTAACTCGAAAAGCTTTGGTGTTGCGTGTATGTCTAAGCGTGTAGCTTCAAAAGAGAATGAACAGGAGAGTTTTCTCTCGAAAGAACATGTAGGAATACAACGTTATAAGGAAATACAGTGTTGCAAAGTAAAGACAAAAAGTACATATTGGAAACACTTTACGAGAAGAAATTACGCATCATACAATATTAGCTTGTATCTCCTAAACAACAAGTGGAAACTCGAAAACATTTGGTTTGGCGTGTACGTCTAAAAGTGAAGCCTCAAAAGAGAAACCACTGTAGAATTTTCTTTCTTCAAAATTTGTCAGAAAACCACGTTTTAACGAAATCCCACATCCTACAAAATTATCTTGTTTTCCTAAACAACAAGTTGTAACTCGAAAATCTTTGGTGTTGCGTGTATGTTTAAGTGTGTAGCCTCAAAAGGGAATGCACAGGAGAGTTTTTTCTCTCGAAAGAATATGTAAGAATACCACGTTATAAGGAAATACAGTGTTGCAGAGAGAAGACAAATACGTACATATTGGAAACACTTTAAGAGCAGAAATAAATCATTGTACAAAATTGGCTTGTATCTCCTAAACAACACGTTGTAACTCGAAAAGATTTCATGTGACATGTACGTCTAAACATGTAGCCTCAAAAGAGAACCGACAGTAGAATTTTCGTACATCAAAATTTGTCAGAAACCACGTTTTAACGAAATCTCGCATCGTGCGAAATTATCTAGTTTTTCCTAAACAACACGTTGTAACTCGAAAATCTTCTGTGTTGCTTGTATGGCTAAGCGTGTAGACTCAAAGAAGAATGCACAGGAGAGTTTTCTCTCGAAAGAATATGTAAGAATACCACGTTATAAGGAAATACAGTGTTGCAGAGTAAAGACAAAAGCGTATGTATTGGAAACACTTTACAAGAAGAAATAACGCATCATACTAAATTAGCTTGTATCTCCTAAACAACAGGTTGTAACTCGAAAGGATTTGGTGTGGCATGTACGTCTAAACGTGTAGCCTCAAAAGAGAACCGACAGGAGAATTTTCTATCGTCAAAATATGTGAGAAAACCACGTTTTAAGGAAATCCCTCATCGTGCAAAATTATCTTCTTTTTCCTAAACAACAAGTTGTAACTCGAAAAGTTTTGGTGTTGCGTGTATGTCTAAGCGCGTAGCCTCAAAAGAGAACGCAAAGGAGAGTATTTTCTCGATAGATTTGTAAGAATACCACGTTATAAGGAAATACAGTGTTGCAGAGTAAAGACAAATACGTACGTATTGGAAACACTTTACGAGAAGAAATAACGCATTGTACAAAATTAGCTTGTATCTCCTAAACAACACGTTGTAACTCGAAAAGATTTGATGTGGCGTGTACGTCTAAACGTGTAGCCTCAAAAGAGAACCCACAGGAGAATTTTCTTTGGTCAAATTTGTCAGAAAAACACGTATTAAGGAAATCCTGCATCGTGAGAATTTATCTTGTTTTTCCTAAACAACACGTTGTAACTCAAAAAGCTGTTGTGTTGCGTGTATGTCTCAGTGTATAGCCTCAAAAGAGAACACACAGGAGAGTTTTCTCTCGAAAGAATATGTAAGAATACCACGTTATAAGGAAATACAGTGTTGCAGAGTAAAGACAAATACGTACGTATTGGAAACCCTTAAACTTTAAGAGATGAAATAAAGCATCGTACAAAATTAGCTCGTATCTCCTAAACAACACGTTGTAACTTGAAATGACTTGGTGTGGAGTGTACGCCTAAACGTGTAGCCTCAAAAGAGAACCCATAGGAGAATTTTCTTTCGTCAAAATTTTCAGAAAACCACGTTTTAAGGAAATCCTGCATCGTGCAAAATTATCGTGAGAGAGTATCTTGTTTTTCCTAAACAACACGTTGTAATTCGAAAAGCTTTGGTGTTGCGTGTATGTCTAAGCATGTAGCCTCAAAAGAGAACGCACAGGAGAGTTTTCTCTCGAAAGAATATGTAAGAATGCCACGTAATAAGGAAATACAGTGTTGCAGAGTAAAGACAAATACGTACTTATTGGAAACACTTTATGAGAAGAAATAACGCATTGTAAAAAATTAGTTTGTATCTCCTAAACAACACGTTGTAACTCGAAAAAATTTGGTTTGGCGTGTACGTCTAAATGTGTAGCCTCAAAAGAAAACCCACAGGAGAATTTTCTTTGGTAAAAATTTGTCAGAAAACCACGTATTAAGGAAATCCAGCATCGTGCGAAATTATCTTGTTTTTCCTAAACAACGCGTTGTAACTCGAAAAGCTTTGGTGTTGTGTGTATGTCTAAGCATGTAGCCTCAAAAGAGAACACACAGAAGAGTTTTCTCTCGAAAGAATATGTAAGAATACCACGTTATAAGGAAGTACAATGTTGCAGAATAAAGACAAATACTTACATATTGGAAACCCTTAAAATTAGAGAGATGAAATAAAGCATCATACAAAATTAGCTTGTATCTCCTAAACAACACGTTGTAACTCGAAAAGATTTGGTGTGGCGTGTACGTCTAAACGTGTAGCCTCAAAAGAGAACCACAGGACAATTTTCTTTCGTCAAAATTTGTCAGAAAACCACGTTTTAAGGAAATCCCGCATCGTGAGAAATTATTTTGTTCTTCCTAAACAACACGTTGTAATTCGAAAAGCTTTGGTGTTGCGTGTATGTCTAAGCGTGTAGCCTCAAAAGAGAACGCACAGGAGAGTTTTCTCTCGAAAGAATATGTAAGAATACCACGTTATAAGTAAATAAGTGTTACAGAGTAAAGACAAACACATAAGTATTGGAAACACTTTACAAGAAGTAATAATGCATCGTACAAAATTAGCTTGTGTCTCCTAAACAACACGTTGTAACTCGAAAAGATTTGGTGTGGCGTTTACAACTAAACATGTAGCTTCAAAAGAGAACCCACAGGAGAATTTTCTTTCGTCAAAATTTTCAGAAAACAACGTTTTAAGGAAATCCGCATCGTGCGAAATTATCTTGTTTTTCCTAAACAACAGGTTGTAATTCGAAAAGCTTTGGTGTTGCGTGTATGTCTAAGCATGTAGCCTCGAAAGAGAACGCACAGGAGAGTTTTCTCTCGAAAGAATATGCAAAAATACCAAGTTATAAGGAAATACAGTGTTGCAGAGTAAAGACAAATACGTATGTATTGGAAAAATTTAAACTTTATGAGAAGAAATAACGCATCGTACAAAATTAGCTTGTATCTCCTAAACAACACGTTGTAACTCGAAAAGATTTGGTGTGGTGTGTACATCTAAACGTGTAGCCTCAAAAGAGAACCCACAGGAGTATTTTCATTCGTCAAAATTTGTCAGAAAACCACGTTTTAAGGAAATCCCGCATCGTGCTAAATTATCTTGTTTTTCCTAAACAACAAATTGTAATTCGAAAAGCTTTGGTGTTGCGTGTATGTTTAATCGTGTAGCCTCAAAAGAGAACGCACAGGAGAGTTTTCTCTCGAAAGAATATGTAAGAATACCACGTTATAAGTAAATACAGTGTTGCAGAGTAAAGACAAATACATACTTATTGGAAACACTTAAACTTTACGAGAAGAAATAAGGCATCATACAAAATTAGTTTGTATCTCCTAAACAACACGTTATAACTCGAAAAGATTTGGTGTGGTGTGTACGTCTAACGTGTAGCCTCAAAGGAGAACCACAGGACAATTTTCTTTCGTCAATATTTGTCAGAAAACCACGTTTTAAGGAAATCCTGCATCGTGCGAAATTATCTTGTTTTTCCTAAACAACACGTTGTAACTCGAAAAGCTTTGGTGTTGCGTGTATGTCTAAGCGTGTAGCCTCAAAAGAGAATGCACAGGAGAGTTTTCTCTCGAAAGAATATGTAAGAATACCACGTTATAAGGAAATACAGTGTTGCAGAGTAAAGACAAATACGTACTTATTGGAAACACTTAAACTTTACGAGAAGAAATAAGGCATCGTACAAAATTAGTTTGTATCTCCTAAACAACACGCTGTAACTCGAAAAGATTTGGTGTGGCGTGTACGTCTAAACGTGTAGCCTCAAAAGAGAACCCACAGGAGAGTTTTCCTTCGTCAAAATTTGTCAAAACCCACGTTTTAAAGAAATCCCGCATCGTGCGAAATTATCTTGTTTTTCCTAAACAACATGTAACTGGAAAAGGTTTGGTGTTGCGGGTATATCTAAGCGTGTAGCCTCAAAAGAGAACGCACAGGAGAGTTTTCTCCCAAAAGATTATGTAGGAATACCACATTATGAGGAAATACAGTGTTGCAGAGTAAAGACAAATACATACTTATTGGAAACACTTAAACTTTACGAGTAGAAATAACACATAGTACAAAATAAGCTTGTATCTCCTAAACAACACGATATAACTCGAAAGGATTTGGTGTGGCTTGTACGTCTAAACATGTACCCTCAAAAGAGAACCCACAGGAGAATTTTCTTTCGTCAAAATTTGTCAGAAAACCAAGTTTTAAGGAAATCGCGCATCATGCGAAATTATCTTGTTTTTCCTAAACAACACATTGTAACTCGAAAAGCTTTGGTGTTGCGTGTATGTCTAAGCGTGTAGCCTCCAAAGAGAACGCACAGGAGAGTTTTCTCTCGAAAGAATATGTAAGAATAACACGTTATAAGGAAATACAGGGTTGCAGAGTAAAGGCAAATACAAACATATTGGAAACACTTAAACATTACGAGAAGAAATAACGCACCGTAAAAAAATTAGCTTATACCTCCTAAACAACACGTTGTAACTCAAAAATATTTGGTGTGGCGTGTACATCTAAACGTGTAGCCTCCAAAGAGAACCCACAGGAGAATTTTCTTTAGTCAAAATTTGTCAGAAAACCACGTTTTATGGAAATCCCGCATCGTGCGAAATTATCTTGTTTTTCCGAAACAACACGTTGTAATTCGAAAAGCTTTGTTGTTGCATGTATGTCTAAGGGTGTAGCCTCAAAAGAGAATGCAAAGGAGAGTTTTTTCTCAAAAGAATATGTAAGAATACCACGTTATTAGGAAACACAGTGTTGTAAAGACAAATACTTACGTATTGGAAAAACTTTACGAGAAGAAATAACGCATCGTACAAAATTAGCTTGTATCTCCTAAACAACACGTTGTAACTTAAAAAGATTTGGTGTGGCCTGTACGTCTAAACGTGTAGCCTCAAAAGAGAACCCACAGGAGAATTTTCTTTCGTCAAAATTTTTCAGAAAACCACATTTTAAGGAAATCCCGCATCGTGCGAAATTATCTTGTTTTTCCTAAACAACACGTTGTAACTCCAAAAGCTTTGGTGTTGCGTGTATGTCTAAGCATGTAGCCTCAAAAGAGAATGGACAGGAGAGTTTTCTCTCGAAAGAATATGTAAGAATACCACTTTATAAGGAAATACAGTGTTGCAGAGTAAAGGCAAATACGTACTTATTGGAAACACTTTATGAGAACAAATAACGCAACGTAAAAAATTAGCTTGTATCTCCTAAACAACACGTTGTAACTCGAAAAGATTTGGTGTGGCGTGTACGTCTAAACGTGTAGCCTCAAAAGAGAACCCACAGGAGAATTTTCTTTCGTCAAAATTTTTCAGAAAACCACGTTTTATGGAAATCCCGCATCGTGCGAAATTATCTTGTTTTTCCTAAACAACATGTTGTAACTCGAAAAGCTTTGGTGTTCCGTGTATATCTAAGCTTGTAGCCTCAAAAGAGAACACACAGGAGAGTTGTATCTCGATAGAATTTGTAAGAATAACACGTTAAAAGGAAATACAGTGTTGCAAAGTAAAGACAAATACATATGTATTGGAAACCCATAAACTTTACGAGATGAAATAAAGCATCGTACAAAATTAGCTTGTATCTCCTAAACAACACGTTGTAACTCGAAAAGATGTGGTGTGGCATGTACGTCTAAACGTGTAGCCTCAAAAGAGAACCCACAGGAGAATTTTTTTCGTCAAAATTTTTCAGAAAACCACATTTTAAGGAAATCCCGCATCGTGCGAAATTATCTTGTTTTTCCTAAACAACACGTTGTAACTCCAAAAGCTTTGGTGTTGCGTGTATGTCTAAGCATGTAGCCTCAAAAGAGAATGCACAGGAGAGTTTTCTCTCGAAAGAAAATGTAAGAATACCACTTTATAAGGAAATACAGTGTTGCAGAGTAAAGGCAAATACGTACGTATTGGAAACACTTTATGAGAACAAATAACGCAACGTAAAAAATTAGCTTGTATCTCCTAAACAACACGTTGTAACTCGAAAAGATTTGGTGTGGCGTGTACGTCTAAACGTGTAGCCTCAAAAGAGAACCCACAGGAGAATTTTCTTTCGTCAAAATTTTTCAGAAAACCACGTTTTATGGAAATCCCGCATCGTGCGAAATTATCTTGTTTTTCCTAAACAACATGTTGTAACTCGAAAAGCTTTGGTGTTCCGTGTATATCTAAGCGTGTAGCCTCAAAAGAGAACACACAGGAGAGTTGTATCTCGATAGAATTTGTAAGAATAACACGTTAAAAGGAAATACAGTGTTGCAAAGTAAAGACAAATACATATGTATTGGAAACCCATAAACTTTACGAGATGAAATAAAGCATCGTACAAAATTAGCTTGTATCTCCTAAACAACACGTTGTAACTCGAAAAGATATGGTGTGGCATGTACATCTAAACGTGTAGCCTCAAAACAGAACCCACAGGAGAATTTTTTTTCGTCAAAAATTTTCAGAAAACCACGTTTTACGGAAATCCCGCATAATGCGAAATTATCTTGTTTTTCCTAAACAACACGTTGTAACTCGAAAGGCTTTGGTGTTGCGTGTATGTCTAAGCATGTAGCCTCAAAAGAGAACGCACAGGAGAGTTTTTTCTCGATAGAATTTGTAAGAATACCACGTTATAAGGAAATACAGTGTTGCAGAGTAAAGAGAAATACGTATGTATTGGAAACCCATAAACTTTACGAGATGAAATAAAGCATCGTACAAAATTAGCTTGTATCTCCTAAACAACACGTTGTAACTCGAAAAGATTTGGTGTGGCGTGTACGTCTAAACGTGTAGCCTCAAAAGAGAACCAACAGGACAATTTTCTTTTGTCAAAATTCGTCAGAAAACCACGTTTTAAGAAAATCCCGCATCGTGAGAAATTATCTTGTTCTTCCTAAACAACACGTTTTAACTCGAAAAGCTTTGGTGTTGGGTGTATGTCTAAGTGTGTAGCCCCAAAAAAGACCACACAGGAGAGTTTTCTCTCGAAAGAATATGTAAGAATACCACGTTATAAGGAAATACAGTGTGGCAGAGTAAAGACAAATACGTACGTATTGGAAGCACTTTATGAGAGAAATAACGCATCTTGCAAAATTAGCTTGTTTGTCCTAAACAACACGTTGTAACTCAAAAAGATTTGGTGTGGCGTGTACGTCTAAACGTGTAGCCTCAAAAGAGAACCCACAGGAGAATTTTCTTTCGTCAAAATTTGTCAGAAAACCACGT
Organism: Apodemus sylvaticus; assembly: GCF_947179515.1. Classification (NCBI taxonomy): domain Eukaryota; kingdom Metazoa; phylum Chordata; class Mammalia; order Rodentia; family Muridae; genus Apodemus; species Apodemus sylvaticus. The sequence goes on from NW_026263408.1 coordinate 511,487, forward strand.
TTTAAGGAAATCCCGCATCGTGCGAAATTATCTTGTTTTTCCTAAACAACATGTTGTAACTCGAAAAGCTTTGGTGTTCCGTGTATATCTAAGCGTGTAGCCTCAAAAGAGAACACACAGGAGAGTTGAATCTCGATAGAATTTGTAAGAATAACACGTTAAAAGGAAATACAGTGTTGCAAAGTAAAGACAAATACATATGTATTGGAAACCCATAAACTTTACGAGATGAAATAAAGCATCGTACAAAATTAGCTTGTATCTCCTAAACAACACGTTGTAACTCGAAAAGATGTGGTGTGGCATGTACGTCTAAACGTGTAGCCTCAAAAGAGAACCCACAGGAGAATTTTTTTCGTCAAAATTTTTCAGAAAACCACGTTTTACGGAAATCCCGCATAATGCGAAATTATCTTGTTTTTCCTAAACAACACGTTGTAACTCGAAAGGCTTTGGTGTTGCGTGTATGTCTAAGCATGTAGCCTCAAAAGAGAACGCACAGGAGAGTTTTTTCTCGATAGAATTTGTAAGAATACCACGTTATAAGGAAATACAGTGTTGCAGAGTAAAGACAAATACGTATGTATTGGAAACCCATAAACTTTACGAGATGAAATAAAGCATCGTACAAAATTAGCTTGTATCTCCTAAACAACACGTTCTAACTCGAAAAGATTTGGTGTGGCGTGTACGTCTAAACGTGTAGCCTCAAAAGAGAACCAACAGGACAATTTTCTTTTGTCAAAATTCGTCAGAAAACCACGTTTTAAGAAAATCCCGCATCGTGAGAAATTATCTTGTTCTTCCTAAACAACACGTTTTAACTCGAAAAGCTTTGGTGTTGGGTGTATGTCTAAGTGTGTAGCCCCAAAAGAGACCACACAGGAGAGTTTTCTCTCGAAAGAATATGTAAGAATACCACGTTATAAGGAAATACAGTGTGGTAGAGTAAAGACAAATACGTACGTATTGGAAGCACTTTATGAGAGAAATAACGCATCTTGCAAAATTAGCTTGTTTGTCCTAAACAACACGTTGTAACTCAAAAAGATTTGGTGTGACGTGTACGTCTAAACGTGTAGCCTCAAAAGAGAACCCACAGGAGAGTTTTCTTTCGTCAAAATTTGTCAGAAAACCACGTTTTAAGGAAATCCCGCATCGTGAGAAATTATCTTGTTCTTCCTAAACAACACGTTTTAACTCGAAAAGCTTTGGTGTTGCGTGTATGTCTAAGCATGTAGCCCCAAAAGAGAACGCACAGGAGAGTTTTCTCTCAAAAGAATATTTAGAATACCACGTTATAAGGAAATACAGTGTGGCAGAGTAAAGACAAATACATATGTATTGGAAGCACTTTATGAGAGAAATAAAGCATCTTGCAAAATTAGCGTGTATGTCTTAAACAACACGTTGTAACTCAAAAAGACTTGGTGTGGCGTGTACGTATAAGCGTGTAGCCTCAAAAGAGAACCCACAGGAGAGTTTTCTTTCGTCAAAATTTGTCAAAACCACGTTTTAAAGAAATTCCGCATCGTGCGAAATTATCTTGTTTTTCCTAAACAACATGTTGTAACTCGAAAAGGTTTGGTGTTGCGGGTATATCTAAGCGTGTAGCCTAAAAGAGAACGCACTGGAGAGTTTTCTCCCAAAAGATTATGTAGGAATACCACATTATAAGGAAATACAGTGTTGCAGAGTAAAGACAAATACATACTTATTGGAAACACTTAAACTTTACGAGTAGAAATAACACATAGTACAAAATAAGCTTGTATCTCCTAAACAACACGATATAACTCGAAAGGATTTGGTGTGGCTTGTACGTCTAAACGTGTACCCTCAAAAGAGAACCCACAGGAGAATTTTCTTTCGTCAAAATTTGTCAGAAAACCACGTTTTAAGGAAATCCCGCATCGTGCGAAATTATCTTGTTTTTCCTAAACAACACGTTGTAACTCGAAAAGCTTTGGTGTTGCGTGTATGTCTAAGCGTGTAGCCTCAAAAGAGAATGCACAGGAGAGTTTTCTCTCAAAAGAATATGTAAGAATACCACGTTATATGGAAATACACTGTTGCAGAGTAAAGACAAATACATATGTATTGGAAACCCTTTACGAGAGGTAATAACGTATCTTACAAAATTAGCTTGTATCTCCTAAACAAAACGTTGTAACTCAAAATGATTTGGTGTGGCTTTTACAACTAAACATGTAGCCTCAAAAGAGAACCCACAGGAGAATTTTCTTTCGTCAAAATTTTTCAGAAAACCACGTTTTAAGGAAATCCCGCATCGTGTGAAATTATCTTGTTTTTCCTAAACAACAGGTTGTAATTCAAAATGCTTTGCTGTTGCGTGTATGTCTAAGCATGCAGCCTCAAAAGAGAATGCACAGGAGAGTTTTCTCTCGAAAGAATAGGTAAGAATACCACGTTATAAGGGAATATATTGCTGCAGAGTAAAGACATATAAGTACTTATTGGAAACACATTATGAGAAGAAATAACGCATGGTACAAAATTAGCTTGTATCTCCGAAAAAACACGTGGTAACTCAAAAAGATTTGGTGTGGCGTGTATGTCTGAACGTGTAGCCTCAAAAGAGAACCCACAGGAGAATTTTCTTACGTCAAAATTTGTCAGAAAACCACGTTTTAAGGAAATCCCGCATCATGGGAAATTATCTTGTTCTTCCTAAACAACAGGTTGTAACTCGAAAAGCTTTGGTGTTGCGTATATGTCTAAGCGTGTAGCCTCAAATGAGAACGCACTGGAGAGTTTTCTCTTGAAAGAATATGTAAGAATACCACGTTATAAGTAAATACAGTGTTGCAGAGTAAAGACATATACTTACTTATTGGAAAAACTTTACGAGAAGAAATAACGCATCGTAAAAAATTAGCTTGTATCTCCTAAACAACACGTTGTAACTTAAAATGATTTGGTGTGGCCTGTACGTCTAAACGTGTAGCCTCAAAAGAGAACCCATATAGGAATTTTCCTTGGTCAAAATTTGTCAGAAAACCACTTATTAAGGAAATCCCGCATCGTGCGTAATTATCTAGTTTTTCCTAAACAACACGTTGTAACTCGAAAAGCTTTGGTGTTGCGTGTATGTCTAAGCGCGTAGCCTCAAAGGGGCATGCACAGGAGAGTTTTCTCTCGAAAGAATATGTAAGAATACCACGTTATAAGGAAATACAGTGTTGCAGAGTATAGACAAATACATACTTATTGGAAACACTTTACGAGAAGAAATAAAGCATCATGCAAAATTAGCTTGTATCTCCTAAACAACACGTTGTAACTGGAAAAGATTTGGTGTGGCGTGTACGTCTAAACGTGTAGCCTCAAAAGAGAACCCACAGGAGAGTTTTCCTTCGCTAAAATTTGTCAGAATATCACGTTTTAAGGAAATACCGCATAGTGCGAAATTATCTTGTTTTTCCTAAACAACATGTTGTAACTCGAAAAGCTTTAGTGTTGCGTGTATTTCTAAGCGTGTAGCCTCAAAAGAGAATGGACAGGAGAGTTTTCTCCCAAAAGAATATGTAGGAATACCACGTTATAAGGAAATACAGTGTTGCAGAGTAAAGACAAATACATACTTATTGGAAACACTTAAACTTTACGAGAAGAAATAACACATAGTACAAAATTAGTTTGTATCTCCTAGACAACACGTTATAACTCGAAATGATTTGGTGTGGCGTGTATGTCTAAACGTGTACCCTCAAAAGAGAACCCACGGGAGAATTTTCTTTCATCAAAATTTGTCAGAAAACCACGTTTTAAGGAAATCCCGCATCATTCGAAATTATCTTGTTTTTCCTAAACAACACGTTGTAACTCGAAAAGCTTTGGTGTTGCGTGTATGTCGAAGCGTGTAGCCTCCAAAGAGAACGCACAGGAGAGTTTACTGTCGAAAGAATATGTAAGAATACCACGTTATAAGGAAATACAGTGTTGCAGAGTAAAGGCAAATACATACGTATTGGAAACACTTAAACTTTACGAGAAGAAATAACGCATCATAAAAAAATTAGCTTGTATCTCCTAAACAACACGTTGTAACTAGAAAGGATTTCGTGTGGCGTGTACGTTTAAACATGTAGCCTCAAAAGAGAACCCACAGGAGAATTTTCTTTCGTCAAAATTTGTCCAAAAACCACGTTATAAGGAAATCCCTCATCGTGCGAAATTATCTTGTTTTTCCTAAACAAAATGTCGTAACTCGAAAAGCTTTGGTGTTGTTTGTATGTCTAAGCGTGTAGCCTCAAAAGAGAAGGCACAGGAGAGTTTTCTCTCGAAAGAATATGTAAGAATACCACGTTATAAGGAAATACAATGTTGCAGAGTAAAGACATATTCTTACTTATTGGAAAATCTTTACGAGAAGAAATAACCTATCGTACAAAATTAGCTTGTATCTCCTAAACAACACGTTGTAACTTAAAAAGATTACGTGTGGCCTGTACATCTAAACGTGTAGCCTCAAAAGAGAACCCATAGGAGAATTTTCCTTGGTCAAAATTTGTCAGAAAACCACTTATTAAGGAAATCCCACATCGCACGAAATTATCTGGTTTTTCCTAAACAACATGTTGTAACGCGAAAAGCTTTGGTGTTGCCTGTATGTCTAAGCGTGTAGCCTCAAAGGGGAACACACAGGAGAGTTTTCTCTCGAAAGAATATGTAAGAATACCACGTTATAAGGAAATACAGTGTTGCAGACTAAAGGCAAATACGTACCTATTGGAAACACTTTACGAGAAGAAATAACGCATCGTACAAAATTAGCTTGTATCTCCTAAACAACACGTTGTAACTCGAAAAGATTTGGTGTGGCGTGTACGTCTAAACGTGTAGCCTCAAAAGAGAACCAACAGGACAATTTTCTTTTGTCAAAATTCGTCAGAAAACCACGTTTTAAGAAAATCCCGCATCGTGAGAAATTATCTTGTTCTTCCTAAACAACACGTTTTAACTCGAAAAGCTTTGGTGTTGGGTGTATGTCTAAGTGTGTAGCCCCAAAAGAGACCACACAGGAGAGTTTTCTCTCGAACGAATATGTAAGAATACCACGTTATAAGGAAATACAGTGTGGCAGAGTAAAGACAAATACGTACGTATTGGAAGCACTTTATGAGAGAAATAACGCATCTTGCAAAATTAGCTTGTTTGTCCTAAACAACACGTTGTAACTCAAAAAGATTTGGTGTGGCGTGTACGTCTAAACGTGTAGCCTCAAAAGAGAACCCACAGGAGAATTTTCTTTCGTCAAAATTTGTCAGAAAACCACGTTTTAAGGAAATCCCGCATCGTGCGAAATTATCTTGTTTTTCCTAAACAACATGTTGTAACTCGAAAAGCTTTGGTGTTCCGTGTATATCTAAGCGTGTAGCCTCAAAAGAGAACACACAGGAGAGTTGAATCTCGATAGAATTTGTAAGAATAACACGTTAAAAGGAAATACAGTGTTGCAAAGTAAAGACAAATACATATGTATTGGAAACCCATAAACTTTACGAGATGAAATAAAGCATCGTACAAAATTAGCTTGTATCTCCTAAACAACACGTTGTAACTCGAAAAGATGTGGTGTGGCATGTACGTCTAAACGTGTAGCCTCAAAAGAGAACCCACAGGAGAATTTTTTTCGTCAAAATTTTTCAGAAAACCACGTTTTACGGAAATCCCGCATAATGCGAAATTATCTTGTTTTTCCTAAACAACACGTTGTAACTCGAAAGGCTTTGGTGTTGCGTGTATGTCTAAGCATGTAGCCTCAAAAGAGAACGCACAGGAGAGTTTTTTCTCGATAGAATTTGTAAGAATACCACGTTATAAGGAAATACAGTGTTGCAGAGTAAAGACAAATACGTATGTATTGGAAACCCATAAACTTTACGAGATGAAATAAAGCATCGTACAAAATTAGCTTGTATCTCCTAAACAACACGTTCTAACTCGAAAAGATTTGGTGTGGCGTGTACGTCTAAACGTGTAGCCTCAAAAGAGAACCAACAGGACAATTTTCTTTTGTCAAAATTCGTCAGAAAACCACGTTTTAAGAAAATCCCGCATCGTGAGAAATTATCTTGTTCTTCCTAAACAACACGTTTTAACTCGAAAAGCTTTGGTGTTGGGTGTATGTCTAAGTGTGTAGCCCCAAAAGAGACCACACAGGAGAGTTTTCTCTCGAAAGAATATGTAAGAATACCACGTTATAAGGAAATACAGTGTGGTAGAGTAAAGACAAATACGTACGTATTGGAAGCACTTTATGAGAGAAATAACGCATCTTGCAAAATTAGCTTGTTTGTCCTAAACAACACGTTGTAACTCAAAAAGATTTGGTGTGACGTGTACGTCTAAACGTGTAGCCTCAAAAGAGAACCCACAGGAGAGTTTTCTTTCGTCAAAATTTGTCAGAAAACCACGTTTTAAGGAAATCCCGCATCGTGAGAAATTATCTTGTTCTTCCTAAACAACACGTTTTAACTCGAAAAGCTTTGGTGTTGCGTGTATGTCTAAGCATGTAGCCCCAAAAGAGAACGCACAGGAGAGTTTTCTCTCAAAAGAATATTTAGAATACCACGTTATAAGGAAATACAGTGTGGCAGAGTAAAGACAAATACATATGTATTGGAAGCACTTTATGAGAGAAATAAAGCATCTTGCAAAATTAGCGTGTATGTCTTAAACAACACGTTGTAACTCAAAAAGACTTGGTGTGGCGTGTACGTATAAGCGTGTAGCCTCAAAAGAGAACCCACAGGAGAGTTTTCTTTCGTCAAAATTTGTCAAAACCACGTTTTAAAGAAATTCCGCATCGTGCGAAATTATCTTGTTTTTCCTAAACAACATGTTGTAACTCGAAAAGGTTTGGTGTTGCGGGTATATCTAAGCGTGTAGCCTAAAAGAGAACGCACTGGAGAGTTTTCTCCCAAAAGATTATGTAGGAATACCACATTATAAGGAAATACAGTGTTGCAGAGTAAAGACAAATACATACTTATTGGAAACACTTAAACTTTACGAGTAGAAATAACACATAGTACAAAATAAGCTTGTATCTCCTAAACAACACGATATAACTCGAAAGGATTTGGTGTGGCTTGTACGTCTAAACGTGTACCCTCAAAAGAGAACCCACAGGAGAATTTTCTTTCGTCAAAATTTGTCAGAAAACCACGTTTTAAGGAAATCCCGCATCGTGCGAAATTATCTTGTTTTTCCTAAACAACACGTTGTAACTCGAAAAGCTTTGGTGTTGCGTGTATGTCTAAGCGTGTAGCCTCAAAAGAGAATGCACAGGAGAGTTTTCTCTCAAAATAATATGTAAGAATACCACGTTATATGGAAATACACTGTTGCAGAGTAAAGACAAATACATATGTATTGGAAACCCTTTACGAGAGGTAATAACGTATCTTACAAAATTAGCTTGTATCTCCTAAACAAAACGTTGTAACTCAAAATGATTTGGTGTGGCTTTTACAACTAAACATGTAGCCTCAAAAGAGAACCCACAGGAGAATTTTCTTTCGTCAAAATTTTTCAGAAAACCACGTTTTAAGGAAATCCCGCATCGTGTGAAATTATCTTGTTTTTCCTAAACAACAGGTTGTAATTCAAAATGCTTTGCTGTTGCGTGTATGTCTAAGCGTGCAGCCTCAAAAGAGAATGCACAGGAGAGTTTTCTCTCGAAAGAATAGGTAAGAATACCACGTTATAAGGGAATATATTGCTGCAGAGTAAAGACATATAAGTACTTATTGGAAACACATTATGAGAAGAAATAACGCATGGTACAAAATTAGCTTGTATCTCCGAAAAAACACGTGGTAACTCAAAAAGATTTGGTGTGGCGTGTATGTCTGAACGTGTAGCCTCAAAAGAGAACCCACAGGAGAATTTTCTTACGTCAAAATTTGTCAGAAAACCACGTTTTAAGGAAATCCCGCATCATGGGAAATTATCTTGTTCTTCCTAAACAACAGGTTGTAACTCGAAAAGCTTTGGTGTTGCGTATATGTCTAAGCGTGTAGCCTCAAATGAGAACGCACTGGAGAGTTTTCTCTTGAAAGAATATGTAAGAATACCACGTTATAAGTAAATACAGTGTTGCAGAGTAAAGACATATACTTACTTATTGGAAAAACTTTACGAGAAGAAATAACGCATCGTAAAAAATTAGCTTGTATCTCCTAAACAACACGTTGTAACTTAAAATGATTTGGTGTGGCCTGTACGTCTAAACGTGTAGCCTCAAAAGAGAACCCATATAGGAATTTTCCTTGGTCAAAATTTGTCAGAAAACCACTTATTAAGGAAATCCCGCATCGTGCGTAATTATCTAGTTTTTCCTAAACAACACGTTGTAACTCGAAAAGCTTTGGTGTTGCGTGTATGTCTAAGCGCGTAGCCTCAAAGGGGCATGCACAGGAGAGTTTTCTCTCGAAAGAATATGTAAGAATACCACGTTATAAGGAAATACAGTGTTGCAGAGTATAGACAAATACATACTTATTGGAAACACTTTACGAGAAGAAATAAAGCATCATGCAAAATTAGCTTGTATCTCCTAAACAACACGTTGTAACTGGAAAAGATTTGGTGTGGCGTGTACGTCTAAACGTGTAGCCTCAAAAGAGAACCCACAGGAGAGTTTTCCTTCGCTAAAATTTGTCAGAATATCACGTTTTAAGGAAATACCGCATAGTGCGAAATTATCTTGTTTTTCCTAAACAACATGTTGTAACTCGAAAAGCTTTAGTGTTGCGTGTATTTCTAAGCGTGTAGCCTCAAAAGAGAATGGACAGGAGAGTTTTCTCCCAAAAGAATATGTAGGAATACCACGTTATAAGGAAATACAGTGTTGCAGAGTAAAGACAAATACATACTTATTGGAAACACTTAAACTTTACGAGAAGAAATAACACATAGTACAAAATTAGTTTGTATCTCCTAGACAACACGTTATAACTCGAAATGATTTGGTGTGGCGTGTATGTCTAAACGTGTACCCTCAAAAGAGAACCCACGGGAGAATTTTCTTTCATCAAAATTTGTCAGAAAACCACGTTTTAAGGAAATCCCGCATCATTCGAAATTATCTTGTTTTTCCTAAACAACACGTTGTAACTCGAAAAGCTTTGGTGTTGCGTGTATGTCGAAGCGTGTAGCCTCCAAAGAGAACGCACAGGAGAGTTTACTGTCGAAAGAATATGTAAGAATACCACGTTATAAGGAAATACAGTGTTGCAGAGTAAAGGCAAATACATACGTATTGGAAACACTTAAACTTTACGAGAAGAAATAACGCATCATAAAAAAATTAGCTTGTATCTCCTAAACAACACGTTGTAACTAGAAAGGATTTCGTGTGGCGTGTACGTTTAAACATGTAGCCTCAAAAGAGAACCCACAGGAGAATTTTCTTTCGTCAAAATTTGTCCAAAAACCACGTTATAAGGAAATCCCTCATCGTGCGAAATTATCTTGTTTTTCCTAAACAAAATGTCGTAACTCGAAAAGCTTTGGTGTTGTTTGTATGTCTAAGCGTGTAGCCTCAAAAGAGAAGGCACAGGAGAGTTTTCTCTCGAAAGAATATGTAAGAATACCACGTTATAAGGAAATACAATGTTGCAGAGTAAAGACATATTCTTACTTATTGGAAAATCTTTACGAGAAGAAATAACCTATCGTACAAAATTAGCTTGTATCTCCTAAACAACACGTTGTAACTTAAAAAGATTACGTGTGGCCTGTACATCTAAACGTGTAGCCTCAAAAGAGAACCCATAGGAGAATTTTCCTTGGTCAAAATTTGTCAGAAAACCACTTATTAAGGAAATCCCACATCGCACGAAATTATCTGGTTTTTCCTAAACAACATGTTGTAACGCGAAAAGCTTTGGAGTTGCCTGTATGTCTAAGCGTGTAGCCTCAAAGGGGAACACACAGGAGAGTTTTCTCTCGAAAGAATATGTAAGAATACCACGTTATAAGGAAATACAGTGTTGCAGACTAAAGGCAAATACGTACCTATTTGAAACACTTTACGAGAAGAAATAACGCATCGTACAAAATTAGCTTGTATCTCCTAAACAACACGTTGTAACTCGAAAAGATTTGGTGTGGCCTGTACTTCTAAACGTGTAGCCTCAAAAGAGAACCCACAGGACAATTTTCTTTCGTCAAAATTTGTCAGAAAACCACGTTTTAATGAAATCCCGCATCGTGAGAAATTATCTTGTGCTTCCTAAACAACACGTTTTAACTTGAAAAGCTTTGGTGTTGGGTGTATGTCTAAGCATGTAGCCCCAAAAGAGTATGCAGAGGAGAGTTTTCTCTCGAAAGAATATGTAAGAATACGACCTTATAAGGAAATACAGTGTTGCAGAGTAAAGACAATTACATACTTATTGGAAAAACTTTACGAGAAGAAATAACGCATCGTACAAAATTAGCTTGTGTCTCCTAAACAACACGTTGTAACTTAAAAAGATTTGGTGTGGCAAGTACGTCTAAACGTGTAGTCTCAAAAGAGAACCCATAGGATAATTTTCTTTGGTCAATATTTGTCAGAAAACCACGTATTGAGGAAATCCCTCATCGTGTGAAATTATCTTGTTTTTCCTAAACAACACGTTGTAACTTGAAAAGCTTTGGTGTTGCGTGTATGTCTAAGCGTGTAGCCTCAAAAGAGGATGCACAGGAGAGTTTTCTCTCAAAAGAATATGTAAGAATACCACGTTATAAGGAAATACAGTGTTGCAGACTAAAGGCAAATGCATACATATTGGAAACACTTTACGAGAAGAAATAACGCATCGTACAAAATTAGCTTGTATCTCCTAAACAACACGTGGTAACTCGAAAAGATTTGGTGTGGCGTGTACATCTAAACGTGTAGCCTCAAAAGAGAACCCACAGGAGAATTTTCGTTCGTCAAAATTTGTCAGAAAACTACTTATTAAGGAAATCCTGCATCGTGCGAAACTATCTAGTTTTCCTAAACAACACATTGTTACTCGAAAATATTTGCTGTTGCGTGTATGTCTAAGCATGTAGCCTCAAAAGAGAACGCACAGGAGAGATTTCTCTCGAACGAGTATGTAAGAATACCACGTTATAAGGAAATACATTGTGGCAAATTAAAGATAAATACGTACCTTTTGGAAACTCTTAAACTTTACAAGAAGATATAAAGCATCGTAAAAAATTAGCTTTTATCTCCTAAACAACACGTTGTAACTCGAAAAGATTTGGTGTGGCATGTACGTCTAAACGTGTAGCCTCAAATGAAAACCCACAGGAGAATTTTTTTTCGTCAAAATTTTTCAGAAAACCACGTTTTAAGGAAATCCAGCATCGTGCGAAATTATCTTGTTTTTCCTAAACAACTCATTGTAAGTCGAAAAGCTTTGGTGTTGCGTGTATGTCTAAGCGTGTAGCCTCCAAAGGGAATGCACAGGAGAGTTTTCTCTAGAAAGAATATGTAAGAATACCACGTTGTAAGGAAATACAGTGTTGCAGAGTAAAGAAAGATACGTATGTATTGGAAACCCACAAACTTTACAAGATGAAATAAAGCATCGTACAAAATTAGCTTGTATCTCCTAAACAACACTTTGTAACTCGAAAAGATTTGGTGTGGCCTGTACTTCTAAACGTGTAGCCTCAAAAGAGAACCCACAGGACAATTTTCTTTCGTCAAAATTTGTCAGAAAACCACGTTTTAAGGAAATCCTGCATCGTGAGAAATTATCTTGTTCTTCCTAAACAACACGTTTTAACTTGAAAAGCTTTGGTGTTGGGCGTATGTCTAAGCATGTAGCCCCAAAAGAGTATGCAGAGGGGAGTTTTCTCTCGAAAGAATACATAAGAATACCACCTTATAAGGAAATAGAGTGTTGCAGAGTAAAGACAAATACATACTTATTGGAAAAACTTTACGAGAAGAAATAACGCATCGAACAAAATTAGCTTGTGTCTCCTAAACAACACGTTGTAACTTAAAAAGATTTGGTGTGGCCTGCACGTCTAAACGTGTAGTCTCAAAAGAGAACCCATAGGATAATTTTCTTTGGTCAATATTTGTCAGAAAACTAAGTATTAAGGAAATCCCTCATCGTTCGTAATTATCTTGTTTTTCCCAAACAACATGTTGTAACTTGAAAAGCTTTGGTGTTGCGTGTATGTCTAAGCGTGTAGCCTCAAAAGAGGACGCACAGGAGAGTTTTCTCTCGAAAGAATATGTAAGAATACCACGTTATAAGGAAATACAGTGTTGCAGACTAAAGGCAAATACATACGTATTGGAAACACTTTACGAGAAGAAATAACGCATCATACAAAATTAGCTTGTATCTCCTAAACAACACGTGGTAACTCGAAAAGATTTGGTGTGGCGTGTACGTCTAAACGTGTAGCCTCAAAAGAGAACCCACAGGAGAATTTTCTTTCGTCAAAATTTGTCAGAAAACCACTTATTAAGGAAATCCTGCATCGTGCGAAACTATCTAGTTTTCCTAAACAACACATTGTTACTCGAAAATATTTGCTGTTGCGTGTATGTCTAAGCATGTAGCCTCAAAAGAGAACGCACAGGAGAGATTTCTCTCGAACGAGTATGTAAGAATACCACGTTATAAGGAAATACATTGTGGCAAATTAAAGATAAATACGTACCTTTTGGAAACTCTTAAACTTTACAAGAAGATATAAAGCATCGTAAAAAATTAGCTTTTATCTCCTAAACAACACGTTGTAACTCGAAAAGATTTGGTGTGGCATGTACGTCTAAACGTGTAGCCTCAAATGAAAACCCACAGGAGAATTTCTTTCATCAAAATTTTTCAGAAAACCACGTTTTAAGGAAATCCAGCATCGTGCGAAATTATCTTGTTTTTCCTAAACAACACGTTGTAAGTCGAAAAGCTTTGGTGTTGCGTGTATGTCTAAGCGTGTAGCCTCCAAAGAGAACGCACAGGAGAGTTTTCTCTCGAAAGAATATGTAAGAATACCACGTTGTAAGGAAATACAGTATTGCTGAGTAAAGAAATTACGTATGTATTGGAAACCCACAAACTTTATGAGATGAAATAAAGCAACGTACAAAATTAGCTTATATCTCCTAAACAACACATTGTAACTCGAAAATATTTGGTGTGGCCTGTACGTCTAAACGTGTAGCCTCAAAAGAGAACCCACAGGACAATTTTCTTTTGTCAAATTTTTTCAGAAAACCACGTTTTAAGGAAATACAGCATCGTGAGAAATTATCTTGTTCTTCCTAAACAACACGTTTTAACTCGAAAAGCTTTGGTGTTGGGTGTATGTCTAAGCATGTAGCCCTAAAAGAGAACGCACAGGAGAGTTTTCTCTCAAAAGAATATGTAAGAATACCACGTTATAAGGAAATACAGTGTGGCAGAGTAAAGACAAATACGTACATATTGGAAGCGCTTTATGAGAGAAATAACGCATATTGCAAAATTAGCTTGTATGTCCTAAACAACACGTTGTAACTCGAAAAGATTTGGTGTGGTGTCTACGTCTAAACGTGTAGCCTCAAAAGAGAACCCACAGGAGAGTTTTCTTTCGTCAAAATTTGTCAGAAAACCACGTTTTAAGGAAATCCCGCATCGTGAGAAATTATCTTATTTTTCCTAAACAACACGTTGTAACTAGAAAAGCTTTGGTGTTGTGTGTATGTCTAAGTGTGTAGCCTCAAAAGAGAATGCACAGGAGAGTTTTCTCTCGAAAGAATATGTAAGAATACCATGTTATAAGGAAATATATTGCTGCAGAGTAAAGACAAATACGAAAGTATTGGAAACACATTATGAGAAGAAATAACGCATGGTACAAAATTAGCTTGTATCTCCGAAACAACACGTGGTAACTCAAAAAGATTTGGTGTGGCGTGTACGTCTAAATGGGTAGCCTCAAAAGAGAACCCACAGGAGAATTTTCTTACGTCAAAATTTGTCAGAAAACCACATTTTAAGGAAATCCCGCATCGTGCGAAATTATCTTGTTTTTCCTAATCAACACGTTGTAACTCGAAAAGCTTTGATGTTGCGTGTATGTCTAAGCGTGTAGCCTCCAAAGAGAACGCACAGGATAGTTTTCTCTCAAAAGAATATGTAAGAATACCACGTTATAAGGAAATACAGTGTTGCAGAGTATTGACAAATATGTACTTATTGGAAAAACTTTAGGAGAAGAAATAACGCATCATGCAAAATTAGCTTGTATCTCCTAAACAACACACTGTAACTCGAAAAGATTTGGTGTGGCGTGTATGTCTAAACGTGTAGCCTCAAAAGAGAACCCACAGGAGAGATTTCTTTCGTCAAAATTTGTCAGAAAACCACGTTTTAAGGAAATACTGCATCGTGCGAAATTATCTTGTTTTTCCTAAACAACATATTGTAACTCGAAAAGCTTTGGTGTTGTGTGTATGTCTAAGCGTGTAGCCTCAAAAGAGAATGCACAGGAGAGTTTTCTCCCGAAAGAATATGTAGGAATACCACGTTATAAGGAAATACAGTGTTGCAGAGTATTGACAAATATGTACTTATTGGAAAAACTTTACGAGAAGAAATAACACATAGTACAAAATTAGCTTGTATATCCTAAACAACACGTTGTAACTCGAAAAGATTTGGTGTAGCGTGTACGTCTAAACGTGTAGCCTTCAAAAGAGAACCCACAGGAGGATTTTCTTTAGTCAAAATTTGTCAGAAAACCACGTTTTAAGGAAATCCCGTATCTTGCGAAATTATCTTGTTTTTCCTAAACAACACGTTGTAACTAGAAAAGCTTTGGTGTTGCGTGTATGTCTGAGCGTATAGCCTCAAAAGAGAATGCAAAGGAGAGTTTTTTCTCAAAAGAATATGTAGGAATACCACGTTATAAGGAAATATATAGCTGCAGAGTAATGACAAATACGTACGTATTGGAAACACATTAAGAGAAGAAATAACGCATGGTACAAAATTAGCTTGTATCTCCGAAACAACACGTGGTAACTCAAAAAGATTTAGTGTGGCGTGTACATCTGAACGTGTAGCCTCAAAAGAGAACCCACAGGAGAATTTTCTTACGTCAAAATTTGTCAGAAAACCACGTTTTAAGGAAATCCCGAATTGTGAGAAATTATCTTGTTCTTCCTAAACAACACGTTGTAACTCGAAAATCTTTGCTGTTGCGTGTATGTCTAAGCCTGTAGCCTCAAATGAGAACGCACAGAAGAGTTTTCTCTCGAAAAAATATGTAAGAATACCACGTTATAAGGAAATACAGTGTTGCAGAGTAAAGACAAATACTTATTGGAAAAACTTTACAAGAAGAAATAACGCATCGTACAAAATTAGCTTGTATCTCCTAAACAACACGTTGTAACTTAAAAAGATTTGGTGTGGCCTGTATGTCTAAACGTGTGGTCTCAAAAGAGAACCCATAGGAGAATTTTCTTTGGTCAAAATTTGTCAGAAAACCACGTATTGAGGAAATCCCTCATCGTGCGAAATTATCTTGTTTTTCCTAAACAACACGTTGTAACGCGAAAAGCTTTGGTGTTGCGTGTATGTCTAAGCGTGTAGCCTCAAAAGAGGACGCACAGGAGAGTTTTCTCTCGAAAGAATATGTAAGAATACCACGTTATAAGGAAATACAGTGTTGCAGAGTAAAGACAAATATGTATGTATTGGAAACCCATGAACTTTAAGAGATGAAATAAAGCATCGTACAAAATTAGCTTGTATCTCCTAAACAACACGTTGTAACTCGAAAAGATTTGGTGTGGCATGTACTTCTAAACGTGTAGCCTCAAAAGAGAACCGACAGGACAATTTTCTTTCGTCAAAATTTTTAAGAAAACCACGTTTCAAGGAAATCCCGCATCGTGAGAAATTATCTTGTTCTTCCTACACAACACGTTTTAACTCGAAAAGCTTTGGTGTTGCGTGTATGTCTAAGCGTGTAGCCCCAAAAGAGAACGTACAGGAGAGTTTTCTCTCGAAAGAATATGTAAGAATACCACGTTATAAGGAAATACAGTGTGGCAGAGTAAAGAAAAATACGTACATATTGGAAGCACTTTATGAGAGAAATAACGCATCTTGCAAAATTAGCTTGTATGTCCTAAACAACACGTTGTAATTCGAAAAGATTTGGTGTGGCGTGTACGTCTAAACGTGTAGCCTCAAAAGAGAACCCAAAGGAGAATTTTAAGAGAACCCAAAGGACAATTTTCTTTCGTCAAAATTTTTCAGAAACTCACGTTTTAAGGAAATCCGCATCATGCGAAATTATCTTGTTTTTCCTAAACAACACGTTGTAACTCGAAAAGCTTTCGTGTTGCGTGTATGTCTAAGTGTGTAGCCTCAAAACAAAAGGCACAGGAGAGTTTTCTCTCGAAAGAATATGTAAGAATACCACGTTATAAGGAAATACAATTTTGCAGAGTAAAGACATATATGTACGTATTGGAAACACTTTACGAGAAGAAATAATGCATCGTACAATATTAGCTTGTATCTCCAAAATTACACGTTGTAACTCGAAAAGCATTGGTGTGGCGTGAACGTCTAAACGTGTAGCCTCAAAAGAGAACCGAAAGGAGAATTTTCTTTCGTCAAAATTTTTCAGAAAATCACGTTTTAAGGAAATCCCGCATCGTGCGAAATTATCTTGTTTTTCCTAAACAACACGTTGTAAGTCGAAAAGCTTTCATGTTGCGTGTATGTCTAAATGTGTAGCCTCAAAAGAGAAGGCAGAGGATTGTTTTCTCTCGAAAGAATATGTAAGAATACCATGTTATAACGAAATACAGTTTTGCAGAGTAAAGACAAATACGTAATTATTGGAAACACTTTACTAGAAGAAATAACGCATCGTACAAAATTAGGTTGTATCTCCAAAACTACACGTTGTAACTCGAAAAGAATTGTTGTGGCGTGTACGTCTTAACGTGTAGCATCAAAAGAGAACCCAAAGGAGAATTTTCTTTTGTCAAAATTTTTCAGAAAATCACGTTTTAAGGAAATCCCGCATCGTGCGAAATTATCTTGTTTTTCCTAAACAACACGTTGTAACTCGAAAAGCTTTGGTGTTGCGTGTATGTCGAAGCGTGTAGCCTCAAAAGAGAAGGCACAGGAGAGTTTTCTCTCGAAAGAATATGTAAGAATACCACGTTATAAGGAAATACAGTGTTGCAGAGTAAAGGCAAATACATACGTATTGGAAACACTTAAACTTTACGAGAAGAAATAACGCATCATAAAAAAATTAGCTTGTATCTCCTAAACAACACGTTGTAACTAGAAAGGATTTCGTGTGGCGTGTACGTTTAAACATGTAGCCTCAAAAGAGAACCCACAGGAGAATTTTCTTTCGTCAAAATTTGTCCAAAAACCACGTTATAAGGAAATCCCTCATCGTGCGAAATTATCTTGTTTTTCCTAAACAAAATGTCGTAACTCGAAAAGCTTTGGTGTTGTTTGTATGTCTAAGCGTGTAGCCTCAAAAGAGAAGGCACAGGAGAGTTTTCTCTCGCAAGAATATGTAAGAATACCACGTTATAAGGAAATACAATGTTGCAGAGTAAAGACATATTCTTACTTATTGGAAAATCTTTACGAGAAGAAATAACCTATCGTACAAAATTAGCTTGTATCTCCTAAACAACACGTTGTAACTTAAAAAGATTACATGTGGCCTGTACATCTAAACGTGTAGCCTCAAAAGAGAACCCATAGGAGAATTTTCCTTGGTCAAAATTTGTCAGAAAACCACTTATTAAGGAAATCCCACATCGCACGAAATTATCTGGTTTTTCCTAAACAACATGTTGTAACGCGAAAAGCTTTGGTGTTGCCTGTATGTCTAAGCGTGTAGCCTCAAAGGGGAACACACAGGAGAGTTTTCTCTCGAAAGAATATGTAAGAATACCACGTTATAAGGAAATACAGTGTTGCAGACTAAAGGCAAATACGTACCTATTGGAAACACTTTACGAGAAGAAATAACGCATCATACAAAATTAGCTTGTATCTCCTAAACAACACGTTGTAACTCGAAAAGATTTGGTGTGGCCTGTACTTCTAAACGTGTAGCCTCAAAAGAGAACCCACAGGACAATTTTCTTTCGTCAAAATTTGTCAGAAAACCACGTTTTAATGAAATCCCGCATCGTGAGAAATTATCTTGTGCTTCCTAAACAACACGTTTTAACTTGAAAAGCTTTGGTGTTGGGTGTATGTCTAAGCATGTAGCCCCAAAAGAGTATGCAGAGGAGAGTTTTCTCTCGAAAGAATATGTAAGAATACGACCTTATAAGGAAATACAGTGTTGCAGAGTAAAGACAATTACATACTTATTGGAAAAACTTTACGAGAAGAAATAACGCATCGTACAAAATTAGCTTGTGTCTCCTAAACAACACGTTGTAACTTAAAAAGATTTGGTGTGGCAAGTACGTCTAAACGTGTAGTCTCAAAAGAGAACCCATAGGATAATTTTCTTTGGTCAATATTTGTCAGAAAACCACGTATTGAGGAAATCCCTCATCGTGTGAAATTATCTTGTTTTTCCTAAACAACACGTTGTAACTTGAAAAGCTTTGGTGTTGCGTGTATGTCTAAGCGTGTAGCCTCAAAAGAGGATGCACAGGAGAGTTTTCTCTCAAAAGAATATGTAAGAATACCACGTTATAAGGAAATACAGTGTTGCAGACTAAAGGCAAATGCATACATATTGGAAACACTTTACGAGAAGAAATAACGCATCATACAAAATTAGCTTGTATCTCCTAAACAACACGTTGTAACTCGAAAAGATTTGGTGTGGCCTGTACTTCTAAACGTGTAGCCTCAAAAGAGAACCCACAGGACAATTTTCTTTCGTCAAAATTTGTCAGAAAACCACGTTTTAATGAAATCCCGCATCGTGAGAAATTATCTTGTGCTTCCTAAACAACACGTTTTAACTTGAAAAGCTTTGGTGTTGGGTGTATGTCTAAGCATGTAGCCCCAAAAGAGTATGCAGAGGAGAGTTTTCTCTCGAAAGAATATGTAAGAATACGACCTTATAAGGAAATACAGTGTTGCAGAGTAAAGACAATTACATACTTATTGGAAAAACTTTACGAGAAGAAATAACGCATCGTACAAAATTAGCTTGTGTCTCCTAAACAACACGTTGTAACTTAAAAAGATTTGGTGTGGCAAGTACGTCTAAACGTGTAGTCTCAAAAGAGAACCCATAGGATAATTTTCTTTGGTCAATATTTGTCAGAAAACCACGTATTGAGGAAATCCCTCATCGTGTGAAATTATCTTGTTTTTCCTAAACAACACGTTGTAACTTGAAAAGCTTTGGTGTTGCGTGTATGTCTAAGCGTGTAGCCTCAAAAGAGGATGCACAGGAGAGTTTTCTCTCAAAAGAATATGTAAGAATACCACGTTATAAGGAAATACAGTGTTGCAGACTAAAGGCAAATGCATACATATTGGAAACACTTTACGAGAAGAAATAACGCATCGTACAAAATTAGCTTGTATCTCCTAAACAACACGTGGTAACTCGAAAAGATTTGGTGTGGCGTGTACATCTAAACGTGTAGCCTCAAAAGAGAACCCACAGGAGAATTTTCTTTCGTCAAAATTTGTCAGAAAACTACTTATTAAGGAAATCCTGCATCGTGCGAAACTATCTAGTTTTCCTAAACAACACATTGTTACTCGAAAATATTTGCTGTTGCGTGTATGTCTAAGCATGTAGCCTCAAAAGAGAACGCACAGGAGAGATTTCTCTCGAACGAGTATGTAAGAATACCACGTTATAAGGAAATACATTGTGGCAAATTAAAGATAAATACGTACCTTTTGGAAACTCTTAAACTTTACAAGAAGATATAAAGCATCGTAAAAAATTAGCTTTTATCTCCTAAACAACACGTTGTAACTCGAAAAGATTTGGTGTGGCATGTACGTCTAAACGTGTAGCCTCAAATGAAAACCCACAGGAGAATTTTTTTTCGTCAAAATTTTTCAGAAAACCACGTTTTAAGGAAATCCAGCATCGTGCGAAATTATCTTGTTTTTCCTAAACAACTCATTGTAAGTCGAAAAGCTTTGGTGTTGCGTGTATGTCTAAGCGTGTAGCCTCCAAAGGGAATGCACAGGAGAGTTTTCTCTAGAAAGAATATGTAAGAATACCACGTTGTAAGGAAATACAGTGTTGCAGAGTAAAGAAAGATACGTATGTATTGGAAACCCACAAACTTTACAAGATGAAATAAAGCATCGTACAAAATTAGCTTGTATCTCCTAAACAACACTTTGTAACTCGAAAAGATTTGGTGTGGCCTGTACTTCTAAACGTGTAGCCTCAAAAGAGAACCCACAGGACAATTTTCTTTCGTCAAAATTTGTCAGAAAACCACGTTTTAAGGAAATCCTGCATCGTGAGAAATTATCTTGTTCTTCCTAAACAACACGTTTTAACTTGAAAAGCTTTGGTGTTGGGCGTATGTCTAAGCATGTAGCCCCAAAAGAGTATGCAGAGGGGAGTTTTCTCTCGAAAGAATACATAAGAATACCACCTTATAAGGAAATAGAGTGTTGCAGAGTAAAGACAAATACATACTTATTGGAAAAACTTTACGAGAAGAAATAACGCATCGAACAAAATTAGCTTGTGTCTCCTAAACAACACGTTGTAACTTAAAAAGATTTGGTGTGGCCTGCACGTCTAAACGTGTAGTCTCAAAAGAGAACCCATAGGATAATTTTCTTTGGTCAATATTTGTCAGAAAACTAAGTATTAAGGAAATCCCTCATCGTTCGTAATTATCTTGTTTTTCCCAAACAACATGTTGTAACTTGAAAAGCTTTGGTGTTGCGTGTATGTCTAAGCGTGTAGCCTCAAAAGAGGACGCACAGGAGAGTTTTCTCTCGAAAGAATATGTAAGAATACCACGTTATAAGGAAATACAGTGTTGCAGACTAAAGGCAAATACATACGTATTGGAAACACTTTACGAGAAGAAATAACGCATCATACAAAATTAGCTTGTATCTCCTAAACAACACGTGGTAACTCGAAAAGATTTGGTGTGGCGTGTACGTCTAAACGTGTAGCCTCAAAAGAGAACCCACAGGAGAATTTTCTTTCGTCAAAATTTGTCAGAAAACCACTTATTAAGGAAATCCTGCATCGTGCGAAACTATCTAGTTTTCCTAAACAACACATTGTTACTCGAAAATATTTGCTGTTGCGTGTATGTCTAAGCATGTAGCCTCAAAAGAGAACGCACAGGAGAGATTTCTCTCGAACGAGTATGTAAGAATACCACGTTATAAGGAAATACATTGTGGCAAATTAAAGATAAATACGTACCTTTTGGAAACTCTTAAACTTTACAAGAAGATATAAAGCATCGTAAAAAATTAGCTTTTATCTCCTAAACAACACGTTGTAACTCGAAAAGATTTGGTGTGGCATGTACGTCTAAACGTGTAGCCTCAAATGAAAACCCACAGGAGAATTTCTTTCATCAAAATTTTTCAGAAAACCACGTTTTAAGGAAATCCAGCATCGTGCGAAATTATCTTGTTTTTCCTAAACAACACGTTGTAAGTCGAAAAGCTTTGGTGTTGCGTGTATGTCTAAGCGTGTAGCCTCCAAAGAGAACGCACAGGAGAGTTTTCTCTCGAAAGAATATGTAAGAATACCACGTTGTAAGGAAATACAGTATTGCTGAGTAAAGAAAGTTACGTATGTATTGGAAACCCACAAACTTTATGAGATGAAATAAAGCAACGTACAAAATTAGCTTATATCTCCTAAACAACACATTGTAACTCGAAAAGATTTGGTGTGGCCTGTACGTCTAAACGTGTAGCCTCAAAAGAGAACCCACAGGACAATTTTCTTTTGTCAAATTTTTTCAGAAAACCACGTTTTAAGGAAATACAGCATCGTGAGAAATTATCTTGTTCTTCCTAAACAACACGTTTTAACTCGAAAAGCTTTGGTGTTGGGTGTATGT
Organism: Apodemus sylvaticus; assembly: GCF_947179515.1. Lineage (NCBI taxonomy): Eukaryota > Metazoa > Chordata > Mammalia > Rodentia > Muridae > Apodemus > Apodemus sylvaticus. The sequence continues at coordinate 533,559 of NW_026263408.1, forward strand.
CTAAGCATGTAGCCCTAAAAGAGAACGCACAGGAGAGTTTTCTCTCAAAAGAATATGTAAGAATACCACGTTATAAGGAAATACAGTGTGGCAGAGTAAAGACAAATACGTACATATTGGAAGCGCTTTATGAGAGAAATAACGCATATTGCAAAATTAGCTTGTATGTCCTAAACAACACGTTGTAACTCGAAAAGATTTGGTGTGGTGTCTACGTCTAAACGTGTAGCCTCAAAAGAGAACCCACAGGAGAGTTTTCTTTCGTCAAAATTTGTCAGAAAACCACGTTTTAAGGAAATCCCGCATCGTGAGAAATTATCTTATTTTTCCTAAACAACACGTTGTAACTAGAAAAGCTTTGGTGTTGTGTGTATGCCTAAGTGTGTAGCCTCAAAAGAGAATGCACAGGAGAGTTTTCTCTCGAAAGAATATGTAAGAATACCATGTTATAAGGAAATATATTGCTGCAGAGTAAAGACAAATACGAAAGTATTGGAAACACATTATGAGAAGAAATAACGCATGGTACAAAATTAGCTTGTATCTCCGAAACAACACGTGGTAACTCAAAAAGATTTGGTGTGGCGTGTACGTCTAAATGGGTAGCCTCAAAAGAGAACCCACAGGAGAATTTTCTTACGTCAAAATTTGTCAGAAAACCACATTTTAAGGAAATCCCGCATCGTGCGAAATTATCTTGTTTTTCCTAATCAACACGTTGTAACTCGAAAAGCTTTGGTGTTGCGTGTATGTCTAAGCGTGTAGCCTCCAAAGAGAACGCACAGGATAGTTTTCTCTCAAAAGAATATGTAAGAATACCACGTTATAAGGAAATACAGTGTTGCAGAGTATTGACAAATATGTACTTATTGGAAAAACTTTAGGAGAAGAAATAACGCATCATGCAAAATTAGCTTGTATCTCCTAAACAACACACTGTAACTCGAAAAGATTTGGTGTGGCGTGTATGTCTAAACGTGTAGCCTCAAAAGAGAACCCACAGGAGAGATTTCTTTCGTCAAAATTTGTCAGAAAACCACGTTTTAAGGAAATACTGCATCGTGCGAAATTATCTTGTTTTTCCTAAACAACATATTGTAACTCGAAAAGCTTTGGTGTTGTGTGTATGTCTAAGCGTGTAGCCTCAAAAGAGAATGCACAGGAGAGTTTTCTCCCGAAAGAATATGTAGGAATACCACGTTATAAGGAAATACAGTGTTGCAGAGTATTGACAAATATGTACTTATTGGAAAAACTTTACGAGAAGAAATAACACATAGTACAAAATTAGCTTGTATATCCTAAACAACACGTTGTAACTCGAAAAGATTTGGTGTAGCGTGTACGTCTAAACGTGTAGCCTTCAAAAGAGAACCCACAGGAGGATTTTCTTTAGTCAAAATTTGTCAGAAAACCACGTTTTAAGGAAATCCCGTATCTTGCGAAATTATCTTGTTTTTCCTAAACAACACGTTGTAACTAGAAAAGCTTTGGTGTTGCGTGTATGTCTGAGCGTATAGCCTCAAAAGAGAATGCAAAGGAGAGTTTTTTCTCAAAAGAATATGTAGGAATACCACGTTATAAGGAAATATATAGCTGCAGAGTAATGACAAATACGTACGTATTGGAAACACATTAAGAGAAGAAATAACGCATGGTACAAAATTAGCTTGTATCTCCGAAACAACACATGGTAACTCAAAAAGATTTAGTGTGGCGTGTACATCTGAACGTGTAGCCTCAAAAGAGAACCCACAGGAGAATTTTCTTACGTCAAAATTTGTCAGAAAACCACGTTTTAAGGAAATCCCGAATTGTGAGAAATTATCTTGTTCTTCCTAAACAACACGTTGTAACTCGAAAATCTTTGCTGTTGCGTGTATGTCTAAGCCTGTAGCCTCAAATGAGAACGCACAGAAGAGTTTTCTCTCGAAAAAATATGTAAGAATACCACGTTATAAGGAAATACAGTGTTGCAGAGTAAAGACAAATACTTATTGGAAAAACTTTACAAGAAGAAATAACGCATCGTACAAAATTAGCTTGTATCTCCTAAACAACACGTTGTAACTTAAAAAGATTTGGTGTGGCCTGTATGTCTAAACGTGTGGTCTCAAAAGAGAACCCATAGGAGAATTTTCTTTGGTCAAAATTTGTCAGAAAACCACGTATTGAGGAAATCCCTCATCGTGCGAAATTATCTTGTTTTTCCTAAACAACACGTTGTAACGCGAAAAGCTTTGGTGTTGCGTGTATGTCTAAGCGTGTAGCCTCAAAAGAGGACGCACAGGAGAGTTTTCTCTCGAAAGAATATGTAAGAATACCACGTTATAAAGAAATACAGTGTTGCAGAGTAAAGACAAATATGTATGTATTGGAAACCCATGAACTTTAAGAGATGAAATAAAGCATCGTACAAAATTAGCTTGTATCTCCTAAACAACACGTTGTAACTCGAAAAGATTTGGTGTGGCATGTACTTCTAAACGTGTAGTCTCAAAAGAGAACCGACAGGACAATTTTCTTTCGTCAAAATTTTTAAGAAAACCACGTTTTAAGGAAATCCCGCATCGTGAGAAATTATCTTGTTCTTCCTACACAACACGTTTTAACTCGAAAAGCTTTGGTGTTGCGTGTATGTCTAAGCGTGTAGCCCCAAAAGAGAACGCACAGGAGAGTTTTCTCTCGAAAGAATATGTAAGAATACCACGTTATAAGGAAATACAGTGTGGCAGAGTAAAGAAAAATACGTACATATTGGAAGCACTTTATGAGAGAAATAACGCATCTTGCAAAATTAGCTTGTATGTCCTAAACAACACGTTGTAATTCGAAAAGATTTGGTGTGGCGTGTACGTCTAAACGTGTAGCCTCAAAAGAGAACCCAAAGGAGAATTTTAAGAGAACCCAAAGGAGAATTTTCTTTCGTCAAAATTTTTCAGGAACTCACGTTTTAAGGAAATCCGCATCATGCGAAATTATCTTGTTTTTCCTAAACAACACGTTGTAACTCGAAAAGCTTTCGTGTTGCGTGTATGTCTAAGTGTGTAGCCTCAAAACAAAAGGCACAGGAGAGTTTTCTCTCGAAAGAATATGTAAGAATACCACGTTATAAGGAAATACAATTTTGCAGAGTAAAGACATATATGTACGTATTGGAAACACTTTACGAGAAGAAATAATGCATCGTACAATATTAGCTTGTATCTCCAAAATTACACGTTGTAACTCGAAAAGCATTGGTGTGGCGTGAACGTCTAAACGTGTAGCCTCAAAAGAGAACCGAAAGGAGAATTTTCTTTCGTCAAAATTTTTCAGAAAATCACGTTTTAAGGAAATCCCGCATCGTGCGAAATTATCTTGTTTTTCCTAAACAACACGTTGTAAGTCGAAAAGCTTTCATGTTGCGTGTATGTCTAAATGTGTAGCCTCAAAAGAGAAGGCAGAGGATTGTTTTCTCTCGAAAGAATATGTAAGAATACCATGTTATAACGAAATACAGTTTTGCAGAGTAAAGACAAATACGTAATTATTGGAAACACTATACTAGAAGAAATAACGCATCGTACAAAATTAGCTTGTATCTCCAAAACTACACGTTGTAACTCGAAAAGAATTGTTGTGGCGTGTACGTCTTAACGTGTAGCATCAAAAGAGAACCCAAAGGAGAATTTTCTTTTGTCAAAATTTTTCAGAAAATCACGTTTTAAGGAAATCCCGCATCGTGCGAAATTATCCTGTTTTTCCTAAACAACACGTTGTAACTCGAAAAGCTTTCGTGTTGCGTGTATGTCTAAGTGTGTAGCCTCAAAAGAGAAGGCACAGGAGAGTTTTCTCTCGAAAGAATATGTAAGAATACCACGTTATAAGGAAATACAGTGTTGCAGAGTAAAGACAGCTAATTTTGTTCGATGCGTTATTTCTTCTCATAAAGTGTTTCCAATATGTACTTATTTGTCTTTACTCTGCAAAATTGTATTTCGTAAAAACGTGGTATTCTTACATATTCTTTCGAGAGAAAACTCTCCTGTGCCTTCCCTTTTGAGGCTCCACGCTTACACATACACGCAACACCAAAGCTTTTCGTGTTAAAACATGTTGTTTAGGAAAAAGAAGATGATTTCCCACGATGCGGGATTTACTTAAAACGTGGTTTTCTGACAAATTTTGACAAAAGAAAATTCTCCTGTGGGTTCTCTTTTGAGGTTACACGTTTAGGCGTACATGCCACACCAAATCTTTTCAAGTTACAACATGTTGTTTAGGAGATACAAGCTAATTTTGTACAATGTGGTAATTCTTCTCCTAAAGTGTTTCCAATACGTACATATTTGTCTTTACTCTGCAACATTCTATTTCCTTATAACGTGATATTCTTACATATTATTTCGAGAAAAAACTATCCTGTGCGTTCCCTTTTGAGGCTACACACTTAGACATACAGGCAACTCCAAAGCTTTTCGAGTTACAACGTGTTGTTTAGGAAAAACAAGATAATTTCGCACGATGCAGGATTTCATTAAAACGTGGTTTTCTGACAAATTTTGAAGAAAGAAAATTCTCCTGTGGGTTCTCTTTTGAGGATACAGGTTTAGAAGTACACACCACACCAAATCCTTTCGAGTTACTACGTGTTGTTTAGGAGATACAAGCTAATTTTGTACGATGCGTTATTTCTTCTCGTAAAGTCTTTCCAATACGTACATATTTGTCTTTACTCTGCAACACTGTATTTCTTTATAATGTTTTATTCTTACATGTTCTTTCGAGAGAAAACTCTCCTGTGCGTTCTCTGTAGAGGCTACATGCTTAGACATACACGCAACACCAAAGCTTTTTGAGTTACAACGTGTTGTTTAGGAAAAACAAGATAATTTTGCACGATGTGGGATTTCCTTAAAACGTTGTTTTCTGACAACTTTGACGAAAGAAAGTTCTTCTGTGGGTTCTCTTTTGAGGCTACACGTGTAGACGTACGAGCCACACCAAATCTTTTCGAGTTAGAACGTGTTGTTTAGGAGATACAAGCAAATTTTATAAGATGCGTTATTTCTTCTCGTAAAGTGTTTCCAATAAGTACTTATTTGTCTTTACTCTGCAACACTGTATTTCCTTATAACATGGTATTCTTACATATTCTTTCGAGGGAAAAGTCTCCTGTGTGTTCTCCTTTGAGGCTACACGCTTAGACAAACACACGACGCCAAAGCTTTTCGAGTTACAACGTGTTGTTTAGGAAAAACAAGATAATTTCGCACAATGCGAGATTTCCTTAAAACGTGGTTTTCTGAAATATCTTGAGAAAGAAAGTTTTCCTGTGGGTTCTCTTTTGAGGCTCACATGTAGAAGTACGAGCCACACAAAATCTTTTCGAGTTACAACATGTTGTTTAGGAGATACAAGCTATTATGTACAATGGGTTATTTCTTCTCATAAAGAGTTTCCAATACGTACGTAGTTGTCTTTACTCTGCAACACTGTATTTCCTTATAATGTGGTATTCTTACATATTCTTTCGAGAGAAAACTCTCCTGTGCATTCTCTTTTGCGCTTACACGCTTAGACATACATGCAACACCAAAGCTTTTCAAGTTACAACGTGTTGTTTAGGAAAAAGAAGGTAATTTCGCACGATGCGGGATTTCCTTAAAACGTGGTTTCTAACAAATTTTGATGAAAGAAAAATCTCCTGTGGGTTCTCTTTTAAGGCTACACGTTTAGACGTACACACCACACCAAATCCTTTTGAGTTACCACATGTTGTTTAGGAGATACATTCTAATTTATATGATGCGTTGTTTCTTCTGGTAAAGTGTTTCCAATACGTATTTATTTGCCTTTACTCTGCAACACTGTATTTCCTTATAACGTTGTATTCTTACATGTTCTTTCGAGAGAAAACTCTCCTGTGTGTTCTCTTTAGAGGCTACACGCTTAGACATACACGCAACACCAAAGCTTTTTGAGTTACAACTTGTTGTTTAGGAAAAACAAGAAAATTTTGCACGATGCGGAATTTCCTTAAAACGTGGTTTTCTGACAAATTTTGACGAAAGAAAGTTCTCCTGTGGGTTCTCTTTTGAGGTTACACGTGCATACGTACGAGCCACACCAAATCTTTTCAAGTTACAACGTGTTGTTTAGGAGATAGAAGCAAATTTTGTACTATGCGTTATTTCTTCTCAGTAAGTGTTTCCAATACGTACTTATTTGTCTTTACTCTACAACACTGTATTTCCTTATAACGTGGTATTCTTACATATTCTTTCGAGGGAAAACTCTCCTGTGCATTCTCTTTTGAGGCTACACGCTTAGACAAACACGCAACGCCAAAGCTTTTCGAGTTACAAAGTGTTGTTTAGGAAAAACAAGATAATTTCGCACGATGCGAGATTTCCTTTAAACGTGGTTTTTGACAAATTTTGATGAAAGAAAATTCTCCTGTGGGTTCTCTTTTGAGGCTACACGTTTAGACATACACGTCACACCAAATCCTTTCGAGTTACCACGTGTTGTTTAGGAGATACAAGCTAATTTTCTACGATGCTTTATTTCTTCTCGTAAAGTCTTTCCAATACGTACATATTTGTCTTTACTCTGCAACACTGTATTTCTTTATAATGTTTTATTCTTACATGTTCTTTCGAGAGAAAACTCTCCTGTGCGTTCTCTGTAGAGGCTACATGCTTAGACATACACGCAACACCAAAGCTTTTTGAGTTACAACGTGTTGTTTAGGAAAAACAAGATAATTTTGCACGATGTGGGATTTCCTTAAAACGTTGTTTTCTGACAACTTTGACGAAAGAAAGTTCTTCTGTGGGTTCTCTTTTGAGGCTACACGTGTAGACGTACGAGCCACACCAAATCTTTTCGAGTTAGAACGTGTTGTTTAGGAGATACAAGCAAATTTTGTAAGATGCGTTATTTCTTCTCGTAAAGTGTTTCCAATAAGTACTTATTTGTCTTTACTCTGCAACACTGTATTTCCTTATAACATGGTATTCTTACATATTCTTTCGAGGGAAAACTCTCCTGTGTGTTCTCCTTTGAGGCTACACGCTTAGACAAACACACGACGCCAAAGCTTTTCGAGTTACAACGTGTTGTTTAGGAAAAACAAGATAATTTCGCACAATGCGAGATTTCCTTAAAATGTAGTTTTCTGAAATATCTTGAGAAAGAAAGTTTTCCTGTGGGTTCTCTTTTGAGGCTCACATGTAGAAGTACGAGCCACACAAAATCTTTTCGAGTTACAACATGTTGTTTAGGAGATACAAGCTATTTTTGTACAATGGGTAATTTCTTCTCATAAAGAGTTTCCAATACGTACGTAGTTGTCTTTACTCTGCAACACTGTATTTCCTTATAATGTGGTATTCTTACATATTCTTTCGAGAGAAAACTCTCCTGTGCATTCTCTTTTGTGCTTACACGCTTAGACATACACGCAACACCAAAGCTTTTCAAGTTACAACGTGTTGTTTAGGAAAAAGAAGGTAATTTCGCACGATGCGGGATTTCCTTAAAACGTGGTTTCTAACAAATTTTGATGAAAGAAAAATCTCCTGTGGGTTCTCTTTTAAGGCTACACGTTTAGACGTACACGCCACACCAAATCCTTTTGAGTTACCACATGTTGTTTAGGAGATACAATCTAATTTATATGATGCGTTATTTCTTCTGGTAAAGTGTTTCCAATACGTATTTATTTGCCTTTACTCTGCAACACTGTATTTCCTTATAACGTTGTATTCTTACATGTTCTTTCGAGAGAAAACTCTCCTGTGTGTTCTCTTTAGAGGCTACACGCTTAGACATACACGCGACACCAAAGCTTTTTGAGTTACAACTTGTTGTTTAGGAAAAACAAGATAATTTTGCACGATGCGGGATTTCCTTAAAACGTGGTTTTCTAACAAATTTTGACGAAAGAAAGTTCTCCTGTGGGTTCTCTTTTGAGGTTACACGTGCATACGTACGAGCCACACCAAATCTTTTCAAGTTACAACGTGTTGTTTAGGAGATAGAAGCAAATTTTGTACTATGCGTTATTTCTTCTCATTAAGTGTTTCCAATACGTACTTATTTGTCTTTACTCTACAACACTGTATTTCCTTATAACGTGGTATTCTTACATATTCTTTCGAGGGAAAACTCTCCTGTGCATTCTCTTTTGAGGCTACACGCTTAGACAAACACGCAACGCCAAAGCTTTTCGAGTTACAAAGTGTTGTTTAGGAAAAACAAGATAATTTCGCACGATGCGAGATTTCCATAAAACGTGGTTTTCTGAAAAATTTTGAAGAAAGAAAGTTCTCCTGTGGGTTCTCTTTTGAGGCTACACGTGTAGAAGAACGAGCCACACCAAATCTTTTCGAGTTACAACATGTTGTTTAGGAGATACAAGCTAATTTTGTTCGATGCGTTATTTCTTCTCATAAAGTGTTTCAAATAGGTACGTATTTGTCTTTACTCTGCAACACTGTATTTCCTTATAACGTGGTATTCTTCCATATTCTTTCGAGAAAAAAGTCTCCTGTGCGTTCTCTTGTGAGGCTACAAGCTTAGATATACACGCAACACCAAAGCTTTTCGAGTTACAACGTGTTTTTAAGGAAAAACAAGATAATTTCGCACAATGCGAGATTTCCTTAAAACGTGGTTTCTGACAAATTTTGATGAAAGAAAATTCTCCTGTAGGTTCTCTTTTGAGGGTACACGTTTAGACATACACGTCACACCAAATCTTTTCGATTTATAACGTGTTGTTTAGGAGATACAAGCTAATTTTGTACGATGCGTTATTTCTTCACCTAAAGTGTTTCCAATATGTACTTATATGTCTTTACTCTGCAAAATTGTATTTCGTAAAAACGTGGTATTCTTACATATTCTTTCGAGAGAAAACTCTCCTGTGCCTTCTCTTTTGAGGCTCCACGCTTACACATACACGCAACACCAAAGCTTTTCGAGTTACAACATGTTGTTTAGGAAAAAGAAGATGATTTCCCACGATGCGGGATTTCCTTAAAACGTGGTTTTCTGACAAATTTTGACGAAAGAAAATTCTGATGTGGGTTCTCTTTTGAGGCTACATGTTTAGACGTACACGCCACACCAAATCTTTCCGAGATACAACGTATTGTTTAGGAGATACAAGCTAATTTTGTATGATGCGTTAATTCTTCTCGTAAAGTGTTTCCAATATGTACGTATTTGTCTTTACTCTGCAACACTGTATTTCCTTATAACGTGGTATTCTTACACATTCCTTCGAGAGAAAACTATCCTGTGCGTTCCCTTTTGAGGCTACACACTTAGACAAAAAGGCAACACCAAAGCTTTTCGAGGTATAACGTGTTGTTTATGAAAAACAAGATGATTTCGCACGATGCGGTATTTCCTTAAAACGTGGTTTTCTGACAAATTTTGATGAAAGAAAATAGTCCTGTGGGTTCTCTTTTGAGGCTACATGTTTAGAGGTACATGCCACACCAAATCCTTTTGAGTTACCACGTGTTGTTTAGGAAATACAAGCTAATTTTGTATGATGTGTTATTTCATCTCGTAAAGTGTTTCCAATAAGTAAGTATTTGTCTTTACTCTGCAACACTGTATTTCCTTATACCGTTGTATTCTTACATGTTCTTTCGAGAGAAAACTCTCCTGTGTGTTCTCTTTAGAGGATACACGCTTAGACATACACGCAACACCAAAGCTTTTCGAGTTACAACGTGTTGTTTTGGAAAAACAAGATAATTTTGCACGATGCGAGATTTCCATAAAACGTGGTTTTCTGAAAAAATTTGACAAAAGAAAGTTCTCCTGTGGGTTCTCTTTTGAGGCTACACGTGTAGAGGTACGAGCCACACCAAATCTTTTCGAGTTACAACGTGTTGCTTAGGAGATACAAGCTAATTTTGTACGATGTGTTATTTCTTCTCTTAAAGTGTTTCCAATATGTACGAATTTGTCTTTACTCTGCAACACTGTATTTCCTTATAACGTGGTATTCTTACATATTCTTTCGAGAGAAAACTCTCCTGTGCATTCTCTTTTGAGGCTACATGCTTAGACATACACGCAACACCAAAGGTTTTGATTTACAACGTGTTGTTTAGGAAAAACAAGATAATTTTGCAGAATGCGAGAATTCCTCAAAACGTAGTTTCTGACAAATTTTGATGAAAGAAAATTCTCCTGTGGGTTCTCTTTTGAGGCTACACGTTTAGACATACACGTCACACCAAATCCTTTCGAGTTACATCGTGTTGTTTAGGAGATACAAGCTAATTTTGAATGATGCGTTATTTCTTCTCATAAAGTGTTACCAATATGTACTTATATGTCTTTACTCTGGAAAATTGTATTTCCTTATAACGTGGTATTCTTACATTTTCTTTCGAGAGAAAACTCTCCTGTGCTTTCCCTTTGGAGGCTCCATGCTTACAAGTACACGCAACACCAAAGCTTTTCGAGTTACAACATGTTGTTTAGGAAAAAGAAGATGATATCCCACAATGCGGGGTTTCCTTAAAACGTGGTTTTCTGAAAATTTTAACGAAAGAAAATTCTCCTGTGGGTTCTCTTTTGAGGCTACACGTTTAGACGTACACGTCACACCAAATCCTTTCGAGTTAACACGTGTTGTTTAGGAGATACAAGCTAATTTTGTACGATGCCTTATTTCTTCTCGTAAAGTGTTTCCAATATGTACGTATTTGTCTTTACTCTGCAACATTGTATTTCCTTATAACGTGGCATTCCTACATATTCTTTCGAGAGAAAACTATCCTTTGCATTCCCTTTTGAGGCTACACACTTAGACATACAGGCAACACCAAAGCTTTTCGAGTTACAACGTGTTGTTTATGAAAAACAAGATAATTTCGCATGATGCGGGATTTCCTTAAAACGTTGTGTTCTGACAAATTTTGACGAAAGAAAATTCTCCTGTGGGTTCTCTTTTGAGGCTATACGTTTAGACGTGCACGCGACACCAAATCCTTTCGAGTTATCACGTGTTGTTTAGAAGATACAAGCTAATTTTGTACGATGTGTTATTTCTTCTCATAAAGTGTTTCCAATACGTATGTATTTGTCTTTACTCTGCAACACTGTATTTCCTTATAACGTTGTATTCTTACATGTTCTTTCGAGAGAAAACTCTCCTGTGCGTTCTCTTTAGAGGCTACATGCTTTGACATACACGCAACACCAAAGCTTTTCGAGTTACAACGTGTTGTTTTGGAAAAACAAGATAATTTTGCACGATGCGGGATTTCCTTAAAACGTGGTTTTCTGACAAATTTTGACGAAAGAAAGTTCTCCTGTGGGTTCTCTTTGGAGGCTACACTTTTAGACGTACGAGCCACACCAAATCTTTTCAAGTTACAACATGTTTAGGAGATACAAGCAAATTTTTTACGATGCTTTATTTCTTCTCGTAAAGTGTTTCCAATACGTACGTATTTGTCTTTATTCTGCTACACTGTATTTCCTTATAACGTGGTATTCTTACATATTCTTTCGAGGGAAAACTCTCCTGTGCGTTCTCTTTTGAGGCTACACACTTAGACATACATGCAACACCAAAGATTTTCGAGTTACATAGTGTTGTTTAGGAAAAACAAGATAATTTTGCACGATGCGGGATTTCCTTAAAACGTGGTTTCCTGAGAAATTTTGACGAAAGAAAGTTCTCCTCTGCATTCTCTTTTGAGGCTACACGTGTAGACATATGAGCCACACCAAATCTTTTCGAGTTACAACGTGTTGTTTAGGAGATACAAGCAAATTTTGAACAATGCATTATTTCCTCTGGTAAAGTGTTTCCAATACGTACTTATTTCTCTTTACTCTGCAACACTGTATTTCCTTATAACGTGGTATTCTTACGTATTATTTCGAAGGAAAACTCTCCTGTGCGTTCTCTTTGAGGCTACACGCTTAGACAAACACGCAACGCCAAAGCTTTTCGAGTTACAATGTGTTTTTTAGGAAAAACAAGATAATTTCGCTTGAAGCGAGATTTCCATAAAACGTGGTTTTCTGAAAAATTTTGACGAAAGAAAGTTTTCCTGTGGGTTCTCTTTTGAGGCTACACGTGTAGAGGTACGAGCCACACCAAATCTTTTCGAGTTACAACGTGTTGTTTAGGAGATACAAGCTAATTTTGTATGATGCGTTATTTCTTCTCTTCAAGTGTTTCCAATACGTACGTATTTGTCTTTACTCTGCAACACTGTATTTTCTTATAACGTGGTATTCTTACATATTCGTTCGAGAGAAAACTCTCCTGTGCGTTCTCTTTTGAGGCTAAAAGCTTAGACATACACGCAACACCAAAGCTTTTCGAGTTACAACGTGTTGTTTAGGAAAAACAAGATAATTTCGCACGATGCGAGATTTCCTTAAAACGTGGTTTTTGACAAATTTTGATGAAAGAAAATTCTCCTGTGGGTTCTCTTTTGAGGCTACACGTTTAGACATACACGTCACACCAAATCTTTTCGAGTTACAACGTGTTGTTTAGGAGATACAAGCTAATTTTGAATGATGCGTTATTTCTTCTCGTAAAGTGTTACCAATAAGTACTTATTTGTCTTTACTCTGCAAAATTGTATTTCCTTATAATGTGGTATTCTTACATATTCTTTCGAGTGAAAACTCTCCTGTGCTGTCCCTTTTGTCGCTCCATGCTTACACATACACGCAACACCAAAGCTTTTCGAGGTACAACATGTTGTTTAGGAAAAAGAAGATCATTTCGCACGATGCGGGATTTCCTTAAAACGTGGTTTTCTGAAAAATGTTGATGAAAGTAAATTCTCCTGTGGGTTCTCTTTTGAGGCTACATGTTTAGACGTACACACCACACCAAATCCTTTCGAGTTACCACGTGTTGTTTAGGCGATACAAGCTAATTTTGTACGATGCGTTAATTCTTCTTGTAAAGTTTTTCCAATAGGTACGTATGTGTTTTTACTCTGCAACATTGTATTTCCTAATAACATAGTATTATTACATATTCTTTCGAGAGAAAACTATCCTGTGCGTTCTCTTTAGAGGTTACTCGCTTAGACATACATGCAACACCAAAGCTTTTCGAGTTACATCATGCTGTTTAGGAAAAACAAGATAATTTTGCATGATGCGGTATTTCCTTAAAACGTGGTTTCCTGAGAAATTTTAACGAAAGAAAGTTCTCCTGTTCGTTCTTTTTTGAGGCTACACATGTAGACGTATGAGCCACACCAAATCTTTTCGAGGTACAACGTGTTGTTTAGGAGATACAAGCCAATTTTTTACGATGCCTTATTTCTTCTCGTAAAGTGTTTCCAATTCGTACTTATTTGTCTTTACTCTGCAACACTGTATTTCCTTATAACGTGGTATTCGTACATATTATTTCGAGGGAAAACTCTCCTGTGCGTTCTCTTTTGAGGCTACATGCTTAGATATACACGCAACACCAAAGGTTTTCGAGTTACAACGTGTTGTTTAGGAAAAACAAGATAATTTCGCACGATGCGAGATTTCCTTAAAACGTGGTTTCTGACAAATTTTGATGAAAGAAAAATCTCCTGTGGGTTTTCTTTTGAGGCTACACGTTTAGATGTACATGCAACACCAAATCTTTTCGAGTTACAACGTGTTGTTTAGGAGATACAAGCTAATTTTTTACGATGCGTTAATTCTTCTCATAAAGTGTTTCCAAGAAGTACGCGTTTGTCTTTACTCTGCAACATTGTATTTCCTTATAACGTGGTATTCTTACATATTCTTTAGAGGGAAAACTATCCTGTGCGTTCCCCTTTGAGGCTACACACTTAGACATACAGTCAACACCAACTCTTTTCGAGTTACAACGTGTTCTTTATGAAAAACAAGATAATTTTGCACGATGCGGGATTTCCTTAAAACATGGTTTTCTGACAAATTTGGAGGAAAAAAATTCTCCCGTGGGTTCTCTTTAGAGGCTACACGTTTAGACATACACGCCACACCAAATCCTTTCAAGTTACCACGTGTTGTTTAGGAGATACAAGCAAATATTGTACGATGCGTTATTTCTTCTCGTATAGAGTTTCCAATACGTACTTTTTTTGTCTTTACTCTGCAACACTGTATTTCCTTATAACGTGGTATTCTTACATATTCTTTCGAGGGAAAACTCTCCTGTGCATTCTCTTTTGAGGCTACACGCTTAGACAAACACGCAACGCCAAAGCTTTTCGAGTTACAACGTGTTGTTTACGAAAAACAAGATAATTTCGCACGATGCGAGATTTCCATAAAACGTGGTTTTCTGAAAAATTTTGATGAAAGAAAGTTCTCCTGTGGGTTCTCTTTTGAGGCTACACGTGTAGAGGTATGAGCCACACCAAATCTTTTCGAGTTACAACGTGTTGTTTAGGAGATACAAGCTAATTTTGTACGATGTGTTATTTTTTCTCTTAAAGTGTTTCCAATACGTATGTAGTTGTCTTTACTCTGCAACACTGTATTTCCTTATAATGTGGTATTCTTACATATTCTTTCGAGAGAAAACTCTCCTGTGCGTTCTCTTTTGAGGCTACAAGCTTAGACATACACGCAACACCAAAGCTTTTTGAGTTACAACATGTTGTTTATGAAAAACAAGATAATTTCGCACGATGCGAGATTTCCTTAAAACGTGGTTTCTGACAAATTTTGATGAAACAAAATTCTGCTGTGGGTTCTCGTTTGAGGTTACACTTTTAGATGTACACGTCACACCAAATATTTTCGAGTTACAACGTGTTGTTTCGGAGATACAAGCTAATTTTATACGATGCGTTATTTCTTCTCGTAAAGTGTTTCCAATATGCACTTATTTGTCTTTACTCTGCAAAATTGTATTTCCTTATAACGTGGTATTCTTACATATTCTTTCGAGAGAAAACTCTCCTGTGCCTTCACTTTTGAGGCTCCACACTTACACATACATGCAACACCAAAGCTTTTCGAGTTACAACATGCTGTTTTGGAAAATAGATGATTTCGCACGATGCGGGATTTCCTTAAAACGTGGTTTTCTGAAAAATTTTGAATATGAAAATTCTCCTGTGGGTTCTCTTTTGAGGCTACACGTTTAGATGTACATGCCACACCAAATCTTTTCGAGTTACAACGTGTTGTTTAGGAGATACAAGCTAATTTTTTACGATGCGTTAATTCTTCTCGTAAAGTGTTTCCAATACGTACGTATTTGTCTTGACTCTGCAACATTGTATTTCCTTATAACATGGTATTCTTACATATCCTTTCGAGAGAAAACTATCCTGTGCGTTCTCTTTTGAGGTTACACTCTTAGACATACACACAACACCAAATCTTTTCCTGATACAATGTGTTGTTTAGAAAAAAACAAGATAATTTCGCACGATGAGAGATTTCCTTAAAACGTGGTTTCTGACAAATTTTGAGGGAAGAAAATTCTCTTGTGGGTTCTCTTTTGAGGTTACACTTTTAGACGTACACGTCACACCAAATCTTTTCGAGTTACAACGTGTTGTTTAGGAGATACAATCTAATTTTGTACGATGCGTTATTTCTTCTCGTAAAGTGTTTCCAGTATGTACTTATTTGTCTTTACTCTGCAAAATTGTATTTCCTTATAACGTGGTATTCGTACATAATCTTTCAAGAGAAAACTCTCTTGTGCGTTCTCTTTTGAGGCTACAAGCTTAGACATACACGCAACACCAAAGCTTTTCGAGTTACAGCGTGGTGTTTAGGAAAAACAAGATAATTTCGCACGATGTGAGATTTCCTTAAAACGTGGTTTCTGACAAATTTTGATGAAAGAAAATTATCCTGTGGGTTCTCTCTTTAGGCTACACGTTTAGACATACACGTCACACCAAATCATTTCGATTTACAACGTGCTGTTTGGTGATACAAGTTAATTTTGTACGATGCGTTATTTCTTCTCGTAAAGTGTTTCCAATATGTACTTATTTGTTTTAATCTGCAAAATTGTATTTCCTTATAACGTAGTATTCTTACATATTCTTTCGACAGAAAACTCTCCTGTGCCTTCTCTCTTGAGGCTACACGCTTAGACATACAGGCAACACCAAAGCTTTTCGAGTTACAACGTGTTGTTTAGGAAAAACAAGATAATTTCGCAAGATGCGGGATTTCCTTAAAACGTGGTTTTCTGAAAAATTTTGACCAAAGAAAATTCTCTTGTTGGTTCTCTTTTGAGGCTACACGTTTAGACGTACACGCCACACCAAATCCTTTTCAGTTACAACGTGTTGTTTAGGAGATACAGACTAATTTTGTACGATGCCTTATTTTTTCTCGTAAGGTGTTGCCAATACGTACATATTTGTCTTTACTCTGCAACTCTGTATTTCCTTAAAACGTGGTATTCTTACATATTCTTTCGAGAGAAAACTCTCCTGTGCCTTCTCTTTTGAGGCTACACGTTTAGACGTACACGACACACAAAATATTTCGAGTTACAACGTGTTGTTTAGGAGATAAAAGCTAATTTTGTACGATGCTTTATTTCTTCTCGTAAAGTGTTTCCTATACATAAGTATTTGTATTTACACTGCAACATTGTATTTCCTTATAACGTGGTATTCTTACATATTCTTTCGAGAGAAAACTCTCCTGTGCCTTCTCTTTTGAGGCTACACGCTTAGACATACACGCAACACCAAAGCTTTTCGAGTTACGACATGTTGTTTAGGAAAAACAAGATAATTTCGCACGATGTGGGACTTCCTTAAAACGTGGTTTTCTGACAAATATTGACGAACGAAAATTATCCTGTGGGTTCTCTTTTGAGGCTACATGTTTACACGTACACGCCACACCAAATATTTTCGAGTTACAACGTGTTGTTTAGGAGATACAAGCTAATTTTGTACGATGCGTTATTTCTTCTCGTAAAGTGTTTCCAATACGTATGTATTTGTCTTTACTCTGCAACACTGTATTTCCTTATAACGTGGTATTCTTACATATTCTTTCGAGAGAAACTCTCCTGTGCCTTCTCTTTTGAGGCTCCACGCTTACACATACACGCAACACCAAAGCTTTTCGAGTCACAACAGGTTGTTTAGGAAAAAGGAGATGATTTCGCACAATGCGGGATTTCCTTAAAACGTGGTTTTCTGAAAAATTTTGACGAAAGAAAATTCTCCTGTTGGTTCTCTTTTGAGGCTACATATTTAGACGTACACGCCACACCAAATCTTTTCGAGTTACAACGTGTTGTTTAGGAGATACAAGCTAATTTTTTGCAATGCGTTAATTCTTCTCGTAAAGTGTTTCCAGTAAATATGTATTTGTCTTTACTCTGCAACATTGTATTTCCTTATAACGTGGTATTCTTACATATTATTTCGAGAGAAAACTATCCTGTGCGTTCCCTTTTGAGGCTACACACTTAGACATACAGGCAATACCAAAGCTTTTCGAGTTACAACGTGTTGTTTAGGAAAAACAAGATAATTTCGCACAATGCAGGATTACCTTAAAACGTGGTTTTCTGACAAATTTTGACGAAAGAAAATTCTCCTGTGGGTTCTCTTTTGAGGCTACACGTTTAGAAGTACACGCCACACCAAATCCTTTCGAGTTACCACGTGTTGTTTAGGAGATACAAGCTAATTTTTTACGATGCGTTATTTCTTCTCGTAAAGTGTTTCCAATACGTACGTATTTGTCTTTACTCTGCAACACTGTATTTCCTTATAACGTTGTATTCTTACATGTTCTTTCGAGAGAAAACTCTCCTGTGCGTTCTCTTTAGAGGCTACAAGCTCAGACATACACGCAACACCAAAGCTTTTTGAGTTACAACGTGTTGTTTAGGAAAAACAAGATAATTTTGCACGATGAGAGATTTCCCTAAAACGTGGTTTTTGGACAAATTTTGACGAAAGAAAGTTCTCCTGTGGGTTCTTTTTTGAGGTTACACATGTATACGTACGAGCCACACCAAATCCTTTCGAATTACAAGGAGTTGTTTAGGAGATACAAGCTAATTTTGTACCATGCATTAATTCTTCTCATAAAGTATTTACAATACGTACCTATTTATCTTTACTCTGCAACACTGTATGTACTTATAACGTGGTATTCTTACATATTCTTTCGAGAGAAAACTCTCCTCTGCGTTCTCTTTTGAGGCTACACGCTTAGACCTACACCCAACACCAAAGCTTTTCGAGATACAACGTGTTGTTTAGGAAAAACAAGGTAATTTCACACGATGCGGTATTTCCTTAAAACGTGGTTTTCTGACAAATTTTGACGAAACAAAATTCTCCTGTGGGTTCTCTTTGGAGGCTACACGTTTAGATGTAAACAGCACACCAAATCAGTTCGAGTTACAACGTGTTGATTAGGAGATACAAGCTAATTTTGTACGATGCGTTATTTCTTCTCGTAAAGTGTTTCCAATATGTACGTATTTGTCTTTACTCTTCAACACTGTATTTCCTTATAACGTGGTATTCTTACATATTCTTTCGAGAGAAAACTCTCCTGTGCCTTCTCTTTTGAGGCTACACCCTTAGACATACACGCAAACAAAAGATTTTCGAGTTACAATATGTTGTTTAGGAAAAACAAGATAATTTCGAACGATGCGGGATTTCCATAAAATGTGGTTTTCTGAAAAATTTTAACGAAAGAAAATTATCCTGTGGGTTTTCTTTTGAGGCTACACATTTAGACGTACAGGCCACACCAAATCCTTTCGAGTTACAACGTGTTGTTTAGGAGATACAAGCTAATTTTGTACAATGCGTTATTTCTTCTCGTAAAGTGTTTCCAATACATACCTATTTGTCTTTACTCTGCAACTCTGTATTTCCTTATAACGTGGTATTTTAACATATTCTTTCGAGAGAAAACTCTCCTGTGCATTCTCTTTTGAGGCTATAGGCTTAGACATACACGCAACACCAAAGCTTTTCGAGTTATAACGTGTTGTTTATGAAAAACTAGATAATTTCGCACGATGAGGGATTTCCATAAAACGTGGTTTTCTGACACATTTTGACAAGAGAAAATTATCCCGTGGGTTCTCTTTTGAGGCCACACGTTTAGATGTACACGCCACACCAAATCATTTCGAGTTACAACGTGTTGTTTAGGAGATACAAGCTAATTTTGCACAAAGAGTTATTTCTTCTCGTAAAGTATTTCCAATACCTACATATTTGTCTTTACTCTGCAACACTGTATTTCCTTATAACGTGGTATTCTTACATATTCTTTCGAGAGAAAACTCTGCTGTGCATTCCCTTTTGAGGCTACATGCTTAGATGTACACGCAACACCAAAGCTTTTCTAGTTATAACGTGTTGTTTAGGAAAAACAAGATAATTTCGCAAGATGCGGGATTTCCTTAAAACGAGGTTTTCTGACAAATTTTGACCTAAGAAAATTCTCCTGTGGGTTCTCTTTTGAGGCTACACGTTTAGACGTACACGCCACACCAAATCTTTTCAAGTTACAACGTTTTGTTTCGGAGATACAGACTAATTTTGTACGATGCGTCATTTCTTCTCGTAAAGTGTTGCCAATACATATGTATTTGTCTTTACTCTGCAACACGGTATTTCCTTAAAACGTGGTATTCTTACATATTCTTTCGAGAAAAAACTCTCCTGTGCCTTCTCTTTTGAGGCTACACGCTTAGACATACACGCAACACCAAAGCTTTTCGAGTTACAACGTGTTGTTTAGGAAAAACAAGATAATTTCGCAAGATGCGGGATTTCCTCAAAACGTGGTTTTCTGAAAAATTTTGACGAAAGAAAATTCGCCTGTGGGTTCTCTTTTGAGGCTACACGTTTAGACGTACACGCCACACCAAATCTTTTTCAGTTACAACATGTTGTTTAGGAGATACAGACTAATTTTGTACGATGCCTTATTTTTTCTCGTAAGGTGTTGCCAATACGTACATATTTATCTTTACTCTGCAACTCTGTATTTCCTTAAAACGTGGTATTCTTACATATTCTTTCGAGAGAAAACTCTCCTGTGCCTTCTCTTTTGAGGCTACACGTTTAGATGTACACGCCACACAAAATATTTCGAGTTACAACGTGTTGTTTAGGAGATAAAAGCTAATTTTGTACGATGCGTTATTTCTTCTCCTAAAGTGTTTCCTATACATAAGTATTTGTCTTTACTCTGCAACACTGTCTTTCCTTATAACGTGGTATTTTTACATATTCTTTCGAGAGAAAACTCTCCTGTGCCTTCTCTTTTGAGGCTACACGCTTACACATACACGCAACACCAAAGCTTTTCGAGTTACGACATGTTGTTTAGGAAAAACAAGATAATTTCGCACGATGTGGGATTTCTTTAAAATGTGGTTTTCTGGCAAAATTTGATGAAAGAAAGTTCTCCTGTGGGTTCTGTTTTGAGGCTACACGTTTAGACATACAGGTGACACCAAATCTTTTCGAGTTAAACGTGTTGTTTAGGAGATACAAGCTAATTTTGCACGAAGCATTATTTCTTCTCCTAAAGTGTTTCCAATACGTACGTATTTGTCTTTACTCTGCAACACTGTATTTCCTTATAACGTGGTATTCTTACATATTCTTTCGAGAGAAAACTCTCCTGTGCCTTCTCTTTTGAGGCTACACGCTTAGACATACAAGCAACACCAAAGCTTTTCGAGTTACAACGTGTTGTTTAGGAAAAACAAGATAATTTCGCAAGATGCGGGATTTCCATAAAACGTGGTTTTCTGACAAATTTTGATGTAAGAAAATTCTGCTGTGGGTTCTCTTTTGAGGCTACACATTTAGACGTACACGCCACACCAAATCTTTTCGAGTTACAACGTGTTGTTTAGTAGATACAAACTAATTTTGTATGATGCGTTATTTCTTCTCGTAAAGTGTTGCCAATACGAATGTATTTGTCTTTACTCTGCAACACTGTATTTCCTTAAAACGTGGTATTCTTACATATTCTTTCGAGAAAAAACTCTCCTGTGCCTTCTCTCTTGAGGCTACACGCTTAGACATACAGGCAACACCAAAGCTTTTCGAGTTACAACGTGTTGTTTAGGAAAAACAAGATAATTTCGCAAGATGCGGGATTTCCTTAAAACGTGGTTTTCTGAAAAATTTTGACCAAAGAAAATTCTCTTGTTGGTTCTCTTTTGAGGCTACACGTTTAGACGTACACGCCACACCAAATCCTTTTCAGTTACAACGTGTTGTTTAGGAGATACAGACTAATTTTGTACGATGCCTTATTTTTTCTCGTAAGGTGTTGCCAATACGTACATATTTGTCTTTACTCTGCAACTCTGTATTTCCTTAAAACGTGGTATTCTTACATATTCTTTCGAGAGAAAACTCTCCTGTGCCTTCTCTTTTGAGGCTACACGTTTAGACGTACACGACACACAAAATATTTCGAGTTACAACGTGTTGTTTAGGAGATAAAAGCTAATTTTGTACGATGCTTTATTTCTTCTCGTAAAGTGTTTCCTATACATAAGTATTTGTATTTACACTGCAACATTGTATTTCCTTATAACGTGGTATTCTTACATATTCTTTCGAGAGAAAACTCTCCTGTGCCTTCTCTTTTGAGGCTACACGCTTAGACATACACGCAACACCAAAGCTTTTCGAGTTACGACATGTTGTTTAGGAAAAACAAGATAATTTCGCACGATGTGGGACTTCCTTAAAACGTGGTTTTCTGACAAATATTGACGAACGAAAATTATCCTGTGGGTTCTCTTTTGAGGCTACATGTTTACACGTACACGCCACACCAAATATTTTCGAGTTACAACGTGTTGTTTAGGAGATACAAGCTAATTTTGTACGATGCGTTATTTCTTCTCGTAAAGTGTTTCCAATACGTATGTATTTGTCTTTACTCTGCAACACTGTATTTCCTTATAACGTGGTATTCTTACATATTCTTTTGAGAGAAACTCTCCTGTGCCTTCTCTTTTGAGGCCACACGTTTAGACATACACGCAACACCAAAGCTTTTCGAGTTACAACGTGTTGTTTAGGGTTCTCTTTTGAGGCTACACGAAGAAATAATGCATCGTTCAAAATTAGCTTGGAAACACTTTATGAGAAAAATTAACGCATTATAAAAAATTAGCTTGTCTCTCCTAAACAACACGTTGTAACTCGTGTAGCCTCAAAAGAGAACCCACAGGAGAATTTTCTCTCAAAAGAAGATGTAAGAATACCACGTTGTAAGGAAATACAGTGTTGTAGACTAAAGACAAATACGTACGTACTGGAAACACTTTTAGAGATGAAATAACGCATCGTTCAAAATTAGCTTGTATCTCCTTAACAACACGTTGTCACTCGAAACGATTTGGTGTGGGGTGTACGACTAAACTTGTAGCCTCAAAAGAGAACCCAGAGGAGATTTTTCTTCTTTCAAAATTTTTCAGAAATCACGTTTTTAGGAAATCCCGCATTGTGCGAAATTATCTTGTTTTTCCTAAACAACATGTTGTAACTCGAAAAGCTTTGGTGTTACTTGTATATCTAAGCGTGTAGCCTCAAAAGAGAATGCACAGGAGAGTTTTCTCTCAAAAGAATATGTAAGAATACCACGTTATAAGGAAATACAGTGTTGCAGAATAAAGACAAATACGTACGTATTGGAAACACTTTATGAGAAGAAATAACGCATCATACAAAATTAGCTTGTATCTCCTAAACAACACGTTGGAACTCGAAAAGAGTTGTTGTGGCATGTACGTCTAAATGTGTAGCCTCAAAAGAGAACCCACAGGAGAATTTTCTTTCGTCAAAATATGTCAGAAAATCACGTTTTATGGTAATCCCGCATCGTGCGAAATTATCTTGTTTTTCCTAAACAACACGTTGTAACATGAAAAGCTTTGCTGTTGCGTGTATGTCTAAGCCTGTATCCTCAAAAGCCAATGCACAGGAGTGTTTTCTCTTGAAATAAGATGTAAGAATACCACGTTCGAAGGAAATACAGTGTTGCAGTCTAAAGACAAATAGGTACTTATTGGAAACACTTTTAGAGATGAAATAACGCATCGTTCAAAGTTAGGTTGTATCTCCTAAACAACACGTTGTAACTTGAAACTGTTTGGTGTGGTGTTTACATCTAAATGCGTAGCCTCAAAAGAGAACCCACAGGAGAATTTTCTTTCGTCAAAATTTTTCAGAAATCACGTTTTGAGGAAATCCCGCATTGTGTGAAATTATCTTGTTTTTCCTAAACAACACGTTGTAACTCGAAAAGCTTTGGTGTTACGTGTATGTCTAAGCATGTAGCCTCAAAAGAGAACGCACAGGAGAGTTTTCTCTCGAAAGAATATGTAAGAATACCACGTTATAAGGAAATACGGTGTTGCAGAGTAAAGACAAATTCTTACATATTGGAAACACTTAACGAGAAGAAATAACACATGGTACAAAATTAGCTTGTATCTCCGAAACAACACGTTGTAACTCGAAAAGATTTGCTGTGGTGTTTACATCTAAACGTGTAGCCTCAAAAGAGAACCCACTGGAGAATTTTCTCTCGTCAAAATTTTTTCAGAAAACCACGTTTTAAGGACATCCTGCATCATGCGAAATCATCTTGTTTTCCTAAACAACACATTGTAACTCGAAAAGCTTTGGTGTTGCGTGTATGTCTAAGTGTGTAGCCTCAAAAGAGAATGCACAGTAGAGGATTCTCTCGAAAGAATATGTAAGAATACCACGTTATAAGGAAATACAGTATTGCAGAGTAAAGACAGATACTTACTTATTGGAAACACTTTACGAGAAGGAATAATACATCGTACAAAATTAGCTTGTATTTCCTAAACAACACGTTGTACCTCGAAGGATTTGGTGTGGCGTGTAAGTTTAAACGTGTAGCCTCAACGAGAACCCACAGGAGAATTTTCTTTCGTCAAATTTGTCAGAAAACCACGTTTTAAGGAAATCCCGCATTGTGCGAAATTATCTTGTTTTTCCTAAACAACACGTTGTAACTCCAAAAGCTTTGGTGTTGCGTGTATGTCTAAACGTGTGGCCTCAAAAGAGAACACACAGGAGAGTTTTCTCTCGAAAGAATATATAAGAATACCACGTTATAAGGAAATACAGTGTTGCAGAGTAAAGACAAATACGTATGTATTGGAAACACTTTACGAAAAGAAATAACGCATCTTACAAAATTAGCTTGTATCTCCTAAACAACATGTTGTAACTCGAAAAGATTTGGTGTGGCATGTAAGTCTAAACGTGTAGCCTCAAAAGAGAACCCACAGGAGAATTTCCTTTCGTCAAAATTTGTCAGAAAAAAACGTTTTAAGGAAATCCCGCATCGTGCGAAATTATCTTGTTTTTCCTAAACAACACGTTGTAACTCGAAAAGCATTGGTGCTGCGTGTATGTCTAAGCGTGTAGCCTTAAAAGAGAACGCACAGGAGAGTTTTCTCTCGAACGAATATTTAAGAATACCACGTTATAAGGAAATACAGTGTTGCAGAGTAAAGATAGATACATACGTATTTGAAACACTTTACAAGAAGAAATAATGCATCGTACAAAATTAGCTTGTATTTCCTAAAAAGCCCATTGTAACTCGAAAGGTTTTGGTGTGGCGTGTACGTCTAAATGTGTAGCCACAAAAGAGAACCCACAGGAGAATTTTCTTTCGTCAAAATTTTTCAGAAAACCACGTTTTAAGGAAATCCCGCGTCCTGCGAAATCATCTTCTTTTTCCTAAACTACATGTTGTAACTTGAATAGCTTTGGTGTTGCCTGTATGTCTAAGTGTGTAGCCACAAAAGGGAACGCACAGGACAGTTTTCTATCGAAAGAATATGTAAGAATACCACGTTATAAGGAAATACAATGTTGCAGAGTAAAGACAAATACGTAAGTATTGGAAACACTTTATGAGAAGAATTAACACATTGTAAAATATTAGCTTGTATCTCCTAAACAACACGTTGTAACTCGAACAGATTTGGTGTGGCGTGTACGTCTAAACATGTAGCCTCAAAAGAGAACCCACAGGAGAACTTTCTATTGTCAAATTTTTCAGAAAACCACGTTTATGGAAATCTCGCATCGTGCGAAATTATCTAGTTTTTCCTAAACAACACGTTGTAACTCAAAAAGCTTTGGTGTTGCTTGTATGTCTAAACATGTAGCCTCAGAAGAGAACGCTCAGGAGAGTTTTCCCTCGAAAGAATATGTAAGAATACCACGTTATAAGGAAATACAGTGTTGCAGAGAAAGACAAATACGTACGTATTGGAAACAATTTACGAGAAGAAATAACACATCGTACAAAATTAGCCTGTATCTCCTAAACAACACGTGGTAACTCGAAAGGATTTGGTGTGGCGTGCATGTCTAAACGTGTAGCATCATAAGAGAACCCACAGGAGAATTTTCTTTCTTCAAAATTTGTCAGAACACAACGGTTTAAGGAAATCCGAGAACGCACAGGAGAGTTTTCTCTCGAAATAATATGTAACAATACCACGTTATAAGGAAATACAGTGTTGCAGAGTAGAGGCAAATACATACTTATTGGAAAAAGTTAAACTTTACGAGATGAAATAATGCATCGTAAAAAAATTAGCTTGTATCTCCTAAACAACATGTTGTAACTTAAAAAGATTTGGTGTGGCCTGTACGTCTAAACGTGTAGTCTCAAATGAGAACCCATAGGAGAATTTTCTTTGGTCAACATTTGTCAGAAAATCACGTATTAAGGAAACCCCTCTTCGTGCGAAATTATCTTGTTTTTCCTAAACAACACATTGTAACACGAAAATCTTTGTTATTGCGTGTATGTCTAAGCGTGTAGCCTCAAAAGAGGACGCACAGGAAAGTTTTCTCTCGAAAGAATATGTAAGAATACCACGTTATAAGGAAATACAGTGTTGCAGACTAAAGGCAAATACGTACCTATTGGAAACACCTTACAAGAAGAAATAAAGCATCATAAAAAATTAGCTTGTATCTCCTAAACAACAGTTTGTAACTCGAAAAGATTTGGTGTGGCGTGCACGTCTAAACGTGTAGCCTCAAAAGATAACCCACAGGAGAATTTTTTTTCGTTAATATTTCTCAGAAAACCATGTTTTAAGGAAATCACTCATCGTGCGAAATTATCTTGCTTTTCCTAAAAAACACGTTGTAACTCGAAAAGATTTGATGTTGCGTTTCCAATACATATGTATTTTCCTTTACTCTGCAACACTGTATTTCCTTACAACGTGGTATTCTTACATATTCTTTCGAGAGAAAACTCTCCTGTGCGTTCTCTTTTGGGGCTACACGCTTAGACATACACGCAACACCATAGCTTTTCGAGTTAAAACGTTTTGTTTAGGAAAAACAAGATAATTTCGCATGATGCGGTATTTCCTTCATACGTGGTTTTCTGACAAATTTTGACCAAAGAAAATTCTCCTATGGTTTCTCTTTTGAGGCTACACGATTAGACGTACACGCCACACCAAATCTTTTTAAGTTACAACGTGTTGTTTAGGAGATACAAGCTAATTTTGTAAGATGCGTTATTTCTTCTCGTAAAGTTTTTCCAATACGTAAATATTTGTCTTTACTCTGCAACACTGTATTTCCTAATAACGTGGTATTCTTATATATTCTTTCGAGAAAAATCTCTCCTTTGCATTCTCTTTTGAGGCTACACGCTTAGACATACACGCAACACCAAAGGTTTTCGCGTTACAACGTGTTGCTTAGGAAAAACAAGATAATTTCGCACGATGCAGGATTTCCTTAAAACGTGGTTTTCTGACAAATTTTGATGAACGAAAATTCTCCTGTGGGTTCTCGTTTGAGGCTACACGTTTAGACGTACACACCACACCAAATCTTTTCGAGTTATAACGTGATGTTTAGGAGATACATACTAATTTTGTACGATGCCTTATTTCTTCTCGTAAAGTTTAAGTGTTTCCAATAAGTATGTATTTGTCTTTACTCTGCAACACTGTATTTCCTTATAACGTGGTATTCTTACATATTCTTTCGAGAGAAAACTCTCCTGTGCGTTCTCTTTTGAGGCTACATGCTTTGACATACACGCAACACCAAAGCTTTTCGAGTTACAATGTGTTGTTTAGGAAAAACAAGATAATTTAGCACGATGCGGGATTTCCTTAAAACGTGGTTTTCTGACAAATTTTGACGAAAGAAAATACTCCTGTGGGTTCTCTTTTGAGGCTACACATTTAGACGTACACACCACATCAAATCTTTTCGAGTTACATCGTGTTGTTTAGGAGATACAAGGTAATTTTTTTTTACGAAGCGTTATTTCTTCTCATAAAGTTTAAGTGTTTCCATTACGTAAATATTTGCCTTTACTCTGCAACACTGTATTTCCTTATAACGTGGTATTCTTGCATATTCTTTCGAGAGAAAACTCTCCTGTGCATTCTCCTTTGAGGCTACGTGCTTAGATATACACACAACACCAAAGCTTTTCGAGTTACAACGTGTTATTTAGGAAAAACAACATAATTTCGCACGATGCGGGATTTCCTTAAAACGTGGTTTTCTGACAAATTTTGAAGAAATAAAACTCTCCTGTGGGTACTCTTTTGAGGCTACACGTTTAGACGTACATGCCACACCAAATCTTTTCGAGTTCCAACGTGTTGTTTAGGACATACAAGCTAATTTTGCAAGATGCGTTATTTCTCTCATAAAGTGTTTCCAATACATATGTATTAGTCTTTACTCTGCAACACTGTATTTCCTTGTAATGTGGTATCCTTACATATTCTTTCGAGAGAAAACTCTACTGTGCGTTCTCTTTTGAGGCTACACGCAGGGAAAACTCTCCTGTGCCTTCTCTTTTGAGGCTCCATCCTTACACATACACGCAACACCAAAGCTTTTCGAGTTACAACATGTTGTTTAGGAAAAAGGAGATGATTTTGCACGATGCGGGATTAGCTTAAAACGTGGTTTTCTGAAAAATTTTGACGAAAGAAAATTCTCCTGTGTGTTCTCTTTTGAGGCTACATGTTTAGACGTACACGCCACACCAAATCTTTTCGAGTTACATCGTGTTGTTTAGGAGATACAAGCTAATTTTGTACGATGCGTTATTACTTCTCGTAAAGTGTTTCCAATACCTAAGTATTTGTCTTTACTCTGCAACACTGTATTTCCTTATAACGTGGTATTCTTATATATTCTTTCGAGAGAAATCTCTCCTGTGCATTCTCTTTTGAGGCCACTCGTTTAGACATACACGCAACACCAAAGCTTTTCGAGTTACGAAGTGTTGTGCAGGAAAAACAAGATAATTTCGCACAATGCGGGATTTCCTTAATAAGTGGATTCTGACAAATTTTGACGAAAGAAAATTCTCCTGTGTGTTCTCTTTTGAGGCTACATATTTAGACGTACGCGCCACACCAAATCTTTTCGAATTACAACGTATTGTTTAGGAGATACAAGCTAATTTTGTACAATGCATTAATTCTTCTCGTAAAGTGTTTCCAATACGTACATATTTGTCTTTACTCTGCAACACTGTATTTCTTAAAACGTGGTTTTCTTACATATTCTTTCAAGAGAAAACTATCCTGTGCATTCCCTTTTGAGACTACACACTTAGACATACAGGCAACAACAAAGCTTTTCGAGTTACAACGTGTTGTTTATGAAAAACAAGATAATTTCGCACGATGCGGGATTTCCTTAAAACGTGGTTTTCTGACAAATTTTGACGAAAGAAAATTCTCCTGTGGGTTCCCTTTTGAGGCTTCACGTTTAGACGTGCACGCCACACCAAATCCTTTCGAGTTACCACATGTTGTTTAGGAGATACAAGCTAATTTTGTACGCTGCGTTATTTCTTCTCATAAAGTGTTTCCAATACGTACGTATTTGTCTTTACTCTGCAACACTGTATTTCCTTATAACGTGGTATTCTTACATATTCTGTCGAAAGAAAACTATCCTGTGCGTTCCCTTTTGAGGCTACACACTTAGACATACAGGCAACACCAAAACTTTTCGAGTTACAACGTGTTGTTTATGAAAAACAAGATAATTTCGCACGATGCGGGATTTCCGTAAAAAGTGGTGTTCTGACAAATTTTGACGAAAGAAAATTCTCCTGTTGGTTCTCTTTTGAGGCTACACGTTTAGACGTGCATGCCACACCAAATCTTTTCGAGTTACCACGTGTTGTTTAGGAGATACAAGCTAATTTTTTACGATGCGTTATTTCTTCTCGTAAAGTGTTTCCAATAAGTACGTATTTGTCTTTACTTTGCAACACTGTATTTCCTTATAACGTTGTATTCTTACATGTTCTTTCGAGAGAAAAATCTCCTGTGCCTTCTCTTAAGTGGCTACACGCATAGACATACATGCAGCACCAAAGCTTTTCGAGTTACAACGTGTTGTTTAGGAAAAACAAGATAATTTTGCACGATGCGGGATTTCCTTAAAACGTGGTTTTCTGACAAATTTTGACGAAAGAAAGTTCTCCTGTGGGTTCTCTTTTGAGGCTACACGTTTAGACGTATGAGCTACACCAAATCTTTTCGAGTTACAACGTGTTGTTTACGAGATACAAGCAAATTTTTTACGATGCGTTATTTCTTCTCCTAAAGTGTTTCCAATATGTACTTATTTGTCTTTACTCTGCAACACTGTATTTCCTTATAACGTGGTATTCTTACATATTCTTTCGAGAGAAAACTCTCCTGTGCGTTCTCTTTTGAGGCTACACGCTTAGACAAACACTCAACACCAAAGCTTTTCGAGTTACACCGTGTTGTTTAGTAAAAACAAGATAATTTTGCACGATGCGAGATTTCCTTAAAACGTGTTTTCTGACAAATTTTGATGAAAGAAAATTCTCCTTTGAGTTCTCTTTTGAGGGTACATGTTTAGACGTACATGTCACACCAAATCTTTTCGAGTTACAACGTGTTGTTTAGGAGATACAAGCTAATTTTTTACGATGCGTTATTTCTTCTCATAAATTGTGTCCAATACTTACTTATTTGTCTTTACTCTGCAACACTGTATTTCCTTATAACGCGGTATTCTTACATATTCTTTCGAGAGAAAACTCTCCTGTGCGTTCTCTTTTGAGGCTACACGCTTAGACATACACGCAGCACCAAAGCTTTTAGAGTTACAACGTGTTGTTTAGGAAAAACAAGATAATTTCTACGATGCGGGATTTCCATAAAACGTGGTTTTCTGACAAATTTTGACGAAAGAAAATACTCCTGTAAGTTCACTTTTGAGGCTACACGTTTAGACGTACACGCCACACCAAATCTTTTCGAGTTTCATCGTGTTGTTTAGGAGATACAAGCTAATTTTGTAGGATGCGTTATTTCTTCTCGTAAAGTGTTTCCAATACATACGTATTTGTCTTTACTCTGCAACACTGTATTTCCTTATAACGTGGTATTCTTATATATTCTTTCGAGAGAAAACTCTCCTGTGCGTTATCTTTTGAGGCCACACGTTTAGACATACATGCAACACCAAAGCTTTCGAGTTACAATGTGTTGTTTAGGAAAAACAAGATAATTTCGCACAATGCGGGATTTCCTTAAAACGTGGTTTTCTGACAAATTTTGACGA
Source organism: Apodemus sylvaticus (assembly GCF_947179515.1). Taxonomy (NCBI): domain Eukaryota; kingdom Metazoa; phylum Chordata; class Mammalia; order Rodentia; family Muridae; genus Apodemus; species Apodemus sylvaticus. The sequence continues at coordinate 564,224 of NW_026263408.1, forward strand.
AAGAAAATTCTCCTGTGGGTTCTCTTTTGAGGCTACACGTTTCAACTTACACGTCACACCAAATCCTTCAAGTTACAACGTGTTGTTTAGGAAATACAAGCTAATTTTGTACGATGTATTATTCCTTCTCGTAAAGTGTTTCCAATAAGTAAGTATCTGTCTTTACTCTGCAACACTGTATTTCCTTATAACGTGGTATTCTTACATATTCTTTCGAGAGAATACTCTACTGTGCATTCTCTTTTGAGGCTACATGATTAGACATACACGCAACACCAAAGCTTTTCGAGTTACAACGTGTTGTTTAGGAAAAACAAGATAATTTCGCATGATGCAGGACTTCCTTAAAACGTGGTTTTCTAAAAAAATTTTGACCAAAGAAAATTCTCCTGTGGGTTCTCTTTTGAGGCTACGCATTTAGATGTAAACACAACACCAAATATTTTCGAGTTACAACGTGTTGTTTACACCAAAGCTTTTCGAGTTACAACGTGTTGTTTAGGAAAAACAAGATAATTTCGCACGATGCGGGATTTCCTTAAAACGTGGTTTTCCGACATATTTTGACGAAAGAAAATTCTCCTGTGGGTTCTCTTTTGAGGCTACACGTTTCAACGTACACGCCACACAAAATCTTTTCGCGTTACACCGTGTTGTTTAGGAAATACAAGCTAATTTTGTATGATGTATTATTCCTTCTCATAAAGTGTTTCCAATATGTATGTATCTGTCTTTACTGTGCAACACTGTATGTCCTTATAACGTGGTATTCTTACATATTCTTTCAAGAGAATACTCTCCTGTGCGTTCTCTTTTGAGGCTGCACGCTTAGACATACATGCAAAACCAAAGCTTTTCGAGTTACAACGTGTTGTTTAGGAAAAACAAGATAATTTCGCACGATGCGGGATTTCCAGAAAACGTGGTTTTCTGAAAAAATTTTGACCAACGAAAATTCTCCTGTGGGTTCTCTTTTGAGGCTACACCTTTAGATAAACACCACACCAAATCCTTTTGAGTTACAACGTGTTGTTTAGGAGATACAAGCTAATTTTTTACCATGTGTTATTTCTTCTCGTAAAGTGTTTCCAATACGTACATATTTGTCTTTACTCTGCAACACTGTTTTTCCATATAACGTGGAATAACAAATAGTAAAAAATTAGCTTGTATCTGCTAAACAACACCTTATAACTCGAAAGGATTTGGTGTGGCTTGTACGTCTAAACGTGTACCCTCAAAAGAGAACCCACGTTTTAAGGAAATCCCGCATCGTGCGCAATTATCTTCTTTTTCCTAAACAACACGTTTTAACTCGAAAAGCTTTGGTGTTGCGTGTATGTCTAAGCGTGTAGCCTCAAAAGAGAACGCACAGGAGAGTTTTCTCTCGAAAGAGTATGTAAGAATACCACTTTATAAGGAAATACAGTGTCGCAGAGTAAAGGCAAATACATACGTATTGGAAACACTTTACGAGAAGAAATAACGCAACGTACAAAATTAGCTTGTATCTCCTAAACAACACGTTGTAACTCGAAAAGATTTGGTGTGGCCTGTACGTCTAAACGTGTAGCCTCAAAAGAGAACCCACAGGAGAATTTTCTTTCGTCAAAATTTTTCAGAAAACCACGTTTTAAGGAAATCCCGCTTTAAGGAAATCCTAAACAACACGTTGTAACTCGAAAAGCTTTGGTGTTGCTTGTATGTTTAAGCGTGTAGCCTCAAAAGAGAACGCACAGGAGAGTTTTTTCTCGATAGAATTTGTAAGGATACCACGTTATAAGGAAATACAGTGTTGCAGAATAAAGACAAATACGTATGTATTGGAAACCCATAAATCCCGCATCATGCGAAATTATCTTGTTCTTCCTAAACAACACGTTGTAACTCGAAAAGCGTTGGTGTTGCGTATATGTATAAGCGTGTAGCCTCAAATGAGAACGCACAGGAGAGTTTTCTCTTGAAAGAATATGTAAGAATACCACGTTGTAGAATAAAGACATATACTTACTTATTGGAAAAACTTTACGAGAAGAAATAACGCATCGTACAAAATTAGATTGTATCTCCTAAACAACACGTTGTAACTTAAAAAGATTTGGTGTGGCCTGTACGTCTAAACGAGTAGCCTCAAAAGAGAACCCATAGAGGAATTTTCCTTGGTCAAAATTTGTCAGAAAACCACTTATTAAGGAAATCCCGCATCGTGCGTAATTATCTTGTTTTTCCTAAACAACACGTTGTAACTCGAAAAGCTTTGGTGTTGCGTGTATGTCTAAGTGCGTAGCCTCAAAGGGGAATGCCCAGGAGAGTTTTCTCTCGAAAGAATATGTAAGAATACCACGTTATAAGGAAATACAGTGTTGCAGAGTATAGACAAATACATACTTATTGGAAACACTTTACGAGAAGAAATAAAGCATCATGCAAAATTAGCTTGTATCTCCTAAACAACACGTTGTAACTGGAAAAGATTTGGTGTGGTGTGTACGTCTAAACGTGTAGCCTCAAAAGAGAATCCACAGGAGAGTTTTCTTTGGTCAAAATTTGTCAAAAACTACGTTTTACGGAAATCCCGCATCGTGAGAAAATATCTTGTTTTTCCTAAACAACACATTGTAACTCGAAAAGCTTTGGTGTTGCGTGTATTTCTAAGCGTGTAGCCTCAAAAGAGAACGCACAGGAGAGTTTTCTCCCGAAAGAATATGTAAGAATACCACGTTATAAGGAAATATAGTGTTGCAGAGTAAAGACAAATCCATACTTATTGGAAACACTTAAACTTTACGAGAAGAAATAACACATAGTAAAAAATTAATTTGTATCTCCTAAACAACACGTTATAACTCGAAAGGATTTGGTGTGGCGTGTATGTCTAAACGTGTACCCTCAAAAGAGAACCCACAGGAGAATTTTCTTTCTTCAAGATTTGTCAGAAAACCACGTTTTAAGGAAATCCCGCATCATGCGAAATTATCTTGTTTTTCCTAAACAACACGTTGTAACTCGAAAAGCTTTGGTGTTGCGTGTATGTCTAGGCGTGTATGTCTAGGCGTGTAGCCTCCAAAGAGAACGCACAGGAGAGTTTACTGTCGAAAGAATATGTAAGAATACCACGTAATAAGGAAATACAGTGTTGCAGAGTAAAGGCAAATTCATACGTATTGGAAACACTTAAACTTTACGAGAAGAAATAAGGCATCATAAAAAAAATTAGCTTGTATCTCCTAAACAACACGTTGTAACTCAAAAAGATTTGGTGTGGTGTGTACGTCTAAACGTGTAGCCTTAATAGAGAACCCACAGGAGAGTTTTCTTTCATCAAAATTTATCAGAAAACCACGTTTTAAGGAAATCCCGCATCGTGGGAAATTATCTTGTTCTTCCTAAACAACACATTGTAACTCGAAAAACTTTGGTGTTGCGTGTATGTCTAAGCGTGTAGCCTCAAATGAGAACGCACAGGAGAGTTTTCTCTCGAAAGAATATGTAAGAATACCACGTTATAAGGAAATACAGTGTTGCAGAGTAAAGACATATTTTTACTTATTAGAAATACTTTCCGAGAAGAAATAACCTATCGTACAAAATTAGCTTGTATCTCCTAAACAACACGTTGTACCTTAAAAAGATTAGGTGTGGCCTGTACGACTAAACGTGTAGCCTCAAAAGAGAACCCATAGGAGAATTTTCCTTGGTCAAAATTTGTCAGAAAACCACTTATTAAGGAAATCCCGCATCGCGCGAAATTATATTGTTTTTCCTAATCAACACGTTGTAACGCGAAAAGCTTTGGTGTTGCCTGTATGTCTAAGCATGTAGCCTCAAAGGGGAACACACAGGAGAGTTTTCTCTCGAAAGAATATGTAAGAATACCACGTTATAAGGAAATACAGTGTTGCAGACTAAAGGCAAATATGTACGTATTGGAAACACGTTACGAGAAGAAATAACGCATCGTAGAAAATTAGCTTGTATCTCCTAAACAACACGTTGTAACTCGAAAGGATTTGGTGTGGCGTGGACGTCTAAACGTGTAGCCTCAAAAGAGAACACACAGGACAATTTTCTTTCGTCAAAAATTTTCAGAAATCCACGTTTTAAGGAAATCCCGCATCGTGCGAAATTATGTTGTTTTTCCTAAACAACACATTGTAACTCGAAAAGCTTTGGTGTTGCGTGTATGTCTAAGCGTGTAGCCTCAAAAGAGAACACACAGGAGAGTTTTCTCTCGAAAGAATATGTAAGAATACCACGTTATAAGGGAATACAGTGTTGCAGAGTAAAGACAAATACGTATGTATTGGAAACCCATAAACTTTACGAGATGAAATAAAGCATCGTAAAAAATTAGCTAGTATCTCCTAAACAACACGTTGTAACTCGAAAAGATTTGGTGTGGTGTGTACGTCTAAACGTTTAGCCTCAAAAGAGAACACATAGGACAATTTTCTTTCATCAAATTTTGTCAGAAAACCACGTTTTAAGGAAATCACGCATCGTGAGAAATTATCTAGATCTTCCTAAACAACACGTTTTAACTCGAAAAGCTTTGGTGTTGGGTGTATGTCTAAGCATGTAGCCCCAAAAGAGAAGGCAGAGGAGAGTTTTTTCTCGAAAGAATATGTAAGAATGACACGTTATAAGGAAATACAGTGTTGCAGAGTAAAGACAAATACTTATTTATTGGAAAAACTTTACAAGAAGAAATAACGCATCGTACAAAATTAGTTTGTATCGCCTAAACAACACGTTGTAACTTAAAAAAGATTTGGACTGGCCTGTACGTCTAAACGTGTAGTCTCAAAAGAGAACCCATAGGAGAATTTTCTTTGGTCAAAATATGTCAGAAAACCACGTATTAAGGAAATCCCTCATTGTGCGAAATTATCTGGTTTTTCCTAAACAACACGTTGTAACGCGAAAAGCTTTGGTGTTGCGTGTATGTCTAAGCGTGTAGCCTCAAAAAAGGATGCACAGGAGAGTTTTTTCTCGAAAGAATATGTAAGAATACCACGTTATAAGGAAATACAGTGTTGCAGACTAAAGCCAAATACGTACGTATTGGAAACACTTTACTAGAAGAAATAACGCATCGTACAAAATTAGCTTGTATCTCCTAAACAACACGTTGTAACTCGAAAAGATTTGGTGTGGCATGTACGTCTAAACGTGTAGCCTCAAAAGAGAACCCACAGGAGAATTTTCTTTCGTCAAAATTTTTCAGAAACCACGTTTTAAGTAAATCCCGCATCGTGCGAAATTATCTTGTTTTTCCTAAACAACACGTTGTAACTCGAAAGCTTTGGTGTTGCGTGTATGTCTAAGCGTGTAGCCTCAAAAGAGAATGCACAGGAGAGTTTTTTCTTGATAGAATTTGTAAGGATACCACGTTATAAGGAAATACAGTGTTGCAGAATAAAGACAAATACGTATGTATTGGAAACCCATAAACTTTACGAGATGAAATAAATCATCGTACAAAATGAGCTTGTATCTCCTACACAACACGTTGTAACTCGAAAAGATTTGTTGTGGCGTGTACGTCTAAACATGTAGCCTCAAAAGAGAACCCACAGGAGAATTTTCTTTCATCAAAATTTGTCAGAAATCCACGTTTTAAGGAAATCCCGCATTGTGCGCAATTATCTTGTTTTTCATAAACAAAACATTGTAACTCTAAAAGCTTTGGTGTTGGGTGTATGTGCAAGTGTGTGGCCTCAAAAGAGAATGCACAGTAGAGTTTTCTCTCGAAAGAATATGTAAGAATACCACGTTATAAGGAAATACATTGCTGCAGACTAGAGGCAAATACATACGTATTGGAAACATATTATGAGAAGAAATAATGCATGGTACAAAATTAGCTTGTATCTCCTAAACAACACGTGGTAACTCAAAAAGATTTGGTGTGGCGTGTATGTCTAAATGTGTAGCCTCAAAAGAGAACCCACAGGAGAATTTTCTTACATCAAAATTTGTCAGAAAACCACATTTTAAGGAAATCCCGCATCGTGCGAAATTATCTTGTTTTTCCTAATCAACACGTTGTAACTTGAAAAGCTTTGGTCTTGAGTGTATGTCTAAGCGTGTAGCCTCCAAAGAGAACGCACAGGATAGTTTTCTCTCGAAAGAATATGTAAGATACCATGTTATAAGGAAATACAGTTTTGCAGAGTAAAGACAAATACTTATTTATTGGAAAAACTTTACGAGAAGAAATAACGCATCATAAAGAATTAGCTTGTATCTCCTAAACAACACGTTGTAACTCAAAAAGATTTGGTTTGGCATGTACGTCTAAACGTGTAGCCTCAAAAGAGAACCCACAGGAGAATTTTCTTTCGCCAAATTTGTCAGAAAACCATGTTTTATGGAAATCCCGCATTATGTTAAATTATCTTGTTTTTCCTAAACAACACGTTGTACCTCGAAAAGCTTTGGTGTTGTGTGAATGTCTAAGCGTGTAGCCTCAAAAGAGAATGCACAGAAGAGTTTTCTCTCGAAAGAACATGTAAGAATACAACATTATAAGGAAATACAGTTTTGCAGAGTAAAGACAAATACGTATGTATTTGAAACACTTTATGAGAAGAAATAACGCATCGTAAAAAATTAGTTTGTATCTCCTAAACAACACGTTGTAACTCGAAAAGATTTGGTGTGGCATGTACGTCTAAATGTGTAGCCTCAAAAGAGAACCCACAGGAGAATTTTCTTTCGTCAAAATTTGTCAGAAAACCACTTATTAAGGAAATCCCACATCGTGCGAAACTATCTTGTTTTTCCTAAACAACACATTGTAACTCGAAAATCTTTGGTGTTGCGTGTATGTCTAAGCATGTAGCCTCAAGAGAGAACGCACAGTAGAGATTTCTCTCGAACGAGTATGTAAAAATACCACGTTATAAGGAAATACATTGTGACAAATTAAAAATAAATTAGTTCCTTTTGGAAACACTTAAACTTTACAAGAAGATATAAAGCATCGTAAAAAATTAGCTTGTATCTCCTAAAGAACACGTTGTAACTCGAAAACATTTGGTGTGGCGTGTACGTCTAAACGTTTAGCCTCAAATGAAAACCCACAGGAGAATTTTCTTTCCTCAAAATTTGTCAGAAAACCACGTTTTAAGGAATTCCCGCATCATGAGAAATTATCTTGTTTTTCCTAAACAACACGTTCTAACTCGAAATGCTTTGGTGTTGCGTGTATGTCTAAGCGTGTAGCCTCAAAAGAGAATGCACAGGAGAGTTTTCTCTCGAAAGAATATGTACGAATACCATGTTATAAGGAAATACAGTGTTGTAGAGTAAAGACAAATACGTACATATTAAAAACACTTTAGGAGAAGAAATAACGCATCGTACAAAATTAGCTTGTATCTCCTAAACAACACGTTGTAACTCGAAAAGATTTGGTGTGGCGTGTACGTCTAAACATGTAGCCTCAAAAGAGAACCCACAGGTGAATTTTCTTTTGTCAAAATTTGTCAGAAAACCACGTTTTAAGGAAATCCCGCATTGTGCGCAATTATCTTGTTTTTCATAAACAAAACATTGTAACTCGAAAAGCTTTGGTGTTGGGTGTATGTGTAAGCGTTTAGCCTCAAAAGAGAATGCACAGGAGAGCTTTCTCTCGAAAGAATATGTAAGAATACCACGTTATAAGGAAATATATTGCTGCAGAGTAAAGACAAATACATACGTATTGGGAACATATTATGAGAAGAAATAATGCATGGTACAAAATTTGCTTGTATCTCCTAAACAACGCGTGGTAACTCAAAAAGAATTGGTGTGGCGTGCACGTCTAAATGTGTAGCCTCAAAAGAGAACCCACAGGAGAATTTTCTTACGTCAAAATTTGTCAGAAAACCACTTTTTAAGGAAATCCCGCATCGTGGGAAATTATCTTGTTTTTCCTAATCAACACGTTGTAACTCGAAAAGCTTTGGTGGTGCGTGTATGTCTAAGCGTGTAGCCTCCAAAGAGAACGCAAGGGATAGTTTTCTCTCGAAAGAATATGTAAGAATACCACGTTATGAGGAAATACAATGTTGCAGAGTATAGACAAATATGTACTTATTGGAAACACTTTACGAAAAGAAATAACGCATCATGCAAACTTAGCTTGTATCTCCTAAACAACACGTTGTAACTCGAAAAGATTTGGTGTGGCGTGAACGACTAAACGTGTAGCCTCAAAGGAGAACCCACAGGAGAGTTTTCTTTCGTCAAAATTTGTCAGAAAACGACGTTTTAAGGAAATCCTGCATCCTGCGAAATTATCTTGTTTTTCCTAAACAACATGTTGTAACTCGAAAAGCTTTGGTGTTGCGTATATGTCTAAGCGTGTAGCCTCAAAAGAGAACGCACAGGAGAGTTTTCTCCCGAAAGAATATGTAGGAATACCACGTTATAAGGAAATACAGTGTTGCAGAGTAAAGACAAATAAATACTTATTGGAAACACTTAAACTTTACGAGAAGAAATAAAACATAGTACAAAATTAGCTTGTATATTCTAAACAACACGTTATAACTCGAAAGGATTTGGTGTTGCGTGTATGTCTAAGCATGTAGTCTCAAAAGAGAATGCACAGGAGAGTTTTCTCTCGAAAGAATATGTAAGAATACCATGTTATAAGGAAACATATTGCTGCAGAGTAAAGACAAATACATACGTTTTGGAAACACATTAAGAGAAGAAATAACGCATGGTACAAAATTAGCTTGTATCTCCGAAACAACACGTGGTAACTCAAAAATATTTGGTGTGGTGTGTACATCTAAACGTGTAGCCTCAAAAGAGAACCCACAGGAGAATTTTCTTACGACAAAATTTGTCAGAAAACCACGTTTTAAGGAAATCCCGCATCGTGCGAAATTATCTTGTCTTTCCTAATCAACACGTTGTAACTCGAAAAGCTTTGGTGGTGCGTGTATGTCTAAGCGTGTAGCCTCCAAAGAGAACGCACAGGATAGTTTTCTCTCGAAAGAATATGTAAGAATACCACGTTATAAGGAAATACAGTGTTGCAGAGTATAGACAAATATGTACTTATTGGAAACACTTTAGGAGAAGAAATAACGCATCATGTAAAATTAGCTTGTATCTCCTAAACAACACGTTGTAACTCGACAAGATTTGGTGTGGCATGTATGTCTAAACGTGTAGCCTCAAAAGAGAACCCACAGGAGAGTTTTCTTTCGTCAAAATTCGTCAGAAAACCACGTTTTAAGGAAATACCGCATCGTGCGAAATTAACTTGTTTATCCTAAACAACATGTTGTAACTCGAAAAGCTTTGGTGGTGCGTGTATGTCTAAGCGTGGAGCCTCAAGAGAGAACACACAGGAGAGTTTTCTTCCGAAAGAATATGTAGGAATACCACGTTATAACGAAATACAATGTTGCAGAGTAAAGACAAATACATACTTATTGGAAACACTTAAGCTTACGAGAAGAAATAACACATAGTACAAAATTAGCTTGTATATCCTAAACAACACGTTATAACTCGAAAGGATTTGGTGTGGCGTGTACGACTAAACGTGTAGCCTCAAAAGAGAACCCACAGGAAAATTTTCTTTCGTCAAAATTTGTCAGAAAACCACGTTTTAAGGAAATCCCGCATCATGCGAAATTATCTTGTTTTTCCTAAACAACACGTTGTAACTCGAAAAGCTTTGGTGTTGGGTGAATGTCTAAGCGTGTAGCCTCCAAAGAGAACGCACAGGAGAGTTTTCTCTCGAAAGAATATGTAAGAATATCACGTTATAAGGAAATACAGTGTGGCAGAGTAGAGGCAAGTACATACGTATTGGAAACACTTAAACTTTACGAGAACAAATAATTCATCGTAAAAAAATTAGCTTGTATCTCCTAAACAACAAGTTGTAACTCAAAAAGATTTGGTGTGGTGTGTACGTCTAAAAGTGTAGCCTCAAAAGAGAACGCACAGGGGAGTTTCCTCCCGAAAGAATTTGTAGGAATACCACGTTATAAGGAAATACAGTGTTGCAGAGTAAAGACAAATACATACTTATTGGAAACAGTTAAGCTTTACGAGAAGAAATAACACATAGTACAAAATTAGCTTGTATATCCTAACCAACAGGTTATAACTCAATAGGATTTGGTGTGGCGTGTACATCTAAACGTGTAGCCTCAAAAGAGAACCCACAGGAGAATTTTCTTTTGTCAACACTTTTCAGAAAACCACGTTTTAAGGGAATCCCGCATCATGCGAAATTATCTTGTTTTTCCTAAACAACACGTTGTAACTCGAAAAGCTTTGGTGTTGCATGAATGTCTAAGCGTGTAGCCTCCAAAGAGAACGCACAGGAGAGTTTTCTCTCGAAAGAATATGTAAGAATACCACGTTATAAGGAAATACAGTGTGGCAGAGTAAAGAAAATACGTAAGTAATGGGAGCACTTTATGAGAGAAATAACGCATCTTGCAAAACTAGCCTGTATGTCCTAAACAACACGTTGTAACTCGAAAAGATTTGGTGTGGCGTGTACGTCTAAGAGTGTAGCCTCAAAAGAGAACCCACAGGAGAGTTTTCTTTCGTCAAAATTTGTTAGAAAACCACGTTTTTAGGAAATCCCTCATCGTGGGAAATTATCTTGTTTTTCCTAATCAACACGTTGTAACTCGAAAATCTTTGGTGGTGCTTGTATGTCTAAGCGTGTAGCCTCCAAAGAGAATGCACAGGATAGTTTTCTCTCGAAAGAATATGTAAGAATACCACGTTATAAGGAAATACAGTGTTGCAGAATTTAGACAAATATGTACTTATTGGAAACACTTTAGGAGAAGAAATAACGCATCATGCAAAATTAGCTTGTATCTCCTAAACAACACGTTGTAACTCGACAAGGTTTGGTGTGGCGTGTATGTCTAAACGTGTAGCCTCAAAAGAGAACACACAGGAGAGTTTTCTTTCGTCAAAATTTGTCAGAAAACCACGTTTTAAGGAAATACCGCATCGTGCGAAATTATCTTGTTTTTCCTAAACAACATGTAACTCGAAAAGCTTTGGTGGTGTGTGTATGTCTAAGCGTGTAGCCTCAAAAGAGAACGCACAGGAGAGTTTTCTTCCGAAAGAATATGTAGGAATACCACGTTATAAGGAAATACAGTGTTGCAGAGTAAAGACAAATGCATACTTATTGGAAACACTTAAGCTTTACGAGAGGAAATAACACATAGTAAAAATTAGTTTGTATATCCTAAACAACACGTTATAACTTGAAAAGATTAGGTGTGGCGTGTATGTCTAAACGTGTAGCCTCAAAAGAGAACCCACAGGAGAATTTTCTTTCATCAATATTTGTCAGAAAACCACGTTTTAAGGAAATCCCGCATCATGCGAAATTATCTTGTTTTTCCTAAACAACACGTTGTAACTCGAAAAGCTTTGGTGTTGCGTGTATGTCTAAGCGTGTAGCCTCAAAAGAGAACGCACAGGAGTGTTTTCTTCCAAAAGAATATGTAGGAATACCACGTTATATGGAAATACAGTGTTGCAGAGTAAAGACAAATGCGTTCTTATTGGAAACACTTAAGTTTACGAGAAGAAATAACACATAGTAAATATTAGTTTGTATATCCTAAACAACACGTTATAACTCGAAAGGATTTGGTGTGGCGTGTACGTCTAAACGTGTAGCCTCAAAAGAGAACCCACAGAAGAATTTTCTTTCATCAAAATTTGTCAGAAAACCACGTTTTTAAGGAAATCCCGCATCATGCGAAATTATCTTGTTTTTCCTAAACAACACGTTGTAACTAGAAAAGCTTTGGTGTTGCGTGAATGTCTAAGCGTGTAGCCTCCAAAGAGAACGCACAGGAGAGTTTTCTCTCGAAAGAATATGTAAGAATACCACGTTATAAGGAAATACAGTGTTGCAGAGTAGAGGCAAATATATACATATTGGAAACACTTAAACTTTAAGAGAAGAAATAATTCATCGTTAAAAAATAAGCTTGTACCTCCTAAACAACAAGTTGTAACTCAAAATGATTTGGTGTGGCGTGTACGTCTAAACGTGTAGCCTCAAAAGAGAACGCACAGGAGAGTTTTCTCCCGAAAGAATATGTAGGAATACTACGTTATAAGGAAATACAGTGTTGCAGAGTAAAGACAAATGCATACTTATTGGAAACACTTAAGCTTTACGAGAGGAAATAACACATAGTAAAAATTAGTTTGTATATCCTAAACACGTTATAACTTGAAAGGATTAGGTGTGGCGTGTACGTCTAAACGTGTAGCCTCAAAAGAGAACCCACAGGAGAATTTTCTTTCATCAATATTTGTCAGAAAACCACGTTTTAAGGAAATCACGCATCATGCGAAATTATCTTGTTTTTCCTAAACAACACGTTGTAACTCGAAAAGCTTTGGTGTTGCGTGTATGTCTAAGCGTGTAGCCGCAAAAGAGAACGCACAGGAGAGTTTTCTTCCGAAAGAATATGTAGGAATACCACGTTATAAGGAAATACAGTGTTGCAGAGTAAAGACAAATACATACTTATTGGAAACACTTAAGCTTTACGAGAAGAAATAACACATAGTAAAAAATTAGCTTGTATATCCTAAACAACACGTTATAACTCGAAAGGATTTGGTGTGGCGTGTAAGTCTAAACGTGTAGCCTCAAAAGAGAACCCACAGGAGAATTTTCTTTCGTCAAAATTTGTCAGAAAACCACTTATTAAGGAAATCCCGCATCATGCGAAACTATCTTGTTTTTCCTAAACAACACATTGGAACTCGAAAATCTTTGGTGTTGCGTGTATGTCTAAGCATGTAGCCTCAAGAGAGAACGCACAGTAGAGATTTCTCTCGAACGAGTATGTAAGAATACCACGTTATAAGGAAATACATTGTGGCAAATTAAAGATAAATACGTTCCTTTTGGAAACACTTAAACTTTACAAGAAGATATAAAACATCGTAAAAAATTAGCTTGTATCTCCTAAAGAACACGTTGTAACTCGAAAACATTTGGTGTGGCATGTACGTCTAAACATTTAGCCTCAAATGAAAACCCACAGGAGAATTTTCTTTCCTCAAAATTTGTCAGAAAACCACGTTTTAAGGAATTCCCGCATCATGAGAAATTATCTTGTTTTTCCTAAACAACACGTTCTAACTCGAAATGCTTTGGTGTTGCGTGTATGTCTAAGCGTGTAGCCTCAAAAGAGAATGCACAGGAGAGTTTTCTCTCGAAAGAATATGTACAAATACCATGTTATAAGGAAATACACTGTTGTAGAGTAAAGACAAATACGTACATATTGGAAACACTTTAGGAGAAGAAATAACGCATCGTACAAAATTAGCTTGTATCTCCTAAACAACACGTTGTAACTCGAAAAGATTTGGTGTGGCGTGTACGTCTAAACATGTAGCCTCAAAAGAGAACCCACAGGAGAATTTTCTTTCGTCAAAATTTGTCAGAAAACCACGTTTTAAGGAAATCCCGCATCATGCGAAATTATCTTGTTTTTCCTAAACAACACGTTGTAACTCGAAAAGCTTTGGTGTTGGGTGAATGTCTAAGCGTGTAGCCTCCAAAGAGAACGCACAGGAGAGTTTTCTCTCGAAAGAATATGTAAGAATATCACGTTATAAGGAAATACAGTGTGGCAGAGTAGAGGCAAGTACATACGTATTGGAAACACTTAAACTTTACGAGAAGAAATAATTCATCGTAAAAAAATTAGCTTGTATCTCCTAAACAACAAGTTGTAACTCAAAAAGATTTGGTGTGGCGTGTACGTCTAAAAGTGTAGCCTCAAAAGAGAAGGCACAGGGGAGTTTCCTCCCGAAAGAATTTGTAGGAATACCACGTTATAAGGAAATACAGTGTTGCAGAGTAAAGACAAATACATACTTATTGGAAACAGTTAAGCTTTACGAGAAGAAATAACACATAGTACAAAATTAGCTTGTATATCCTAACCAACAGGTTATAACTCGATAGGATTTGGTGTGGCGTGTACATCTAAACGTGTAGCCTCAAAAGAGAACCCACAGGAGAATTTTCTTTCGTCAACACTTTTCAGAAAACCACGTTTTAAGGGAATCCCGCATCATGCGAAATTATCTTTTTTTTCCTAAACAACACGTTGTAACTCGAAAAGCTTTGGTGTTGCGTGAATGTCTAAGCGTGTAGCCTCCAAAGAGAACGCACAGGAGAGTTTTCTCTCGAAAGAATATGTAAGAATACCACGTTATAAGGAAATACAGTGTGGCAGAGTAAAGAAAATACGTAAGTAATGGGAGCACTTTATGAGAGAAATAACGCATCTTGCAAAACTAGCCTGTATGTCCTAAACAACACGTTGTAACTCGAAAAGATTTGGTGTGGCGTGTACGTCTAAGAGTGTAGCCTCAAAAGAGAACCCACAGGAGAGTTTTCTTTCGTCAAAATTTGTTAGAAAACCACGTTTTTAGGAAATCCCTCATCGTGGGAAATTATCTTGTTTTTCCTAATCAACACGTTGTAACTCGAAAATCTTTGGTGGTGCTTGTATGTCTAAGCGTGTAGCCTCCAAAGAGAATGCACAGGATAGTTTTCTCTCGAAAGAATATGTAAGAATACCACGTTATAAGGAAATACAGTGTTGCAGAATTTAGACAAATATGTACTTATTGGAAACACTTTAGGAGAAGAAATAACGCATCATGCAAAATTAGCTTGTATTTCCTAAACAACACGTTGTAACTCGACAAGGTTTGGTGTGGCGTGTATGTCTAAACATGTAGCCTCAAAAGAGAACACACAGGAGAGTTTTCTTTCGTCAAAATTTGTCAGAAAACCACGTTTTAAGGAAATACCGCATCGTGCGAAATTATCTTGTTTTTCCTAAACAACATGTAACTCGAAAAGCTTTGGTGGTGCGTGTATGTCTAAGCGTGTAGCCTCAAAAGAGAACGCACAGGAGAGTTTTCTTCCGAAAGAATATGTAGGAATACCACGTTATAAGGAAATACAGTGTTGCAGAGTATAGACAAATGCATACTTATTGGAAACACTTAAGCTTTACGAGAGGAAATAACACATAGTAAAAATTAGTTTGTATATCCTAAACAACACGTTATAACTTGAAAAGATTAGGTGTGGCGTGTATGTCTAAACGTGTAGCCTCAAAAGAGAACCCACAGGAGAATTTTCTTTCATCAATATTTGTCAGAAAACCACGTTTTAAGGAAATCCCGCATCATGCGAAATTATCTTGTTTTTCCTAAACAACACGTTGTAACTCGAAAAGCTTTGGTGTTGCGTGTATGTCTAAGCGTGTAGCCTCAAAAGAGAACGCACAGGAGTGTTTTCTTCCAAAAGAATATGTAGGAATACCACGTTATATGGAAATACAGTGTTGCAGAGTAAAGACAAATGCGTTCTTATTGGAAACACTTAAGTTTACGAGAAGAAATAACACATAGTAAATATTAGTTTGTATATCCTAAACAACACGTTATAACTCGAAAGGATTTGGTGTGGCGTGTACGTCTAAACGTGTAGCCTCAAAAGAGAACCCACAGAAGAATTTTCTTTCATCAAAATTTGTCAGAAAACCACGTTTTTAAGGAAATCCCGCATCATGCGAAATTATCTTGTTTTTCCTAAACAACACGTTGTAACTAGAAAAGCTTTGGTGTTGCGTGAATGTCTAAGCGTGTAGCCTCCAAAGAGAACGCACAGGAGAGTTTTCTCTCGAAAGAATATGTAAGAATACCACGTTATAAGGAAATACAGTGTTGCAGAGTAGAGGCAAATATATACATATTGGAAACACTTAAACTTTAAGAGAAGAAATAATTCATCGTTAAAAAATAAGCTTGTACCTCCTAAACAACAAGTTGTAACTCAAAATGATTTGGTGTGGCGTGTACGTCTAAACGTGTAGCCTCAAAAGAGAACGCACAGGAGAGTTTTCTCCCGAAAGAATATGTAGGAATACTACGTTATAAGGAAATACAGTGTTGCAGAGTAAAGACAAATGCATACTTATTGGAAACACTTAAGCTTTACGAGAGGAAATAACACATAGTAAAAATTAGTTTGTATATCCTAAACACGTTATAACTTGAAAGGATTAGGTGTGGCGTGTACGTCTAAACGTGTAGCCTCAAAAGAGAACCCACAGGAGAATTTTCTTTCATCAATATTTGTCAGAAAACCACGTTTTAAGGAAATCACGCATCATGCGAAATTATCTTGTTTTTCCTAAACAACACGTTGTAACTCGAAAAGCTTTGGTGTTGCGTGTATGTCTAAGCGTGTAGCCGCAAAAGAGAACGCACAGGAGAGTTTTCTTCCGAAAGAATATGTAGGAATACCACGTTATAAGGAAATACAGTGTTGCAGAGTAAAGACAAATACATACTTATTGGAAACACTTAAGCTTTACGAGAAGAAATAACACATAGTAAAAAATTAGCTTGTATATCCTAAACAACACGTTATAACTCGAAAGGATTTGGTGTGGCGTGTAAGTCTAAACGTGTAGCCTCAAAAGAGAACCCACAGGAGAATTTTCTTTCGTCAAAATTTGTCAGAAAACCACTTATTAAGGAAATCCCGCATCATGCGAAACTATCTTGTTTTTCCTAAACAACACATTGGAACTCGAAAATCTTTGGTGTTGCGTGTATGTCTAAGCATGTAGCCTCAAGAGAGAACGCACAGTAGAGATTTCTCTCGAACGAGTATGTAAGAATACCACGTTATAAGGAAATACATTGTGGCAAATTAAAGATAAATACGTTCCTTTTGGAAACACTTAAACTTTACAAGAAGATATAAAACATCGTAAAAAATTAGCTTGTATCTCCTAAAGAACACGTTGTAACTCGAAAACATTTGGTGTGGCATGTACGTCTAAACATTTAGCCTCAAATGAAAACCCACAGGAGAATTTTCTTTCCTCAAAATTTGTCAGAAAACCACGTTTTAAGGAATTCCCGCATCATGAGAAATTATCTTGTTTTTCCTAAACAACACGTTCTAACTCGAAATGCTTTGGTGTTGCGTGTATGTCTAAGCGTGTAGCCTCAAAAGAGAATGCACAGGAGAGTTTTCTCTCGAAAGAATATGTACGAATACCATGTTATAAGGAAATACAGTGTTGTAGAGTAAAGACAAATACGTACATATTGGAAACACTTTAGGAGAAGAAATAACGCATCGTACAAAATTAGCTTGTATCTCCTAAACAACACGTTGTAACTCGAAAAGATTTGGTGTGGCGTGTACGTCTAAACATGTAGCCTCAAAAGAGAACCCACAGGAGAATTTTCTTTCGTCAAAATTTGTCAGAAAACCACGTTTTAAGGAAATCCCGCATCATGCGAAATTATCTTGTTTTTCCTAAACAACACGTTGTAACTCGAAAAGCTTTGGTGTTGGGTGAATGTCTAAGCGTGTAGCCTCCAAAGAGAACGCACAGGAGAGTTTTCTCTCGAAAGAATATGGAAGAATATCACGTTATAAGGAAATACAGTGTGGCAGAGTAGAGGCAAGTACATACGTATTGGAAACACTTAAACTTTACGAGAAGAAATAATTCATCGTAAAAAAATTAGCTTGTATCTCCTAAACAACAAGTTGTAACTCAAAAAGATTTGGTGTGGCGTGTACGTCTAAAAGTGTAGCCTCAAAAGAGAACGCACAGGGGAGTTTCCTCCCGAAAGAATTTGTAGGAATACCACGTTATAAGGAAATACAGTGTTGCAGAGTAAAGACAAATACATACTTATTGGAAACAGTTAAGCTTTACGAGAAGAAATAACACATAGTACAAAATTAGCTTGTATATCCTAACCAACAGGTTATAACTCGATAGGATTTGGTGTGGCGTGTACATCTAAACGTGTAGCCTCAAAAGAGAACCCACAGGAGAATTTTCTTTCGTCAACACTTTTCAGAAAACCACGTTTTAAGGGAATCCCGCATCATGCGAAATTATCTTTTTTTTTCCTAAACAACACGTTGTAACTCGAAAAGCTTTGGTGTTGCGTGAATGTCTAAGCGTGTAGCCTCCAAAGAGAACGCACAGGAGAGTTTTCTCTCAAAAGAATATGTAAGAATACCACGTTATAAGGAAATACAGTGTGGCAGAGTAAAGAAAATACGTAAGTAATGGGAGCACTTTATGAGAGAAATAACGCATCTTGCAAAACTAGCCTGTATGTCCTAAACAACACGTTGTAACTCGAAAAGATTTGGTGTGGCGTGTACGTCTAAGAGTGTAGCCTCAAAAGAGAACCCACAGGAGAGTTTTCTTTCGTCAAAATTTGTTAGAAAACCACGTTTTTAGGAAATCCCTCATCGTGGGAAATTATCTTGTTTTTCCTAATCAACACGTTGTAACTCGAAAATCTTTGGTGGTGCTTGTATGTCTAAGCGTGTAGCCTCCAAAGAGAATGCACAGGATAGTTTTCTCTCGAAAGAATATGTAAGAATACCACGTTATAAGGAAATACAGTGTTGCAGAATTTAGACAAATATGTACTTATTGGAAACACTTTAGGAGAAGAAATAACGCATCATGCAAAATTAGCTTGTATCTCCTAAACAACACGTTGTAACTCGACAAGGTTTGGTGTGGCGTGTATGTCTAAACGTGTAGCCTCAAAAGAGAACACACAGGAGAGTTTTCTTTCGTCAAAATTTGTCAGAAAACCACGTTTTAAGGAAATACCGCATCGTGCGAAATTATCTTGTTTTTCCTAAACAACATGTAACTCGAAAAGCTTTGGTGGTGCGTGTATGTCTAAGCGTGTAGCCTCAAAAGAGAACGCACAGGAGAGTTTTCTTCCGAAAGAATATGTAGGAATACCACGTTATAAGGAAATACAGTGTTGCAGAGTAAAGACAAATGCATACTTATTGGAAACACTTAAGCTTTACGAGAGGAAATAACACATAGTAAAAATTAGTTTGTATATCCTAAACAACACGTTATAACTTGAAATGATTAGGTGTGGCGTGTATGTCTAAACGTGTAGCCTCAAAAGAGAACCCACAGGAGAATTTTCTTTCATCAATATTTGTCAGAAAACCACGTTTTAAGGAAATCCCGCATCATGCGAAATTATCTTGTTTTTCCTAAACAACACGTTGTAACTCGAAAAGCTTTGGTGTTGCGTGTATGTCTAAGCGTGTAGCCTCAAAAGAGAACGCACAGGAGTGTTTTCTTCCAAAAGAATATGTAGGAATACCACGTTATATGGAAATACAGTGTTGCAGAGTAAAGACAAATGCGTTCTTATTGGAAACACTTAAGTTTACGAGAAGAAATAACACATAGTAAATATTAGTTTGTATATCCTAAACAACACGTTATAACTCGAAAGGATTTGGTGTGGCGTGTACGTCTAAACGTGTAGCCTCAAAAGAGAACCCACAGAAGAATTTTCTTTCATCAAAATTTGTCAGAAAACCACGTTTTTAAGGAAATCCCGCATCATGCGAAATTATCTTGTTTTTCCTAAACAACACGTTGTAACTAGAAAAGCTTTGGTGTTGCGTGAATGTCTAAGCGTGTAGCCTCCAAAGAGAACGCACAGGAGAGTTTTCTCTCGAAAGAATATGTAAGAATACCACGTTATAAGGAAATACAGTGTTGCAGAGTAGAGGCAAATATATACATATTGGAAACACTTAAACTTTAAGAGAAGAAATAATTCATCGTTAAAAAGTAAGCTTGTACCTCCTAAACAACAAGTTGTAACTCAAAATGATTTGGTGTGGCGTGTACGTCTAAACGTGTAGCCTCAAAAGAGAACGCACAGGAGAGTTTTCTCCCGAAAGAATATGTAGGAATACTACGTTATAAGGAAATACAGTGTTGCAGAGTAAAGACAAATGCATACTTATTGGAAACACTTAAGCTTTACGAGAGGAAATAACACATAGTAAAAATTAGTTTGTTTATCCTAAACACGTTATAACTTGAAAGGATTAGGTGTGGCGTGTACGTCTAAACGTGTAGCCTCAAAAGAGAACCCACAGGAGAATTTTCTTTCATCAATATTTGTCAGAAAACCACGTTTTAAGGAAATCACGCATCATGCGAAATTATCTTGTTTTTCCTAAACAACACGTTGTAACTCGAAAAGCTTTGGTGTTGCGTGTATGTCTAAGCGTGTAGCCGCAAAAGAGAACGCACAGGAGAGTTTTCTTCCGAAAGAATATGTAGGAATACCACGTTATAAGGAAATACAGTGTTGCAGATAAAGACAAATACATACTTATTGGAAACACTTAAGCTTTACGAGAAGAAATAACACATAGTAAAAAATTAGCTTGTATATCCTAAACAACACGTTATAACTCGAAAGGATTTGGTGTGGCGTGTAAGTCTAAACGTGTAGCCTCAAAAGAGAACCCACAGGAGAATTTTCTTTCGTCAAAATTTGTCAGAAAACCACTTATTAAGGAAATCCCGCATCATGCGAAACTATCTTGTTTTTCCTAAACAACACATTGGAACTCGAAAATCTTTGGTGTTGCGTGTATGTCTAAGCATGTAGCCTCAAGAGAGAACGCACAGTAGAGATTTCTCTCGAACGAGTATGTAAGAATACCACGTTATAAGGAAATACATTGTGGCAAATTAAAGATAAATACGTTCCTTTTGGAAACACTTAAACTTTACAAGAAGATATAAAACATCGTAAAAAATTAGCTTGTATCTCCTAAAGAACACGTTGTAACTCGAAAACATTTGGTGTGGCATGTACGTCTAAACATTTAGCCTCAAATGAAAACCCACATGAGAATTTTCTTTCCTCAAAATTTGTCAGAAAACCACGTTTTAAGGAATTCCCGCATCATGAGAAATTATCTTGTTTTTCCTAAACAACACGTTCTAACTCGAAATGCTTTGGTGTTGCGTGTATGTCTAAGCGTGTAGCCTCAAAAGAGAATGCACAGGAGAGTTTTCTCTCGAAAGAATATGTACGAATACCATGTTATAAGGAAATACAGTGTTGTAGAGTAAAGACAAATACGTACATATTGGAAACACTTTAGGAGAAGAAATAACGCATCGTACAAAATTAGCTTGTATCTCCTAAACAACACGTTGTAACTCGAAAAGATTTGGTGTGGCGTGTACGTCTAAACATGTAGCCTCAAAAGAGAACCCACAGGAGAATTTTCTTTCGTCAAAATTTGTCAGAAAACCACGTTTTAAGGAAATCCCGCATCATGCGAAATTATCTTGTTTTTCCTAAACAACACGTTGTAACTCGAAAAGCTTTGGTGTTGGGTGAATGTCTAAGCGTGTAGCCTCCAAAGAGAACGCACAGGAGAGTTTTCTCTCGAAAGAATATGTAAGAATATCAAGTTATAAGGAAATACAGTGTGGCAGAGTAGAGGCAAGTACATACGTATTGGAAACACTTAAACTTTACGAGAAGAAATAATTCATCGTAAAAAAATTAGCTTGTATCTCCTAAACAACAAGTTGTAACTCAAAAAGATTTGGTGTGGCATGTACGTCTAAAAGTGTAGCCTCAAAAGAGAACGCACAGGGGAGTTTCCTCCCGAAAGAATTTGTAGGAATACCACGTTATAAGGAAATACAGTGTTGCAGAGTAAAGACAAATACATACTTATTGGAAACAGTTAAGCTTTACGAGAAGAAATAACACATAGTACAAAATTAGCTTGTATATCCTAACCAACAGGTTATAACTCGATAGGATTTGGTGTGGCGTGTACATCTAAACGTGTAGCCTCAAAAGAGAACCCACAGGAGAATTTTCTTTCGTCAACACTTTTCAGAAAACCACGTTTTAAGGGAATCCCGCATCATGCGAAATTATCTTTTTTTTTCCTAAACAACACGTTGTAACTCGAAAAGCTTTGGTGTTGCGTGAATGTCTAAGCGTGTAGCCTCCAAAGAGAACGCACAGGAGAGTTTTCTCTCAAAAGAATATGTAAGAATACCACGTTATAAGGAAATACAGTGTGGCAGAGTAAAGAAAATACGTAAGTAATGGGAGCACTTTATGAGAGAAATAACGCATCTTGCAAAACTAGCCTGTATGTCCTAAACAACACGTTGTAACTCGAAAAGATTTGGTGTGGCGTGTACGTCTAAGAGTGTAGCCTCAAAAGAGAACCCACAGGAGAGTTTTCTTTCGTCAAAATTTGTTAGAAAACCACGTTTTTAGGAAATCCCTCATCGTGGGAAATTATCTTGTTTTTCCTAATCAACACGTTGTAACTCGAAAATCTTTGGTGGTGCTTGTATGTCTAAGCGTGTAGCCTCCAAAGAGAATGCACAGGATAGTTTTCTCTCGAAAGAATATGTAAGAATACCACGTTATAAGGAAATACAGTGTTGCAGAATTTAGACAAATATGTACTTATTGGAAACACTTTAGGAGAAGAAATAACGCATCATGCAAAATTAGCTTGTATCTCCTAAACAACACGTTGTAACTCGACAAGGTTTGGTGTGGCGTGTATGTCTAAACGTGTAGCCTCAAAAGAGAACACACAGGAGAGTTTTCTTTCGTCAAAATTTGTCAGAAAACCACGTTTTAAGGAAATACCGCATCGTGCGAAATTATCTTGTTTTTCCTAAACAACATGTAACTCGAAAAGCTTTGGTGGTGCGTGTATGTCTAAGCGTGTAGCCTCAAAAGAGAACGCACAGGAGAGTTTTCTTCCGAAAGAATATGTAGGAATACCACGTTATAAGGAAATACAGTGTTGCAGAGTAAAGACAAATGCATACTTATTGGAAACACTTAAGCTTTACGAGAGGAAATAACACATAGTAAAAATTAGTTTGTATATCCTAAACAACATGTTATAACTTTAAAAGATTAGGTGTGGCGTGTATGTCTAAACGTGTAGCCTCAAAAGAGAACCCACAGGAGAATTTTCTTTCATCAATATTTGTCAGAAAACCACGTTTTAAGGAAATCCCGCATCATGCGAAATTATCTTGTTTTTCCTAAACAACACGTTGTAACTCGAAAAGCTTTGGTGTTGCGTGTATGTCTAAGCGTGTAGCCTCAAAAGAGAACGCACAGGAGTGTTTTCTTCCAAAAGAATATGTAGGAATACCACGTTATATGGAAATACAGTGTTGCAGAGTAAAGACAAATGCGTTCTTATTGGAAACACTTAAGTTTACGAGAAGAAATAACACATAGTAAATATTAGTTTGTATATCCTAAACAACACGTTATAACTCGAAAGGATTTGGTGTGGCGTGTACGTCTAAACGTGTAGCCTCAAAAGAGAACCCACAGAAGAATTTTCTTTCATCAAAATTTGTCAGAAAACCACGTTTTTAAGGAAATCCCGCATCATGCGAAATTATCTTGTTTTTCCTAAACAACACGTTGTAACTAGAAAAGCTTTGGTGTTGCGTGAATGTCTAAGCGTGTAGCCTCCAAAGAGAACGCACAGGAGAGTTTTCTCTCGAAAGAATATGTAAGAATACCACGTTATAAGGAAATACAGTGTTGCAGAGTAGAGGCAAATATATACATATTGGAAACACTTAAACTTTAAGAGAAGAAATAATTCATCGTTAAAAAGTAAGCTTGTACCTCCTAAACAACAAGTTGTAACTCAAAATGATTTGGTGTGGCGTGTACGTCTAAACGTGTAGCCTCAAAAGAGAACGCACAGGAGAGTTTTCTCCCGAAAGAATATGTAGGAATACTACGTTATAAGGAAATACAGTGTTGCAGAGTAAAGACAAATGCATACTTATTGGAAACACTTAAGCTTTACGAGAGGAAATAACACATAGTAAAAATTAGTTTGTTTATCCTAAACACGTTATAACTTGAAAGGATTAGGTGTGGCGTGTACGTCTAAACGTGTAGCCTCAAAAGAGAACCCACAGGAGAATTTTCTTTCATCAATATTTGTCAGAAAACCACGTTTTAAGGAAATCACGCATCATGCGAAATTATCTTGTTTTTCCTAAACAACACGTTGTAACTCGAAAAGCTTTGGTGTTGCGTGTATGTCTAAGCGTGTAGCCGCAAAAGAGAACGCACAGGAGAGTTTTCTTCCGAAAGAATATGTAGGAATACCACGTTATAAGGAAATACAGTGTTGCAGATAAAGACAAATACATACTTATTGGAAACACTTAAGCTTTACGAGAAGAAATAACACATAGTAAAAAATTAGCTTGTATATCCTAAACAACACGTTATAACTCGAAAGGATTTGGTGTGGCGTGTAAGTCTAAACGTGTAGCCTCAAAAGAGAACCCACAGGAGAATTTTCTTTCGTCAAAATTTGTCAGAAAACCACTTATTAAGGAAATCCCGCATCATGCGAAACTATCTTGTTTTTCCTAAACAACACATTGGAACTCGAAAATCTTTGGTGTTGCGTGTATGTCTAAGCATGTAGCCTCAAGAGAGAACGCACAGTAGAGATTTCTCTCGAACGAGTATGTAAGAATACCACGTTATAAGGAAATACATTGTGGCAAATTAAAGATAAATACGTTCCTTTTGGAAACACTTAAACTTTACAAGAAGATATAAAACATCGTAAAAAATTAGCTTGTATCTCCTAAAGAACACGTTGTAACACGAAAACATTTGGTGTGGCGTGTACGTCTAAACATTTAGCCTCAAATGAAAACCCACAGGAGAATTTTCTTTCCTCAAAATTTGTCAGAAAACCACGTTTTAAGGAATT
Organism: Apodemus sylvaticus; assembly: GCF_947179515.1. NCBI lineage: Eukaryota > Metazoa > Chordata > Mammalia > Rodentia > Muridae > Apodemus > Apodemus sylvaticus. The sequence continues at coordinate 588,951 of NW_026263408.1, forward strand.
CCCGCCTCATGAGAAATTATCTTGTTTTTCCTAAACAACACGTTCTAACTCGAAATGCTTTGGTGTTGCGTGTATGTCTAAGCGTGTAGCCTCAAAAGAGAATGCACAGGAGAGTTTTCTCTCGAAAGAATATGTACGAATACCATGTTATAAGGAAATACAGTGTTGTAGAGTAAAGACAAATACGTACATATTGGAAACACTTTAGGAGAAGAAATAACGCATCGTACAAAATTAGCTTGTATCTCCTAAACAACACGTTGTAACTCGAAAAGATTTGGTGTGGCGTGTACGTCTAAACATGTAGCCTCAAAAGAGAACCCACAGGAGAATTTTCTTTCGTCAAAATTTGTCAGAAAACCACGTTTTAAGGAAATTCCGCATTGTGCGCAATTATCTTGTTTTTCATAAACAAAACATTGTAACTCGAAAAGCTTTGGTGTTGGGTGTATGTGTAAGCGTGTAGCCTCAAAAGAGAATGCACAGGAGAGTTTTCTCTCGAAAGAATATGTACGAATACCACGTTATAAGGAAATATATTGCTGCAGAGTAAAGACAAATACATACGTATTGGAAACATATTATGAGAAGAAATAATGCATGGTACAAAATTTGCTTGTATCTCCTAAACAACACGTGGTAACTCAAAAAGATTTGGTGTGGCGTGCACGTCTAAATGTGTAGCCTCAAAAGAGAACCCACAGGAGAATTTTCTTACGTCAAAATTTGTCAGAAAACCACTTTTTAAGGAAATCCCGCATCGTGGGAAATTATCTTGTTTTTCCTAATCAACACGTTGTAACTCGAAAAGCTTTGGTGGTGCGTGTATGTCTAAGCGTGTAGCCTCCAAAGAGAACCCAAGGGATAGTTTTCTCTCGAAAGTATATGTAAGAATACCACGTTATAAGGAAATACAGTGTTGCAGAGTATAGACAAATATGTACTTATTGGAAACACTTTACGAAAAGAAATAACACATCATGCAAACTTAGCTTGTATCTCATAAACAACACGTTGTAACTCGAAAAGATTTGGTGTGGCGTGAACGACTAAACGTGTAGCCTCAAAGGAGAACCCACAGGAGAGTTTTCTTTCGTCAAAATTTGTCAGAAAACGACGTTTTAAGGAAATCCTGCATCCTGCGAAATTATCTTGTTTTTCCTAAACAACATGTTGTAACTCGAAAAGCTTTGGTGTTGCGTATATGTCTAAGCGTGTAGCCTCAAAAGAGAACGCACAGGAGAGTTTTCTCCCGAAAGAATATGTAGGAATACCACTTTATAAGGAAATACAGTGTTGCAGAGTAAAGACAAATAAATACTTATTGGAAACACTTAAACTTTACGAGAAGAAATAAAACATAGTACAAAATTAGCTTGTATATCCTAAACAACACGTTATAACTCGAAAGGATTTGGTGTTGCGTGTATGTCTAAGCATGTAGCCTCAAAAGACAATGCACAGGAGAGTTTTCTCTCGAAAGAATATGTAAGATTACCATGTTATAAGGAAACATATTGCTGCAGAGTAAAGACAAATACATACGTTTTGGAAACACATTAAACGAAGAAATAACGCATGGTACAAAATTAGCTTGTATCTCCGAAACAACACGTGGTAACTCAAAAATATTTGGTGTGGCGTGTACATCTAAACGTGTAGCCTCAAAAGAGAACCCACAGGAGAATTTTCATATGTCAAAATTTGTCAGAAAACCACGTTTTAAGGAAATCCCGCATCGTGCGAAATTATCTTGTTTTTCCTAATCAACATGTTGTAACTAGAAAAGCTTTGGTGGTGCGTGTATGTCTAAGCGTGTAGCCTCCAAAGAGAACGCACAGGATAGTTTTCCCTCGAAAGAATATGTAAGAATACCACGTTATAAGGAAATACAGTGTTGCAGAGTATAGACAAATATGTACTTATTGGAAACACTTTAGGAGAAGAAATAACGCATCATGTAAAATTAGCTTGTATCTCCTAAACAACACGTTGTAACTCGACAAGATTTGGTGTGGCATGTATGTCTAAACGTGTAGCCTCAAAAGAGAACCCACAGGAGAATTTTCTTTCATCAATATTTGTCAGAAAACCAAGTTTTAGGGAAATCACGCATCATGCGAAATTATCTTGTTTTTCCTAAACAACACGTTGTAACTCGAAAAGCTTTGGTGTTGCGTGTATGTCTAAGCGTGTAGCCTCAAAAGAGAACGCACAGGAGAGTTTTCTTCCGAAAGAATCTGTAGGAATACCACGTTATAAGGAAATACAGTGTTGCAGAGTAAAGACAAATACATACTTATTGGAAAACTTAAGCTTTACAAGAAGAAATAACACATAGTAAAAAATGAGCTTGTATATCCTAAACAACACGTTATAACTCGAAAGGATTTGGTGTGGCGTATACGTCTAAACGTGTAGCCTCAAAAGAGAACGCACAGGAGAATTTTCTTTCTTCAAAATTTGTCAGAAAACCACTTATTAAGGAAATCCCGCATCATGCGAAACTATCTTGTTTTTCCTAAACAACACGTTGTAACTCGAAAAGCTTTGGTGTTGCGTGTATGTCTAAGCGTGTAGCCTCAAAAGAGAACGCACAGGAGAGTTTTCTTCCGAAAGAATATGTAGGAATACCACGTTATAAGGAAATACAGTGTTGAAGAGTAAAGACAAATGCATACTTATTGGAAACACTTAAGCTTTACGAGAAGAAATAACACATAGTAAAAATTAGTTTGTATACCCTAAACAACACGTTATAACTCGAAAGGATTTGGTGTGGCATGTACGTCTAAACGTGTAGCCTCAAAAGAGAACCGACAGGAGAATTTTCTTTCATCAAAATTTGTCAGAAAACCACGTTTTAAGGAAATCCCGCATCATGCGAAATTATCTTGTTTTTCCTAAAAAACACGTTGTAACTCGAAAAGCTTTGGTGTTGCGTAAATGTCAAAGCGTGTAGCCTCCAAAGAGAACGCACAGGAGAGTTTTCTCTCGAAAGAATATGTAAGAATACCACGTTATAAGGAAATACAGTGTTGCAGAGTAGAGGCAAATATATACATATTGGAAACACTTAAACTTTACGAGAAGAAATAATTCATCGTAAAAAAATTAGCTTGTATCTCCTAAACAACAAGTTGTAACTCAAAAAGATTTGGTGTGGCGTGTACGTCTAAACGTGTAGCCTCAAAAGAGAACGCACAGGGGAGTTTTCTCTCGAAAGAATATGTAGGAATACCACGTTATAAGGAAATACAGTGTTGCAGAGTAAAGACAAATACATACGTATTGGAAACAGTTAAGCTTTACGAGAAGAAATAACACATAGTACAAAATTAGCTTCTATATCCTAAACAACAGGTTATAAATCGATAGGATTTGGTGTGGCGTGTACATCTAAACGTGTAGCCTCAAAAGAGAACCCACAGGAGAATTTTCTTTCGTCAACACTTTTCAGAAAACCACGTTTTAAGGGAATCCCGCAGCATGCGAAATTATCTTGTTTTTCCTAAACAACACGTTGTAACTCGAATAGCTTTGGTGTTGGGTGAATGTCTAAGCGTGTAGCCTCCAAAGAGAACGCACAGGAGAGTTTTCTCTCGAAAGAATATGTAAGAATACCACGTTATAAGGAAATACAGTGTGGCAGAGTAAAGAAAATACGTAAGTAATGGGAGCACTTTATGAGAGAAATAACGCATCTTGCAAAACTAGCTTGTATGTCCTAAACAACACGTTGTAACTCGAAAAGATTTGGTGTGGCGTGTACGTCTAAAAGTGTAGCCTCAAAAGAGAACCCACAGGAGAGTTTTCTTTCGTCAAAATTTGTTAGAAAACCACGTTTTTAGGAAATCCCTCATCGTGGGAAATTATCTTGTTTTTCCTAATCAACACGTTGTAACTCGAAAAGCTTTGGTGGTGCGTGTATGTCTAAGCGTGTAGCCTCCAAAGAGAATGCACAGGATAGTTTTCTCTCGAAAGAATATGTAAGAATACCACGTTATAAGGAAATACAGTGTTGCAGAATTTAGACAAATATGTACTTATTGGAAACACTTTAGGAAAAGAAATAACGCATCATGCAAAATTAGCTTGTATCTCCTAAACAACACGTTGTAACTCGACAAGATTTGGTGTGGCGTGTATGTCTAAAGGTGTAGCCTCAAAAGAGAACCCACAGGAGAGTTTTCTTTCGTCAAAATTTGTCAGAAAACCACGTTTTAAGGAAATACCGCATCGTGCGAAATTATCTTGTTTTTCCTAAACAACATGTAACTCGAAAAGCTTTGGTGGTGCGTGTATGTCTAAGCGTGTAGCCTCAAAAGAGAACGCACAGGAGAGTTTTCTCCCGAAAGAATATGTAGGAATACCACGTTATAAGGAAATACAGTGTTGCAGAGTAAAGACAAATACATACTTATTGGAAACAGTTAAGCTTTACGAGAAGAAATAACACATAGTACAAAATTAGCTTGTATATCCTAAACAACAGTTTATAACTCGATAGGATTTGGTGTGGCGTGTACATCTAAACGTGTAGCGTCAAACGAGAACCCACAGGAGAATTTTCTTTCGTCAACACTTTTCAGAAAACCACGTTTTAAGGGAATCCCGCATCATGCGAAATTATCTTGTTTTTCCTAAACAACACGTTGTAACTCGAAAAGATTTGGTGTGACGTGAATGTCTAAGCGTGTAGCCTCCAAAGAGAACGCACAGGAGAGTTTTCTCTCGAAAGAATATGTAAGAATACCACGTTATAAGGAAATACAGTGTTGCAGAGTAGAGGCAAATATATACATATTGGAAACACTTAAACTTTACGAGAAGAAATAATTCATCGTTAAAAAATTAGCTTGTATCTCATAAACAACAAGTTGTAACTCAAAAAGATTTGGTGTGGCGTGTACATCTAAACGTGTAGCCTCAAAAGAGAACGCACCGGAGAGTTTTCTCCCGAAAGAAAAGTAGGAATACTACGTTATAAGGAAATACAGTGTTGCAGAGTAAAGACAAATACATACATATTGGAAACACTTAAGCTTTACGAGAAGAAATAACACATAGTACAAAATTAGCTTGTATATCCTAAACAACACGTTAGAACTCAAAAGGATTTGGTGTGGCGTGTACATCTAAACGTGAATCCTCAAAAGAGAACCCACAGGAGAATTTTCTTTCGTCAAATTTGTCAGAAAACAACGTTTTAAGGAAATCCCGCATCATGCGAAATTATCTTGTTTTTCCTAAACAACACGTTGTACCTCGAAAAGCTTTCGTGTTGCATGAATGTCTAAGTGTGTAGCCTCCAAAAAGAATGCACAGGAGAGTTTTCTCTCGAAAGAATATGTAAGAATACCACGTTATAAGGAAATACAGTGTTGCAGAGTAGAGGCAAATACATACGTATTGGAAACACTTAAACTCTACGAGAAGAAATAATTCATTGTAAAAAAATTAGCTTGTATCTCCTAAACAACAAGTTGCAACTCAAAAAGATTTGGTGTGGCGTGTACGTCTAAACATGTAGCCTCAAAAGAGAATGCACGGGAGAGTTTTCTCCCGAAAGAAAAGTAGGAATACTACGTTATAAGGAAATACAGTGTTGCAGAGTAAAGACAAATACATACATATTGGAAACACTTAAGCTTTACGAGAAGAAATAACACATAGTACAAAATTAGCTTGTATATCCTAAACAACACGTTAGAACACAAAAGGATTTGGTGTGGCGTGTACGTCTAAACTTGAATCCTCAAAAGAGAATCCACAGGAGAATTTTCTTTCGTCAAATTTGTCAGAAAACCACATTTAAGGAAATCCCGCATCATGCGAAATTATCTTGTTTTTCCTAAACAACACGTTGTACCTCGAAAACTTTCGTGTTGCGTGAATGTCTAAGTGTGTAGCCTCCAAAAAGAACGCACAGGAGACTTTTCTCTCGAAAGAATATGTAAGAATACCACGTTATAAGGAAATACAGTGTTGCAGAGTAGAGGCAAATACATACGTATTGGAAACACTTAAACTTTACGAGAAGAAATAATTCATTGTAAAAAAATTAGCTTGTATCTCCTAAACAAAAAGTTGCAACTCAAAAAGATTTGGTGTGGCGTGTACGTCTAAACGTTTAGCCTCAAAAGAGAACCCACAGGAGAATTTTCTTTCGTCAAAATTTGTCAGAAAACCACATTTTAAGGAAATCCCGCATCGTGAGAAATTATCTTGTTCTTCCTAAACAACACGTTGTAACTCGAAAAGCTTTGCTGTTGCGTGTATGTCTCAGCATGTAGCCTCAAATGAGAACGCACAGGAGAGTTTTCTCTCGAAAAAATATGTAAGAATACCACGTTATAAGGAAATACAGTGTTGCAGAGTAAAGACAAATACTTATTGGAAAAACTTTATGAGAAGAAATAACGCATCGTACAAAATTAGCTTGTATCTCCTAAACAACACATTGTAACTCGAAAAGATTTGGTGTGGTGTGTACGTCTAAACGTGTAGCCTCAAAAGAGAACCCACAGGAGAATTTTTGTTCGTAAAATTTGTCAGAAATCCATGTTTTAAGGAAATCACTCATCGTGCGTAATTATCTTGTTTTTCCTAAACAACACGTTGTAACTCGAAAAAGCTTTGATGTTGCGTGTATGTCTAAGCGTGTAGCCTCCAAAGAGAACGCACAGGAGAGTTTTCTCTCGAAAGAACATGTAAGAATACCACATTATAAGGAAATACAGTTTTGCAGAGTAAAGACAAATACATATGTATTTGAAACACTCTATGAGAAGAAATAACGCATCGTAAAAAATTAGTTTGTATCTCCTAAACAACACGTTGTAACTCGAAAAGATTTGGTGTGGCATGTACGTCTAAACGTGTAGCCTCAAAAGAAAACCCAAAGGAGAATTTTCTTTCGTCAAAATTTGTCAGAAAACCACTTATTAAGGAAATCCCGCATCATGCGAAACTCTCTTGTTTTTCCTAAACAACACATTGTAACTCGAAAATCTTTGGTGTTGCGTGTATGTCTAAGCATGTAGCCTCAAAAGAGAACGCACAGGAGAGATTTCTCTCGAACGAGTATGTAAGAATACCACGTTATAAGGAAATACATTGTGGCAAATTAAAGATAAATACATTCCTTTTGGAAACACTTAAACTTTACAAGAAGATATAAAGCATCGTAAAAAATTAGGTTGTATCTCCTAAAGAACACGTTGTAACTCGAAAACATTTGGTGTGGCGTGTACGTCTAAACGTTTAGCCTCAAATGAAAACCCACAGGAGAATTTTATTTCCTCAAAATTTGTCAGAAAACCACGTTTTAAGGAATTCCCGCATCATGAGAAATTATCTTGTTTTTCCTAAACAACACGTTCTAACTCGAAATGCTTTGGTGTTGCGTGTATGTCTAAGCGTGTAGCCTCAAAAGAGAATGCACAGGAGAGTTTTCTCTCGAAAGAATATGTACGAATACAATGTTATAAGGAAATACAGTGTTGTAGAGTAAAGACAAATACGTACATATTGGAAACACTTTAGGAGAAGAAATAACGCATCGTACAAAATTAGCTTGTATCTCCTAAACAACACGTTGTAACTCGAAAAGATTTGGTGTGGCATATACGTCTAAACATGTAGCCTCAAAAGAGAACCCACAGGAGAATTTTCTTTCGTCAAAATTTGTCAGAAAACCACGTTTTAAGGAAATTCCGCATTGTGCGCAATTATCTTGTTTTTCATAAACAAAACATTGTAACTCGAAAAGCTTTGGTGTTGGGTGTATGTGTAAGCGTGTAGCCTCAAAAGAGAATGCACAGGAGAGTTTTCTCTCGAAATAATTTGTAAGAATACCAAGTTAAAAGGAAATATATTGCTAAAGAGTAAAGACAAATACATACGTATTGGAAACATATTATGAGAAGAAATAATGCATGGTACAAAATTTGCTTGTATCTCCTAAACAACACGTGGTAACTCAAAAAGATTTGGTGTGGCGTGCACGTCTAAATGTGTAGCCTCAAAAGAGAACCCACAGGAGAATTTTCTTACGTCAAAATTTGTCAGAAAACCACTTTTTAAGGAAATCACGCATCGTGGGAAATTTTCTTGTTTTTTCTAATCAACACGTTGTAACTCGAAAAGCTTTGGTGGTGCGTGTATGTCTAAGCGTGTAGCCTCCAAAGAGAACGCAAGGGATAGTTTTCACTCGAAAGAATATGTAAGAATACCCCGTTATAAGGAAATACAATGGTGCAGAGTGTAGACAAATATGTACTTATTGGAAACACTTTACGAAAAGAAATAACACATCATGCAAACTTAGCTTGTATCTCCTAAACAACACGTTGTAACTCGAAAAGATTTGGTGTGGCGTGAACGACTAAACGTGTACCCTCAATGGAGAACCCACAGAAGAGTTTTCTTTCGTCAAAATTTGTCAGAAAACCACGTTTTAAGGAAATCCTGCATCCTGCGAAATTATCTTGTTTTTCCTAAACAACATGTTGTAACTCGAAAAGCTTTGGTGTTGCGTATATGTCTAAGCGTGTAGCCTCAAAAGAGAACGCACAGGAGAGTTTTCTCCCGAAAGAATATGTAGGAATACCACGTTATAAGGAAATACAGTGTTGCAGAGTAAAGACAAATACATACATATTGGAAACACTTAAGCTTTACGAGAAGAAATAACACATAGTACAAAATTAGCTTGTATATCCTAAACAACACGTTAGAACTCAAAAGGATTTGGTGTGGCGTGTACGTCTAAACGTGAATCCTCAAAAGAGAACCCACAGGAGAATTTTCTTTCGTCAAATTTGTCAGAAAACAACGTTTTAAGGAAATCCCGCATCATGCGAAATTATCTTGTTTTTCCTAAACAACACGTTGTACCTCGAAAAGCTTTCGTGTTGCATGAATGTCTAAGTGTGTAGCCTCCAAAAAGAACGCACAGGAGAGTTTTCTTTCGAAAGAATATGTAAGAATACCACGTTATAAGGAAATACAGTGTTGCAGAGTAGAGGCAAATACATACGTATTGGAAACACTTAAACTTTACGAGAAGAAATAATTCATTGTAAAAAAATTAGCTTGTATCTCCTAAACAACAAGTTGCAACTCAAAAAGATTTGGTGTGGCGTGTACGTCTAAACATGTAGCCTCAAAAGAGAACGCACGGGAGAGTTTTCTCCCGAAAGAAAAGTAGGAATACTACGTTATAAGGAAATACAGTGTTGCAGAGTAAAGACAAATACGTACATATTGGAAACACTTAAGCTTTACTAGAAGAAATAACACATAGTACAAAATTAGCTTGTATATCCTAAACAACACGTTAGAACACAAAAGGATTTGGTGTGGCGTGTACGTCTAAACGTGAATCCTCAAAAGAGAACCCACAGGAGAATTTTCTTTCGTCAAATTTGTCAGAAAACCACATTTTAAGGAAATCCCGCATCATGCGAAATTATCTTGTTTTTCCTAAACAACAAGTTGTACCTCGAAAACTTTCGTGTTGCGTGAATGTCTAAGTGTGTAGCCTCCAAAAAGAACGCACAGGAGACTTTTCTCTCGAAAGAATATGTAAGAATACCGCGTTATGAGGAAATACAGTGTTGCAGAGTAGAGGCAAATACATAAGTATTGGAAACACTTAAACTTTACGAGAAGAAATAATTCATTGTAAAAAAATTAGCTTGTATCTCCTAAACAAAAAGTTGCAACTCAAAAAGATTTGGTGTGGTGTGTACGTCTAAACGTTTAGCCTCAAAAGAGAACCCACAGGAGAATTTTCTTTCGTCAAAATTTGTCAGAAAACCACGTTTTAAGGAAATCCCGCATCGTGAGAAATTATCTTGTTCTTCCTAAACAACACGTTGTAACTCGAAAAGCTTTGCTGTTGCGTGTATGTCTCAGCGTGTAGCCTCAAATGAGAACGCACAGGAGAGTTTTCTCTCGAAAAAATATGTAAGAATACCACGTTATAAGGAAATACAGTGTTGCAGAGTAAAGACAAATACTTATTGGAAAAACTTTATGAGAAGAAATAACGCATCGTACAAAATTAGCTTGTATCTCCTAAACAACACATTGTAACTCGAAAAGTTTTGGTGTGGTGTGTACGTCTAAACGTGTAGCCTCAAAAGAGAACCCACAGGAGAATTTTTGTTCGTAAAATTTGTCAGAAATCCATGTTTTAAGGAAATCACTCATCGTGCGTAATTATCTTGTTTTTCCTAAACAACACGTTGTAACTCGAAAAGCTTTGATGTTGCGTGTATGTCTAAGCGTGTAGCCTCCAAAGAGAACGCACAGGAGAGTTTTCTCTCGAAAGAACATGTAAGAATACCACATTATAAGGAAATACAGTTTTGCAGAGTAAAGACAAATACATATGTATTTGAAACACTCTATGAGAAGAAATAACGCATCGTAAAAAATTAGTTTGTATCTCCTAAACAACACGTTGTAACTCGAAAAGATTTGGTGTGGCATGTACGTCTAAACGTGTAGCCTCAAAAGAGAACCCACAGGAGAATTTTCTTTCGTCAAAATTTGTCAGAAAACCACTTATTAAGGAAATCCTGCATCATGCGAAACTATCTTGTTTTTCCTAAACAACACATTGTAACTCGAAAATGTTTGGTGTTGCGTGTATGTCTAAGCATGTAGCCTCAAAAGAGAACGCACAGGAGAGATTTCTCTCGAACGAGTATGTAAGAATACCACGTTATAAGGGAATACATTGAGGCAAATTAAAGATAAATACGTTCCTTTTGGAAACACTTAAACTTTACAAGAAGATATAAAGCATCGTAAAAAATTAGCTTGTATCTCCTAAAGAACACGTTGTAACTCGAAAACATTTGGTGTGGCGTGTACGTCTAAACGTTTAGCCTCAAATGAAAACCCACAGGAGAATTTTATTTCCTCAAAATTTGTCAGAAAACCACGTTTTAAGGAATTCCCGCATCGTGCGAAATTATCTTGTTTTTCCTAAACAACACGTTCTAACTCGAAATGCTTTGGTGTTGCGTGTATGTCTAAGCTTGTAGCCTCAAAAGAGAATGCACAGGAGAGTTTTCTCTCGAAAGAATATGTACGAATACCATGTTATAAGGAAATACAGTGTTGTAGAGTAAAGACAAATACGTACATATTGGAAACACTTTAGGAGAAGAAATAACGCATCGTACAAAATTAGCTTGTATCTCCTAAACAACACGTTGTAACTCGAAAAGATTTGGTGTGGCGTGTACGTCTAAACATGTAGCCTCAAAAGAGAACCCACAGGAGAATTTTCTTTCGTCAAAATTTTCAGAAAACCACGTTTTAAGGAAATCCCGCATCGTGCGCAATTATCTTGTTTTTCATAAACAAAACATTGTAACTCGAAAAGCTTTGGTGTTGGGTGTATGTGTAAGCGTGTAGCCTCAAAAGAGAATGCACAGGAGAGTTTTCTCTCGAAAGAATATGTAAGAATACCACGTTATAAGGAAATATATTGCTGCAGAGTAAAGACAAATACATACGTATTGGAAACATATTATGAGAAGAAATAATGCATGGTACAAAATTTGCTTGTATCTCCTAAACAACACGTGGTAACTCAAAAAGATTTGGTGTGGCGTGCACGTCTAAATGTGTAGCCTCAAAAGAGAACCCACAGGAGAATTTTCTTACGTCAAAATTCGTCAGAAAACCACATTTTAAGGAAATCCCGCATCGTGCGAAATTATCCTGTTTTTCCTAATCAACACGTTGTAACTCGAAAAGCTTTGGTGGTGCGTGTATGTCTAAGCGTGTAGCCTCCAAAGAGAACGCACAGGATAGTTTTCTCTCGAAAGAATATGTAAGAATACCACGTTATAAGGAAATACAGTGTTGCAGAGTATAGACAAATATGTACTTATTGGAAACACTTTACGAGAAGAAATAACGCATCATGCAAAATTAGCTTGTATCTCCTAAACAACACGTTGCAACTCGAAAAGATTTGTTGTGGCGTGTACGACTAAACATGTAGCCTCAAAGGAGAACCCACAGGAGGGTTTTCTTTCGTCAAAATTTGTCAGAAAACCACGTTTTAAGGAAATCCTGCATCGTGCGAAATTATCTTGTTTTTCCTAAACAACATGTTGTAACTCGAAAAGCTTTGATGTTGCATATATGTCTAAGGGTGTAGCCTCAAAAGAGAACGTACAGGAGAGTTTTCTCCCGTAAGAATATGTAGGAATACCACGTTATAAGGAAATACAATGTTGCAGAGTAAAGACAAATACATACTTATTGGAAACACTAAGCGTGTAGCCTCCAAAGAGAACGCACAGGATAGTTTTCTCTCGAAAGAATATGTGAGAATACCACGTTATTAGGAAATACAGTGTTGCAGAGTATAGACAAATATGTACTTATTGGAAACAACATGTTGCAACTCAAAAAGCTTTGGTGTTGCGTGTATGTCTAAGCGTGTAGCCTCAAAAGAGAACGCACAGGAGAGTTTTCTCTCGAAAGAATATGTAAGAATACCACGTTATAAGGGAATACAGTGTTGCAGAGTAAAGGATTTGGTGTGGCGTGTACGTCTAAACGTGCAGCCTCAAAAAAGAACCCACAGAAGAATTTTCTTTCGTCAAAATTTGTCAGAAAACCACGTTTTATGGAAATCCCGCATCATGCGAAATTATCTTGTTTTTCTTAAACAACACGTTGTAACTCGAAAAGCTTTGGTGTTGCGTGAATGTCTAAGCGTGTAGCCTCCAAAGAGAACGCACAGGAGAGTTTTCTCTCGAAAGAATATGTAAGAATTTCACGTTATAAGGAAATACAGTGTTGCAGAGTAGAGGCAAATACATACGTATTGGAAACACTTAAACTTTACGAGAATAAATAATTCATCTTTAAAAAATTAGCTTGTATCTCCTAAACAACAAGTTGTAACTCAAAAAGATTTGGTGTGGCGTGTACGTCTAAGGTGTAGCCTCAAAAGAGAATGCACATGGGAGTTTTCTCCCGAAAGCATATGTAGGAATACCACATTATAAGGAAATACAGTCTTGCAGAATAAAGGCAAATACATACGTATTGGAAACACTTAAACATTACGAGACGAAATAACGCATCGTAAAAAAATTAGCTTGTATCTCCTAAACAACAAGTTGGAACTCAAAAAGATTTGGTGTCGCGTGTATGTCTAAACGTGTAGCCTCAAAAGAGAACCCACAGGACAATTTTCTTTCTTCAAAATTTGTCAGAAAACCACGTTTTATGGAAATCCCGCATCGTGAGAAATTATCTTGTTCTTCCTAAACAACACGTTGTAACTCGAAAAGCTTTGCTGTTGCTTGTATGTCTAAGCGTGTAGCCTCAAATGGGAATGCACAGGAGAGTTTTCTCTCGAAAAAATATGTAAGAATACCATGTTATAAGGAAATACAGTGTTGCTGAGTAAAGACAAATACTTACTTATTGGAAAAACTTTACGAGAAGAAATAACGCATCGTACAAAATTAGCTTGTATCTCCTAACCAACACGTTGTAACTTAAAAAGATTTGGTGTGGCCTGTAAGTCTAAACGTGTAGTCTCAAAAGAGAACCCATAGTAGAATTTTCTTTGGTCAAAATTTGTCAGAAAACCACGTATTAAGGAAATTCCTAATTGTGCGAAATTATCTTGTTTTTCCTAAACAACACGTTTTAACGCGAAAAGCTTTGGTGTTGCGTGTATGTCTAAGTGTGTAGCCTCAAAAGAGGACACACAGGAGAGTTTTCTCTCGCAAGAAGATATAAGAATACCACGTTATAAGGAAATACAGTGTTGCAGACTAAAGGCAAATATGTACGTATTGGAAACACTTTAGAGAAGAAATAACGCATCTTACAAAATTAGCTTCTAGTTCCTAAACAACACGTTGTAACTTACTTCTCTTAAAGAGTTTCCAATAGGTACGTATTTGTCTTTACTCTGCAACACTGTATTTCCTTATAACGTGGTATTCTTACATATTCTTTCAAGAGAAAACTCTCCTGTTCGTTCTCTTTTGAGGCTACAAGCTTAGACATACATGCAACACCAAAGCTTTTCGAGTTACAACGTGTTGTTTAGGAAAAACAAGATAATATCGCAGGATGTGAGATTTCCTTAAAATGTGGTTTCCGACAAATTTTGATGAAAGAAAGTTCTCCTGTGGGTTCTCTTTTGAGGCTACACGTTTAAACGTACACCTCACACCAAATCTTTTCGAGTTACAAGGTGTTGTTAGGAGATAATTTTGTACGAATTTTTATTTCTTCTCTTAAAGTGTTTACAATATGTACGTATTTGTCTTTACTCTGCAACACTGTATTTCCTTATAACGTGGTATTCTTACATATTCTTTCGAAAGAAAACTCTCCTTGCATTCCCTTTAGAGGCTACAAACTTAGACATACACGCAACACCAAAGCTTTTCGAGTTACAACGTGTTGTTTAGGAAAACAAGATAATTTCGCACGATGCGGAATTTCCTTAAAACGTGGTTTTCTGACAAATTTTGACGAAAGAAAACTCTCCTGTGGGTTCTCTTTTGAGGATACACGTTTAGACGTACACGCCACACCAAATCTTTTCGAGTTACAACATGTTGTTTAGGACCTACAAGCTAATTTTGCAAGATGCGTTATTTCTCTCATAAAGTGTTTCCAGTACGTACGTATTTGTCTTTACTCTGCTACACTGTATTTCCTTATAACATGGTATTCTTACATATTCTTTCGAGATAAAACTATCCTGTGCGTTCTCTTTTGAGGTTACACGCTTAGACACACACGCAACACCAAAGCTTTTCGAGTTACAACGTGTTGTTTAGGAAAAACAAGATAATATCGCAGGATGCGAGATTTCCTTAAAACGTGGTTTCCGACAAATTTTGATGAAAGAAAGTTCTCCTGTGGGTTCTCTTTTGAGGCTACACGTTTAAACGTACACCTCACACCAAATCTTTTCGAGTTACAAGGTGTTGTTAGGAGATACAAGCTAATTTTGTATGATGAGTTATTTCTTCTCGTAAAGTGTTTCCAATATGTACTTATTTGTCTTTACTCTGCAAAATTGTATTTCCTTATAACGTGGTATTCTTAAATATTCTTTCGAGAGAAAACTCTCCTGTGCCTTCTCTTTTGAGGATCCATGCTTACCCATACACGCAACACCAAATCTTTTCGAGTTACAACATGTTGTTTAGGAAAAAGAAGATGATTTCGCACGATGCAGGATTTCCTTAAAACGAGGTTTTCTGAAAAATTTTGTCGAAAGAAAATTCTCCTGTGGGTTCTCTTTTGAGGCTACACGTTTAGACGTACATGCCACACCAAATCTTTTCGAATTACAACATGTTGTTTCGGAGATACAAGCATAATTTTGTAAGATGCGTTACTTCTTCTCGTAAAGTGTTTCCAATATGTAAGTACTTGTCTTTACTCTGCAACACTGTATTTCCTTATAACGTGGTATTCTTATATATTCTTACGAGAGAAAACTATCCTGTGCGTTCCCTTTTTAGGCTACACACTTAGACATACAGGCAACACCAAAGCTTTTCGAGTTACAACGTGTTGTTTATGAAAAACAAGATAATTTCGCACGATGCGGGATTTCCTTAAAACATAGTTTTCTGAAACATTTTGACGAAAGATAATTCTTCAGTGGGTTCTCTTTTGAGGCTACACGTTTAGACGTACACGCCACACCAAATCCTTTCGATTTACCACGTGTTGTTTAGGAGATACAAGCTAATTTTGTATGATTCGTTATTTCTTCTCGTAAAGTGTTTCCAATAAGTACGTATTTGTCTTTACTCTGCAACACTGTATTTCCTTATAACGTTGTATTCTTACATATTCTTTCAAGAGAAAACTCTCCTGTGCGTTCTCTTTAGAGGCCATACGCTTAGACATACACGCAACGCCAAAGCTTTTCGAGTTACAATGTGTTGTTTAGGAAAAACAAGATAATTTCACAGGATGCGAGATTTCCATAAAACGTGGTTTTCTGAAAAATTTTGACGAAACAAAGTTCTCCTGTGGGTTCTCTTTTGAGACTACATGTGTAGAGGTACGAGTCACACCAAATTTTTTCGAGTTACAACTTGTTGTTTAGGAGATACAAGCTAATTTTTTACGTTGCCTTATTTCTTCTCTTAAAGTGTTTCCAATAGTATTTGTCTTTACTCTGCAACACTGTATTTCCTTATAACGTGGTATTCTTACATATTCTTTCGAGCGAAAACTCTCCTGTGTGCTCTCTTTTGAGGCTACAGGCTTAGACATACACGCAACACCAAAGCTTTTCGAGTTACAACGTGTTGTTTAGGAAAAACAAGATAATTTCGTACGATGCGAGATTTCCTTAAAACTTGGTTTCTGACAAATTTTGATGAAAGAAGATTCTCCTGTGGGTTCTCGTTTGAGGCTACACTTTTAGACTTACATGTCACACCAAATCTTTTCCAGTTACAACGTGTTGTTTAGGAGATACAAGCTAATTTTGTACGATGCATTATTTCTTCTCGTAAAGTGTTTCCAATATGTACTTATTTGTCTTTACTCTGCAAAATTGTATTTCCTTATAACGTGATATTCTTACACCTTCTTTCGAGAGAAAATTCTCCTGTGCCTTCTCTTTTGAGGCTACACGCTGACACATACACGCAACACAAAAGCTTTTCGAGTTACAACGTGTTGTTTAGGAAAAACAAGATAATTTCGTACGATGTGAGATTTCCTTAAAACGTGGTTTCTGACAAATTTTGATGAAAGAAGATTCTCCTGTGGGTTCTCGTTTAAGGCTACACTTTTAGACTTACACGTCACACCAAATCTTTTCAAGTTACAACGTGTTGTTTAGGAGATACAAGCTAATTTTGTACGATGCGTTATTTCTTCTCGTAAAGTGTTTCCAATATGTACTTATTTGTCTTTGCTCTGCAAAATTGTATTTCCTTATAACGTGATATTCTTACATCTTCTTTCGAGAGAAAATTCTCCTGTGCCTTCTCTTTTGAGGCTACACGCTTACACATACACGCAACACAAAAGCTTTTCGAGTTACAACGTGTTGTTTAGGAAAAACAAGATAATTTCGTACGATGTGAGATTTCCTTAAAACGTGGTTTCTGACAAATTTTGATGAAAGAAGATTCTCCTGTCGGTTCTCGTTTGAGGCTACACTTTTAGACTTACACGTCACACAAAATCTTTTCGAGTTACAACGTGTTGTTTAGGAGATACAAGCTAATTTTTTACGATGCGTTATTTCTTCTCGTAAAGTGTTTCCAATATGTACTTATTTGTCTTTACTCTGCAAAATTGTATATCCTTATAACGTGATATTCTTACATATTCTTTCGAGAGAAAATTCTCCTGTGCCTTCTCTTTTGAGGCTACACGTTTACACATACACGCAACACCAAAGCTTTTCGAGTTACAACATGTTGTTTAGGAAAAAGAAGATGATTTCGCACGATGTGGCATTTCCTTAAAACGAGGTGTTTTGAAAAATTTTGAAGTAAGAAAATTCTCCTGTGGGTTCTCTTTTGAGGCTACACATTTAGACGTACATGCCACACCAAATCCTTTCGAGTTACCACGTGTTGTTTAGGAGATACAAGCTAATTTTGTACGATGCGTTATTTCTTCTTGTAAAGTGTTTCCGATACGTACTTATTTGTCTTTACTCTGCAACACTGTATTTCCTTATAACGTGGTATTCTTACATATTATTTCGAGGAAAAACTCTCCTGTGCGTTCTCTTTTGAGGCTACACGCTTAGACAAACATGCAACGCCAAAGTTTTTCGAGTTACAATGTGTTGTTTAGGAAAAACAAGATAATTTGGCATGATGCGAGATTTCCATAAAACGTGGTTTTCTGACAAATTTTGACGAAAGAAAATTCTCCTGTGGGTTCTCTTTTGAGGCTACACGTTTAGATGTACACGCCACACCAAATCCTTTCGAGTTACCACGTGTTGTTTAGGAGATACAAGCTAATTTTGTATGATGCGTTATTTCTTCTCGTAAAGTGTTTCCAATATGTACGTATTTGTCTTTACTCTGCAACACTGTATTTCCTTATAACGTTGTATTCTTTCATGTTCTTTCGAGAGAAAACTCTCCTGTGCATTCTCTTTAGAGGCTACATGCTCAGACATACACGCAACACCAAAGCTTTTCGAGTTACAACGTGTTGTTTAGGAAAAACAAGATAATTTTGCACGATGCGGGATTTCCTTAAAACGTGGTTTTCTGACAAATTTTGAAGAAAGAAAGTTCGCCTGTGTGTTCTCTTTTGAGGCTAAACGTGTAGACATACTTGCCACACGAAATATTTTTTAGTTACAACGTGTTGTTTAGGAGATACAAGCAAATATTGTACAATGCGTTATTTCTTCTCATATAGTGTTTCCAATACGTACTTATTTGTCTTTACTCTGCAACACTGTATTTCCTTATAACGTGGTATTCTTACATATTCTTTCGAGGGAAAACAATCCTGTGCATTCTCTTTTGAGGTTACACGCTTAGACAAACACACAACGCCAAAGCTTTTGGAGTCACAACGTGTTGTTTAGGAAAAACAAGATAATTTCGCACGATACGAGATTTCCATTAAACGTGGATTTCTGAAAAATTTTGACAAAACAAAGTTCTCCTGTGGGTTCTCTATTGAGGCTGCACGTGTAGAGGTACGAGCCACACCAAATCTTTTCGAGTTACTACGTGTTGTTTAGGAGATACAAGCTAATTTTCTAGGATGCGATATTTCTTCTCTTAAAGTGTTTCCAATACGTACGTAGTTGTCTTTACTCTGCAACACTGTATTTCCTTATAACGTAGTATTCTTACATATTCTTTCGAGAGAAAACTCTCCTGTGCGTTCTCTTTTGAGGCTACACGCGTAGACATACACGCAACACCAAAGCTTTTCGAGTTACAACGTGTTGTTTAGGAAAAACAAGATAATTTCGCACGATGCGACACTTCCTTAAAACGTGGTTTCTGACAAATTTTGATGAAAGAAAATTCTCCTGTGGGTTCTCGTTTGAGGCTACACTTTTAGACGTACACGTCACACCAAATCTTTTTGAGTTACAACCTGTTGTTTAGGAGATACAAGATAATTTTGTAAGATGCATTATTTCTTCTCGTAAAGTGTTTCCAATATGTACTTATTGGTCTTTATCTGCAAAATTGTATTTCCTTATAACGTGGAATTCTTACATATTCTGTCGAGAGAATACTCTCCAGTGCCTTCTCTTTTGAGGCTCCACGCTTACACATACACGCAACACCATAGCTTTTCGAGTTACAACATGTTGTTTAGGAAAAAGAAGATGATTTCGCACGATGCGGGATTTCCTTAAAACGTGGTTTTCTGAAAAATTTTGAATAAAGAAAATTCTCCTGTGGGTTCTCCTTTGAGGCTACACGTTTAGACATACACGCCACACCAAATCCTTTTGAGTTACCACGTGTTGTTTAGGAGATACAAGCTAATTTTGTATGATGCGTTATTTCTTCTCGTAAAGTGTTTCCAATATGTACGTATTTGTCTTTACTCTGCAACACTGTATTTCCTTATAACGTTGTATTCTTTCATGTTCTTTCGAGAGAAAACTCTCCTGTGCATTCTCTTTAGAGGCTACATGCTCAGACATACACGCAACACCAAAGCTTTTCGAGTTACAACGTGTTGTTTAGGAAAAACAAGATAATTTTGCACGATGCGGGATTTCCTTAAAACGTGGTTTTCTGACAAATTTTGAAGAAAGAAAGTTCGCCTGTGTGTTCTCTTTTGAGGCTAAACGTGTAGACATACTTGCCACACGAAATATTTTTTAGTTACAACGTGTTGTTTAGGAGATACAAGCAAATATTGTACAATGCGTTATTTCTTCTCATATAGTGTTTCCAATACGTACTTATTTGTCTTTACTCTGCAACACTGTATTTCCTTATAACGTGGTATTCTTACATATTCTTTCGAGGGAAAACAATCCTGTGCATTCTCTTTTGAGGTTACACGCTTAGACAAACACACAACGCCAAAGCTTTTGGAGTCACAACGTGTTGTTTAGGAAAAACAAGATAATTTCGCACGATACGAGATTTCCATTAAACGTGGATTTCTGAAAAATTTTGACAAAACAAAGTTCTCCTGTGGGTTCTCTATTGAGGCTGCACGTGTAGAGGTACGAGCCACACCAAATCTTTTCGAGTTACTACGTGTTGTTTAGGAGATACAAGCTAATTTTCTAGGATGCGATATTTCTTCTCTTAAAGTGTTTCCAATACGTACGTAGTTGTCTTTACTCTGCAACACTGTATTTCCTTATAACGTAGTATTCTTACATATTCTTTCGAGAGAAAACTCTCCTGTGCGTTCTCTTTTGAGGCTACACGCGTAGACATACACGCAACACCAAAGCTTTTCGAGTTACAACGTGTTGTTTAGGAAAAACAAGATAATTTCGCACGATGCGACACTTCCTTAAAACGTGGTTTCTGACAAATTTTGATGAAAGAAAATTCTCCTGTGGGTTCTCGTTTGAGGCTACACTTTTAGACGTACACGTCACACCAAATCTTTTTGAGTTACAACCTGTTGTTTAGGAGATACAAGATAATTTTGTAAGATGCATTATTTCTTCTCGTAAAGTGTTTCCAATATGTACTTATTGGTCTTTATCTGCAAAATTGTATTTCCTTATAACGTGGAATTCTTACATATTCTGTCGAGAGAATACTCTCCAGTGCCTTCTCTTTTGAGGCTCCACGCTTACACATACACGCAACACCATAGCTTTTCGAGTTACAACATGTTGTTTAGGAAAAAGAAGATGATTTCGCACGATGCGGGATTTCCTTAAAACGTGGTTTTCTGAAAAATTTTGAATAAAGAAAATTCTCCTGTGGGTTCTCCTTTGAGGCTACACGTTTAGACATACACGCCACACCAAATCCTTTCGAGTTACCACGTGTTGTTTAGGAGATACAAGCTAATTTTGTACGATGCATTATTTCTTCTCGTAAAGTGTTTCCAATACGTACTTATTTGTCTTTAATCTGCAACACTGTATTTCCTTATAACATAGTATTCTTACATATTATTTCGAGGGAAAACTCTCCTGTGCGTTCTCTTTTGAGGGGACACGCTTAGACAAACACGCTACGCCAAAGCTTTTAGAGTTACAATGTGTTGTTTAGGAAAAACAAGATAATTTAGCACGATGCGAGATTTCCATAAAATGTGGTTTTCTGAAAAATTTTGACGAAAGAAAGTTCTCCTGTGGGTTCTCTTTTGTGGCTACTCGTGTAGAGGTACGAGCCACACCAAAACTTTTCGAATTACAACGTGTTGTTTAGGAGATATAAGCTAATTTTTTACGATGCGTTGATTCTTCTCGTAAAGTGTTTCCAATAAGTACATGTTTGTCTTTACACTGCAACATTATATTTCCTTATAACGTGGTATTCTTACATATTCCTTCGAGGGAAAACTATCCTGTGCGTTCCCTTTTGAGGCTACACACTTAGACATACAGGCAACACCAAAGCTTTTAGAGTTACAACGTGTTGTTTATGGAAAACAAGATAATTTTGCACGATGCGGGATTTCCTTAAAACGTGGTTTTCTGACAAATTTTGACGAAAGAAAATTCTCCTGTGGCTTCTCTTTTGAGGCTACATGTTTAGACGTGCACACCACACCAAATCCTTTCGAGTTACCACGTGTTGTTTAAGAGATACAAGCTAATTTTGTATGATGCGTTATTTCTTTTCGTAAAGTGGTTCCAATACATATGTATTTGTCTTTACTCTGCAACACTGTATTTCCTTATAACGTTGTATTCTTACATGTTCTTTCGAGAGAAAACTCTCCTGTGCATTCTCTTTAGAGGCTACATGCTCAGACATACAGGCAACACCAAAGCTTTTCGAGTTACAACGTGTTGTTTAGGAAAAACAAGATAATTTTGCACGATGCGGGATTTCCTTAAAACGTGGTTTTCTGACAAATTTTGACGAAAGAAAGTTCTCCTGTGGGTTCTCTTTTGAGGCTACACGTGTAGCCGTACGAGCCACACCAAATAATTTTGAGATACAACGTGTTGTTTATGAGATACAAGCAAATATTGTACGATGCACTATTTCTTCGCATAAAGTGTTTCCCATACATACATATTTTCTATACTCTGCAACACTGTATTTCCTTATAACATGGTATTCTTACATATTCTTTCGAGGGATAATTCTCCTGTGCATTCTCTTTTGAGGCTACACGATTAGACAAACACGCAACACCAAAGCTTTTCGAGTTACAACATGTTGATTAGGAAAAAGAAGATGATTTCGCACGATGCGGTATTTCCTAAAAACCTGGTTTTCTGAAAAATTTTGACGAAAGAAAATTCTCCTGTGGGTTCTCTTTTGAGGCTACATATTTAGACGTACACGTCACACCAAATCTTTTCGAGTTACAACGTGTTGTTTAGGACATACAAGCTAATTTTTTTTATAATGCGTTAATTCTCGTAAAGTGTTTCCAATATGTACGTATTTGTCTTTACTCTGCAACACTGTATTTCCTTATAACGTGGTATTCTTACATATTCTTTCGAGAGAAAACTATTCTGTGCATTCCCTTTTGAGGCTAAACACTTAGACATACTGGCAACACCAAAGCTTTTTGAGTTACAACTTGTTGTTTATAAAAAACAAGATAATTTCGCACGATGCCTGATTTCCTTAAAACATGGTCTTCTGGCAAATTTTGATGAACGAAAATTATTCTGTTGGTTCTCTTTTGAAGCTTCACGTTTAGATGTGCACGCCACACCTAATCCTTTCGAGTTGCCACGTGTTGTTTAGGAGATACAAGCTAATTTTGTACGATGCTTTATTTCTTCTCCTAAAGTGTTTCCAATACGTACGTATTTGTCTTTACTCTGCAACACTGTATTTCCTTATAACGTGGTATTCTTACACATTCTTTCGAGAGAAAACTATCCTGTGCCTTCCCTTTTGAGGCTACACACTTAGACATACAGGCAACACCAAAGCTTTTCAAGTTACAACGTGTTGTTTATGAAAAACAAGATAATTTCGCACGATGCGGGATTTCCTTAAAACTTGGTGTTCTGACAAATTTTGACTAAAGAAAATTCTCCTGTGGGTTCTCTTTTGAGGCTACACGTTTAGACGTGCACGCCACACCAAATCCTTTCGAATTACCACGTGTTGTTTAGGAGATAAAAGCTAATTTTCTACGATGCGTTATTTCTTCTTGTAAAGAGATTCCAATATGTACATATTTGTCTTTACTCTGCAACACTGTATTTCCTTATAACATTGTATTCTTACATGTTCTTTCGAGAGAAAACTCTCCTGTGCATTCTCTTTAGAAGCTACACGCTTAGATATACACGCAACACCAAAGCTTTTCGAGTTACAACGTGTTGTTTAGGAAAAAAAAGATAATTTTGCACGATGCGGGATATCATTAAAACGTGGTTTTCTGACAAATTTTGACTAAAGAAAGTTCTCCTGTGCATTGTCTTTTGAGGCTACAGGTTTAGACGTACACGCCACACCAAATCTTTTCGAGTTACAACTTGTTGTTTAGGAGATACAAGCAAATTTTTTTTCGATGCGTTATTTCTTCTTGTAAAGTGTGTCCAATACGTAATTAATTGTCTTTACTCTGCAACACTGTATTTCCTTATAACGTGGTATTCTTACATATTCTTTCGAGGGAAAACTCTCCTGTGCGTTCTCTTTTGGGCTACACACTTAGACATACACACAACGCCAAAGCTTTTCGAGTTACAACGTGTTGTTTAGGAAAAACAAGATAATTTCGCACGATGCAAGATTTCCATAAAACGTGGTTTTCTGAAAAATTTTGACAAAAGAAAGTTCTCCTGTGGGTTCTCTTTTGAGGCTACATGTTTAGACGTACACGTCACACCAAATCTTTTCGAGTTACAACGTGTTGTTTAGGAGGTACAAGCTAATTTTTTACGATGCGTTATTTTTTCTCATAAAGTGTTTCCAATAAGTACTTATTTGTCTTCACTCTGCAAAATTGTATTTCATTATAACGTGGTATTCTTGCATATTCTTTTGAGAGAAAACTCTCCTGTGCCTTCTCTTTTGAGGCTCCACACTTACACATACACGCAACACCAAAGCTTTTCGAGTTACAACATGTTGTTTAGGAAAAAGAAGATGATTTCGCATGATGCGGGATTTCCTTAAAACGTGGTTTTCTGAAAAATATTGACAAAAGAAAATTCTCCTGTGGGTTCTCTTTTGAGGCTACACGTTTAGACGTACATGCCACACCAAATCTTGTTGAGTTACAACGTGTTGTTTAGGAGATACAAGCTAATTTTTTACCATGTGTTTATTCTTCTCGTAAAGTGTTTCCAACATACACGTATTTGTCTTTACTCTGCAACATTGTATATCCTTATAACGTGGTATTCTTACATATTCTTTCGATAGAAAACTATCCTGTGCGTTCCCTTTTGAGGCTACACACTTAGACATACAGGCAACATCAAAGCTTTTCGAGTTACAACGTGTTGTTTATGAAAAACAAGATAATTTCACACGATGCGGGATTTCCTTAAAACGTGGTGTTCTGACAAATTTTGACGAAAGAAAATTCTCCTGTGGGTACTCTTTTGACGCTACACGTTTAGAGGTACACGCCACACCAAATCCTATCGAGTTACTACGTGTTGTTTAGGAGATACAAGCTAATTTTGTACGATGCTTTATTTCTTCTCGTAAAGTGTTTCCAAACTTACGTATTTGTCTTTACTCTGCAACACTGTATTTCCTTATAATGTTGAATTCTTACATGTTCTTGCAAGAGAAAACTTTCCTGTGCATTCTCTTTAGAGGCTACATGCTCACACATACACGCAACACCAAAGCTTTTCGAGTTACAACATGTTGTTTAGGAAAAACAAGATAATTTTGCACGATGCAGATATCCTTAAAACGTGGTTTTCTGACAAATTTTGACGAAAGAAAGTTCTCCTGTGCATTGTCTTTTGAGGCTACAGGTTTAGACATACATGCCACACCAAATTTTTTTGAGGTACAACCTGTTGTTTAGGAGATACAAGCAAATTTTTTACGATGCGTTATTTCTTCTTGTAAAGTGTTTCCAATACATAAGTATTTGTCTTTACTCTACAACGCTGTATTTCCTTATAACGTGGTATTCTTACATATTCTTTCAAGAGAAAACTCTCCTGTGAGTTCTCTTTTGAGGCTACATGCTTAGACATACACGCAACACCAAAGCTTTTCGAGTTACAACGTGTTGTTTAGGAGATACAAGTTAATATTATACGATGCGTTATTTCTTCTCATAAAGTGTTTCCAATATGTACTTAATTGTCTTTACTCTGCAACACTGTATTTCCTTATAACGTGGTATTCTTACATATTCTTTCGAGGGAAAACTCTCCTGTGCATTCTCTTTTGGGCTACACGCTTAGACATACACGCAACGCCAAAGCTTTTCGAGTTACAACGTGTTGTTTAGGAAAAACAAGATAATTTCGCACAATGCGAGATTTCCATAAAACGTGGTTTTCTGAAAAAATTTGACGAAAGAAAGTTCTCCTGTGGGTTCTCTTTTGAGGCTACACGTTGAGACATACACGTCACACCAAATCTTTTCAAGTTACAACGTGTTGTTTAGGAGATACAAGCTAATTTTGTATGATGCGTTATTTCTTCTCATAAAGTGTTTCCAATAAGTACTTATTTTCTTTACTCTGCAAAATTGTATTTCCTTATAACGTGGTATTCCTGCATATTCTTTCAAGAGAAAACTCTCCTGTGAGTTCTATTTTGAGGCTACACGCTTAGACATACACGCAACACCAAAGCTTTTCGAGTTACAACGTGTTGTTTAGGAGATACAAGTTAATTTTGTACGATGCGTTATTTCTTCTCGTAAAGTGTTTCCAATATGTACTTAATTGTCTTTACTCTGCAACACTGTATTTCCTTATAACGTGGTATTCTTACATATTCTTTCGAGGGAAAACTCTCCTGTGCATTCTCTTTTGGGCTACACGCTTAGACATACACGCAACGCCAAAGCTTTTCGAGTTACATCGTGTTGTTTAGGAAAAACAAGATAATTTCGCACGATGCGAGATTTCCATAAAACGTGGTTTTCTGAAAAAATTTGACGAAAGAAAGTTCTCCTGTGGGTTCTCTTTTTTTTTTCTTTTTTTTTATTCGATATAATTTATTTACATTTCAAATGATTTCCCCTTTTCTAGCCCCCCACTCCCCGAAAGTCCCTTAAGTCCCCTTCTCTTTCCCTGTCCTCCCACCTACCCCTTCCCACTTCCCTGTTCTGGTTTTGCTGAATACTGTTTCACTGAGTCTCTCCAGAACCAGGGGCCAGTCCTCCTTTCTCCTTGTACCTCATTTGATGTGTGGATTATGTTTTCGGTATTCCAGTTTTCTAGGTTAATAACCACATATTAGTGAGTGCATACTATGATTCACCTTTTGAGTCTGGGTTACCTCACTTAGTATGATGTTCTCTAGCTCCATCCATTTGCCTAAGAATATCATGAATTCATTGTTTCTAATGGCTGAATAGTACTCCATTGTGTAGATATACCACATTTTTTGTATCCTCTCTTCTGTTGAGGGATACCTGGGTTCTTTCCAGCATCTGGCAATTATAAATAGGGCTGCTATGAACATAGTAGAGCATGTATCCTTATTATATGGTGGGGAATCCTCTGGGTATATGCCCAGGAGTGGTATAGCAGGATCTTCTGGAAGTGAGGTCCCCAGTTTTCGGAGGAACCGCCAGACTGATTTCCAGAGTGGTTGTACCAATTTGCAGTCCCACCAGCAGTGGAGGAGTGTTCCTCTTTCTCCACACCCTCTCCAACACCTGCTGTCTCCTGAATTTTTAATCTTAGCCATTCTGACTGGTGTAAGATGAAATCTCAGGGTTGTTTTGATTTGCATTTCCCTAATGACTAATGAAGTTGAGCATTTTTTAAGATGCTTCTCCGCCATCCGAAGTTCTTCAGGTGTGAATTCTTTGTTTAACTCTGTACCCCATTTTTTAATTGGATTGTTCGGTTTTCTGGAGTCTAACTTCTTGAGTTCTTTATATATATTGGATATTAGCCCTCTATCTGATGTAGGATTGGTGAAGATCTTTTCCCAATTTGTTGGTTGCCGATTTGTCCTCTTGATGGTGTCCTTTGCCTTACAGAAACTTTGTAACTTTATGAGGTCCCATTTGTCAATTCTTGCTCTTAGAGCATACGCTATTGGTGTTCTGTTCAGAAACTTTCTCCCTGTACCGATGTCCTCAACGGTCTTCCCCAGTTTCTTTTCTATTAGCTTCAGAGTGTCTGGCTTTATGTGGAGGTCCTTGATCCATTTGGATTTGAGCTTAGTACAAGGAGACAAGGATGGATCAATTCGCATTCTTCTGCATGCTGACCTCCAGTTGAACCAGCACCATTTGTTGAAAAGGCTATCTTTTTTCCATTGGATGTTTTCAGCCTCTTTGTCGAGGATCAAGTGGCCATAGGTGTGTGGTTTCATTTCTGGATCTTCATGGGTTCCCTTTTGAGGCTACACGTTGAGACATACACGTCACACCAAATCTTTTCAAGTTACAACGTGTTGTTTAGGAGATACAAGCTAATTTTATACGATGCGTTATTTCTTCTCATAAAGTGTTTCCAATAAGTACTTATTTGTCTTTACTCTGCAAAATTGTATTTCCTTATAACGTGGTATTCTTGCATATTCTTTCGAGAGAAAACTTTCCTGTGCCTTCTCTTTTGAGGCTCCTCACTTACACATACACGCAACACCAAAGCTTTTCGAGTTACAACATGTTATTTAGGAAAAAGAAGATGATTTCGCATGATGCGGGATTTCCTTAAAACGTGGTTTTCTGAAAAATTTTGAAGAAAGAAAATTCTCCTGTGGGTTCTCTTTCGAGGCTACACGTTTAGACGTACATGCCATACCAAATCTTTTCGAGTTACAATGTGTTGTTTAGGAGATACAAGCTAATTTTTTTCGATGCGTTAATTCGTCTCGTAAAGTGTTTCCAGTACATATTTGTCTTTACTCTGCAACATTGTATTTCCTTATAACGTGGTATTCTTAAATATTCTTTCGAGATAAAACTATCCTGTGCGTTCTCTTTTGAGGTTACACGCTTAGACACACACGCAACACCAAAGCTTTTCGAGTTACAACGTGTTGTTTAGGAAAAACAAGATAATTTCGCACGATGCGAGATTTCCTTAAAACCTGGTTTCTGACAAATTTTGATGAAAGAAAATTCTCTTGTGGGTTCTCTGTTGAGGCTACACCTTTAGACGTACATGTCACACCAAATCTTTTCGAGTTACAACGTGTTGTTTAGGAGATACAAGCTAATTTTGTACGATGTGTTATTTCTTCTCGTAAAGGGTTTCCAATATGTACTTATTTGTCTTTACTCTGCAAAATTGTATTTCCTTATAACGTGGTATTCTTACATAATCTTTCAAGAAAAAACTCTCCTGTGCCTTCTCTTTTGAGGCTACACGCTTACACATACACGCAACACTAAAGCTTTTCGAGTTACAACATGTTGTTTAGGAAAAAGTAGATGATTTCGCACGATGCGGGATTTCCTTGTAGTGTGGTTTTCTGAAAAATTTTGACGAAAGAAAATTCTCCTGTGGGTTCCCTTTTGAGGCTACACGTTTAGACGAACATGCCACACCAAATCTTTTCGAGTTACAACGTGTTGTTTCGGAGATACAAGCTAATTTTGTAGGATGTGTTAATTATTCTCATAAAGTGTTTCCAAGACTTACATATTTGTCTTTACTCTGCAACACTGTATTTCCTTATAACTTGGTAGTCTTACATATTCTTTCGAGAGAAAACTATCCCGTGCTTTCACTTTTGCGGCTACACACTTAGACAAAGAGGCAACACCAAACCTTTTCGAGTTACAACCTGTTGTTAATGAAAAACAAGATAATTTCGCACGATGCAGGATTTCCTTAAAACGTAGTTTTCTGAAAAATTTTGACGAAAGAAAATTCTTCAGTGGGTATTCTTTTGAGGCTACATGTTTAGACGTACACGCCACACCAATTCCTTTCGAGTTACCACGTGTTGTTTAGGAGATACAAGCTAATTTTGTATGATGCGTTATTTCTTCTCGTAAAGTGTTTCCAATATGTACGTATTTGTCTTTACTCTGCAACACTTTATTTCCTTATAACGTGGTATTCTTACATATTCTTTCGAGAGAAAACTCTACTGTGCATTCTCTTTAGAGGCTACACACTTAGACATACACGCAACGCCAAAGCTTTTCGAGTTACAATGTGCTGTTTAGGATAAACAAGATAATTTCGCACGATGCGAGATTTCCATAAAACGTGGTTGTCTGAAAAATGTTGACGAAAGAAAGTTCTCCTGTGGATTTTCTTTTGAGGCTACACATGTAGAGGTACGAGCCACACCAAATCTTTTCGAGTTACAATGTGTTGTTTAGGAGATACAAGCTAATTTTGTACGATGCATTATTTCTTCTCTTAAAGTGTTTCCAATACTATTTGTCTTTACTCTGCAACACTGTATTTCCTTATAACGTGGTATTTTTACATATTCTTTCGAGAGAAAACTCTCCTGTGAGTTCTCTTTTGAGGCTACACGCTTAGACATACACGCAACACCAAAGGTTTTCGAGTTACAACGTGTTGTTTAGGAAAAACAAGATAATTTCGCACGATGCGAGATTTCCTTAAAACGTGGTTTCTGACAAATTTTGATGAAATAAAATTCTCCTGTGGGTTCTCTTTTGAGGCTACACTTTTAGACGTACACGTCACACCAAATCTTTTCAAGTTACAACGTGTTGTTTAGGAGATACAAGGTAATTTTGAACGATGCGTTATTTCTTCTCGTAAAGTGTTTCCAATATGTACTTATTTGTCTTTACTCTGCAAAATTGTATTTCCTTATAACGTGGTATTCTTACATATTCTTTCGAGAGAAAACTATTCTTTGCCTTCTCTTTTGAGGCTCCACGCTTGCACATACACGCAACACCAAAGCTTTTCGAGTTACAACATGTTGTTTAGGAAAAAGAAGATGATTTCGCACGATGCGGGATTTCCTTAAAACGTGATTTTCTGAAAATTTTTGAAGAAATGAAATTCTCCTGTAGGTTCTCTTTTGAGGCTACACGTTTAGACGTACATGCCACACCAAATCTTTTCGAGTTACAACGTGTTGTTTAGGAGTTTCAAGCTAATTTTTTACGATACGTTAATTCTTCTCGGAAAGTGTTTCCAATACGTACGTATTTGTCTTTACTCTGCAACATTGTATTTCCTTATAACGTGGTATTCTTACATATTCTTTCTAGAGAAAACTATCCTGTGCATTCTCTTTTGAGGTTACACACTTAGACATACACGCAACACCAAAGATTTTTGAGTTATAACATGTTATTTAGGAAAAACAAGATAATTTCGCACGATGCGATATATCCTTAAAACGTGGTTACTGACAAATTTTGATGAAAGAAAATTCTCTTGTGGGTTCCCTTTTGAGGCTACACGCTTAGACGTACACGTCACACCAAATCTTTTCGAGTTACAACGTGTTGTTTAGGAGATATAAGCTAATTTTTTACGATGCGTTATGTCTTCTTGTAAAGTGTTTCCAATATGTACTTTTTTGTCTTTACTCTGCAAAATTGTATTTCCTTATAACGTGGTATTCTTACATATTCTTTCAAGAGAAAACTCTCCTGTGCCTTCTCTATTGAGGCTCCACGCTTACACATACACGCAACACCAAAGCTTTTCGAGTTACAACATGTTGCTTAGGAAAAAGAAGATGATTTCGCACGATGCGGGATTTCCTTAAAACGTGGTTTTCTGAAAAATTTTGAAGAAAGAAAATTCTCCTGTGGGTTCTCTTTTGAGGCTACACATTTAGACGTACACGGCACACCAAATCTTTTCGAGTTACAACGTGTTGTTTCGGAGATACAAGCTAATTTTTTAAGATGTGTTACTTCTGCTCGTAAAGTTTTCCAATACGTACTTATTTGTCTTTACTCTGCAACACTGTATTTCCTTATAACATGGTATTCTTACATATTCTTTTGAGGGAAACGTCTCCTGTGCGTTCTCTTTTGGGCTACACGCTTAGACATACACGCAACACCAAAGCTTTTCGAGTTACAACGTGTTGTTTATGAAAAAGAAGATAATTTCGCACGATGCGGGATTTCCTTAAAACGTGGTGTTCTGACAAATTTTGACGAAAGAAAATTCTCCTGTTGGTTCTCTTTTGAGGCTACACGTTTAGACGTGCACGCCACACCAAATCTTTTCGAGTTACCACATGTTGTTTAGGAGATACAAGCTAATTTTTTTACGATGCGTTATTTCTTCTCGTAAAGTGTTTCCAATATGTACGTATTTGTCTTTACTCTGAAACACTGTATTTCCTTAAAACGTTGTATACTTACATGTTCTTTCGAGAGAAAAATCTCCTGTGCATTCTCTTAAGTGGCTACACGCATAGACATACAGGCAACACCAAAGCTTTGCGAGTTACAACTTGTTGATTAGGAAAAACAAGATAATTTTGCACGATGCGGGATATCCTTAAAACATGGTTTTCTGACAAATTTTGACGAAAGAAAGTTCTCCTGTGGGTTCTCTTTTGAGGCTACATTTTTAGACGTACGAGCCACACCAAATCTTTTCGAGTTACAACATGTTGTTTAGGAGATACAAGTAAATTTTTTACGATGCGGTATTTCTTCTCCTAAAGTGTTTCCAATATGTACTTATTTATCTTTACTCTGCAACACTGTATTTCCTTATAACGTGGTATTCTTACATATTCTTTCGAGAGAAAACTCTCCTGTGCGTTCTTTTTTGAGGCTACACGCTTAGACAAACACTCAACACCAAAGCTTTTCGAGTTACACCGTGTTGTTTAGGAAAAAACAAGATAATTTTGCAAGATGCGCGATTTCCTTAAAACGTGTTTTCTGACAAATTTTGATGAAAGAAAATTCTCCTGTGAGTTCTCTTTTGAGGCTACACGTTTAGACGTACACGTCACACCAAATCTTTTCGAGTTACAACGTGTTGTTTAGGAGATACAATCTAACTTTTTAAGATGCGTTATTTCTTCTCATAAAGTGTGTCCAATACGTACTTATTTGTCTTGACTCTGCAACACTGTATTTCCTTATAACGTGGTATTCTTACATATTCTTTCGAGAGAAAACTCTCTTGTGTGTTCTCTTTTGAGGCTACAGGCTTAGACATACACGCAGCACCAAAGCTTTTCGAGTTACAACGTGTTGTTTAGGACAAACAAGATAATTTCCACGATGCGGGATTTCCATAAAACGTGGTTTTCTGACAAATTTTGACGAAAGAAAATTCTCCTGTGAGTTCTCTTTTGAGGCTGCACGTTTAGACGTACACTCCATACCAAATCTTTTCGAGTTACATCGTGTTGTTTAGGAGATACAAGCTAATTTTGTACGATGCTTTATTTCATCTCGTAAAGTGTTTCCAATACATACGTATTTGTCTTTACTCTGCAACACTGTATTTCCTTATAACGTGGTATTCTTATATATTCTTTCGAGAGAAAACTCTCCTGTGCGTTCTCTTTTGAGGCCACACGTTTAGACATACACGCAACACCAAAGCTTTTCGAGTTACAATGTGTTGTGTAGGAAAAACAAGATAATTTCGCACAATGCGGGATTTCCTTAAAACAGGTTGTAATTCGAAAAGCTTTGGTGTTGCGTGTATGTCTAAGCATGTAGCCTCTAAAGAGAACGCACAGGAGAGTTTTTCTCTCGGAAGAATATGCAAGATTACCACGTTATAAGGAAATACAGTGTTGCAGAGTAAAGGAAAATACATACGTATTGGAAACATTTAACCTTTATGAGAAGAAATAACGCATCTTAAAAAATTAGCTTGTATCTCCTAACCAACACGTTATAACTCGAAAGGATTTGGTGTGGCATGTAAGTCTAAACGTGTAGCCTCAAAAGAGAACCCACAGGAGAATTTTCTTTCTTCAAAATTTGTCAGAAAACCACGTTTTAAGGAAATCCCGCATCGTGCGAAATTATCTTGTTTTTTCGATACAACACGTTGTAACTCAAAAAGCTTTGTTGTTGCGTCTATGTCTAAGCGTGTAGCCTCAAAAGAGAATGCAAAGCAGAGTTTTTTCTCGAAAGAATATGTAAGAATACCATGTTATTATGAAACACAGTGTTGTAGAGTAAAGACAAATACTTATTGGAAAAACTTTAGGAGAAGAAATAACGCATCGTAAAACATTAGCTTGTATCTCCTAAACAACACGTTTTAACTTAAAAAGATTTGGTGTGGCCTGTACATCTAAACGTGTAGCCTCAAAAGAGAACCCACAGGAGAATTTTCTTTCGTCAAAATTTTCCAGAAAACCACGTTTTAAGGAAATCCCGCATCGTGCGCAATTATCTTGTTTTTCCTAAACAACACGTTGTAACTCAAAAAGCTTTGGTGTTGCGTGTATGTCTAAGCGTGTAGCCTCAAAAGATAACGCACAGGAGAGATTTCTCTTGAAAGAATATCTAAGAATATCACGTTATAAGGAAATACAGTGTTGCAGAGTAAAGGCAAATACATACATATTGGAAACACTTTACGAGAAGAAATAAAGCAACGTACAAAATTAGCTTGTATCTCCTAAACAACACGTTGTAACTCAAAAAGATTTGGTGTGGCGTGTAGGTCTAAACGTGTAGCCTCAAAAGAGAACCCACAGCAGAATTTTCTTTCTTCAAAATTTTTCAGAAAACCACGTTTTATGGAAATCCCGCATCTTGCGAAATTATCTTGTTTTTCCTAAACAACATGTTGTAACTCGAAAAGCTTTGATGTTGAGTGTATGTCTAAGCGTGTAGCCTCAAAAGAGAACGCACAGCAGAGTTGTTTCTCGATAGAATTTGTAAGAATACCACGTTATAAGGAAATAGAGTGTTTCAGAGTAAAGACAAATACATATGTATTGGAAACCCATAAACTTTACGAGATGAAATAAAGAATCGTAAAAAATTAGCTTGTATCTCCTAAACAACACGTTGTAACTCGAAAAGATTTGATGTGGCGTGTACGTCTAAACGTGTAGCCTCAAAAGAGAACCCACAGGAGAATTTTCTTTCGTCAAAATTTTTCAGAAAACCACGTTTTAAGGAAATCCCGCATCGTGCGAAATTATCTTGTTTTTCCTAAACAACACGTTGTAACTCGAAAAGTTTTGGTGTTGCGTGTATGTCTAAGCGTGTAGCCTCAAAAGAGAACGCACAGGTGAGTTTTTCCTCGATAGAATTTGTAAGAATACCACGTTATAAGGAAATACAGTGTTGCAGTGTAAAGACAAATACGTATTTATTGGAAACCCATAAATTTTACGAGATGAAATAAAGCACCGTACAAAATTAGCTTGTATCTCCTAAACAACACGTTGTAACTCGAAATGATTTGTTGTGGCGTGTACGCCTAAACGTGTAGCCTCAAAAGAGAACCCACAGGACAATTTTCTTTCGTCAAAATTTGTCAGAAAACCACGTTTTAAGGAAATCCCGCATCATGAGAAATTATCTTGTTCTTCCTAAACAACACGTTTTAACTCGAAAAGCTTTGGTGTTTGGTGTATGTCTAAGCGTGTAGCCCCAAAAGAGAACGCACAGGAGAGTTTTCTCTCGAAAGAATATGTAAGAATACCATGTTATAAGGAAATAGAGTGTGGCAGAGTAAAGACAAATACGTACGTATTGGAAGCACTTTATGAGAGAAATAACGCATGTTGCAAAATTAGCTTGTATGTCCTAAACAACACGTTGTAACTCAAAAAGATTTGGTGTGGCGTGTTCGTCTAAAAGTGTAGCCTCAAAAGAGAACCCACAGGAGAGTTTTATTTCGTCAAAATTTGTCAGAAAACCACGTTTTAAGGAAATCCCGCATCGTGCGAAATTATCTTGTTTTTCCTAAACAACACGTTGTAACTAGAAAAGCTTTGGTGTTGCGTGTATATCTAAGCATGCAGCCTCAAAAGAGAATGCACAGGAGAGTTTTCTCTTGAAAGAATATGTAAGAATGCCACGTTATAAGGAAATATATTGCTGCAGAGTAAAGACATATACGAACTTAATGGAAACACATTATGAGAAGAAATAACGCATGGTACAAAATTAGCTTGTATCTCCGAAACAACACGTGGTAACTCAAAAAGATTTGGTGTGGCATGTACGTCTGAAAGTGTAGCCTCAGAAGAGAACCCACAGGAGAATTTTCTAACGTCAAAATTTGTCAGAAAACCACGTTTTAAGGAAATCCCGCATCGTGCGTAATTATCTTGTTTTTCCTAATCAACACGTTGTAACTCGAAAAGCTTTGGTGTTGCGTGTATTTCTAAGCGTGTAGCCTCCAAAGAGAACGCACAGGATAGTTTTCTCTCAAAAGAATATTTAAGAAAACCATGTTATAAGGAAATAAAGTGTTGCAGAGTAAAGACAAATACGTACTTATTGGAAACACTTTACGAGAAGAAATAACGCATCATGCAAAATTAGCTTGTATCTCCTAAACAACACGCTGTAACTCGAAAAGATTTGGTGTGGCATGTAGGTCTAAACGTGTAGCCTCAAAAGAGAACCCACAGGAGAGTTTTCTTTCGTCAAAATTTGTCAAAAACCACGTTTTAAGGAAATCCCGCATCGTGCGAAATTATCTTGTTTTTCCTAAACAACATGTTGTAACTCGAAAAGCATTGGTGTTGCGTGTATGTCTAAGCGTGTAGCCTCAAAAGAGAACGCACAGGAGAGTTTTCTCCCGAAAGAATATGTAGGAATACCACGTTATAAGGAAATACAGTGTTGCAGAGAAAAGACAAATACATACTTATTGGAAACACTTAAACTTAACGAGTAGAAATAACACATAGTACAAATTTAGCTTGTATCTCCTAAACAACACGTTACAACTCGAAAGGATTTGGTGTGGCTTGTACGTCTAAATGTGTACCCTCAAAAGAGAACCCACGGGAGAATTTTCTTTCGTCAAAATTTGTCAGAAAACCAAGTTTTAAGGAAATCGCGCATCATGCGAAATTATCTTGTTTTTCCTAAACAACACGTTGTAACTCGAAAAGCTTTGGTGTTGCATGTATGTCTAAGCGTGTAGCCTCCAAAGAGAACTCACAGGAGAGTTTTCTCTCGAAAGAATATGTAAGAATACCACGTTATAAAGAAATACAGTGTTGCAGAGTAAAGGCAAATACATACTTATTGGAAACACTTAAACTTTACGAGAAGAAATAACGCATCTAAAAAAATTAGCTTGTATCTCCTAAACAACACTTTGTATCTCAAAAAGATTTGGTGTGGCGTGTACATCTAAACGTGTAGCCTCAAAAGAGAACCCATAGGAGAATTTTCTTTCGTCAAAATTTGTCAGAAAACCACGTTTTATGGAAATCCCGCATCGTGCGAAATTATCTTTTTTTTTCCGAAACAACACGTTGTAACTCGAAAAGCTTTATTGTTGCATGTATGTCTAAGCGTGTAGCCTCAAAAGAGAATGCAAAGGAGAGTTTTTTCTCGAAAGAATATGTAAGAATACCACGTTATTAGGAAACACAGTGTTGTAGAGTAAAGACAAATACGTATTGGAAAAACTTTACGAGAAGAAATAAAGCATAGTACAAAATTAGCTTGTATCTCCTAAACAACACGTTGTAACTTAGAAAGATTTGGTGTGGCCTGTACGTCTAAACGTTTAGCTTCAAAAGAGAACCCACAGGAGAATTTTCTTTCGCAAAATTTTTCAGAAAACCACGTTTTAAGGAAATCCCGCATCGTGCGCAATTATCTTCTTTTTCCTAAACAACACGTTGTAACTCGAAATGCTTTGGTGTTGCGTATGTGTCTAAGAGTGTAGCCTCAAAAGAGAACGCATAGGAGAGTTTTCTCTCAAAAGAGTATGTAAGAATACCACTTTATAAGGAAATACAGTGTTGCAGAGTAAAGGCAAATACGTATGTATTGGAAACACTTTACTAGAAGAAATAACGCAACGTACAAAATTAGATTGTATCTCCTAAACAACACATTGTAACTCGAAAAGCTTTGGTGTTGCATGTATGTCTAAGCGTGTAGCCTCCAAAGAGAACGCACAGGAGAGTTTTCTCTCGAAAGAATATGTAAGAATACCACGTTATAAAGAAATACAGTGTTGCAGAGTAAAGGCAAATACATACTTATTGGAAACACTTAAACTTTACGAGAAGAAATAACGCATCTAAAAAAATTAGCTTGTATCTCCTTAACAACACTTTGTATCTCAAAAAGATTTGGTGTGGCGTGTACATCTAAACGTGTAGCCTCAAAAGAGAACCCATAGGAGAATTTTCTTTCGTCAAAATTTGTCAGAAAACCACGTTTTATGGAAATCCCGCATCGTGCGAAATTATCTTTTTTTTTCCGAAACAACACGTTGTAACTCGAAAAGCTTTATTGTTGCATGTATGTCTAAGCGTGTAGCCTCAAAAGAGAATGCAAAGGAGAGTTTTTTCTCGAAAGAATATGTAAGAATACCACGTTATTAGGAAACACAGTGTTGTAGAGTAAAGACAAATACGTATTGGAAAAACTTTACGAGAACAAATAAAGCATAGTACAAAATTAGCTTGTATCTCCTAAACAACACGTTGTAACTTAGAAAGATTTGGTGTGGCCTGTACGTCTAAACGTTTAGCTTCAAAAGAGAACCCACAGGAGAATTTTCTTTCGCAAAATTTTTCAGAAAACCACGTTTTAAGGAAATCCCGCATCGTGCGCAATTATCTTCTTTTTCCTAAACAACACGTTGTAACTCGAAAAGCTTTGGTGTTGCGTATGTGTCTAAGAGTGTAGCCTCAAAAGAGAACGCATAGGAGAGTTTTCTCTCAAAAGAGTATGTAAGAATACCACTTTATAAGGAAATACAGTGTTGCAGAGTAAAGGCAAATACTTATGTATTGGAAACACTTTACTAGAAGAAATAACGCAACGTACAAAATTAGATTGTATCTCCTAAACAACACGTTGTAACTCGAAAAGATTTGGTGTGGCGTATACGTCTAAACGTGTAGCCTCAAAAGAGAACCCACAGGAGAATTTTCTTTCGTCAAAACTTTTCAGAAAACCACGTTTTAAGGAAATCCCACATCGTGCGAAATTATCTTGTTTTTCCTAAACAACACGTTGTAACTCGAAAAGCTTTGGTGTTGCGTGTATGTCTAAGCGTGTAGCCTCAAAAGAGAACGCACAGGAGAGTTTTTTCTCGATAGAATTTGTAAGGATACCACGTTATAAGGAAATACAATGTTGCAGAATAAAGACAAATACGTATGTATTGGAAACCCATAAACTTTACGAGATGAAATAAAGTATCGTACAAAATTAGCTTGTATCTCCTAAACAACACGTTGTAATTCGAAAAGATTTGGTGTGGCGTGTACGTCTAAATGTGTAGCCTCAAAAGAGAACCCACAGGAGAATTTTCTTTCATCAAAATTTTTCAGAAAACCACGTTTTAAGGAAATCCCGCATCGTGAGAAATTATCTTGTTCTTCCTAAACAACACGTTTTAACTCGAAAAGCTTTGGTGTAGGGTGTATGTCTAAGCGTGCAGCCTCAAAAGAGAATGCACAGGAGAGTCTTCTCTCGAAAGAATATGTAAGAATACCACGTTGTAAGGAAACATATTGCTGCAGAGTAAAGACGTATACGTACTTATTGGAAACACATTATGAGAAGAAATAGCACATGGTACAAAATTAGCTTGTATCTCCAAAACAACACGTGGTAACTCAAAAAGATTTGGTGTGGCGTGTACGTCTGAACATGTAGCCTCAAAAGAGAACCCACAGGAGAATTTGCTTACGTAAAAATTTGTCAGAAAACCAGGTTTTAAGGAAATCCCACATCGGGCGAAATTATCTTGTTTTTCCTAATCAACACGTTGTAACTCGCAAAGCTTTGGTGTTGCGTGTATGTCTAAGCGTGTAGCCTCCAAAGAGAACGCACAGGATAGTTTTCTCTCGAAAGAATATGTAAGAATACCACGTGATAAGGAAATACAGTGTTGCAGAGTAAAGAGAAATACGTACTTAATGGAAACACTTTACAAGAAGAAATAACGCATCATGCAAAATTAGCTTGTATCTCCTAAACAACACGCTGTAACTCGAAAAGATTTGGTGTGGCGTGTACGTCTAAACGTGTAGCCTCAAAAGAGAACCCACAGGAGAGTTTTCTTTTGTCAAAATTTGTCAAAAACCACGTTTTAAGGAAATCCCGCATCGTGCGAAATTATCTTGTTTTTCCTAAACAACATGTTGTAACTCGAAAAGCATTGGTGTTGCGTGTATGTCTAAGCGTGTAGCCTCAAAAGAGAACGCACAGGAGAGTTTTCTCCCGAAAGAATATGTAGGAATACCACGTTATAAGGAAATACAGTGTTGCAGAGTAAAGACAAATACATACTTATTGGAAACACTTAAACTTAACGAGTAGAAATAACACAGTACAAAATTAGCTTGTATCTCCTAAACAACACGTTATAACTCGAAAGGATTTGGTGTGGCTTGTACGTCTAAACGTGTACCCTCAAAAGAGAACCCACAAGAGAATTTTCTTTCGTCAAAATTTGTCAGATAACCACGTTTTAAGGAAATCCCGCATCATGCGAAATTATCTTGTTTTTCCTAACCAACACGTTGTAACTCGAAAAGCTTTGGTTTTGCGTGTATGTCTAAGCATGTAGCCTCCAAAGAGAACGCACAGGAGAGTTTTCTCTCGTAAGAATACGTAAGAATACCAAGTTTTAAGGAAATACAGTGATGCAGAGTAAAGGCAAATACATACGTATTGGAAACACTTAAACTTTATGAGAAGAAATAACGCATCGTAAAAAAAATTAGCTTGTATCTCCTAAACAACACGTTGAAACTCAAAAAGATTTGGTGTGGCATGTACATCTAACTGTGTAGCCTCAAAAGGAACCCACAGGAGAATTTTCTTTCGTCAAAATTTGTCAGAAAACCAAGTTTTAAGGAAATCTCGCATCGTGGGAAATTATCTTGTTCTTCCTAAACAACACGTTGTAACTCGAAAAGCTTTGGTGTTGCGTATATGTCTAAACGTGTAGCCTCAAATGAGAACGCACAGGAGAGTTTTCTCTTGAAAGAATATGTAAGAATACCACATTATAAGGAAATACAGTGTTGCAGAATAAAGACATATACTTACTTATTGGAAAAACTTTAGGAGAAGAAATAACGCATCGTACAAAATTAGCTTGTATCTCCTAAACAACACGGTGTAACTTAAAAAGATTTGGTGTGGCCTGTACGTCTAAACGTGTAGCCTCAAAAGAGAACCCATAGAGGAATTTTCCTTGGTCAAAATTTGTCAGAAAACCACTTATTAAGGAAATCCCGCATCGTGCGTAATTATCTTGTTTTTCCTAAACAACACGTTGTAACTCGAAAAGCTTTGGTGTTGCGTGTATGTCTCAGTGCGTAGCCTCAAAGGGGAATGCACAGGAGAGTTTTCTCTCGAAAGAATATGTAAGAATACCACGTTATAAGGAAATACAGTGAAGCAGAATATAGACAAATACGTACTTACTGGAAACACTTTACGAGAAGAAATAAAGCATCATGCAAAATTAGCTTGTATCTCCTAAAGAACGCGTTGTAACTAACTGGAAAAGATTTGGTGTGGTGTGTACGTCTAAACGTGTAACCTCAAAAGAGAACCCACAGGAGACTTTTCTTTGGTCAAAATTTGTCAAAAACCACTTTTTACGGAAATCCCGCACCGTGCGAAAATATCTTGTTTTTCCTAAACAACATTTTGTAACTCGAAAAGATTTGGTGTTGCGTGTATTTCTAATCGTGTAGCCTCAAAAGAGAATGCACAGGAGAGTTTTCTCCCGAAAGAATATGTAGGAATACCACGTTTTAAGGAAATACAGTGTTGCAGAGTAAAGACAAAAACATACTTATTGGAAACACTTAAACTTTACGAGATGAAATAACACATAGTACAAAATTAGCTTGTATCTCCTAAACAACACGTTATAACTCGAAAGGATTTGTTGTGGCGTGTACGTCTAAACGTGTACCCTCAAAAGAGAACCCACAGGAGAATTTTATCCTGTGC
This sequence comes from Apodemus sylvaticus, assembly GCF_947179515.1. Classification (NCBI taxonomy): domain Eukaryota; kingdom Metazoa; phylum Chordata; class Mammalia; order Rodentia; family Muridae; genus Apodemus; species Apodemus sylvaticus. The sequence continues at coordinate 630,339 of NW_026263408.1, forward strand.
GTTCTCTTTTGAGGTTACACGCTTAGACATACACGCAACACCAAAGCTTTTCGAGTTACAACGTGTTGTTTAGGAAAAACAAGATAATTTCGCAGGATGCGAGATTTCCTTAAAACGTGGTTTCTGACAAATTTTGATGAAATAAAATTCTCCTGTGGGTTCTCTTTTGAGGCTACACTTTTAGACGTACACGCCACACCAAATCTTTTCGAGTTACAACGTGTTGTTTAGGAGATACAAGCTAATTTTGTACGATGCGTTATTTCTTCTTGTAAGTGTTTCCAATATGTACTTATTTGTCTATACTCTGCAAAATTGTATTTCCGTATAACGTGGTATTCTTACATATTCTTTCGAGAGAAAACTCTCCTGTGCCTTTTCTTTTGAGGCTCCACGCTTACACATACACGCAACACCAATGCTTTTCAAGTTACAACATGTTGTTTAGGAAAAAGAAGATGATTTCGCACGATGCGGGATTTCCTTAAAACGTGGTTTTTTGAAAATTTTTGAAGAAAGAAAATTCTCCTGTAGGTTCTCTTTTGAGGCTACACGTTTAGACGTACATGCCACACCATATCTTTTCGAGTTACAACGTGTTGTTTAGGAGATACAAGCTAATTTTTTAAGATGCGTTAATTCTTCTCGTAAAGTGTTTCCAATACGTACGTATTTGTCTTTACTCTGCAACATTGTATTTCCTTATAACGTGGTATTCTTACATATTCTTTCAAGAGAAAACTATCCTGTGCATTCTCTTTTGAGGTTACACACTTAGACATACAGGCAACACCAAAGCTTTTTGAGTTATAACGTGTTATTTAGGAAAAACAAGATAATTTCGCACGATGAGAGATTTCCTTAAAACGTGGTTTCTGACAAATTTTGATGAAAGAAAAGTCTCTTGTGGGTTCCCTTTTGAGGCTACACACTTAGACGTACACGTCACACCAAATCTTTTCGAGTTACAGTGTGTTGTTTAGGAGATACAAGCTACTTTTTTACGATGCGTTATTTCTTCTTGTAAAGTGATTCCAATATGTACTTATTTGTCTTTACTCTGCAAAATTGTATTTCCTTATAACGTGGTATTCTTATATAATCTTTCGAGAGAAAACTCTCCTGTGCCTTCTCTTTTGAGGCTTCATGCTTACACATACACGCAACACCAAAGCTTTTCGAGTTACAACATGTTGTTTAGGAAAAAGAAGATGATTTCGCACGATGCAGGATTTCCTTAAAACGTGGTTTTCTGAAAAATTTTGACGAAAGAAAATTCTCCTGTGGGTTCACTTTTGAGGCTACACGTTTAGACGTACACGGCACACCAAATCTTTTCGAGTTACCACGTGTTGTTTCGGAGATACAAGCTAATTTTTTAAGATGCGTTACTTCTGCTCGTAAAGTTTTCCAATACATACTTATTTGTCTTTACTCTACAACACTGTATTTCCTTATAACGTTGTATTCTTACATATTCTTTCGAGAGAAAACTCTCCTGTGCGTTCTCTATAGAGGCTACACGCTTAGACATACACGCAACGCCAAACCTTTTCGAGTTACAATGTGTCGTTTAGGAAATACAAGATAATTTCGCACGATGCGAGATTTCCATAAAACGTGGTTGTCTGAAAAATTTTGACGAAAGAAAGTTATCCTGTGGGTTCTCTTTTGAGGCTGCACATGTAGAGGTACGAGCCACACCAAATCTTTTCGAGTTACAACGTGTTGTTTAGGAGATACAAGCTAATTTTGTACGATGTGTTATTTCTTCTCTTAAACTGTTTCCAATACGTACGTAGTTGTCTTTACTCTGCAACACTTAATTTCCTTATAACGTGGTATTCTTACATATTCTTTGGAGAGAAAACTCTCCTGTGCATTCTCTTTTGAGGCTACACGCTTAGACATACACGCAACACCAAAGCTTTTCGAGTTACAACGTGTTGTTTAGGAAAAACAAGATAATTTCGCACGATGCGAGATTTCCTTAAAACGTGGTTTCTGACAAATTTTGATGAAAGAAAATTCTCCTGTGTGTCCTCGTTTGAGGCTACACTTTTAGACGTACGCGTCACACCAAATCCTTTGGAGTTACAACGTGTTGTTTAGGAGATACAAGCTAATTTTGTAAGATGCGTTATTTCTTCTCGTAAAGTGTTTCCAATATGTACTTATTTGTCTTTACTCGGCAAAATTGTATTTCCTTATAACGTGGTATTCTTACATATTCTTTGGAGTGAAAACTCTCCAGTGCCTTCTCTTTTGAGGCTCCACGCTTACACATACACGCAACACCATAGCTTTTCAAGTTACAACATGTTGTTTAGGAAAAAGAAGATGATTTTGCACGATGCGGGATTTCCTTAAAATGTGGTTTTCTGAAAAATTTTGAATAAAGAAAATTCTCCTGTGGGTTCTCTTTTGAGGCTACACGTTTAGACGTACACGCCACACCAAATCCTTTCAAGTTACCACGTGTTGTTTAGGAGATACAAGCTAATTTTGTACGAAGCATTATTTCTTCTCATAAAGTGTTTCCAATACGTACTTATTTGTCTTTAATCTGCTAAACTGTATTTCCTTATAACATGGTATTCTTACATATTATTTCGAGGGAAAACTCTCCTGTGCGTTCTCTTTTGAGGGGACACGCTTAGACAAACATGCAACGCCAAAGCTTTTCGAGTTACAATGTGTTGTTTAGGAAAAACAAGATAATTTAGCACGATGCGAGATTTCCATAAAACGTGGTTTCCTGAAAAATTTTGACGAAAGAAAGTTCTCCTGTGGGTTCTCTTTTGAGGCTACACGTGTAGAGGTACGAGCCACACCAAATCTTTTCGAATTACAACGTGTTGTTTAGGAGATATAAGCTAATTTTTTACGATGCGTTAATTCTTCTCATAAAGTGTTTCCAATAAGTACATATTTGTCTTTACACTGCAGCATTATATTTCCTTATAACGTGGTATTCTTACATATTCCTTCGAGAGAAAACTATCCTGTGCATTTCCTTTTGAGGCTACACACTTAGACATACAGGCAACACCAAAGCTTTTCGAGTTACAACGTGTTGTTTATGGAAAACAAGATAATTTTGTACGATGCGGGATTTCCTTAAAACGTGATTTTCTGACAAATTTTGACGAAAGAAAATTCTCCTGTGGCTTCTGTTTTGAGGCTACACGTTTAGACGTGCACGCCACACCAAATCCTTTCGAGTTACAAAGTGTTGTTTAAGAGATACAAGCTAATTTTGTATGATGCGTTATTTCTTTTCGTAAAGTGGTTCCAATACATATGTATTTGTCTTTACTCTGCAACACTGTATTTCCTTATAACGTTGTATTCTTACATGTTCTTTCGAGAGAAAACTCTCCTGTGCATTCTCTTTAGAGGCTACATGCTCAGACATACATGCAACACCAAAGCTTTTCGAGTTACAACGTGTTGTTTAGGAAAAACAAGATAATTTTGCACGAAGCGGGATTTCCTTAAAGCGTGGTTTTCTGACAAATTTTGATGAAAGAAAGTTCTCCTGTAGGTTTTCTTTTGAGGCTACACGTGTAGACGTACGAGCCACACCAAATATTTTTCAGTTACAACGTGTTGTTTAGGAGACACAAGCAAATATTGTACGATGCGTTATTTCTTCTCGTAAAGTGTTTCCAATACGTACGTATTTGTCTTTACTCTGCAACACTGTATTTCCTTATAACGTGGTATTCGTACATATTCTTTCGAGAGAAAACTATCCTGTGTGTTCTCTTTTGAGGCTACACGATTAGACAAACACGCAACACCAAAGCTTTTCGAGTTACAACGTGTTGTTTAGGAAAAAGAAGATGATTTCGCATGATGCGGGATTTCCTAAAAACCTGGTTTTCTGAAAAATTTTGACGAAAGAAAATTCTCCTGTGGGTTCACTTTTGAGGCTACATATTTAGACGTACACTTCACACCAAATCTTTTCGAGTTACATTGTGTTGTTTAGGAGATACAAGCTAATTTTTTATAATGCGTTAATTCTCGTAAAGTGTTTCCAATACGTACGTATTTGTCTTTACTCTGCAACACTGTATTTCCTTATAACGTGGTATTCTTACATATTCTTTCGAGAGAAAACTATCCTGTGCATTCCCTTTTGAGGCTAAACACTTAGACATACAGGCAACACCAAAGCTTTTTGAGTTACAACGTGTTGTTTATAAAAAACAAGATACTTTCGCACGATGCCGGATTTCCTTAAAACATGGTTTTCTGACAAATTTTGACGAAAGAAAATTATTCTGTTTGTTCTCTTTTGAGGCTTCACGTTTCGACGTGCACGTCACACCTAATCCTTTCGAGTTACCACGTGTTGTTTAGGAGATACAAGCTAATTTTGTACGATGCTTTATTTCTTCTCGTAAAGTGTTTCCAATACGTACGTATTTGTCTTTACTCTGCAACACTGTATTTCATTATAACGTGGTATTCTTACACATTCTTTCGAGAGAAAACTATCCTGTGCGTTCCCTTTTGAGGCTACACACTTAGACATACAGGCAACACCAAAGCTTGTCAAGTTACAACGTGTTGTTTATGAAAAACAAGATAATTTCGCACGATGCGTGATTTCCTTAAAACTTGGTGTTCTGACAAATTTTGACGAAAGAAAATTCTCCTGTGGGTTCTCTATTGAGGCTACACGTTTAGACGTGCCCGCCACACCATACCCTTTGGAATTACCACGTGTTGTTTAGGAGATACAAGCTAATATTGTACGATGCATTATTTATTCTCGTAAAGTGTTTCCAATATTTACGTATTTGTCTTTACTCTGCAACACTGTATTTCCTTATAACATTGTATTCTTACATGTTCTTTCGAGAGAAAACTCTCCGGTGCGTTCTCTTTAGAGGCTACACGCTTAGACATACACGCAACACCAAAGGTTTTCGAGTTACAACGTGTTGTTTAGGAAAAACAGGATAATTTTGCACGATGCGGGATATCCTTAAAACGTGGTTTTCTGACAAATTTTGACGAAAGAAAGTTCTCCTGTGCGTTGTCTATTGAGGCTACAGGTTTAGACGTACACGCCACACCAAATCTTTTCGAGTTACAACTTGTTGTTTAGGAGATACAAGCAAATTTTGTTCGATGCGTTATTTCTTCTTGTAAAGTGTGTCCAATATGTACTTAATTGTCTTTACTCTGCAACACTGTATTTCCTTATAACGTGATATTCTTACATATTCTTTCGAGGGAAAACTCTCCTGTGCGTTCTCTTTTGGGCTACACGCTTAGACATACCCGCAACGCCAAAGCTTTTCGAGTTACAACGTTTTGTTTAGGAAAAACAAGATAATTTCGCACGATGCGAGATTTCCATAAAACGTGGTTTTCTGAAAAATTTTGACTGAAGAAAGTTCTCCTGTGGGTTCTCTTTTGAGGCTACATGTTTAGACGTACACGTCACACCAAATCTTTTCGAGTTACAACGTTTTGTTTAGGAGATACAAGCTAATTTCGTACGATGCGTTATTTCTTCTCGTAAAGTGTTTCCAATATGTACTTAATTGTCTTTACTCTGCAACACTGTATTTCCTTATAACGTGGTATTCTTACATATTCTTTCGAGGGAAAACTCTCCTGTGCGTTTTTTTTTTTTTGGGCTACACGCTTAGACATACACGCAACGCCAAAGCTTTTCGAGTTACAGCGTGTTGTTTAGGAAAAACAAGATAATTTCGCACGATGCGAGATTCCATAAAACGTGGTTTTCTGAAAAAATTTGACTGAAGAAAGTTCTCCTGTGGGTTCTCTTTTGAGGCTACATGTTTAGACGTACACGTCACACCAAATCTTTTCGAGTTACAACGTGTTGTTTAGGAGATACAAGCTAATTTCGTACGATGCGTTATTTCTTCTCGTAAAGTGTTTCCAATATGTACTTAATTGTCTTTACTCTGCAACACTGTATTTCCTTATAATGTGGTATTCTTACATATTCTTTCGAGGGAAAACTATCCTGTGCGTTTTTTTTTTTTTTTTTTTTTTTGGGCTACACGCTTAGACATACACGCAATGCCAAAGCTTTTCGAGTTACAGCGTGTTGTTTAGGAAAAACAAGATAATTTCGCAAGATGCGAGATTTCCATACAACGTGGTTTTCTGACAAATTTTGATGAAAGATAATTCTACTGTGGGTTCTCTTTTGAGGCTACACGTTTAGACGTACACATCACACCAAATCTTAACGAGTTACAACGTGTTGTTTACGAGATACAAGCTAATTTTGTATGATGCGTTATTTCTCCTCATAAAGTGTTTCCAATAAGTACTTATTTGTCTTTACTCTGCAAAATTATATTTCCTTATAACGTGGTATTCTTACATATTCTTTTGAGGGAAAACTCTCCTGTGTGTTCTCTTTTGAGGCTACATGCTTAGACATACACGCAACGACAAAGCTTTTCAAGTTACAACGTGTTGTTTAGGAAAAACAAGATAATTTTGCACGATGCGAGATTTCCTTAAAACATGGTTTCTGATAAATTTTGATGAAAGAAAATTCTCCTGTGGGTTCTCTTTTGAGGCTACACGTTTAGACATACACGTCACACCAAATCTTTTCGAGTTACAACGTGTTGTTTAGGAGATACAAGTTAATTTTGTACGATGCGTTATTTCTTCTCGTAAAGTGTTTCCAATATGTACTTATTTGTCTTTACTCTGCAAAATTGTATTTCCTTATAACGTGGTATTCTTACATATTCTTTCGAGAGAAAACGCTCCTGTGCCTTCTCTTTTGAGGCTCCACGCTTACACATACACGCAACACCAAAGCTTTTCGAGTTACAATATGTTGTTTAGGAAAAAGAAGATGATTTCGCACGATGCGGGATTTCCTTAAAACGTGGTTTTCTGAAAAAATTTGACGAAAGAAAATTCTCCTGTGGGTTCTCTTTTGAGGCTACATGTTTAGACGTACACGCCACACCAAATCTTTTCGAGTTGCAAAGTGTTGTTTAGGAGATACAAGCTAATTTTGTAAGATGCGTCAATTCTTCTCATAAAGTGTTTCCAATACGTACGTATTTGTCTTTATTCTGCAACACTGTATTTCCTTATAACGTGGTATTCTTACATATTCTTTCGAGAGAAAACTATCCTGTGCGTTCCCTTTTGAGGCTACACACTTAGACATACAGGCAACACCAAAGCTTTTCGAATTTCAACGTTTTGTTTATGAAAAACAAGATTATTTCGCACGATGCGGGATTTCCTTAAAACATGGTTTTCTGACAAATTTTGACGAAAGTAAGTTCTCCTGTGAGTTCTCTTTTGAGACTCCACGTTTAGACGTACACGCCACACCAAATCCTTTCGAGTAACCATGTGTTGCTTAGGAGATACAAGCTAATTTAGTACGATGCATTATTTCTTCACTTAAAGTGTTTCCAATACATTCTTATTTGTCTTTACTCTGCTACACTGTATTTCCTTATAACGTGGTATTCTTACATATTCTTTCGAGAGAAAACTCTCCTGTGCATTCTCATTTGAGGCTACAAGATTAGACATACACGCAACACCAAAGCTTTTCGAGTTACAACGTGTTGTTTAGGAAAAACAAGATAATTTCGCACGATGCGAGATTTCCTTAAAACGTGGTTTCTGACAAATTTTGATGAAAGAAAATTCTCCTGTGGGTTCTCTTTTGAGGCTACACGTTTAGACATACACGTAACACCAAATCTTTTCGAGTTACTACGTGTTGTTTAGGAGACACAAGTTAATTTTGTACGATGCGTTATTACTTCTCGTAAAGTGTTTCCAATATGTACTTATTTGTCTTTACTCTGCAAAATTGTATTTCCTTATACCATGGTATTATTACATATTCTTTCGAGGGAAAACTCTCCTGTGCCTTCTCTTTTGAGGCTCCATCCTTACACATACACGCAACACCAAAGCTTTTCGAGTTACAACATGTTGTTTAGGAAAACGGAGATGATTTTGCAAGATGCGGGATTTCCTTAAAACGTGGTTTTCTGACAAATTTTGACGAAAGAAAGTTCTCCTGTGGGTTCTCTTTTGAGGCTACACGTGTAGAGGTATGAGCCACACCAAATCTTTTCGAGTTACAACGTGTTGTTTAGGAGATACAAGCAAATTTTTTACGATGCGGTATTTCTTCTCCTAAAGTGTTTCCAATATGTACTTATTTGTCTTTACTCTGCAACACAGTATTTCCTTATAACGTGGTATACTTACATATTCTTTCGAGAGAAAACTCTCCTGTGCGTTCTCTTTTGAGGCTACACGCTTAGACAAACACTCAGCACCAAAGCTTTTCAAGATACACTGTGTTGTTTAGGAAAAGCAAGATAATTTTGCACGATGCGAGATGTCCTTAAAACGTGTTTTCTGACAAATTTTGATGAAAGAAAATTCTCCTGTGAGTTCTCTTTTGAGGCTACACGTTTAGACGTACATGTCACACCAAATCTTTTCGAGTTACAACGTGTTGTTTAGGAGATACAAGCTAATTTTTTACGATGCGTAATTTCTTCTCGTAAAGTGTGTCCAATACGTACTTATTTGTCTTTACTCTGCAAAATTGTATTTCCTTATAACGTGGTATTCTTACATATTCTTTCGAGAGAAAACTCCCCTGTGCATTCTCTTTTGAGGCTCCACGCTTACACATACACGCAACACCAAAGCTTTTCGAATTACAACATGTTGTTTAGGAAAAAGAAGATGATTTCGCACGATGCGGGATTTCCTTAAAACGTGGTTTTCTGAAATATTTTGACGAAAGAAAATTCTCCTGTGGGTTCTCTTTTGAGGCTACATGTTTAGATGTACACGCCACACCAAATCCTTTCGAGTTACAATGGGTTGTTTAGGAGATACAAACTAATTTTGTACGATGTGTTAATTCTTCTCATAAAGTGTTTCCAATACGTACGTATTTGTCTTTACTCTGCAACACTGTATTTCCTTATAACGTGGTATTCTTACATATTCTTTCGAGAGAAAACTATCCTCTGCGTTCCCTTTTGAATCTACACACTTAGACATACAGGCAACACCAAAGCTTTTCGAGTTACAACGTGTTGTTTCTGAAAAACAAGATTATTTCGCATGATGCGGGATTTCCTTAAAACGTGGTTTTCTGACAAATTTTGACGAAAGAAAATTCTCCTGTGGGTTCTCTTTTGAGGCTCCACGTTTAGACGTACACGCCACACCAAATCCTTTCGAGTTACCACGTGTTGTTTAGGAGATACAAGCTAATTTTGTACGATGCGTTATTTTCTGACAAATTTTGACGAAAGAAAATTATCCTGTGGGTTCTCTTTTGAGGCTCCACGTTTAGAAGTACACGCCACACCAAATACTTTCGAGTTACAACGTGTTGTTTAGGAGATACAAGCTAATTTTGTACGATGCGTTATTTCTTCTCATAAAGTGTTTCCAATATTTACTTATTTGTCTTTACTCTGCAACACTGTATTTCCTTATAACGTTGTATTCTTACATGTTCTTTCGAGAGAAATCTCTCCTGTGCGTTCTCTTTAGAGGCTACAGGCTTAGACATACACGCAACACCAAAGCTTTTCGAGTTACAACATGTTGTTTAGGAAAAACAAGATAATTTTGCACGATGCGGGATTTTCTTAAAACGAGGTTTTCTGACAAATTTTGACGAAAGAAAGTTCTCCTGTGGGTTCTCTTTTGAGGCTACACATGCAGACCTTTGAGCCACACCAAAACTTTTCGAGTTACAACGTGTTGTTTAGGAGATACAAGCAAATTATTTAGGATGCGTTATTTCCTCTCGTAAAGTGTTTCCAATAAGTACTTATTTGTCTTTACTCTGCAACACTGTATTTCCTTCTAACGTGGTATTCTTACATATTCTTTCGAGAGAAAACTCTCTTGTGCGTTCTCTTTTTGAGGCTACACGCTTAGACAAACACTCAACACCAAAGCTTTTCGAGTTACAAAGTGTTGTTTAGGAAAAACAAGATTATTTCGCACGATGTGAGATTTCCTTAAAACGTGTTTTCTGACAAATTTTGATGAAAGAAAATATTCGTGTGGGTTCTCTTTTGAGGCTACTCATTTATACGTACACGTCACACCAAATCTTTTCGAGTTACAACGTGTTGTTTAGGATGCGTTATTTCTTCTCGTAAAGTGTTTCTAATACGTACTTATTTGTCTTTACTCTGCAAAATTGTATTTCCTTATAACGTGGTATTCTTACATATTCTTTCGAGAGAAAACTCTCCTGTGCTTTCTCTTTTGAGTCTCCACGCTTACACATAAACGCAACACCAACGCTTTTCGAGTTACAACATGTTGTTTAGGAAAAAGAACATGATTTCGCATGATGCGGGATTTCCTTAAAATGTGGTTTTCTGAAAAAATTTGACGAAAGAAAATTCTCCTGTGGGTTCTCTTTTGAGGCTCCATGTTTAGATGTACATGGCACACCAAATCTTTTCGAGTTACAACGTGTTGTTTAAGAGATGCAAGCTAATTTTGTACGATGCATTAATTCTTCTCATAAAGTGTTTCCAATACGTACGTATTTGTCTTTACTTTGCAACACTGTATTTCCTTATAACGTGGTATTCTTACATATTCTTTTGAGAGAAAACTATCCTGTGCATTCCCTTTTGAGGCTACACACTTAGACATACAGGCAACACCAAAGCTTTTCGAGTTAGAACGTGTTGTTTATGAAAAACAAGATAATTTCGCACGATGCGGGATTTCCTTAAAACGTGGTTTTCTGACAAATTTTGACGAAAGAAAATTCTCCTGTGGGTTCTCTTTTGAGGCTTCACGTTTAGACGTGCACACCACACCAAATCCTTTCGAGTTACCACGTGTTGTTTAGGAGATACAAGCTAATTTTGTATGATGCGTTATTTCTTCTCGTAAAGTATTTTCAATAGGTACGTATTTGTCTTTATTCTGCAACACTGTATTTCCTTATAACGTGGTATTCTTACATATTCTGTCGAGAGAAAACTATCCTGTGCGTTCCCTTTTGAGGCTACACACTTAGACATACAGGCGACACCAAAGCTTTTCGAGTTACAACGTGTTGTTTATGAAAAACAAGATAATTTCGCACGATGCGGGATTTCCTTAAAACGTGGTGTTCTGACAAATTTTGACAAACGATAATTCTCCTGTTGGTTCTCTTTTGAGGCTACACGTTTAGAAGTGCATGCCACACCAAATCTTTTCGAGTTGCCACGTGTTGTTTAGGAGATACAAGCTAATTTTGTACGATGCGTTATTTCTTCTCGTAAAGTGTTTCCAATATGTACGTATTTGTCTTTACTCTGCAACACTGTATTTCCTTATAACGTTGTATTCTTACATGTTCTTTGGAGAGAAAAGTCTCCTGTGCGTTCTCTTTAGAGGCTACATGCATAGACATACACGCAACACAAAAGCTTTTCGATTTACAACGTGTTGTTTAGGAAAAACAAGATAATTTTGCACGATGCGGGATATCCTTAAAACGTGGTTTTCTGAGAAATTTTGACGAAAGAAAGTTCTCCTGTGGGTTCTCTTTTGAGGCTACACGTTTAGATGTACGAGCCACACCAAATCTTTTCGAGTTGCAACGTGTTGTTTACGAGATTCCAGCAAATTTTTTACGATTCCTTATTTCTTCTCGTAAAGTGTTTTCAATACGTACTTATTTGTCTTTACTCTGCAACACTGTATTTCCTTATAACGTGGTATTCTTACATATTCTTTCGAGAGAAAAATCTCCTGTGCATTCCCTTTTGAGGCTACACTCTTAGACAAAAACTCAACACCAAAGCTTTTCGGGTTACACCGTGTTGTTTAGGAAAAACAAGATAATTTTGCACGATGTGAGATTTCCTTAAAACGTGTTTTCTGACAATTTTGATGAAAGAAAATTCTCCTGTGGGTTCTCTTTTGAGGCTACATGTTTAGACGTACATGTCACACCAAATCTTTTCGAGTTACAACGAGTTGTTTAGGAGATACAAGCTAATTTTGTACGATGCGTTATTTCTTCTCATAAAGTGTTTCCAATATGTACTTATTTGTCTTTACTCTGCAATATTGTATTTCCTTATAACGTGGTATTCTTACATATTCTTTCGAGAGAAAACTCTCCTGTGCGTTCTCTTTTGAGGCTCCACGCTTACACATACACGCAACACCAAAGCTTTTCGAATTACAACATGTTGTTTAGGAAAAAGAAGATGATTTCGCATGATGCGGGATTTCCTTAAAACGTGGTTTTCTGAAAAATTTTGAAGAAAGAAAAATCTCCTGTTGGTTCTCTTTTGAGGCTACATGTTTAGATGTACACGCCACACCAAATCCTTTCGAGTTACAACGTGTTGTTTAGGAGATACAAGCTAATTTTGTACGATGCGTTAATTCTTCTCATAAAGTGTTTCCAATATGTACGTATTTGTCTTTACTCTGCAACACTGTATTTCCTGATAACATGGTATTCTTACATATTCTTTTGAGACAAAACTATCCTATGCATTCCCTTTTGAGGCTACACACTTAGACATACAGGCAACACCAAAGCTTTTCGAGTTACAACCTGTTTTTTATGAGAAACAAGATTATTTCTCATGATGCGGGATTTCCTTAAAACGTGATTTTCTGACAAATTTTGACGAAAGAAAACTCTCCTGTGGGTTCTCTTTTGAGGCTCCACGTTTAGACGTACACGCCACACCAAATCCTTTCGAGTTACCACGTGTTGCTTAGGAGATACAAGCTAATTTTGTACGAAGCGTTATTTCTTCTCGTAAAGTGTTTCCAATACTTACTTATTTGTCTTTACTCTGCAACACTGTATTTCCTTTTAACGTTGTATTCTTACATGTTCTTTCGAGAGAAAACTCTTTTGTGCGTTCTCTTTAGAGGCTACAGGCTTAGACACACAAGCAACACCAAAGCTTTTCTAGTTACAACGTGTTGTTTGGGAAAAACTAGATAATTTTGCACGATGCGGGATTTCCTTAAAACCTGGTTTTCTGACAAATTTTGACGAAAGAAAGTTCTCCTGTGGGTTCTCTTTTGAGGCTACACATGCAGACATACGAGCCACACGAAATCTTTTCGAGTTACAACGTGTTGTTTAGGAGATACAAGCAAATTTTTTAAGATGCGTTATTTCTTCTCGTAAAATGTTTGCAATATGTACTTATTTTTCTTTACTCTGCAACACTGTATTTCCTTATAACGTGGTATTCTTACATATTCTTTCGAGAGAAAACTCTCCTGTGCGTTCTCTTTTGAGGCTACACGCTTAGACAAACACTCAGCACCAAAGCTTTTCGAGTTACAACGTGTTGTTAAGGAAAAACAAGATAATTTCGCACGATGTGAGATTTCCTTAAAACGTGTTTTCTGACAAATTTTGATGAAAGAAAATTCTTCTGTGGGTTCTCTTTTGAGGCTACACGTTTAGACGTACATGTCACACCAAATCTTTTCGTGTTACAATGTGTTGTTAAGGAGATACAAGCTAATATTTAAGGATGCGTTATTTCTTCTCATAAAGTGTTTCCAATATGTACTAATTTGTCTTTACTCTGCAAAATTGTATTTCCTTATAAGGTGGTATTCTTACATATTCTTTCGAGAGAAATCTCTCCTGTGCCTTCTCTTTTGAGTCTCCACCCTTACACATACACGCAACACCAATGCTTTTCGAGTTACAACATGTTGTTTAGGAAAAAGAAGATGATTTCACACGATGCGGGATTTCCTTAAAACGTGGTTTTCTGAAAAATTTTGAGGAAAGAAAATTCTCCTGTGGGTTCTCTTTTGAGGCTCCATGTTTACATGTACACGCCACACCAAATCTTTTCGAGTTATAACGTGTTGTTTAAGAGATACAAGCTAATTTTGTACGATGCGTTAATTCTTCTCATAAAGTGTTTCCAATACGTACATATTTGTCTTTACTCTGCAACACTGTATTTCCTTATACCGTGGTATTCTTACATATTCTTTCGAGAGAAAAGTATCCTGTGCGTTCCCTTTTGAGGCTACACATTTAGACATACAGGCGACACCAAAGCTTTTCGAGTTACAACGTGTTGTTAATGAAAAACAAGATTAATTCGCACGATGCGGGATTTCCTTAAAACGTGGTTTTCTGACAAATTTTGATGAATGAAAATTCTACTGTGGGTTCTCTTTTGAGGCTCCACGTTTAGACGTACACGCCACACCAAATCCTTCGAGTTATCACGTGTTGCTTAGGAGATACAAGCTAATTTTTTATGATGCGTTATTTCTTCTCGTAAAGTGTTTCCAATACTTATGTATTTGTCTTTACTCTGCAACACTGTATTTCCTTATGACGTTGTCTTCTTACATTTTCTTTTGAGAGAAAACTCTCCTGTGCGTTCTCTTTAGAGGCTACAGGCTTAGACATACACGCAACACCAAAGCTTTTCAAGTTACAACGTGTTGTTTAGGAAAAACAAGATAATATTGCACGATGCGGGATTTCCTTAAAACGTGGTTTTCTGACAAATTTTGACGAAAGGAAGTTCTCCTGTGGTTTCTCTTTTGAGGCTACACTTGTAGACGTACGAGCCACACCAAATCTTTTCAAGTTACAACGTGTTGTTTAGGAGATACAAACAAATTTTGTACGATGCGTTATTTCTTCTCGTAAAGTGTTTCCAATACGTACTTATTTGTCTTTAGTCTGCAACATTGTATTTCCTTATAACGTGTTATTCTTACATATTCTTTCGAGGGAAAACACTCCTGTGCGTTCTCTTTTGAGGCTACACGCTTAGACAAATAGGCAACGCCAAAGCTTTTCGAGTTACAACATGTGGTTTAGGCAAAACAAGATAATTTCGCACTATGCGAGATTTCCATAAAACGTGGTTTTCTGAAAAATTTTGATGAAAGAAAGTTCTCCTGTCGGTGCTCTTTTGAGGCTACACGTGTAGAGGTACGAGCCATACCAAATCTTTTCGTGTTACAACGTGTTGTTTAGGAGATACAAGCTAATTTTGTACGATGCCTTATTTCTTCTCTTAAAGTGTTTCCAATAGGTATGTATTTGTCTATACTCTGCAACAGTGTATTTCCTTATAACGTTGTATTCTTACATATTCTTTCGAGAGAAAACTCTCCTGTGCGTTCTCTTTTGAGGCTACACGCTTAGACATACACGCAACACCAAAGCTTTTCTATTTACAACGTGTTGTTTAGGAAAAACAAGATAATTTCGCACGATGCGAGATTTCCTTAAAACGTGGTTTCTGACAAATTTTGATGAAAGAAAATTCTCCTTTGGGTTCTCTTTTGAGGCTACACGTTTAGACATACACGTCACACCAAATCTTTTCGAGTTACAACGTGTTGCTTAGGAGATACAAGTTAATTTCGTACGAAGTGTTATTTCTTCTCCTAAAGTGTTTCCAATATGTACTTATTTTTCTATTCTCTGCAAAATTGTATTTCGTTATAACGTGGTATTCTTACATATTCTTTCAAGAGAAAACTCTCCTGTGCATTCTCTTTTGAGGCTACACGCTTAGACATACACGCAACACCAAAGCTTTTCGAGTTACAACGTGTTGTTTAGGAAAAACAAGATAATTTCGCAGTATGCGAGATTTCCTTAAAACGTGGTTTCTGACAAATTTTGATGAAAGAAAATTCTCCTGCGGGTTCTCTTTTGAGGCTACACGTTTCGACGTACACATCACACCAAATCTTTTCGAGTTACAACATGTTGTTTAGGAGATACAAGCTAATTTTTTTCGATGCATTATTTCTTCTCATAAAGTGTTTCCAATATGTACTTATTTGTCTTTACTCTGCAAAATTGTATTTCCTTATAACGTGGTATTCTTACATATTCTTTCAAGAGAAAACGCTCCTGTGCCTTCTCTTTTGAGGCTCCACGCTTACACATACACGCAACACCAAAGCTTTTCAAGTTACAACATGTTGTTTAGGAAAAAGAATATGATTTCGCATGATGCGGGATTTCCTTAAAACATGGTTTTCTGACAAATTTTTATGAAAGAAAATTCTCCTGTGGGTTCTCTTTTGAGGCTACATGTTTAAATGAACACGCCACATCAAATCTTTTAGAGTTACAACGTGTTGTTTAAGAGACACAAGCTAATTTTGTACGATGCGTTAATTCTTCTCCGAAAGTGTTTCCAATATGTACTTATTTGTCGTTACTCTGCAAAATTGTATTTCCTTATAACGTGGTGTTCTTACATATTCTTTTGAGAGAAAACTCTCCTGTGCCTTCTCTTTTGAGGCTCCACGCTGACACATACACGCAACACCAAAGCTTTTCGAGTTACAACATGTTGTTTAGGAAAAAGAAGATGATTTCACACGATGCGGGATTTCCTTAAAACGTGGTTTTCTGAAAAATTTTGAAGAAAGAAAATTCTCCTGTGTGTTCTCTTTTGAGGCTACATGTTTAGATGTACACGCCACACCAAATCTTTTCGAGTTACAACGTGTTGTTTAGGAGATACAAGCTAATTTTGTAAGATGTGTTAATACTTCTCATAAAGTGTTTCCAATACGTACGTTTTAGTCTTTACTCTGCAACACTGTATTTCCTTATAACGTGGTAATCTTACATATTCTTTCGAGAGAAAACTATCCTGTGCGTTCCCTTTTGAGGCTACACACTTAGACATACAGGCAACACCAAAGCTTTTCGAGTTAGAACGTGTTGTTTATGAAAAACAAGATAATTTCGCACGATGCGGGATTTCCTTAAAACGTGGTGTTCTGACAAATTTTGACGAAAGAAAATTCTCCTGTGGGTTCTCTTTTGAGGCTACACGTTTAGACGTGCACGCCACCCCAAATCCTTTCGAGTTACCACGTGTTGTTTAGGAGGTACAAGCTAATTTTTTACGATGCGTTATTTCTTCTCTTAAAGTGTTTCCAATACGTACACATTTGTCTTTACTCTGCAACACTCTATTTCCTTATAACGTTGTATTCTTACATGTTCTTTCGAGAGAAAACTCTCCTGTGCATTCTCTTTAGAGGCTACATGCTTAGACATACATGCAACACCAAAGCTTTCCGAGTTTCAACGTGTTGTTTAGGAAATCAAGATAATGTTGCACGATGCGGGATTTCCTTAAAACGTGGTTTTCTGACAAATATTGACGAAAGAAACTTCTTCTGTGGGTTCTCTTTTGAGGCTACACGTTTAGACGTACGAGCCACACCAAATCTTTTCAAGTTACAACGTGTTGTTTAGGAGATACAAGCAAATTATTTACGATGCGTTATTTCTTCTTGTAAAGTGTTTCCAATACGTACTTATTTGTCTTTACTCTGCAACACTGTATTTCCTTATAACGTGGTATTCTTACCTATTCTTTCGAGGGAAAACTCTCCTGTGTGTTCTCTTTTCAGGCTACACGCTCAGACATACACGCAACACCAAAGCTTTTCGAGTTACAGCGTGTTGTTTAGGAAAAACAAGATAATTTCGCACGATGCGAGATTTCCTTAAAACGTGGTTTCTGACAAATTTTGATGAATGAAAATTCTCCTGTGGGTTCTCTTTTGAGGCTACACGTTTAGACGTACACGTCACACCAAATCTTTTAGAGTTACAACATGTTGTTTAGGAGATACAAGCTAATTTTGTACGATGCATTAATTCCTCTGGTAAAATGTTTCCAATACTTATGTATTTGTCTTTACTCTGCAACACTCTATTTCTTTATAACGTTGTATTCTTACATATTCGTTCGAGAGAAAACTCTCCTGTGCGTTCTCTTTAGAGGCTACAGGCTTAAACATACACGCAACACCTAAGCTTTTCGAGTTACAACGTGCTGTTTAGGAAAAAGTAGATAATTTTGCACGATGCGGGATTTCCATAAAACGTTGTTTTCTGACAAATTTTGAAGAAAGAAAGTCCTCCTGTGGGCACTCTTTTGAGGCTGCACGTGTAGACATACGAGCCACACCAAATCTTTTCGAGTTACAACGTGTTGCTTAGGAAATACAAGCAAATTTTGTACGAAGCGTTATTTCTTCTCGTAAAGTGTTTCCAATATGTACTTATTTCTCTTTACTCTGCAACACTGTATTTCCTTATAACGTGGTATTCTTACATATTCTTTCGAGGGAAAACTCTCCTGTGCGTTCTCTTTTGAGGCTACATGCTTAGACAAACACGCAACGCCAAAGCTTTTCGAGTTACAACGTGTTGTTTAGGAAAAACAAGATAATTTCGCACGATGCGAGATTTCCATAAAACGTGGTTTATTGAAAAATTTTGACTAAAGTAAGTTCTCCTGTAGGTTCTCTTTTGAGGCTACACGTGTAGAGGTATGAGCCACACCAAATATTTTCGAGTTACAACATTTTGTTTAGGAGATACAAGCTAATTTTTTACGATGCGTTATTTCTTCTCTTAAAGTGTTTCCAATATGTACGTATTTGTCTTTACTCTGCAACACTGTATTTCCTTATAAAGTGGTATTCTTACATATTCTTTCAAGAGAAATTTCTCCTATGCGTTCTCTTTTGAGGCTACATGCTTAGACATAAACGCAACCCCAAAGCTTTTCGAGTTACAACGTGTTGTTTAGGAAAAACAAGATAATTTCCCACGATGCGAGATTTCTTTAAAACGTGGTTTCTGACAAATTTGATGAAAGAAAATTCTCCTGTGGGTTCTCTTTTGAGGCTACACGTTTAGACATACACGTCACACCAAATCTTTTCGAGTTACAACGTGTTGTTTAGGAGATACAAGTAAATTTTTTACGATGCGTTATTTCTTCTCCTAAAGTGTTTCCAATATGTACTTATTTGTCTTTACTCTGCAAAATTGTATTTCCTTATAACGTGGTATTCTTACATATTCTTTCGAGAGAAAACTCTCCTGTGCCTTCTCTTTTGAGGCTCCATGCTTACACATACACGCAACACCAAAGCTTTTCGAGTTACAACATGTTGTTTAGGAAAAAGAAGATGATTTTGCACGATGCAGGATTTACTTAAAACGTGGTTTTCTGAAATATTTTGACGAAAGAAAATTCTCCTGTGGGTTCTCTTTTGAGGCTACAGGTTTAGAAGTACACGCCACGCCAAATTTTTTCGAGTTACAACGTGTTGTTTAGGAGATACAAGCTAATTTTGGACGTTGCCTTAATTCTTCTCGTAAAGTGTTTCCAATACGTACGTATTTGTCTTTAATCTGCAACACTGTATTTCCTTATAACGTGGTATTCTTACATATTCTTTCGAGAGAAAACTATCCTTTGCATTCCCTTTTGAGGTTACACACTTAGACATACAGGGAACACCAAAGCTTTTCGAATTACAATGTGTTGTTTATGAAAAACAAGATAATTTCGCACATTGCGGGATTTCCTTAAACCCTTGTGTTCTGACAAATTTTGACGAAAGAAAATTCTCCTGTGGGTTCTCTTTTGATGCTACACGTTTAGACATGCACTCCACACCAAATCCTTTCGAGTTACCACGTGTTGTTTAGAAGATACAAGCTAATTTTGTACGATGTGTTATTTCTTCTCGTAAAGTGTTTCCAATACGTACGTATTTGTCTTTGTCTGCAACACTGTATTTCCTTATAACGTGGTATTCTTACATATTCTTTCGAGCGAAAACTCTCCTGTGAGTTCTCTTTTGAGGCTACACGTTTAGACATACACACAACACCAAAGCTTTTCGAGTTACAACGTGTTGTTTAGGAAAAACTAGATAATTTCGCATGATGCGAGATTTCCATACACGTGGTTTTCTGAAAAATTTGACAAAAGAAAGTTCTCCTGTGGGTTCTTATTTGATGCGACACTTGTAGAGGTACGAGCCACACCAAATCTTTTCGAGTTACAAAGTGTTGTTTAGGAGATACAAGCTAATTTTTTATGATGCGTTATTTCTTCTCTTAAAGTTTTTCCAATACGTAAGTAGTTGTCTTTACTCTACAACACTGTATTTCCTTATAACGTGGTATTCCTACATATTCTTTCGAAAGAAAACTCTCCTGTGCGTTCTCTTTTGAGGCTACACGCTTAGACATACACGCAACCCCAAAGCTTTTCGATTCACAACGTGTTGTTTAGGAAAAACAAGATAATTTCGCACGATGCGAGATTTCCGTAAACGTGGTTTCTGACAAATTTTGATGAAAGAAAATTCTCCTGTGGGTTCTCTTTTGAGGATACACGTTTAGACGTACACCTCACACCAAATATTTTCGAGTTACAATGTGTTGTTTAGGAGATACAAGCTAATTTTTTACGATGCATTATTTCTTCTCGTAAAGTGTTTCCAATATGTACTTATTTATCTTTACTCTGCAAAATTGTATTTCCTTTTAAGGTGGTATTCTTACATATTCTTTAGAGAGAAAACTCTCCTGTGCCTTCTCTTTTGAGGCTCCACGCTTACACATACACGCAATACCAAAGCTTTTCGAGTTACAACATGTTGTTTAGGAAAAAGAAGATGATTTTGCATGATGCGGGATATCCTTAAAATTTTCTGAAAAAATTTGACGAAAGAAAATTCTCCTGTGGGTTCTCTTTTGATGCTACATGTTTAGACGTACACGCCACACCAAATCTGTTCGAGTTACAACATGTTGTTTAGGAGATACAAGCTACTTTTTTACAATGCGTTAATTCTTCTCATAAAGTGTTTCCAAGTAGTACTTGTTTGTCTTTACTCTCAACATTGTATTTCCTTATAACGTGGTCTTCTTACATATTCTTTCGATAGAAAACTGTCCTGTGCGTTCCCTTTTGTGGCTACACACTGAGATATACAGGCAACACCAAAGCTATTCAAGTTACAATATGTAGTTTAGGAAAAAGAAGATGATTTCGCAAGATGCGGGATTTCCTTAAAACGTGGTTTTCTGAAAAATTTTGACGAAAGAAAATTCTCCTGTGGGTTCTCTTTTGTGGCTACACGTTTAGACGTACACGCCACACCAAAGCTTTTCGAGTTACAACGTGCTTCTTAGGAAATACAAGCTAATTTTGTACGATGCATTATTTCTTCTCGTAAAGTGTTTCAAATACGTATGTATCTATCTTTACTCTGCCACACTGTATTTCCTTATAACGTGGTATTCTTACTTATTCTTTCGAGAGAAAACTCTCCTGTGCGTTCTCTTTTGAGTCTACACGCTTAGACATACACGCAGAACCAAAGCTTTTCGAGTTACAACGTGTTGTTTAGAAAAACAAGATAATTTCCAGGATGCGGGATTTCCATAAAACGTGGTATTCTGACAAATTTTGACGAAAGAAAATTCTCCTGTGAGTTCTCTTTTGAGGCTACAGATTTAGACGTACACGCCATATCAAATCTTTTCGAGTAACATCGTGTTGTTTAGGAGATACAAGCTAATTTTGTACGATGCGTTATTTCTTCTCGTAAAGTGTTTCCAATACATACGTATTTGTCTTTACTCTGCAACACTGTATTTCCTTAAAATGTGGTATTCATATATATTCTTTCGAGAGAAAACTCTCCTGTGCATTCTCTTTTGAGGCCACACGTTTAGACATACACGCAACACCAAAGCTTTTCGAGTTACAACGTGTTTTTTAGGAAAAGCAAGATAATTCCGCACAATGCGGGATTTCCTTAAAACGTGGTTTTCTGAAAAATTTTGAGGAAAGAAAATTCTCTTGAGGGTTCTCTTTTGAGGCTACACGTTTCAACTTACACATCACACCAAATCCTTCGAGTTACAACGTGTTGTTTAGGAAATACAAGCTAATTTTGTACGATGTATTATTCCTTCTCGTAAAGTGATTCCAATAAGTATGTATCTGTCTTTACTCTGCAACACTGTACTTCCTTATAACGTGGTATTCTTACATATTCTTTCGAGAGAATACTCTACTGTGCATTCTCTTTTGAGGCTACACGCTTAGACACACACGCAACACCAAAGCTTTTCGAGTTACTACGTGTTGTTTAGGAAAAACAAGATAATTTCGCACAATGCAGGACTTCCTTAAAACGTGGTTTTTTGAAAAAAATTTGACCAAAGAAAATTCTCCTGTGGGTTCTCTTTTGATGCTACACGTTTAGATGTAAACACCACACCAAATCTTTTCGAGTTACAACGTGTTGTTTACACCAAAGCTTTTCGAGTTACAACGTGTTGTTTAGGAAAAACAAGATAATTTCGCACGATGTGGGATTTCCTTAAAACGTGGTTTTCTGACATATTTTGACGAAAGAAAATTCTCCTGTGGGTTCTCTTTTGAGGCTACACGTTTCAACGTACACGCCACACAAAATCTTTTCGCGTTACAACGTGTTGTTTAGGAAATACAAGCTAATTTTGTACGATGTATCATTCCTTCTCGAAAAGTGTTTCCAATATGCATGTATCTGTCTTTACTCTGCAACACTGTATGTCCTTATAACGTGGTATTCTTACATATTCTTTCGAGAGAATACTCTCTTGTGTGTTCTCTTTTGAGGCTACACGCTTAGACATACATGCAAAACCAAAGCTTTTCGAGTTACAACGTGTTGTTTAGGAAAAACCAGATAATTTAACACGATGCCGGATTTCCTTAAAACGTGGTTTTCTGAAAAAATTTTGACGAAAGAAAATTCTCCTGTGGGTTCTCTTTTGAGGCTACACCTTTAGATGTAAACACCACACCAAATCCTTTCGAGTTACTACGTGGTGTTTAGGAGATACAAGCTAATTTTTTCCCATGCATTATTTCTTCTCGTAAAGTGTTTCAAATACGTACATAATTGTCTTTACTCTGTAACACTGTTTTTCCATATAACGAAGTATTCCTACATATTCTTTCGAGAGAAAACTCTCCTGTGCGTTCTCTTTTGAGGCTACATTCTTAGACATACACCCAATACCAAAGCTTTTTGAGTTACAACGTGTTGTTTAGGAAAAACAAGATAATTTCGCACGATGTGGGATTTCCTTAAAACGTGGTTTTCTGACAAATTTTGACCAAAGAAAATTCTACTGTGGGTTCTCTTATAAGGCTACACTTTTAGACGTACACGCCACACCAAATCTTTTCGAGTTACGACGTGTTGTTTAGGAGAAACAAGCTAATTTTGTACGATGCGATATTTCGTCTGGTAAAGTGTTTCCAATACATATGTAATTGTCTTTATTCTGCAACACTGTATTTCCTTATAACTTGGTATTCTTACATATTCTTTCGAGAGAAAACTCTCCTGTGCATTCTCTTTTGAGGCTACACGCTTAGACATACACGCTACACCAAAGCTTTTCGAGTTACAACGTGTTGTTTAGGAAAAACAAGATAATTTCGCACGATGCGGGATTTCCTTAAAAAGTGGTTTTCTGACAAATTTTGACCAAAGAAAATTCTCCAGTGTCTTCTCTTTAGATGCTACACGTTTAGAGGTACATGCCACACCAAATCTTTTCGAGTTACAACGTGCTTTTTAGTAAATACAAGGTAATTTTGTACGATGCATTATTTCTTCTCGTAAAGTGTTTCCAATATGTATGCATCTGTCTTTACTCTGCAACACTGTATTTCCTTATAACGTGGTATTCTTTCATATTCTTTCTAGAGAAAACTCTCCTGTGCGTTCTCTTTTGAGGCTACAGGCTTAGACATATACGCAGCACCAAAGCTATTTGAGTCACAACGTGTTGTTTAGGAAAAACAAGATAATTTCGCACGATGCGGGATTTCCTTAATACGTGGTTTTCTGACAAATTTTGACGAAAGAAAATTCTCCTGTGGGTTCTCTTTTGAGGCTACACGCCACACCAAATCTTTTCGAGTTACAACGCGTTGTTGTAAACACCACATCAAATCCTTTTGAGTCACAACGTGTTGTTTAGGAGATACAAGCTAATTTTATACCATGCGTTATTTCTTCTCGTAAAGTGTTTCCAATACGGACATATTTGTCTTTACTCTGCAACACTGTATTTCCATATATCTTGGTTTTCTTACATATTCTTTCGAGAGAAACCTCTCCTGTGCGTTCTCTTTTGAGGCTACATGCTTAGACATACACGCAACACCAAAGCTTTTCGAGTTACAACGTGTTGTTTTGGAAAAACAAAATAATTTCTCACGATGCGGGATTTCCTTAAAACGTGGTTTTCTGAAAAATTTTGACGAAAGAAAATACTCCTGTGGGTTCTCTTTTGAGGCTGCACGTTTAGACGTACACGCCACACGAAATCCCTTTGAGTCACAACGTGTTGTTTAGGAGATACAAGCTAATTTTGAAGATGCGTTATTTCTTCTCGTTAAGTGTTTCCAATACGTACATATTTGTCTTTACTCTGCAACACTGTATTTCCATATATCGTGGTTTTCTTACATATTCTTTCGAGAGAAACCTCTCCTGTGCATTCTCTTTTGAGGCTACATGCTTAGACATACACGCAACACCAAAGCTTGTCGAGTTACAACGTGTTGATTTGGAAAAACAAAATAATTTCGCACGATGCGGGATTTCCTTAAAACGTGGTTGTCTGACAAATTTTGACGAAAGAAAATTCTCCTGTGGGTTCCCTTTTGAGGCTACATGTTTAGACGTACACGCCACACCAAATCTTTTCGAGTTACAACGTGTTGTTTAGGAGATACAAGCTAATTTTGTACGATACATTATTTCTTCTCGTAAAGTGTTTCCAATAAGTACCTATTTGTCTTTACTCTGCAACAGTGTATTTCCTTATAACGTGGTATTCTTACATATTCTTTCGAGAGAAAACTCTTCTGTGCGTTCTCTTCTGAGGCTACACGCGTAGACATACACGCAACACAAAAGCTTTTTGAGTTACAACGTGTTGTTTAGGAAAAACAAGATAATTTTGCACGATGCGGGATTTCCTTAAAAGGTGGTTTTCTGACAAATTTTGACGAAAGAAAATTCTCCTGTGGGTTCTCTTTTGAGGCTACACGTTTAGATGTAAACACCACACCAAATCTTTTCGAGTTACAACGTGTTGTTTAGGAGGTACAAGCTAATTTTTTACCATGAGTTTTTTCCTCTCGTAAAGTGTTTCCATACGTACATATTTGTCTTTACTCTGCAACACTGTATTTCCATATAACGTGGTATTCTTATATATTCTTTCGAGAGAAAACTCTCCTGTGCGTTCTCTTTTGAGGCTACACGCTTAGACATACACGCAACACCAAAACTTTTCGAGGTACAAGGTGTTGTTTAGGAAAAACAAGATAATTTCGCACGATGCGGGATTTCCATAAAACGTGGTTTTCTGGAAAATTTTGACGAAAGAAAATTCTCCTGTGGGTTCACTTTTGAGGCTACACGTTTAGATGTAAACGCCACAACAAATCTTTTCGAGTTACAACGTGTTGTTTAGGAGATACAAGCTAATGTTTTACCATGCGAGAAGAAATACCGAATGTTGCAGAGTAAAGACAAATACATAAGTATTGGAAACACTTTATGAGAAGAAATAATGCATCGTACAAAATTAGCTTGTATCTCCTAAACAACACGTTGTAACTCGAAAAGAATTGGTGTGGCATGTATGTCTAAAGGTGTAGCCTCAGAAGAGATCCCATAGGAGAATTTTCTTTCATCAGAATTTTTCAGAAAATCACGTTTTCAGGAAATCCCGCATCGTGCGAAATTATCTTGTTTTTCCTAAACAACACGTTGTAACTCGAAGAGCTTTGGTGTTGCATGTATGTCTTAGTGTGTAGCCTCAAAAGGGAACACACAGGATAGTTTTCTCTCGAAAGAATATGCCAGAATACCACGAATAAGGAAATACAGTGTTGCAGAGTAAAGACAAATACGTACGTATAGGAAACACTTTACTAGAAGAATTAACGCGTCTTACAAAATTAGCGTGTATCTCCTTAACAACACGTTGTAACTCGAAAAGATTTGGTGTGGCATGTATAACTAAACGTGTAGCCTCAAATGAGAACCCACAGGAGAATTTTCTTTCGTCAAAATTTTTCAGAAAACCACGTTTTAAGGAAATCCCGCATCATGCCAAATCATCTTCTTTTTCCTAAACAACATGTTGTAACTCGAAAAGCTTTGGTGTTGCGTGTAGGTCTAAGCGTGGAACCTCAAAAGAGAAGGCACAGGAGAGTTTTCTCTCGAAAGAACACGTAAGAATTCAACGTTATAAGGAAATACAGTGTCGAAGAGTAAAGACAAATACATATGTATTGGAAACACTTTGCAAGAAGAAATAACGCATCGTACAAAATTAGCTTGTATCTCCTAAACAACACGTGGTAACTCGAAAGGATTTGGTGTGACGTGTACGTCTAAATGCGTAGCCTCAAAAGAGAACCCACAGGAGAATTTTCTTTCGTCAAAATTTGTCAGAAAACCACGATTTAAGGAAATCCTGCATCGTGCGATGTTATCTTGTTTTTCATAAACAACACGTTGTAACTCGAAACGCTTTGGTGTTGCCTGTATGTCTAAGTGTGTAGCCTCAAAAGGGAATGCCCAGGATAGTTTTCTCTCGAAAGATTATGTAAGAATACCACGTTATAAGGAAATACAGTGTGGCAGAGTAAAGACAAATACGTACATATTGGAAACACTTTACGAGAAGAATTAGCGCATCATAAAAAATTAGCTTATATCTCCTAAACAACACGTTGTAATTCGAAAAGATTTGGTGTGGCGTGTACGTCTAAACGTGTAGCCTCAAAAGAGAACACACAGGAGAATTTTCTTTCGTTAAAATTTTTCAGAAAACCACGTATTTAGGAAATCCCGCATCGTGCAACATCATCTTCTTTTTCCTAAACAACATGTTGTAACTCGAAAAGCTTTAGTCTTGCGTGTATGTCTAAGCATGGAGCCTCAAAAGAGAAGGCACAGGAGAGTTTTCTCTCGAAAGAATATGTAAGAATACCACGTTATAAGGAAGTGCAATTTTGCAGAGTAAAGTCAAATAAGTACATATTGGAAACACTTTACGAGAAGAAATAACGCATCATAAAAAATTAGCTTGTATCTCCTAAACAACATGTTGTAACTCGAAAAGATTTGGTGTGACATGTACGTCTAAACGTGTAGCCTCAAAAGAGAACCCACAGGAGAATTTTCTTTCATCAAAATTTATCAGAATCCACGTTTTAAGGAAATCTCGCATCGTACGAAACTATCTTGTTTTCCCTAAACAACACGTTGTAACTCGAAAAGCTCTGGCGTTATGTGTATGTCTAAGCATGTAGCCTCAAAGGAGAACCCACAGGAGAGTTTTCTCTCAAAAGAATATGTAAGAACACCAAATTATAAGGAAATAGAGTGTTGCAGAGTAAAGACAAACACGTACGTATTGGAAACACTTTACGAGAAGAATTAAAGCACAGTACAAAATTAGCTTGTATTTCCTAAACAACACGTTGTAACTCGGAAAGATTTGGTGTGGCATGTACGTCTAAACGTGTACCCTCAAAAGAGAACCCACAGGAGAATTTTCTTTCGTTAAAATTTTTCAGAAAACCACGTTTTAAGGAAATCCCGCATGGTGCCAAATCATCTTCTTTTTCCTAAACAACATGTTGTAACTCGAAAAGCTTTGGTGTTGCCTGTATGTCTAAGCGTGGAGCCTCAAAAGAGAACGCTCAGGAGAGTTTTCTCTCGAAAGAATATGTAAGAATACCACGCTATAAAGAAATACAATTTTTCAGAGTAAAGGCAATTAAGTACATATTGGAATCACTTTACGAGAAGAAATAACGCATCATACAAAATTAGCTTGTATCTCCTAAACAACACGTTGTAACTCGAAAAGATTTGGTGTGACGTGTACGTCTAAACGTGTAGCCTCAAAAGAGAACCCACAGGAGAATTTTCTTTCATCAAAATTTGTCAGAAACCACGTTTTATGGAAATCTCGCATCGAGCGAAATTATCTATTTTTTCCTAAACAACACGTTTTAACTCGAAAAGCTCTGGTGTTGAGTGTTTGTCTAAGCATGTAGTCTCAAAAGAGAACGCACAGGAGAGTTTTCTCTCGAAAGAATATGTAAGAATACCACGTTATAAGGAAATACAGTGTTGCAGAGTAAAGACAAACACGTACGTATTGGAAACACTTTACGAGAAGAATTAATGCATAGTACAAAATTAGGTTGTATCTCCTAAACAACAAGTTGTAACTCGAAACTTTTGGTGTGGTGTGTATGTCTAAACGTGTAGCCTCAAAAGAGAACCCACAGGAGAATTTTCTTTCTTCAAAATTTTTCAGAAAACCACGTTTTAAGGAAATTCCGCATCGTGCGAAATCACCTTCTTTTTCTAAACAACATGTTGTAACTAGAAAAGCATTGGTGTTGCGTGTATGTGTAAGCGTGGAGCCTCAAAAGAGAAGGAACAGGAGAGTTTTCTCTCGAGAGAATATGTAAGAATACCACGTTATAAGTAAATACAATTTTGCAGAGTAAAGACAAATAAGTACATATTGGAAACACTTTAGGAGAAGAATTAACGCATCGTACAAAATTAGCTTGTATCTCCAAAACAACACATTGTAACTCGAAAAGATTTGGTGTGGCGTGTTCATTTAAACATGTAGCCTCAAAAGAGAACCCACAGGAGAATTTTCTTTCTTCAAAATTTGTCAGAAAACCACGTTTTAAGGAAATCCCGTATCGTGCGAAATCATCTTCTTTTTGCTAAACAAAACGTTATAACTCGAAAAGCTTTGGTGTTGCGTGTATGTGTAAGCATGGAGCCTCTAAAGAGAACGCACAGGAGAGTTTTCTCTCGAAAGAAATTGTAAGAATACAACATTATAAGGAAATACAGTGTTGCAGAGTAAAGACAAATACGTACGTATTGGAAAAACTTTACGAGAAGAAATATTGCATCCTACAAAATTTGCTTGTACCTCCTAAACAACACGTGGTAATTCGAAAGGATTTGGTGTGGTGTGTACGTCTAAACGTGTAGCCTCAAAAGAGAACCCACAGGAGAATTTTCTTTCTTCAAAATTTGTCAGAAAACCACGTTTTAAGGAAATCCCGCATCGTGCGAAATTATCTTGTTTTTCATAAACAACACGTTGTACCTCGAAAAGTTTTGGTGTTGCCTGTATATCTAAGTGTGTAGCCTCAAAAGGAGCACACAGGATAGTTTTCTCTCGAAAGAATATGTAAGAATACCACGTTATAAGGAAATACAGTGTTGCAGAGTAAAGACAAATACTTACATATTGGAAAAACTTTACGAGAAGAATTAACGCATAGTACAATATTAGCTTGAATCTCCTAAACAACACATTGTTACTCGAAAAGATTTGCTGTAGCGTGTACGTCTAAACGTGTAGCCTCAAAAGAGAACCCACAGGAGAATTTTCTTTCGTAAAAATTTTTCAGAAAACCACGTTTTAAGGAAATCCCGCATTGTGCGAAATCATCTTTTTCCTAAACAACATGTTGTAACTCGAAAAGCTTTGGTGTTGCGTGTATGTCTAAGTGTGGAGCCTGAAAAGAGAAGGCACAGAAGAGTTTTCTCTCGAAAGAATATGTAAGAATACCACATTATACGGAAATACAATTTTGCAGAGTAAAGACAAATAAGTACAAATTGGAAATATTTTACGGGAAGAAATAACGCATCGTACAAAATTAGCTTGTATCTCCTAAACAACACGTTGTAACTCGAAAAGATTTGGTGTGAGGAGGTGTACGTCTAAACGTGTAGCCTCAAAAGAGAACCCACTGGAGAATTTTCTTTCACCAAAATTTGTCAGAAACCACATTTTAAGGAAATCTCGCATCGTGCGAAATTATCTTATTTTTCCTAAACAACACATTGTAACTCGAAAACCTTTGCTGTTGCGTGTATGTCTAAGCATGTAGCCTCAAAAGAGAACACCCAGGAGAGTTTTCTCTCGAAAGAATATGTAAGAATACTACGTTATAAGGAAATACAGTGTTGCAGAGTAAAGACAAATACGTACATATTGGAAACACTTTTAAGAGAAGAAATAACGTGTCGTACAAAATTAGCTTGTATCTCCTAAACAACACGTTGGAACTCGAAAAGATTTGGTGAGGCTCATACGTCTACACGTGAAACCTCAAAAGAGAACCGACAGGAGAATTTTCTTTCTTCAAAATTTGTCAGAAAACCACGTTTTAAGGAAATCCCGCATCGTGCGAAATTATCTTGTTTTTCATAAGCAACACGTTGTACCTCGAAAAGCTTTGGTGTTGCCTGTATATCTAAGTGTGTAGCCTCAAAAGGGAACGCACAGGATAGTTTTCTCTCGAAAGAATATGTAAGAATACCACGTTATAAGGAAATACAGTGTTGCAGAGTAAAGACAAATACTTACATATTGGAAAAACTTTACGAGAAGAATTAACGCATAGTACAAAATTAGCTTGAATCTCCTAAACAACACATTGTTACTCGAAAAGATTTGCTGTAGCGTGTACGTCTAAACGTGTAGCCTCAAAAGAGAACCCACAGGAAAATTTTCTTTCGTCAAAATTTTTCAGAAAACCACGTTTTAAGGAAATCCCGCATCGTGCGAAATCATCTTTTTCCTAAACAACATGTTGTAACTCGAAAAGATTTGGTGTTGCGTGTATGTCTAAGTGTGGAGCCTGAAAAGAGAAGGCACAGAAGAGTTTTCTCTCGAAAGAATATGTAAGAATACCACATTATAAGGAAATACAATTTTGCAGAGTAAAGACAAATAAGTACAAATTGGAAATATTTTACGGGAAGAAATAACGCATCGTACAAAATTAGCTTGTATCTCCTAAACAACACGTTGTAACTCGAAAAGATTTGGTGTGAGGTGTACATCTAAACGTGTAGCCTCAAAAGAGAACCGACAGGAGAATTTTCTATCATCAAAATTTGTCAGAAACCACATTTTAAGGAAATCTCGCATCGTGCGAAATTATCTTATTTTTCCTAAACAACACATTGTAACTCGAAAACCTTTGCTGTTGCGTGTATGTCTAAGCATGTAGCCTCAAAAGAGAACACCCAGGAGAGTTTTCTCTCGAAAGAATATGTAAGAATACTACGTTATAAGGAAATACAGTGTTGCAGAGTAAAGACAAATACGTACGTATTGGAAACACTTTAAGAGAAGAAATAACGTGTCGTACAAAATTAGCTTGTATCTCCTAAACAACACGTTGGAACTCGAAAAGATTTGGTGAGGCTCGTACGTTTACACGTGTAGCCTCAAAAGAGAACCCACAGGAGAACTTTCTTTCGCCAAAATTTGTCAGAAAACCACGTTTTAAGGAAATCCCGCATCGTGCAAAATTATCTTGTTTTTCCTAAACAACACGTTGTAACTCGAAAAGCTTTGGTGTTGCGTGTATGTCTAAGCCTGTAGCCTCTAAGGAGAACGCACAGGAGAGTTTTCTCTCGAAAGAACATGTAAGAATACAACGTTATAAGAAAATACAGTTTTGCAGTGTAAAGACAAATACGTATGTATTGGAAACACTTTACGAGAAGAAATAATGCATCTTACAAAATTATCTTGTATCTCCTAAACAACACGTGGTAACTCGAAAGGATTTGGTGTGGTGTGTACGTCTAAACGTGTAGCCTCAAAAGAGAACCCACAGGAGAATTTTCTTTCGTTAAAATTTTTCAGAAAACCACTTATTAAGGAAATCCCGCATCGTGCGAAATCATCTTCTTTTTCCTAAACAACATGTTGTAACTCGAAAAGCTTTAGTGTTGCGTGTATGTCTAAGCGTGGAGCCTCAAAAGAGAAGGCACAGGAGAGTTTTCTTTCAAAAGAATAGGTAAGAATACCACGTTATAAGGAAATACAGTGTTGTAGAGTCAACAAAAATACATATGTATTGGAAACACTTTAGGAGAAGAAATAACGCATCATACAAAATTAGCTTGTATCTCCTAAACAACACGTTATGACTCGAAAAGATTTGGTGTGACGTGTACGTCTAAACGTGTAGCCTCAAAAGAGAACCCACAGGAGAATTTTCTTTCATCAAAATTTGTCAGAAACCACGTTTTAAGAAAATCTCGCATCGTGCGAAATTATCTTGTTTTTCCAAACAACACGTTGTAAATCGAAAAGCTTTGGGGTTGCGTGTATTTCTAAGCGTGTAGCCTCAAAAGAGAACGCACAGAAAAGTTTTCTCTCGAAAGAATATGTTGGAATACCATGTTATAAGGAAATACGGTGTTGCAGAGTAAAGACAACTAAGTACGTATTGGAAACACTTTAAGAGAAGAAATAACGCATCGTACAAAATTAGCTTGTATCTCCTAAACAACACGTTGTAACTGGAAAAGATTTGGTGTGGCTCGTACCTCTACACGTGTAGTCTCAATAGAGAACCCACAGGAAAATTTTTTCGTCAAAATTTTTCAGAAAACCACGTTTTATGGAAATCTCGCATCGTGCGAAATACTCTTGTTTTTCCTAAACAACACGTTGTAACTCGAAAAGCCTTGGTGTTGCGTGTATGTCTAAGCGTGTAGCCTCAAAAGAGAATGCACAGGAGAGTTTTTCCTCGAAAGAATATATAAGAATACCACGTTATAAGGAAATACAGCGTTGCAGAGAAAGACAAATACGTACGTTTTGGAAACACTTTACGAGAAGAAATAACACATCATGCAAAATTAGCTTGTATCTCCTAAACAAAACGTGGTAACTCGAAAGGATTTGGTGTGGCGTGCACGTCTATACGTTTAGCGTCAAAAGAGAACCCACAGGAGAATATTCTTTTGTCAAAATTTGTCAGAAAACCTTTTTTTAAGGAAATCCCACATCGTGCGAAATTATCTTTTTATTCATAAACAACACGTTGTAACTCGAAAAGCTTTGGTGTTGCCTGTATGTCTAAGTGTGTAGCCTCAAAAGGGAACGCACAGGATAGTTTTCTCTCGAAAGAATATGTAAGAATACCACGTTATAAGGAAATACAGTGTTGCAGAGTAAAGACAAATACTTACTTATTGGAAACACCTTACGAGAAGAATTAACGCATCTTACAAAATTAGCTTGTATCTCCTAAACAACAGCTTGTAACTCGAAAAGATTTGGTGTGGCGTGTACGTCTAAACGTATAGCCTCAAAAGAGAACCCACAGGAGAATTTTCTTTCGTCAAAATTTTTCAGAAAACTACGTTTTAATGAAATCCCGCATCGTGGGATATCATCTTCTTTTTCCTAAACAACATGTTGTAACTCGAAAAGCTTTCGTGTTGCGTGTATGTGTAAGCATGGAGCCTCAAAAGAGAAGGCACAGGAGGGTTTTCTCTCGAGAGAATATGTAAGAATACCACGTTATTAGGAAATACAATTTTGCAGAGTAAAGACAAATAAGTATATATTGGGAACACTTTACGAGAAGAAACAAAGCATCGAACAAAATTAGCTTGTATCTCCTAAACAACACGTGGTAACTCGAAAAGTTTTGGTTTGGCGTGTACGTCTAAACGTGTAGCCTCAAAAGAGAACACAAAGGGGAATTTTCTTTCGTCAAAAATTGTCAGAAAACCACGTTTTAAGGAAATCCCGCATCCTCCGAAATTATCTTGTTTTTCCTAAACAACACGTTGTAACTCGAAAAGCTTTGGTGTTGCGTGTATGTCTAAGCGTGTAGCTTCAAAAGAGAATGAACAGGAGAGTTTTCTCTCGAAAGAACATGTAGGAATACAACGTTATAAGGAAATACAGTGTTGCAAAGTAAAGACAAAAAGTACATATTGGAAACACTTTACGAGAAGAAATTACGCATCATACAATATTAGCTTGTATCTCCTAAACAACAAGTGGAAACTCGAAAACATTTGGTTTGGCATGTACGTCTAAAAGTGAAGCCTCAAAAGAGAAACCACTGGAGAATTTTCTTTCTTAAAAATTTGTCAGAAAACCACGTTTTAACGAAATCCCACATCCTACAAAATTATCTTGTTTTCCTAAACAACAAGTTGTAACTCGAAAATCTTTGGTGTTGTGTGTATGTCTAAGTGTGTAGCCTCAAAAGGGAATGCACAGGAGAGTTTTTTCTCTCGAAAGAATATGTAAGAATACCACGTTATAAGGAAATACAGTGTTGCAGAGAGAAGACAAATACGTACATATTGGAAACACTTTAAGAGCAGAAATAAAGCATTGTACAAAATTGGCTTGTATCTCCTAAACAACACGCTGTAACTCGAAAAGATTTCATGTGACATGTACGTCTAAACATGTAGCCTCAAAAGAGAACCGACAGTAGAATTTTCGTACATCAAAATTTGTCAGAAACCACGTTTTAACGAAATCTCGCATCGTGCGAAATTATCTAGTTTTTCCTAAACAACACGTTGTAACTCGAAAATCTTCTGTGTTGCGTGTATGGCTAAGCGTGTAGACTCAAAGGAGAATGCACAGGAGAGTTTTCTCTCGAAAGAATATGTAAGAATACCACGTTATAAGGAAATACAGTGTTGCAGAGTAAAGACAAAAACGTATGTATTGGAAACACTTTACAAGAAGAAATAACGCATCATACTAAATTAGCTTGTATCTCCTAAACAACAGGTTGTAACTCGAAAGGATTTGGTGTGTCATGTACGTCTAAACGTGTAGCCTCAAAAGAGAACCGACAGGAGAATATTCTATCGTCAAAATATGTGAGAAAACCACGTTTTAAGGAAATCCCTCATCGTGCAAAATTATCTTCTTTTTCCTAAACAACAAGTTGTAACTCGAAAAGTTTTGGTGTTGCGTGTATGTCTAAGCGCGTAGCCTCAAAAGAGAACGCAAAGGAGAGTATTTTCTCGATAGAATTTGTAAGAATACCACGTTATAAGGAAATACAGTGTTGCAGAGTAAAGACAAATACGTACGTATTGGAAACACTTTACGAGAAGAAATAACGCATTGTACAAAATTAGCTTGTATCTCCTAAACAACACGTTGTAACTCGAAAAGATTTGATGTGGCGTGTACGTCTAAACGTGTAGCCTCAAAAGAGAACCCACAGGAGAATTTTCTTTGGAAATTTGTCAGAAAACCACGTATTAAGGAAATCCTGCATCGTGCGAATTTATCTTGTGTTTCCTAAACAACACGTTGTAACTCAAAAAGCTGTTGTGTTGCGTGTATGTCTCAGTGTATAGCCTCAAAAGAGAACACACAGGAGAGTTTTCTCTCGAAAGAATATGTAAGAATACCACGTTATAAGGAAATACAGTGTTGCAGAGTAAAGACAAATACGTACGTATTGGAAACCCTTAAAGTTTAAGAGATGAAATAAAGCATCGTACAAAATTAGCTCGTATCTCCTAAACAACACGTTGTAACTTGAAATGACTTGGTGTGGAGTGTACGTCTAAACGTGTAGCCTCAAAAGAGAACCCATAGGAGAATTTTCTTTCGTCAAAATTTTCAGAAAACCACGTTTTAAGGAAATCCTGCATCGTGCAAAATTATCGTGAGAGAGTATCTTGTTTTTCCTAAACAACACGTTGTAATTCGAAAAGCTTTGGTGTTGCGTGTATGTCTAAGCATGTAGCCTCAAAAGAGAACGCACAGGAGAGTTTTCTCTCGAAAGAATATGTAAGAATGCCACGTAATAAGGAAATACAGTGTTGCAGAGTAAAGACAAATACATACTTATTGGAAACACTTTATGAGAAAAAATAACGCATTGTAAAAAATTAGTTTGTATCTCCTAAACAACACGTTGTAACTCGAAAACATTTGGTGTGGCGTGTACGTCTAAATGTGTAGCCTCAAAAGAAAACCCACAGGAGAATTTTCTTTGGTAAAAATTTGTCAGAAAACCACGTATTAAGGAAATCCCGCATCGTGCGAAATTATCTTGTTTTTCCTAAACAACGCGTTGTAACTCGAAAAGCTTTGGTGTTGTGTGTATGTCTAAGCATGTAGCCTCAAAAGAGAACACACAGAAGAGTTTTCTCTCGAAAGAATATGTAAGAATACCACATTATAAGGAAGTACAATGTTGCAGAATAAAGACAAATACTTACGTATTGGAAACCCTTAAAATTAGAGAGATGAAATAAAGCATCATACAAAATTAGCTTGTATCTCCTAAACAACACGTTGTAACTCGAAAAGATTTGGTGTGGCGTGTACGTCTAAACGTGTAGCCTCAAAAGAGAACCACAGGACAATTTTCTTTCGTCAAAATTTGTCAGAAAACCACGTTTTAAGGAAATCCCGCATCGTGAGAAATTATTTTGTTCTTCCTAAACAACACGTTGTAATTCGAAAAGCTTTGGTGTTGCGTGTATGTCTAAGCGTGTAGCCTCAAAAGAGAACGCACAGGAGAGTTTTCTCTCGAAAGAATATGTAAGAATACCACGTTATAAGGAAATACAGTGTTGCAGAGTAAAGACAAACACATAAGTATTGGAAACACTTTACAAGAAGTAATAATGCATCGTACAAAATTAGCTTGTGTCTCCTAAACAACACGTTGTAACTTGAAAAGATTTGGTGTGGCGTTTACAACTAAACATGTAGCTTCAAAAGAGAACCCACAGTAGAATTTTCTTTCGTCAAAATTTTTCAGAAAACCACGTTTTAAGGAAATCCGCATCGTGCGAAATTATCTTGTTTTTCCTAAACAACACGTTGTAATTCGAAAAGCTTTGGTGTTGCGTGTATGTCTAAGCATGTAGCCTCGAAAGAGAACGCACAGGAGAGTTTTCTCTTGAAAGAATATGCAAAAATACCACGTTATAAGGAAATACAGTGTTGCAGAGTAAAGGCAAATACGTATGTATTGGAAAAATTTAAACTTTATGAGAAGAAATAACGCATCGTACAAAATTAGCTTGTATCTCCTAAACAACACGTTGTAACTCGAAAAGATTTGGTGTGGTGTGTACATCTAAACGTGTAGACTCAAAAGAGAACCCACAGG
Source organism: Apodemus sylvaticus (assembly GCF_947179515.1). Taxonomy (NCBI): domain Eukaryota; kingdom Metazoa; phylum Chordata; class Mammalia; order Rodentia; family Muridae; genus Apodemus; species Apodemus sylvaticus. The sequence goes on from NW_026263408.1 coordinate 667,301, forward strand.
AGTATTTTCATTCGTCAAAATTTGTCAGAAAACCACGTTTTAAGGAAATCCCGCATCGTGCTAAATTATCTTGTTTTTCCTAAACAACAAATTGTAATTCGAAAAGCTTTGGTGTTGCGTGTATGTTTAATCGTGTAGCCTCAAAAGAGAACGCACAGGAGAGTTTTCTCTCGAAAGAATATGTAAGAATACCACGTTATAAGTAAATACAGTGTTGCAGAGTAAAGACAAATACATACTTATTGGAAACACTTAAACTTTACGAGAAGAAATAAGGCATCATACAAAATTAGTTTGTATCTCCTAAACAACACGTTATAACTCGAAAAGATTTGGTGTGGTGTGTACGTCTAACGTGTAGCCTCAAAGGAGAACCACAGGACAATTTTCTTTCGTCAATATTTGTCAGAAAACCACGTTTTAAGGAAATCCTGCATCGTGCGAAATTATCTTGTTTTTCCTAAACAACACGTTGTAACTCGAAAAGCTTTGGTGTTGCGTGTATGTCTAAGCGTGTAGCCTCAAAAGAGAATGCACAGGAGAGTTTTCTCTCGAAAGAATATGTAAGAATACCACGTTATATGGAAATACATTGTTGCAGAGTAAAGACAAATAAGTACGTATTGGAAACACTTTACGAGAGGTAATAACGCATCGTACAAAATTAGCTTGTATCTCCTAAACAAAACGTTGTAACTCGAAAAGATTTGGTGTGGCGTTTACAACTAAACATGTAGCCTCAAAAGAGAACCCACAGGAGAATTTTCTTTCGACAAAATTTGTCAGAAAACCACGTTTTAAGGAAATCCCGCATCATGTGAAATTATCTTGTTTTTCCTAAACAACAGGTTGTAATTCGAAATGCTTTGGTGTTGCATGTATGTCTAAGCATGTAGCCTCGAAAGAGAATGCACAGGAGAGTTTTTCTCTCTAAAGAATATGCAAGATTACCACGTTATAAGGAAATACAGTGTTGCAGAGTAAAGGCAATTACTTACATATTGGACACATTTAAACTTTACGAGAAGAAATAACGCATCTTAAAAAATTAGCTTGTATCTCCTAACAAACACGTTTTAACTCGAAAGGATTTGGTGTGGCGTGTACGGCTAAACGTGTAGCCTCAAAAGAGAACCCACAGGAGTATTTTCTTTCGTCAAAATTTGTCAGAAAACCACGTTTTAAGGAAATACCGCATCGTGCGAAATTATCTTGTTTTTCCTAAACAACACATTGTAACTCGAAAAGCTTTGGTGTTGCCTGTATGTCTAAGCGTGTAGCCTCAAAAGAGAATGCACAGGAGAGTTTTCTCTCGAAAGAATATGTAAGAATACCACGTTATAAGGAAATACAGTGTTGCAGAGTAAAGACAAATAGGTACTTATTGGAAACACTTAAACTTTACGAGAAGAAATAAGGCATCGTACAAAATTAGTTTGTATCTCCTAAACAACACGCTGTAACTCGAAAAGATTTGGTGTGGCATGTACGTCTAAACGTGTAGCCTCAAAAGAGAACCCACAGGAGAGTTTTCATTCGTCAAAATTTGTCAAAACCCACGTTTTAAAGAAATCCCGCATCGTGCGAAATTATCTTGTTTTTCCTAAACAACATGTAACTTGAAAAGGTTTGGTGTTGCGGGTATATCTAAGCGTGTAGCCTCAAAAGAGAACGCACAGGAGAGTTTTCTCCCAAAAGATTATGTAGGAATACCACATTATGAGGAAATACAGTGTTGCAGAGTAAAGACAAATACATACTTATTGGAAACACTTAAACTTTACGAGTAGAAATAACACATAGTACAAAATAAGCTTGTATCTCCTAAACAACACGATATAACTCGAAAGGATTTGGTGTGGCTTGTACGTCTAAACATGTACCCTCAAAAGAGAACCCACAGGAGAATTTTCTTTCGTCAAAATTTGTCAGAAAACCAAGTTTTAAGGAAATCGCGCATCATGCGAAATTATCTTGTTTTTCCTAAACAACACGTTGTAACTCGAAAAGCTTTGATGTTGCGTGTATGTCTAAGCGTGTAGCCTCCAAAGAGAACGCACAGGAGAGTTTTCTCTCGAAAGAATATGTAAGAATAACACGTTATAAGGAAATACAGTGTTGCAGAGTAAAGGCAAATACAAACATATTGGAAACACTTAAACATTACGAGAAGAAATAACGCACCGTAAAAAAATTAGCTTATACCTCCTAAACAACACGTTGTAACTCAAAAATATTTGGTGTGGCGTGTACATCTAAACGTGTAGCCTCAAAAGAGAACCCACAGGAGAATTTTCTTTAGTCAAAATTTGTCAGAAAACCACGTTTTATGGAAATCCCGCATCGTGCGAAATTATCTTGTTTTTCCGAAACAACACGTTGTACTTCGAAAAGCTTTGTTGTTGCATGTATGTCTAAGCGTGTAGCCTCAAAAGAGAATGCAAAGGAGAGTTTTTTTCTCGAAAGAATATGTAAGAATACCACGTTATTAGGAAACACAGTGTTGTAAAGACAAATACTTACGTATTGGAAAAACTTTACGAGAAGAAATAACGCATCGTACAAAATTAGCTTGTATCTCCTAAACAACACGTTGTAACTTAAAAAGATTTGGTGTGGCCTGTACGTCTAAACGTGTAGCCTCAAAAGAGAACCCACAGGAGAATTTTCTTTCGTCAAAATTTTTCAGAAAACCACATTTTAAGGAAATCCCGCATCGTGCGAAATTATCTTGTTTTTCCTAAACAACACGTTGTAACTCCAAAAGCTTTGGTGTTACGTGTATGTCTAAGCATGTAGCCTCAAAAGAGAATGCACAGGAGAGTTTTCTCTCGAAAGAATATGTAAGAATACCACTTTATAAGGAAATACAGTGTTGCAGAGTAAAGGCAAATACGTACGTATTGGAAACACTTTATGAGAACAAATAACGCAACGTAAAAAATTAGCTTGTATCTCCTAAACAACACGTTGTAACTCGAAAAGATTTGGTGTGGCGTGTACGTCTAAACGTGTAGCCTCAAAAGAGAACCCACAGGAGAATTTTCTTTCGTCAAAATTTTTCAGAAAACCACGTTTTATGGAAATCCCGCATCGTGCGAAATTATCTTGTTTTTCCTAAACAACATGTTGTAACTCGAAAAGCTTTGGTGTTCCGTGTATATCTAAGCGTGTAGCCTCAAAAGAGAACACACAGGAGAGTTGTATCTCGATAGAATTTGTATGAATAACACGTTAAAAGGAAATACAGTGTTGCAAAGTAAAGACAAATACATATGTATTGGAAACCCATAAACTTTACGAGATGAAATAAAGCATCGTACAAAATTAGCTTGTATCTCCTAAACAACACGTTGTAACTCGAAAAGATGTGGTGTGGCATGTACGTCTAAACGTGTAGCCTCAAAAGAGAACCCACAGGAGAATTTTTTTCGTCAAAATTTTTCAGAAAACCACGTTTTACGGAAATCCCGCATAATGCGAAATTATCTTGTTTTTCCTAAACAACACGTTGTAACTCGAAAGGCTTTGGTGTTGCGTGTATGTCTAAGCATGTAGCCTCAAAAGAGAACGCACAGGAGAGTTTTTTCTCGATAGAATTTGTAAGAATACCACGTTATAAGGAAATACAGTGTTGCAGAGAAAAGACAAATACATATGTATTGGAAACCCATAAACTTTACGAGATGAAATAAAGCATCGTACAAAATTAGCTTGTATCTCCTAAACAATACATTGTAACTCGAAAAGATTTGGTGTGGCGTGTACGTCTAAACGTGTAGCCTCAAAAGAGAACCAACAGGACAATTTTCTTTTGTCAAAATTCGTCAGAAAACCACGTTTTAAGAAAATACCGCATCGTGAGAAATTATCTTGTTCTTCCTAAACAACACGTTTTAACTCGAAAAGCTTTGGTGTTGGGTGTATGTCTAAGTGTGTAGCCCCAAAGAGACCACACAGGAGAGTTTTCTCTCGAAAGAATATGTAAGAATACCACGTTATAAGGAAATACAGTGTGGCAGAGTAAAGACAAATACGTACGTATTGGAAGAACTTTATGAGAGAAATAACGCATCTTGCAAAATTAGCTTGTTTGTCCAAAACAACACGTTGTAACTCAAAAAGATTTGGTGTGGCGTGTACGTCTAAAGGTGTAGCCTCAAAAGAGAACCCACAGGAGAGTTTTCTTTCGTCAAAATTTGTCAGAAAACCACGTTTTAAGGAAATCCCGCATCGTGAGAAATTATCTTGTTCTTCCTAAACAACACGTTTTAACTCGAAAAGCTTTGGTGTTGCGTGTATGTCTAAGCATGTAGCCCCAAAAGAGAACGCACAGGAGAGTTTTCTCTCAAAAGAATATTTAGAATACCACGTTATAAGGAAATACAGTGTGGCAGAGTAAAGACAAATACGTATGTATTGGAAGCACTTTATGAGAGAAATAAAGCAACTTGCAAAATTAGCGTGTATGTCTTAAACAACACGTTGTAACTCAAAAAGACTTGGTGTGTCGTGTACGTATAAACGTGTAGCCTCAAAAGAGAACCCACAGGAGAGTTTTCTTTCGTCAAAATTTGTCAAAACCACGTTTTAAAGAAATCCCGCATCGTGCGAAATTATCTTGTTTTTCCTAAACAACATGTTGTAACTCGAAAAGGTTTGGTGTTGCGGGTATATCTAAGCGTGTAGCCTCAAAAGAGAACGCACAGGAGAGTTTTCTCCCAAAAGATTATGTAGGAATACCACATTATAAGGAAATACAGTGTTGCAGAGTAAAGACAAATACATACTTATTGGAAACACTTAAACTTTACGAGTAGAAATAACACATAGTACAAAATAAGCTTGTATCTCCTAAACAACACGATATAACTCGAAAGGATTTGGTGTGGCTTGTACGTCTAAACGTGTACCCTCAAAAGAGAACCCACAGGAGAATTTTCTTTCGTCAAAATTTGTCAGAAAACCAAGTTTTAAGGAAATCCCGCATCGTGCGAAATTATCTTGTTTTTCCTAAACAACACGTTGTAACTCGAAAAGCTTTGGTGTTGCGTGTATGTCTAAGCGTGTAGCCTCAAAAGAGAATGCACAGGAGAGTTTTCTCTCAAAAGAATATGTAAGAATACCACGTTATATGGAAATACACTGTTGCAGAGTAAAGACAAATATATATGTATTGGAAACCCTTTACGAGAGGTAATAACGTATCTTACAAAATTAGCTTGTATCTCCTAAACAAAACGTTGTAACTCGAAAAGATTTGGTGTGGCGTTTACAACTAAACATGTAGCCTCAAAAGAGAACCCACAGGAGAATTTTCTTTCGTCAAAATTTTTCAGAAAACCACGTTTTAAGGAAATCCCGCATCGTGTGAAATTATCTTGTTTTTCCTAAACAACAGGTTGTAATTCAAAATGCTTTGGTGTTGCGTGTATGTCTAAGCGTGCAGCCTCAAAAGAGAATGCACAGGAGAGTTTTCTCTCGAAAGAATATGTAAGAATACCACGTTATAAGGAAATATATTGCTGCAGAGTAAAGACATATACGTACTTATTGGAAACACATTATGAGAAGAAATAACGCATGGTACAAAATTAGCTTGTATCTCCGAAAAAACACGTGGTAACTCAAAAAGATTTGGTGTGGCGTGTACGTCTGAACGTGTAGCCTCAAAAGAGAACCCACAGGAGAATTTTTTTTCGTCAAAATTTTTCAGAAAACCACGTTTTAAGGAAATCCAGCATCGTGCGAAATTATCTTGTTTTTCCTAAACAACACATTGTAAGTCGAAAAGCTTTGGTGTTGCGTGTATGTCTAAGCGTGTAGCCTCCAAAGGGAATGCACAGGAGAGTTTTCTCTAGAAAGAATATGTAAGAATACCACGTTGTAAGGAAATACAGTGTTGCAGAGTAAAGAAAGATACGTCTGTATTGGAAACCCACAAACTTTACAAGATGAAATAAAGCATCGTACAAAATTAGCTTGTATCTCCTAAACAACACTTTGTAACTCGAAAAGATTTGGTGTGGCCTGTACTTCTAAACGTGTAGCCTCAAAAGAGAACCCACAGGACAATTTTCTTTCGCCAAAATATGTCAGAAAATCACGTTTTATGGTAATCCCGCATCGTGCGAAATTATCTTGTTTTTCCTAAACAACACGTTGTAACATGAAAAGCTTTGCTGTTGCGTGTATGTCTAAGCCTGTATCCTCAAAAGCCAATGCACAGGAGTGTTTTCTCTTGAAATAAGATGTAAGAATACCACGTTCGAAGGAAATACAGTGTTGCAGACTAAAGACAAATAGGTACTTATTGGAAACACTTTTAGAGATGAAATAACGCATCGTTCAAAGTTAGGTTGTATCTCCTAAACAACACGTTGTAACTTGAAACTGTTTGGTGTGGTGTTTACATCTAAATGCGTAGCCTCAAAAGAGAACCCACAGGAGAATTTTCTTTCGTCAAAATTTTTCAGAAATCACGTTTTTAGGAAATCCCGCATTGTGCGAAATTATCTGGTTTTTCCTAAACAACACGTTGTAACTCGAAAAGCTTTGGTGTTACGTGTATGTCTAAGCATGTAGCCTCAAAAGAGAACGCACAGGAGAGTTTTCTCTCGAAAGAATATGTAAGAATACCACGTTATAAGGAAATACGGTGTTGCAGAGTAAAGACAAATTCTTACATATTGGAAACACTTAACGAGAAGAAATAACACATGGTACAAAATTAGCTTGTATCTCCGAAACAACACGTTGTAACTCGAAAAGATTTGCTGTGGTGTTTACATCTAAACCTGTAGCCTCAAAAGAGAACCCACTGGAGAATTTTCTCTCGTCAAAATTTTTTCAGAAAACCACGTTTTAAGGACGTCCTGCATCATGCGAAATCATCTTGTTTTCCTAAACAACACGTTGTAACTCGAAAAGCTTTGGTGTTGCGTGTATGTCTAAGCGTGTAGCCTCAAAAGAGAATGCACAGTAGAGTATTCTCTCGAAAGAATATGTAAGAATACCACGTTATAAGGAAATACAGTATTGCAGAGTAAAGACAGATACTTACTTATTGGAAACACTTTACGAGAAGGAATAATACATCGTACAAAATTAGCTTGTATTTCCTAAACAACACGTTGTAACTCGAAGGATTTGGTGTGGCGTGTAAGTTGAAACGTGTAGCCTCAACAGAGAACCCACAGGAGAATTTTCTTTCGTCAAATTTGTCAGAAAACCACGTTTTAAGGAAATCCCGCATTGTGCGAAATTATCTTGTTTTTCCTAAACAACACGTTGTAACTCCAAAAGCTTTGGTGTTGCGTGTATGTCTAAACGTGTGGCCTCAAAAGAGAACACACAGGAGAGTTTTCTCTCGAAAGAATATATAAGAATACCACGTTATAAGGAAATACAGTGTTGCAGAGTAAAGACAAATATGTATGTATAGGAAACACTTTACGAGAAGAAATAATGCATCTTACAGAATTAGCTTGTATCTCCTAAACAACATGTTGTAACTCGAAAAGATTTGGTGTGGCATGTAAGTCTAAACGTGTAGCCTCAAAAGAGAACCCACAGGAGAATTTTCTTTCGTCAAAATTTGTCAGAAAAAAACGTTTTAAGGAAATCCCGCATCGTGCGAAATTATCTTGTTTTTCCTAAACAACACGTTGTAACTCGAAAAGCATTGGTGCTGCGTGTATGTCTAAGCGTGTAGCCTTAAAAGAGAACGCACAGGAGAGTTTTCTCTCGAACGAATATTTAAGAATATCACGTTATAAGGAAATACAGTGTTGCAGAGTAAAGATAGATACATACGTATTTGTAACACTTTACGAGAAGAAATAATGCATCGTACAAAATTAGCTTGTATTTCCTAAAAAGCACATTGTAACTCGAAAGGTTTTGGTGTGGCGTGTACGTCTAAATGTGTAGCCACAAAAGAGAACCCACAGGATAATTTTCTTTCGTCAAAATTTTTCTGAAAACCACGTTTTAAGGAAATCCTGCGTCCTGCGAAATCATCTTCTTTTTCCTAAACTACATGTTGTAACTTGAATAGCTTTGGTGTTGCCTGTATGTCTAAGTGTGTAGCCACAAAAGGGAACGCACAGGACAGTTTTCTATCGAAAGAATATGTAAGAATACCACGTTATAAGGAAATACAATGTTGCAGAGTAAAGACAAATACGTACGTATTGGAAACACTTTATGAGAAGAATTAACACATTGTAAAATATTAGCTTGTATCTCCTAAACAACACGTTGTAACTCGAACAGATTTGGTGTGGCGTGTACGTCTAAACATGTAGCCTCAAAAGAGAACCCACAGGAGAACTTTCTATTGTCAAATTTTTCAGAAAACCACGTTTATGGAAATCTCGCATCGTGCGAAATTATCTAGTTTTTCCTAAACAACACGTTGTAACTCGAAAAGCTTTGGTGTTGCTTGTATGTCTAAACATGTAGCCTTAAAAGAGAATGCTCAGGAGAGTTTTCCCTCGAAAGAATATGTAAGAATACCATGTTATAAGGAAATACAGTGTTGCAGAGAAAGACGAATACGTACGTATTGGAAACAATTTACGAGAAGAAATAACACATCGTACAAAATTAGCCTGTATCTCCTAAACAACACGTGGTAACTCGAAAGGATTTGGTGTGGCGTGCATGTCTAAACGTGTAGCATCATAAGAGAACCCACAGGAGAATTTTCTTTCTTCAAAATTTGTCAGAACACAACGGTTTAAGGAAATCCGAGAACGCACAGGAGAGTTTTCTCTCGAAATAATATGTAAGAATACCACGTTATAAGGAAATACAGTGTTGCAGAGTAGAGGCAAATACATACTTATTGGAAAAACTTAAACTTTACGAGAAGAAATAATGCATCGTAAAAAAATTAGCTTGTATCTCCTAAACAACATGTTGTAACTTAAAAAGATTTGGTGTGGCCTGTACGTCTAAACGTGTAGTCTCAAATGAGATCCCATAGGAGAATTTTCTTTGGTCAAAATTTGTCAGAAAATCACGTATTAAGGAAATCCCTCTTCGTGCGAAATTATCTTGTTTTTCCTAAACAACACGTTGTAACGCGAAAATCTTTGGTATTGCGTGTATGTCTAAGCGTGTAGCCTCAAAAGAGGACGCACAGGAAAGTTTTCTCTCGAAAGAATATGTAAGAATACCACGTTATAAGGAAATACAGTGTTGTAGACTAAAGGCAAATACGTACCTATTGGAAACACCTTACAAGAAGAAATAAAGCATCATAAAAAATTAGCTTGTATCTCCTAAACAACAGTTTGTAACTCGAAAAGATTTGGTGTGGCGTGCACGTCTAAACGTGTAGCCTCAAAAGATAACCCACAGGAGAATTTTTTTTCGTTAATATTTCTCAGAAAAGCATGTTTTAAGGAAATCACTCATCGTGCGAAATTATCTTGCTTTTCCTAAACAACACGTTGTAACTCGAAAAGATTTGATGTTGCGTTTCCAATACATATGTATTTTCCTTTACTCTGCAACACTGTATTTCCTTACAACGTGGTATTCTTACATATTCTTTCGAGAGAAAACTCTCCTGTGCGTTCTCTTTTGGGGCTACACGCTTAGACATACACGCAACACCAAAGCTTTTCGAGTTAAAACGTTTTGTTTAGGAAAAACAAGATAATTTCGCATGATGCGGTATTTCCTTCATACGTGGTTTTCTGACAAATTTTGACCAAAGAAAATTCTCCTATGGTTTCTCTTTTGAGGCTACACGATTAGACGTACACGCCACACCAAATCTTTTTAAGTTACAACGTGTTGTTTAGGAGATACAAGCTAATTTTGTAAGATGCGTTATTTCTTCTCGTAAAGTTTTTCCAATACGTAAATATTTGTCTTTACTCTGCAACACTGTATTTCCTAATAACGTGGTATTCTTATATATTCTTTCGAGAAAAAAACTCTCCTTTGCATTCTCTTTTGAGGCTACACGCTTAGACATACACGCAACACCAAAGGTTTTCGCGTTACAACGTGTTGCTTAGGAAAAACAAGATAATTTCGCACGATGCAGGATTTCCTTAAAACGTGGTTTTCTGACAAATTTTGATGAACGAAAATTCTCCTGTGGGTTCTCGTTTGAGGCTACACGTTTAGACTTACACACCACACCAAATCTTTTCGAGTTATAACGTGATGTTTAGGAGATACATACTAATTTTTTACGATGCCTTATTTCTTCTCGTAAAGTTTAAGTGTTTCCAATAAGTACATATTTGTCTTTACTCTGCAACACTGTATTTCCTTATAACGTGGTATTCTTACATATTCTTTCGAGAGAAAACTCTCCTGTGCATTCTCTTTTGAGGCTACATGCTTTGACATACATGCAACACCAAAGCTTTTCGAGTTACAATGTGTTGTTTAGGAAAAACAAGATAATTTAGCACGATGCGGGATTTCCTTAAAACGTGGTTTTCTGACAAATTTTGACGAAAGAAAATACTCCTGTGGGTTCTCTTTTGAGGCTACACATTTAGACGTACACACCACATCAAATCTTTTCGAATTACATCGTGTTGTTTAGGAGATACAAGGTAATTTTTTTTACGAAGCGTTATTTCTTCTCATAAAGTTTAAGTGTTTCCATTACGTAAATATTTGCCTTTACTCTGCAACACTGTATTTCCTTATAACGTGGTATTCTTGCATATTCTTTCGAGAGAAAACTCTCCTGTGCATTCTCCTTTGAGGCTACGTGCTTAGATATACACACAACACCAAAGCTTTTCGAGTTACAACGTGTTATTTAGGAAAAACAACATAATTTCGCACGATGCGGGATTTCCTTAAAACGTGGTTTTCTGACAAATTTTGAAGAAATAAAACTCTCCTGTGGGTACTCTTTTGAGGCTACACGTTTAGACTTACATGCCACACCAAATCTTTTCGAGTTCCAACGTGTTGTTTAGGACATACAAGCTAATTTTGCAAGATGCGTTATTTCTCTCATAAAGTGTTTCCAATACATATGTATTAGTCTTTACTCTGCAACACTGTATTTCCTTGTAATGTGGTATCCTTACATATTCTTTCGAGAGAAAACTCTACTGTGCGTTCTCTTTTGAGGCTACACGCAGGGAAAACTCTCCTGTGCCTTCTCTTTTGAGGCTCCATCCTTACACATACACGCAACACCAAAGCTTTTCGAGTTACAACATGTTGTTTAGGAAAAAGGAGATGATTTTGCACGATGCGGGATTAGCTTAAAACGTGGTTTTCTGAAAAATTTTGACGAAAGAAAATTCTCCTGTGTGTTCTCTTTTGAGGCTACACGCAGGGAAAACTCTCCTGTGCCTTCTCTTTTGAGGCTCCATCCTTACACATACACGCAACACCAAAGCTTTTCGAGTTACAACATGTTGTTTAGGAAAAAGGAGATGATTTTGCACGATGCGGGATTAGCTTAAAACGTGGTTTTCTGAAAAATTTTGACGAAAGAAAATTCTCCTGTGTGTTCTCTTTTGAGGCTACATATTTAGACGTACATGCCACACCAAATCTTTTCGAATTACAACGTGTTGTTTAGGAGATACAAGCTAATTTTGTACACTGCGTTAATTCTTCTTGTAAAGTGTTTCCGATATGTACGTATTTGTCTTTACTCTGCAACACTGTATTTCCTTAAAACGTGGTTTTCTTACATATTCTTTCGAGAGAAAACTATCCTGTGCGTTCCCTTTTGAGGCTACACACTTAGACATACAGGTAACACCAAAGCTTTTCGAGTTACAATGTGTTGTTTATGAAAAACAAGATAATTTCGCACGATGCGGGATTTCCTTAAAACGTGGTTTTCTGAAAAATTTTGACGAAAGAAAATTCTCCTGTGGGTTCTCTTTTGAGGCTTCACGTTTAGACGTGCACACCACACCAAATCCTTTCGAGTTACCACGTGTTGTTTAGGAGATACAAGCTAATTTTATACAATGCGTTATTTCTTCTCATAAAGTGTTTCCAATACGTACATATTTGTCTTTACTCTGCAACACTGTATTTCCTTATAACGTGGTATTCTTACATATTCTGTCGCGAGAAAACTATCCTGTGCGTTCCCTTTTGAGGCTACACACTTAGACATACAGGCAACACCAAAACTTTTCGAGTTACAACGTGTTGTTTATGAAAAACAAGATAATTTCGCACGATGCGGGATTTCCGTAAAAAGTGGTGTTCTGACAAATTTTGACGAAAGAAAATTCTCCTGTTGGTTCTCTTTTGAGGCTACACGTTTAGACGTGCACGCCACACCAAATCTTTTCGAGTTACCACGTGTTGTTTAGGAGATACAAGCTAATTTTTTACGAAGCGTTATTTCTTCTCGTAAAGTGTTTCCAAAAAGTATGTATTTGTCTTTACTCTGCAACACTGTATTTCCTTATAACGTTGTATTCTTACATGTTCTTTCGAGAGAAAAATCTCCTGTGCGTTCTCTTAAGTGGCTACAAGCATAGACATACACGCAATACCAAAGCTTTGTGAGTTACAACGTGTTGTTTAGGAAAAACAAGATAATTTTCACGATGTGGGATATCCTTAAAACGTGGTTTTCTGACAAAATTTGATGAAAGAAAATTGTCCTATGTGTTCTCTTTTGAGGCTACAGGTTTAGACGTACACGCCACACCAAATCTTTTCGAGTTACAACGTGTTGTTTAGGAGATACTAGCTAATTTTTTATGATGCTTTATTTCATCTCGTAAAGTTTATGGGTTTCCAATATGTACTTATTTGTCTTTACTCTGCAACACTGTATTTCCTTATAACGTGGTATTCTTACATATTCTTTCGAGAGAAAACTCTCCTGTGCATTCTCTTTTGAGGCTACACGCTTAGACAAACACTCAACACCAAAGCTTTTCGAGTTACACCGTGTTTTTTAGGAAAAACAAGATAATTTTGCACGATGCGAGATTTCCTTAAAACGTGGATTTCTGAAAATTTTGATGAAAGAAAATTCTCCTGTGAGTTCCCTTTTGAGGCTACACGTTTAGACGTACACGTCACACCAAATCTTTTCGAGTTACAACGTGTTGTTTAGGAGATACAAGCTAATTTTCTACGATGCATTATTTCTTCTCGTAAAATGTGTCCAATACGTACTTATTAGTCTTTACTCTGCAACACTGTATTTCCTTATAACGTGGTATTCTTACATATTCTTTCGATAGAAAACTCTCCTGTGCGTTCTCTTTTGAGGCTACACGCTTAGACATACACGCAGCACCAAAGCTTTCCGAGTTACAACGTGTTGTTTAGGAAAAACAAGATAATTTCCACGATGCGGGATTTCCATAAAACGCGGTTTTCTGACAAATTTTGACGAAAGAAAATTATCCTGTGAGTTCTCTTTTGAGGCTACACGTTTAGACGTACACGCCACACCAAATCTTTTCGAGTTACATCGTGTTGTTTAGGAGATACAAGCTAATTTTGTACGATGCGTTATTACTTCTCGTAAAGTGTTTCCAATACCTACGTATTTGTCTTTACTCTGCAACACTGTATTTCCTTATAACGTGGTATTCTTATATATTCTTTCGAGAGAAATCTCTCCTGTGCATTCTCTTTTGAGGCCACACGTTTAGACATACACGCAACACCAAAGCTTTTCGAGTTACGAAGTGTTGTGCAGGAAAAAAAAAAATTTCGCACACTGTGGGATTTCCTTAATATGTGGATTCTGACAAATTTTGACGAAAGAAAATTCTCCTGTGTGTTCTCTTTTGAGGCTACATATTTAGACGTACACGCCACACCAAATCTTTTCGAATTACAACGTATTGTTTAGGAGATAGAAGCTAATTTTGTACAATGCGTTAATTCTTCTCGTAAAGTGTTTCCAATACGTACATATTTGTCTTTACTCTGCAACACTGTATTTCTTAAAACGTGGTTTTCTTACATATTCTTTCAAGAGAAAACTATCCTGTGCATTCCCTTTTGAGGCTACACACTTAGACATACAGGCAACAACAAAGCTTTTCGAGTTACAACGTGTTGTTTATGAAAAACAAGATAATTTCGCACGATGCGGGATTTCCTTAAAACGTGGTTTTCTGACAAATTTTGACGAAAGAAAATTCTCCTGTGGGTTTCCTTTTGAGGCTTCACGTTTAGACGTGCACGCCACACCAAATCCTTTCGAGTTACCACATGTTGTTTAGGAGATACAAGCTAATTTTGTACGCTGCGTTATTTCTTCTCATAAAGTGTTTCTAATACGTACGTATTAGTCTTTACTCTGCAACACTGTATTTCCTTATAACGTGGTATTCTTACATATTCTGTCGAAAGAAAACTATCCTGTGCGTTCCCTTTTGAGGCTACACACTTAGACATACAGGCAACACCAAAACTTTTCGAGTTACAACGTGTTGTTTATGAAAAACAAGATAATTTCGCACGATGCGGGATTTCCGTAAAAAGTGGTGTTCTGACAAATTTTGACGAAAGAAAATTCTCCTGTGGGTTCTCTTTTGAGGCTACACGTTTAGATGTGCACGCCACACCAAATCTTTTTGAGTTACCACGTGTTGTTTAGGAGATACAAGCTAATTTTTTACGATGCGTTATTTCTTCTCGTAAAGTGTTTCCAATAAGTACGTATTTGTCTTTACTCTGCAACACTGTATTTCCTTATAACGTGGTATTCTTACATGTTCTTTCGAGAGAAAACTCTCCTGTGCCTTCTCTTTTGAGGCTAAACGCTTACACATACACCCAACACCAAAGCTTTTCGAGTTACAACGTGTTGTTTAGGAAAAATAAGATAATTTTGCACGATGCGGGATTTCCTTAAAACGTGGTTTTCTGACAAATTTTGACGAAAGAAAGTTCTCCTGTGGGTTCTCTTTTGAGGCTACACGTTTAGACGTATGAGCCACACCAAATCTTTTCGAGTTACAACGTGTTGTTTACGAGATACAAGCAAATTTTTTACGATGCGTTATTTCTTCTCCTAAAGTGTTTCCAATATGTACTTATTTGTCTTTACTCTGCAACACTGTATTTCCTTATAACGTGGTATTCTTACATATTCTTTTGAGAGAAAACTCGCCTGTGCATTCTCTTTTGAGGCTACATGCTTAGACATACACGCAACACCAAAGCATTTCGAGTTAGAACGTGTTGTTTAGGAAAAACAAGATAATTTCTCATGATGCGGGAATTCCTTAAAACGTGGTTTTCTGACAAATTTTGAGGAAAGAAAATTCTCCTGTGGGTTTTCATTTGAGGCTAAATGTTTAGACATACACGCCACACCAAATGTTTTCGAGTTACAACGTGTTCTTTAGGAGATACAAGCTAATTTTTTTACGATCCTTTATATCTTCTTGTAAAGTTTAAGTGTTTCCAAAAGGAACGTATTTATCTTTAATTTGCCACAATGTATTTCCTTATAATGTGGTATTCTTACATACTCGTTCGAGAGTAATCTCTCCTGTGCGTTTTCTTTTGAGGCTACATGCTTAGACCTACACGCAACACCAAAGATTTTCGAGTTACAATGTGTTGTTTAGGAAAAACTTGATAGTTTCGCATGATGCGGGATTTCCTTAATAAGTGGTTTACTGACAAATTTTGAAGAAAGAAAATTCTCCTGTGGGTTCTCTTTTGAGGCTACACGTTTAGACGTACATGCCACACCAAATCTTTTCGAGTTACAACGTGTTGTTTAGGAGATACAAACTAATCTTTTACGATGCGTTATTTCTTCTCATAGAGTGTTTCAAATACATATGTATTTGTCTTTACTCTGCAAAACTGTATTTCCTTATAATGTGGTATTCTTACATGTTCTATCGAGAGAAAACTCTCCTGTGCGTTCTCTTTTGAGGCTACATGCTTACACATACACCCAACACCAAAGCTTTTCGAGTTACAATGTTTTGTTTATGAAAAACAAGATAATTGCGCACAATGCGGGATTTCCTTAAAACGTGGTTTTCTGACAAATTTTGACGAAAGAAAATTCTCCTGTGGGTTCTCCTTTGAGGCTACATGTTTAGACGTACACGCCACACCAAATCTTTTCGAGTTACAACGTGTTGTTTAGGAGATACAAGCTAATTTTGTACGATGCATTATTTCTTCTCCTAAAGTGTTTCCAATACTTACATATTTGTCTTTACTCTACAACACTGTATTTCCTTATAACATGGTATTCGTACATATTCTTTCGAGAGAAAACTCTCCTGTGCATTCTCTTTTGAGGCTACACGCTTAGACATACACGCAACACCAAAGCATTTCGAGTTAGAACGTGTTGTTTAGGAGAAACAAGATAATTTCGCACGATGCGGGAATTCCTTAAAACGTGGTTTTCTGACAAATTTTGAGGAAAGAAAATTCTCCTGTGGGTTTTCATTTGAGGCTAAACGTTTAGACGTACACGCCACACCAAATGTTTACGAGTTACAACGTGTTGTTTAGGAGATACAAGCTAATTTTTTACGATGCTTTATATCTTCTTGTAAAGTTTAAGTGTTTCCAAAAGGAACTAATTTATTTTTAATTTGTCACAATGTATTTCCTTATAACGTGGTATTTTTACATACTCGTTCGAGAGAAAGCTCTCCGGTGCTTTCTCTTTTGAGGCTACATGCTTAGACATACACGCAACACCAAAGATTTTCGAGTTACAATGTGTTGTTTAGGAAAAACAAGATAGTTTCGCACGATGCGGGATTTCCTTAATAAGTGGTTTTCTGACAAATTTTGACGAAAGAAAATTCTCCTGTGGGTTCTCTTTTGAGGCTACACATTTAGACGTACGTGCCACACCAAATCTTTTCGAGTTACAACGTGTTGTTTAGGAGATACAAACTAATTTTTTACGATGCGTTATTTCTTCTCATAAAGTGTTTCAAATACATACGTATTTGTCTTTACTCTGCAAAACTGTATTTCCTTATAATGTTGTATTCTTACATGTTCTTTCGAGAGAAAACTCTTCTGTGCATTCTCTTTTGAGGCTACACGCTTAGACATTCACAACACCAAAGATTTTCGAGGTACAACGTGTTGTTTAGGAAAAACAAGATAATTTAACATGATGCAGGATTTCCATAAAACATGGTTTTCTGACAAATTTGGCGAAATAAAATTCTCCTGTGGGTTCTCTTTTGAGGCTACACGTTTAGACGTACATGCCAAACCAAATCTTTTTGAGTTACAACGTGTTGTTTAGGAGATACAAGCTAATTTTTTATGATGCGTTATTTCTTCTCGTAAAGTTTTTCCAATAAATAAGTATTTGTCTTTACTCTGCAAAACTGTATTTCCTTATAACATGGTATCTTACATATTCTTTCGAGAGAAAACTATCCTGTGCGTTCCCTTTGGAGGCTACACGCTTAGACATACACTCAAGACCAAAGCTTTTCAAGTTACAACGTGTTGATTAGGAAAAACAAGATAATTTCGCACGATGCGGGATTTCCGTAAAATGTGGTTTTCTGACAAATTTTGATGTAAGAAAATTCTCCTGTGGGTTCTCTTTTGAGGCTACACATTTAGACGAACACGCCACACCAAATCTTTTTGAGTTACCATGTGTTGTTTAGGAGATACAAGCTAATTTTGTACCATGCATTATTTATTCTCATAATATGTTTCCAATACGTATGTATTTGCCTCTACTCTGCAGCAATGTATTTCCTTATAACGTGGTATTTTTACATATTCTTTCGAGAGAAAACTCTCCTGTGCATTCTCTTTTGAGGCCACACACTTGCACATACACCCAACACCAAAGCTTTTAGAGTTACAATGTTTTGTTTATGAAAAACAAGATAATTGCGCACAATGCGGGATTTCCTTAAAACGTGGATTTCTGACAAATTTTGATGAAAGAAAATTCTCCTGTGGGTTCTCTTTTGAGGCTTCATGTTTAGACGTACACGCCACACCAAATCTTTTCGAGTTACAACGTGTTGTGTAGGAGATACAAGCTCATTTTGTACGATGATTTATTTCATCTCGTAAAGTTTATGGGTTTCCAATACATACGTATTTGTCTTTATTCTGCAACACTGTATTTCCTTATAACGTGGTATCCTTACAAATTCTATCAAGAAAAAACTCTCCTGTGCATTCTCTTTTGAGGCTACACGCTTAGACATACATGCAACACCAAAGCTTTCGAGTTACAACGTGTTGTTTAGGAAAAACAAGATAATTTCGCACGATGCGGGATTTACTTAAAACGTGGTTTCTGAAAAATTTTGACGAAAAAAAATTCTCCTGTGGGTTCTCTTTTGAGGCTACACATTTAGACGTACACGCCACACCAAATCGTTTCGAGTTACAACGTGTTGTTTAGGAGATACAAGCTAATTTTGTACGATGCGTTATTTCTTCTAGTAAAGTGTTTCCAATACGTACGTATTTGGCTTTAGTCTGCAACACTGTATTTCCTTATAACGTGGTATTCTTACATATTCTTTCGAGAAAAAAACTGTCCTGTGCATCCTTTTTTGAGGCTACACGCTTAGACATACACGCAACACCAAAGCTTTTCGCGTTACAACGTGTTGTTTAGGAAAAACCAGATAATTTCGCACAATGAGGGATTTCCTTAATACGTGGTTTTCTGACATATTTTGACCAAAGAAAATCCTCCTATGGGTTCTCTTTTGAGACTACACGTTTAGACGTACAGGCCAGTCCAAATCTTTTTTAAGTTACAACGTGTTGTTTAGGCGATACAAGTTAATTTTGTACGATGCGTTATTTCTTCTTGTAAAGTTTTTCCAATAAATAAGCTTTTCGAGTTACACCGTGTTGTTTAGTAAAAACAAGATAATTTTGCACGATGCGAGATTTCCTTAAAACGTGTTTTCTGACAAATTTTGATGAAAGAAAATTCTCCTGTGAGTTCTCTTTTGAGGGTACATGTTTAGACGTACATGTCACACCAAATCTTTTCGAGTTACAACGTGTTGTTTAGGAGATACAAGCTAATTTTTTACGATGCGTTATTTCTTCTCATAAATTGTGTCCAATACTTACTTATTTGTCTTTACTCTGCAACATTGTATTTCCTTATAACGCGGTATTCTTACATATTCTTTCGAGAGAAAACTCTCCTGTGCGTTCTCTTTTGATGCTACACGCTTAGACATACACGCAGCACCAAAGCTTTAAAGTTACAACGTGTTGTTTAGGAAAAACAAGATAATTTCCACGATGCGGGATTTCCTTAAAACGTGGTTTTCTGACAAATTTTGACGAAAGAAAATACTCCTGTAAGTTCACTTTTGAGGCTACACGTTTAGACATACACGCCACACCAAATCTTGTCGAGTTACAACGTGTTGTTTAGGAGATACAAGCTAATTTTGTACGATGCGTTATTTCTTCTCTTAAAGTGTTTCCAATAAGTACATATTTGTCTTTACTCTGCAACACTGTATTTCCTTATAACGTGGTATTCTTATATATTCTTTCGAGAGAAAACTCTCCTGTGCGTTATCTTTTGAGGCCACACGTTTAGACATACATGCACCACCAAAGCTTTTCGAATTACAATGTGTTGTTTAGGAAAAACAAGATAATTTCGCACAATGCGGGATTTCCTTAAAACGTGGTTTTCTGACAAATTTTGACGTAAGAAAATTCTCCTGTGGGTTCTCTTTTGAGGCTACACGTTTAGATGTACACGCCACACCAAACATTTTCGAGTTACCACATGTTGTTTCGGAGATACAAGCTAATTTTGTACCATGCGTTATTTCTTCTCTTAATGTGTTTCCAAAATGTATGTATTTGTCTTTACTCTGCAGCAATATGTTTCCTTATAACATGGTATTCTTACATATTCTTTTGAGAGAAAACTCTCCTGTGCATTCTCTTTTGAGGCTACATGCTTAGACATACACGCAACACCAAATCCTTTCGAGTTATAACGTGTTGTTTAGGATATACAAGCTAATTTTGTACTATGTTTTATTTCTTCTCGTAAAGTTTAAGTGTTTCCAATAAGTATGTATTTTTCTTTACTCTGCAACACTGTATTTCCTTATAACGTGGTATTCCTACATATTCTTTCGGGAGAAAACTCTCCTGTGCGTTCTCTTTTGAGGCTACACGCTTAGACATATACGCAACACCAAAGCTTTTCGAGTTACAACATGTTGTTTAGGAAAAACAAGATAATTTCGCAGGATGCAGGATTTCCTTAAAACGTGGTTTTCTGACAAATTTTGACGAAAGAAAGCTCTCCTGTGGGTTCTCCTTTGAGGCTACACGTTTAGTCGTTCACGCCACACCAAATCTTTTCGAGTTGCAACGTGTTGTTTATGAAAAACAAGATAACTTCGCACGATGCAGGATTTCCTTAAATCGTGGTTTTCTGACAAATTTTGACGAAAGAAAATTCTCCTGTGGGTTCTCTTTTGAGGCTACGCATTTAGACGTACACGTCACACCAAATCCTTTCGAGTTACCACGTGTTGTTTAGGAGATACAAGCTAATTTTGTACGATGTGTTATTTCTTCTTGCAAAGTGTTTCCAATACATATGTATTTGTCTTTACTCTTCGACACTGTATTTCCTTATAACGTTGAATTCTTACGTGTTCTTTCGAGAGAAAACTCTCCTGTGCCTTCTCTTTTGAGGTTCCACGCTTAGACCTACACGCAACACCAAAGTTTTTCGAGTTAAAACATGTTGTTTAGGAAAAAGAAGATGATTTGGCATGATGCGGGATTTCCTTAAAACGTGGTTTTCTGAAAAATTTTGACGAAAGAAAATTCTCCTGTGGGTTCTCATTTGAGGCTACACGTTTAGATATACATGCCACACAAAATCTTTTCGAGTTACAACGTGTTGTTAAGGAGATACACGCTAATTTTGTAAGATGCGTTAATTCTTCTAGTAAAGTGTTTCCTATACGTACGTATTTGTCTTTACTCTGCAACACTGTATTTCCTTATTCGTGGTATTCTTACATATTCTTTCAAGAGAAAACTATCCTGTGTGTTCCCTTTTGAGGCTACACACTAAGACATACATGCAACACCAAAGCTCTTCGAGTTATAACGTGTTGTTTAGGAAAAACAAGATAATTTCGCACGATGCGGGATTTCCTTAAAACGTGATTTTCTGAAAAATTTTCATGAAAGAAAATTCTCCTATGGGATCTCTTCTGAGGCTACACCTTTAGACATACATGCCACACCAATTCTTTTCGAGTTACAACGTGTTGTTTAGGAGATACAAGCTAATTTTGTACGATGCATTATTTCTTCTCATAAAGTGTTTCCAATACTTATGTATTTGTCTTTACTCTGCAACATTCGGTATTTCTTCTCGCATGGTAAAAAATTAGCTTGTATCTCCTAAACAACACCTTGTAACTCGAAAAGATTTGGTGTGACGTGTACGTCTAAACGTGTAGCCTCAAAAGAGAACCGACAGGAGAATTTTCTTTCATCAAAATTTGTCAGAAACCACGTTTTAAGGAAATCTCGCATCGTACGAAACTATCTTGTTTTCCCTAAACAACACGTTGTAACTCGAAAAGCTCTGGCGTTATGTGTATGTCTAAGCATGTAGCCTCAAAGGAGAACGCACAGGAGAGTTTTCTCTCAAAAGAATATGTAAGAATACCAAGTTATAAGGAAATACAGTGTTGCAGAGTAAAGACAAATATGTACGTATTGGAAACACTTTACGAGAAGAATTAAAGCACAGTACAAAATTAGCTTGTATTTCCTAAACAACAGGTTGTAACTCGAAAAGATTTGGTGTGGCGTGTACGTCTAAACGTGTACCCTCAAAAGAGAACCCACAGGAGAATTTTCTTTCGTTAAAATTTTTCAGAAAACCACGTTTTAAGGAAATCCTGCATGGTGCCAAATCATCTTCTTTTTCCTAAACAACATGTTGTAACTCAAAAAGCTTTGGTGTTGCCTGTATGTCTAAGCGTGGAGCCTCAAAAGAGAACGCACAGGAGAGTTTTCTCTCGAAAGAATATGTAAGAATACCACGTTATAAAGAAATACAATTTTGCAGAGTAGGCAATTAAGTACATATTGGAATCACTTTACGAGAAGTAATAACGCATCGTACAAAATTAGCTTGTATCTCCTAAACAACACGTTGTAACTCGAAAAGATTTGGTGTGACGTGTACGTCTAAACGTGTAGCCCCAAAAGAGAACCCACAGGAGAATTTTCTTTCATCAAAATTTGTCAGAAACTACGTTTTATGGAAATCTCGCATCGAGCGAAATTATCTATTTTTTCCTAAACAACACGTTTTAACTCGAAAAGCTCTGGTGTTGCGTGTTTGTCTAAGCATGTAGCCTCAAAAGAGAACGCACAGGAGAGTTTTCTCTCGAAAGAATATGTAAGAATACCACGTTATAAGGAAATACAGTGTTGCAGAGTAAAGAGAAACACGTACGTATTGGAAACACTTTACGAGAAGAATTAATGCATAGTACAAAATTAGGTTGTATCTCCTAAACAACAAGTTGTAACTCGAAACTTTTGGTGTGGTGTGTACGTGTAAACATGTAGCCTCAAAAGAGAACCCACAGGAGAATTTTCTTTCTTCAAAATTTTTCAGAAAACCACGTTTTAAGGAAATTCCGCATCGTGCGAAATCACCTTCTTTTTCCTAAACAACATGTTGTAACTAGAAAAGCATTGGTGTTGCGTGTATGTGTAAGCGTGGAGCCTCAAAAGAGAAGGCACAGGAGAGTTTTCTCTCGAGAGAATATGTAAGAATACCACGTTATAAGGAAATACAATTTTGCAGAGTAAAGACAAATAAGTACATATTGGAAACACTTTAGGAGAAGAATTAACGCATCGTACAAAATTAGCTTGTATCTCCAAAATAACACATTGTAACTCGAAAAGATTTGGTGTGGCGTGTTCATTTAAACATGTAGCCTCAAAAGAGAACCCACAGGAGAATTTTCTTTCTTCAAAATTTGTCAGAAAACCACGTTTTAAGGAAATCCCGTATCGTGCGAAATCATCTTCTTTTTGCTAAACAAAACGTTATACCTCGAAAAGCTTTGGTGTTGCGTGTATGTGTAAGCATGGAGCCTCTAAAGAGAACGCACAGTAGAGTTTTCTCTCGAAAGAACATGTAAGAATACAACGTTATAAGGAAATACAGTGTTGCAGAGTAAAGACAAATACGTACGTATTGGAAAAACTTTAAGAGAAGAAATATTGCATCGTACAAAATTTGCTAGTATCTCCTAAACAACACGTGGTAATTCGAAAGGATTTGGTGTGGTGTGTACGGCTAAACGTGTAGCCTCAAAAGAGAACCCACAGGAGAATTTTCTTTCTTCAAAATTTGTCAGAAAACCACGTTTTAAGGAAATCCCGCATCGTGCGATATTATCTTGTTTTTCATAAACAATACGTTGTACCTCGAAAAGCTTTGGTGTTGCCTGTATATCTAAGTGTGTAGCCTCAAAAGGGAACGCACAGGATAGTTTTCTCTCGAAAGAATATGTAAGAATACCATGTTATAAGGAAATACAGTGTTGCAGAGTAAAGACAAATACTTACATATTGGAAAAACTTTACGAGAAGAATTAACGCATAGTACAAAATTAGCTTGAATCTCCTAAACAACACATTGTTACTCGAAAAGATTTGCTGTAGCGTGTACGTCTAAACGTGTAGCCTCAAAAGAGAACCTACAGGAGAATTTTCTTTCGTCAAAATTTTTCAGAAAACCACGTTTTAAGGAAATCCCGCATTGTGCGAAATCATCTTTTTCCTAAACAACATGTTGTAACTCGAAAAGCTTTGGTGTTGCGTGTATGTCTAAGTGTGGAGCCTGAAAAGAGAAGGCACAGAAGAGTTTTCTCTCGAAAAAATATGTAAGAATACCACATTATAAGGAAATACAATTTTGCAGAGTAAAGACAAATAAGTACAAATTGGAAATATTTTACGGGAAGAAATAACGCATCGTACAAAGTTAGCTTGTATCTCCTAAACAACACGTTGTAACTCGAAAAGATTTGGTGTGAGGTGTACGTCTAAACGTGTAGCCTCAAAAGAGAACCCACAGGAGAATTTTCTTTCATCAAAATTTGTCAGAAACCACGTTTTAAGGAAATCTCGCATGGTGCGAAATTATCTTACTTTTCCTAAACAACACATTGTAACTCGAAAACCTTTGCTGTTGCGTGTATGTCTAAGCATGTAGCCTCAAAAGAGAACACCCAGGAGAGTTTTCTCTCGAAAGAATATGTAAGAATACTACGTTATAAGGAAATACAGTGTTGCAGAGTAAAGACAAATACGTACGTATTGGATACACTTTAAGAGAAGAAATAACGTGTCGTACAAAATTAGCTTGTATCTCCTAAACAACACGTTGGAACTCGAAAAGATTTGGTGAGGCTCGTACGTCTACACGTGCAGCCTCAAAAGAGAACCCACAGGAGAATTTTCTTTCTTCAAAATTTGTCAGAAAACCATGTTTTAAGGAAATCCCGCATCGTGCGAAATTATCTTGTTTTTCATAAACAACACGTTGTACCTCGAAAAGCTTTGGTGTTGCCTGTATATCTAAGTGTGTAGCCTCAAAAGGGAACGCACAGGATAGTTTTCTCTCGAAAGAATATGTAAGAATACCACGTTATAAGGAAATACAGTGTTGCAGAGTAAAGACAAATACTTACATATTGGAAAAACTTTATGAGAAGAATTAACGCATAGTACAAAATTAGCTTGAATCTCCTAAACAACACATTGTTACTCGAAAAGATTTGCTGTAGCGTGTACGTCTAAACGTGTAGCCTCAAAAGAGAACCCACAGGAAAATTTTCTTTCGTCAAAATTTTTCAGAAAACCACGTTTTAAGGAAATCCCGCATCGTGCGAAATCATCTTTTTCCTAAACAACATGTAGTAACTCGAAAAGCTTTGGTGTTGCGTGTATGTCTAAGTGTGGAGCCTGAAAAGAGAAGGCACAGAAGAGTTTTCTCTCGAAAGAATATGTAAGAATACCACATTATAAGGAAATAAAATTTTGCAGAGTAAAGGCAAATAAGTACAAATTGGAAATATTTTACGGGATGAAATAACGCATCGTACAAAATTAGCTTGTATCTCCTAAACAACAAGTTGTAACTCGAAAAGATTTGGTGTGAGGTGTATGTCTAATCGTGTTGCCTCAAAAGAGAACCGACAGGAGAATTTTCTTTCATCAAAATTTGTCAGAAACCACGTTTTAAGGAAATCTCGCATCGTGTGAAATTATCTTATTTTTCCTAAACAACACATTGTAACTTGAAAACCTTTGCTGTTGCGTGTATGTGTAAGCATGTAGCCTCAAAAGAGAACACCCAGGAGATTTTTCTCTCGAAAGAATATGTAAGAATACTACGTTATAAGGAAATACAGTGTTGCAGAGTAAAGACAAATACGTACGTATTGGAAACACTTTAAGAGAAGAAATAACGTGTCGTACAAAATTAGCTTGTATCTCCTAAACAACACGTTGGAACTCGAAAAGATTTGGTGAGGCTCGTACGTCTACACGTGTAGCCTCAAAAGAGAACCCACAGGAGAACTTTCTTTCGTCAAAATTTGTCAGAAAACCACGTTTTAAGGAAATCCCGCATCGTGCAATATTATATTGTTTTTCCTAAACAACACGTTGTAACTCGAAAAGCTTTGGTGTTGCGTGTATGTCTAAGCGTGTAGCCTCTAAAGAGAACGCACAGGAGAGTTTTCTCTCGAAAGAACATGTAAGAATACAACGTTATAAGAAAATACAGTTTTGCAGTGTAAAGACAAATACGTATGTATTGGAAACACTTTACGAGAAGAAATAATGCATCTTACAAAATTATCTTGTATCTCCTAAACAACACGTGGTATCTCGAAAGGATTTGGTGTGGTGTGTATGTCTAAACGTGTAGCCTCAAAAGAGAACCCACAGGAGAATTTTCTTTCTTCAAAATTTGTCAGAAAACCACGATTTAAGGAAATCCCGCAAGGTGCAATATTATCTTCTTTTTCGTAAACAACACGTTGTAACTCGAAACGCTTTGGTGTTGCCTGTATGTCTAAGTGTGTAGCCTCAAAAGGGAATGCCCAGGATAGTTTTCTCTAGTAAGAATACCTAAGAATACCACATTATAATGAAATACAGTATTGCAGAGTAAAGACAAATACGTACGTATTGGAATCACTTAATGAGAAGAATTAACGCATCGTACAAAATTAGCTTGTATCTCCTAAACAACACATTGTAACTCGAAAAGATTTGATGTGGCGTGTACGTCTAAACGTGTAGCCTCAAAAGAGAACCCACAGGAGAATTTTCTTTCGTTAAAATTTTTCAGAAAACCACGTATTAAGGAAATCCCGCATCGTGCGAAATCATCTTCTTTTTCCTAAACAACATGTTGTAACTCGAAAAGCTTTAGTGTTGCGTGTATGTCTAAGTGTGGAACCTCAATAGAGAAGGCACAGTAGAGTTTTCTTTCAAAAGAATAGGTAAGAATACCACGTTATAAGGAAATACAGTGTTGTAGAGTCAACAAAAATACATATGTATTGGAAACACTTTAGGAGAAGAAGTAACGCATCATACAAAATTAGCTTGTATCTCCTAAACAACACGTTATAACTCGAAAAGATTTGGTGTGACGTGTACGTCTAAACGTGTAGCCTCAAAAGAGAACCCACAGGAGAATTTTCTTTCATCAAAATTTGTCAGAAACCACGTTTTAAGAAAATCTCGCATCGTGCGAAATTATCTTGTTTTTCCAAACAACACGTTGTAAATCGAAAAGCTTTGGGGTTGCGTGTATTTCTAAGCGTGTAGCCTCAAAAGAGAACGCACAGAAAAGTTTTCTCTCGAAAGAATATGTAGGAATACCACGTTATAAGGAAATACGGTGTGGCAGAGTAAAGACAACTAAGTACGTATTGGAAACACTTTAAGAGAAGAAATAACGCATCATACAAAATTAGCTTGTATCTCCTAAACAACACGTTGTAACTCGAAAAGATTTGGTGTGGCTCGTACCTCTACACGTGTAGCCTCAAAAGAGAACCCACAGGAAAACTTTTTTCGTCAAAATTTTTCAGAAAACCACGTTTTATGGAAATCTCGCATCGTGCGAAATAAACTTGTTTTTCCTAAACAACACGTTGTAACTCGAAAAGCCTTGGTGTTGCGTGTATGTCTAACCGTGTAGCCTCAAAAGAGAATGCACAGGAGAGTTTTTCCTCGAAAGAATATGTAAGAATACCACGTTATAAGGAAATACAGTGTTGCAGAGAAAGACAAATACGTACGTTTTGGCAACACTTTACGAGAAGAAATAACACATCATACAAAATTAGCTTGTATCTCCTAAACAACACGTGGTAACTCGAAAGGATTTGGTGTGGCGTGCACGTCTATACATTTAGCGTCAAAAGAGAACCCACAGGAGAATATTCTTTTGTCAAAATTTGTCAGAAAACCACGTTTTAAGGAAATCCCACATCGTGCGAAATTATCTTTTTATTCATAAACAACATGTTGTAACTCGAAAAGCTTTGGTGTTGCCTGTATAAGTGTGTAGCCTCAAAAGGGAACGCACAGGATAGTTTTCTCTCGAAAGAATATGTAAGAATACCACGTTATAAGGAAATACAGTGTTGCAGAGTAAAGACAAATACTTACGTATTGGAAACACCTTACGAGAAGAATTAACGCATCTTACAAAATTAGCTTGTATCTCCCAAACAACAGGTTGTAACTCGAAAAGATTTGGTGTGGCGTGTACGTCTAAAGGTGTAGCCTCAAAAGAGAACCCACAGGAGAATTTTCTTTCGTCAAAATTTTTCAGAAAACTACGTTTTAATGAAATCCTGCATCGTGCGATATCATCTTCTTTTTCCTAAACAACATGTTGTAACTCGAAAAGCTTTCGTGTTGCGTGTATGTGTAAGCATGGAGCCTCAAAAGAGAAGGCACAGGAGGGTTTTCTCTCGAAAGAATATGTAAGAATACCACTTTATTAGGAAATACAATTTTGCAGAGTAAAAACAAATAAGTATATATTGGGAACACTTTACGAGAAGAAATAAAGCATCGAACAAAATTAGCTTGTATCTCCTAAACAACACGTGGTAACTCGAAAAGTTTTGGTTTGGCGTGTACGTCTAAACGTGTAGCCTCAAAAGAGAACACAAAGGGGAATTTTCTTTCGTCAAAATTTGTCAGAAAACCACGTTTTAAGGAAATCCCACATCCTCCGAAATTATCTTGTTTTTCCTAAACAACACGTTGTAACTCGAAAAGCTTTGGTGTTGCGTGTATGTCTAAGCGTGTAGCTTCAAAAGAGAATGAACAGGAGAGTTTTCTCTCGAAAGAACATGTAAGAATACAACGTTATAAGGAAATACAGTGTTGCAAAGTAAAGACAAAAAGTACATATTGGAAACACTTTATGAAAGAAATTACGCATCATACAATATTAGCTTGTATCTCCTAAACAACAAGTGGAAACTCGAAAACATTTGGTTTGGCATGTACGTCTAAAAGTGAAGCCTCAAAAGAGAAACAACTGGAGAATTTTCTTTCTTTAAAATTTGTCAGAAAACCACGTTTTAAAGAAATTCCACATCCTACAAAATTATCTTGTTTTCCTAAACAACAAGTTGTAACTCGAAAATCTTTGGTGTTGCGTGTATGTCTAAGTGTGTAGCCTCAAAAGGGAATGCACAGGAGAGTTTTTTCTCTCGAAAGAATATGTAAGAATACCACGTTATAAGGAAATACAGTGTTGCAGAGAGAAGACAAATACGTACATATTGGAAACACTTTAAGAGCAGAAATAAAGCATTGTACAAAATTGGCTTGTATCTCCTAAACAACACGTTGTAACTCGAAAAGATTTCGTGTGACATGTACGTCTAAACATGTAGCCTCAAAAGAGAACCGACAGTAGAATTTTCTTACATCAAAATTTGTCAGAAACCACGTTTTAACGAAATCTCGCATCGTGCGAAATTATCTAGTTTTTCCTAAACAACACGTTGTAACTCGAAAATCTTCTGTGTTGCGTGTATGGCTAAGCGTGTAGACTCAAAGGAGAACGCACAGGAGAGTTTTCTTTCGAAAGAATATGTAAGAATACCACGTTATAAGGAAATACAGTGTTGCAGAGTAAAGACAAAAACGTATGTATTGGAAACACTTTACAAGAAGAAATAACGCATCATAATAAATTAGCTTGTATCTCCTAAACAACAGGTTGTAACTCGAAAGAATTTGGTGTGGCATGTACGTCTAAACGTGTAGCCTCAAAAGAGAACCGACAGGAGAATTATCTATCGTCAAAATATGTGAGAAAACCACGTTTTAAGGAAATCCCTCATCGTGCAAAATTATCTTCTTTTTACTAAACAACAAGTTGTAACTCGAAAAGTTTTGGTGTTGCGTGTATGTCTAAGCGCGTAGCCTCAAAAGAGAACGCAAAGGAGAGTATTTTCTCGATAGAATTTGTAAGAATACCACGTTATAAGGAAATACAGTGTTGCAGAGTAAAGACAAATACGTACGTATTGGAAACACTTTACGAGAAGAAATAACGCATTGTACAAAATTAGCTTGTATCTCCTAAACAACACGTTGTAACTCGAAAAGATTTGATGTGGCGTGTACGTCTAAACGTGTAGCCTCAAAAGAGAACCCACAGGAGAATTTTCTTTGGTCAAATTTGTCAGAAAACCACGTATTAAGGAAATCCTGCATCATGCGAAATTATCTTGTTTTTCCTAAACAACACGTTGTAACTCGAAAAGCTGTTGTGTTGCGTGTATGTCTCAGTGTATAGCCTCAAAAGAGAACACACAGGAGAGTTTTCTCTCCAAAGAATATGTAAGAATACCACGTTATAAGGAAATACAGTGTTGCAGAGTAAAGACAAATACGTACGTATTGGAAACCCTTAAACTTTAAGAGATGAAATAAAGCATCGTGCAAAATTAGCTCGTATCTCCTAAACAACACGTTGTAACTTGAAATGACTTGGTGTGGAGTGTACGTCTAAACGAGTAGCCTCAAAAGAGAACCCATAGGAGAATTTTCTTTCGTCAAAATTTTCAGAAAACCACGTTTTAAGGAAATCCTGCATCGTGCAAAATTATCGTGAGAGAGTATCTTGTTTTTCCTAAACAACACGTTGTAATTCGAAAAGCTTTGGTGTTGCGTGTATGTCTAAGCGTGTAGCCTCAAAAGAGAACGCACAGGAGAGTTTTCTCTCGAAAGAATATGTAAGAATACCACGTTATAAGGAAATACAGTGTTGCAGAGTAAAGACAAATACGTACTTATTGGAAACACTTTATGAGAAGAAATAACGCATTGTAAAAAATTAGTTTGTATCTCCTAAACAACACGTTGTAACTCGAAAACATTTGGTGTGGCGTGTACGTCTAAATGTGTAGCCTCAAAAGAAAACCCACAGGAGAATTTTCTTTGGTAAAAATTTGTCAGAAAACCACGTATTAAGGAAATCCCGCATCGTGCGAAATTATCTTGTTTTTCCTAAACAACGCGTTGTAACTCGAAAAGCTTTGGTGTTGCGTGTATGTCTAAGCATGTAGCCTCAAAAGAGAACACACAGAAGAGTTTTCTCTCGAAAGAATATGTAAGAATACCACGTTATAAGGAAGTACAATGTTGCAGAATAAAGACAAATACTTACGTATTGGAAACCCTTAAAATTAGCGAGATGAAATAAAGCATCATAAAAAATTAGCTTGTATCTCCTAAACAACACGTTGTAACTAGAAAAGATTTGGTGTGGCGTGAACGTCTAAACGTGTAGCCTCAAAAGAGAACCACAGGACAATTTTTTTTCGTCAAAATTTGTCAGAAAACCACATTTTAAGGAAATCCCGCATCGTGAGAAATTATCTTGTTCTTCCTAAACAACACGTTGTAATTCGAAAAGCTTTGGTGTTGCGTGTATGTCTAAGCGTGTAGCCTCCAAAGAGAACGCACAGGAGAGTTTTCTCTCGAAAGAATATGTAAGAATACCACGTTATAAGGAAATACAGTGTTGCAGAGTAAAGACAAACACATAAGTATTGGAAACACTTTACAAGAAGTAATAATGCATTGTACAAAATTAGCTTGTGTCTC